>NC_140221.1:4952844-6156691 GCF_951802725.1 Rutilus rutilus
AGTGCACATTCAATAAAGGTCCTGTCCTGTCCCAAATGGCACATTTCACATGCACAACTGTGGCCTTACAGTGGCCGGCATGTGTGCGTGATCGCGGATTCCACTAGACAACAGGGCGTCCCATGGGTCATTTTAGGTGTCAGAGGGGTGCTCGCAAGTCGATATGCGCTCTCGATGCGAGTATTTAGGGTGCTATTTGGAACAGGGCCACAGTTAAGCGCACTTCTTTTTCATTAGCGATCATGTAGCGATGTCCTGTGTTATGAACTAACCCAAACATCCTAGGAACCTCATAGCAGTGCAAAAAAATAAATCCGCTTTTTGTCCCCATAACGTACTGTTGTGAACACCTGAACAACACACACACACACAAAGGTTTAACGTTTTACAGAAACATGTCTAGACACAGAAGTACATGGTGTCTCTGTCTAAAAGAACACCTTGCATCGATAACCTTCAGAAACGATGCCTAATTCCTTGCCGTGTCATCCTTTAAGTCTCAAAGGTTGCATGTTGTTTGCTTTGAATCCTGAGTGAATGGTCTGTTCTGCTAACCTGTCTTTGCACCACACGAACATTTAAATGCTCTTGAAACCATATGAGTTGAGAAATGACATTTCAGTGTTTTCTTGGGAATAGTAAACACTGCTATTTTAAAGTTTGCTGTTGTAATGAGCTAAGGGAGTGTAGACTTGGATTTACGCTTTTATCCCCGTTGTTATTGAATCATGGGAGCAAACATGTTGTTCATGTTTAAAGTACACTGCCGTTCAAAAGTTTGGGATCGGTAAGATCTTTAATGTTTTTAAAAGAAGTCTCTTATGCTCACCAAAGCTGCATTTATTTGATTAAAAATTAAAAAATTAAAAAACTTTTCTATTTTAATATATTTTAAAATGTCATTTATTCCTGTGATCAAAGCTGAATTTTCAGCATCATTACTCCAGTCTTCAGTGTCACATGATGCTTCAGAAATCATTTCTAAAATGCTTGTTTGATTCTCAAAAAACATTCATTATTATTATCAATGTTGAAAACTGTGTTTTTTTGCCCCCAGGATTCTTTGATGAATAGAAAGTTCTGTTTCATTTATTTGAAATAGAATCTTATGTAACATTATAACTGTCTTTACTGTAACTTTTTATCAATTTAATGCATCCTTGCTGAATAAAAGTATTGATTTCTTTTATTTATCTATTCATAAAAGAATCGAAAAATTGTACATAACTGTTTTCAACATTGATAATAATAATAATAAACGTTTCTTGGGCAGCAAATCATCATATTAGACTGATTTCTGAAGGATCATGTGACACTAAAGACTGGAGTAATGATGCTGAAAATTCAGCTTTGATCACAGGAATAAATGACTTTTTAAAATATAATCAAATAGAATGTTTCAAATCAAATAAATGCAGCCTCGGTGAGCATAAGAGCCAGCAGACTTTTTGACCGGCGGTGTATGACGTTCAAAATAGATGTATACATCATGCGACACAGTCCTCATTCCTTATAGAGAATAATTCAATCAACATATGCATCAGTGGAAAACATGATACATTGCATATACATTCCTGTGTGGTTAAAATAACTCAGCTCTGTCTCTGACATGTAACCCTCACACACACGTTCATGCACTTTAAACTTCACAAAATACATAATACAACTGTAATAAAGAATAATAATACAAACAATAACACAGAGCCGAAATGACAGTGTAAAACTGAGAAGTGCTCAGAGAGGAATGCACGTTTGAAAAGGAGCAAACAGTGTGTGCTTTCAACTTTCGGTGTGCGAGTTTCTGTAAGGTGACGTTTTGCAAAGGGAACTAGTGTCTCTACTGTCCACAGCAAATACGCCTGATATTTAAAAGTGTTTAAACTCTTCTGGGCATTTTTAGGAGTTTCAAAGCCTTCTGCTTGAAAAAGGGCGCAGCACCTCATAGAAAGTAGACATTTTGTGTTCTCTCCAAAAGTGTTTGTATAGACAGACGTGTGCTTGCAAATGCGGACCAGCATGAATGTAAGCTTCAGAGAAGTCTGAAAATAATTCACTGCGTGAATAACGATCCCATGGACCCATCGTAGCTTGATTGATTTGATTTACTTAATTTTTGATTTCAAATGTAACGCAAAAGCGAAACGCATGCTGCATGTGCAGACGAGTGCTGGCCAGGTCACACACTAGCTCAAGACTGCCCTCTGTCTGTGAAAAGAAAAGCTTTTTTAGGTCACTGTTTTCCAGCCACTCCACTTTTCAGAAATAATGTCTCCTGTGTGCTAATTTGTGATAGTTTAATGCTGTTTGGTAGGATTTACTCAAAAGACCTGGCATTGCCACTTGTTACGTTGTGAAGAGCAACATTGATTATTCAGTGTGTTTCTCAAGATTGTTGCTATTAGGCGAAAGCAGGGGTTTCAAACCTGCACTGCACATTTTGTGTGACTCCCTAATCTAATACACCTGATTAAACTCATCAGCTCAGTAGAGACTACAAGACCTGTAGTGTGTGTGTGTGTGTGTGTCAGAGACATAGGCATGTATCCGAAATCGCTCCCTACACCCTTAAATAGGGCACTATTTGAGGGAACAGCCATTTGTAGTGGCGTCTGAAACCATAGTGGACATTATTGAGTGCACTCATTCAATCCCATAATGCACCGCAATAACGAGTGTGCAACCGATGTTAAATCAATGGCTAGAGAATACCCATAATGCACTGTGAGGGTCGCGCTGAATGAATTCCCACGTCTCGAAGAATCATCCATCCATCCATATTCCAAACCGCTGATCCAATGTGGCTACAGTGTAATATTATTCCTTTTTAATTGGTTATTAAATTGTTTAATTAAGGTTTATACATAGTTTCCATGACACTCATGGAAACGCTCACTTGTTTCCATTCACTCCATTCACACAGGGAATGGCAAGTGAGTGTATAGGTTGGTGAATGGGCCATAGGGTGCATATTTTTTCTTATTTGTGCATCCTCGCTTCCTTTCCTCGCGTCTCAGCTCCACCCCTCATAGGATGCGAGGGAAGAAAACGAGGACGGAGGAATCGAAGGAAAGCTTATTTGTATATTGTAATTTTCTTGATCACTCGAGCGTCACTTAAACGTGTCATCAGCTGCGCTCAAGGATCTTATGGACGCCAGGAAAACTTTGAGGCTTACGTGACTCTGCTATGGAAAATCTTGAAGGTCACACATACTGTATGCTGTACTGATAGTACACAGTGGAGAAAACATTCATCAGTCCTTAGTCAAACACGTAACGTACACTTTCCTGATCAGTGGGATTACATTTTCTCTTTTTAATAGATAGTTTATTACTTTAGTATACAATTTAAGCAGAAGTAAGTAAACAAATGGGATGGGATAAACCCTGGGAAAGAACCCAGATGCTTGCTTATTGGGTAATAAATGGTATATATTTTTTTTACAGGATAGTGAGATGATCTGCTGGCGTCTCGGCTTTGTTGTTTTGTCCTATATTGACTAATCTTTTGGCATCTGGAACTTCTTGACTTCAAGAGATTTTTTGCTAAGAGGGAAAAGACCTCATTATTCCACTCGTTACTCGCCTTCTCACGGTGCAATTAGAGAATTGAGAGGTCCTTCAAGATGACTAACTTTGATCTGTTTCCGGGTTTGAAAACTCCTGGGCTAAAGGATAAATGCTTATAGTTTAATATCATCACGTGTAGCTTTACGTCTAATGTGTGGTGCCCTGATCTAGATGGATAAATTATACATTTAGAAATGAGTTCTAGGTATTGTAGAATTATAGTGTTTTACAGGCTAAAGGCCCGTTCACACAAAGGCCGATAACTATAAAGATAACGATATAGATCTAAAATTCGTTCTATAAAAGAATAGCAGAGTCCACAACACAGCTATAAAAAATACAGCACAGAGAAATTATATCATAACAATTTTTTTTAAGCTGATGAACGATAAAAACATTGATTATCGTTCTTGGTGTGAACGGGGCTAAAGGGTTAAAAATTGCATTTCATTTTCTGTCTTTAGGATATCATGATATTTTGTTTTCAGCGTTGGATTATGGTATTTTTGATACTTTTTTTTTACTTAAATATAATTCTTGAAAAATAACATGAACTTGGATTTCAACATTAACATTTAAGGCTACAATGTATATTATGTATGTAAGCCGAGGGATAGTATGTAGATGCAGTAAATAGTCACTATTTGTTTTTATTTGCCTTCATTTAAATAGTTTCGCTGTGTGACAATACTAAAATTACAAATATTCCATGGAATAATATTCCATGCATCAATTCCATGCACTATATTAGTATTACTTATGAAACTGCATGCATAATTTAAGCAAACAATTAGAAAAATGCCGTTTAATGAAATGTATAGCCGGAGTATATATGCCACATTGCAGGATGCAGGTATTAAGCTAAATTGACACATTGTTTCCAATAGTTAGTCTCATGCTGCATCCATGCAAATAAGTAAAGCTTTAAAGAGATTTGCATTGTGGGATATTATACTCGGTGGAGTGTTTGCAGGAATGTTTGGAATGGAATACTAGCTTACTACTTATTGAATACACTGTATATTTAACTACTGAGTTCAAGTGAAACAGTAGGTATTATTCCTCAATAAATGTTATGCTGCTTGATAATCACATGACCTCACTTTATTTGTCAGATGACCCCATTACATTTGCAAGTGGTGTCCAATTACTTAACCTTGATCATTTTGCATTATAAATCCATATGTGTGGATGGATGGCGGAGGTTTCAATCCTGATCCTTGAGTGCCATTTTCCGGCAGAGTTTCGCTCCAGCCTGTTTCAACATTAATGTGTATATATATATTGCAAGCCTACATTTAAATAATCACATGTAAATATACTACCACACTTCTCTTACTGTTGCTGCAGTGTATAGTACCGGGGTGTACAGTAGTGTATGTGTAATGTATAATATAATTAATATAATATAAATGCTTAGAATGTCTGAAAAGTTTCACAGCACATCAACAGGACATTGTTCTAAAATAACAGAGACACTGTGATACTCTCTGCTGTTTGCTACATTCTTACAAACAACATCCCATGACCATTTTGTCCATATGGTAGAGACAGAAAATGAATACACATTCTACAGGAAATATGTCAATGAACAAAAGCAGTTACAGGCCATACACATTCCCTAGGATTATGAAAGATTGAAGCGCATGTCTGTGGTTATCAATGGTTTATTTATTGGACATTATTAAGGCAATTAAATTACAGCCCTAAAGCAAAGGCAATCTCTATCTGTGCATTTCACAGTCTAAGCTTTGTCTTTATGATTTTTGAAAATAGCGTGTGTGGAAAATTCCAGAGACACTCCTTCTGTTATATGTTATATCATCATAAATCTAGCATTTCTATTATTTTGTGTTTTCTTAAATCATTATATTAAATAGATTCTCCACCTCAATCTTAACTTTTTGAAGAAGATCCTTCAGGTTGCAAACATCATTGATGCAGGAAAAGTTTTTAGTATTTGATGTGATTTTTAGTTTTAAGTATATGATTTTGTACAAATACTGTAAGAATCCATTTTGAACATACCCACATATTGTACATCAACATTTTGAACATACCCACATATTGTGCATCAACAAAAATGACCTTAGCACCAATTGATTAAGTCAAAAATAGCTGCAAAAGTTGCTAGAATGCTCTAGCATCATTTGCAGATTTCACTCTTTTTTGTTGTTTTTTTTTACAGTGAAATTCATACACTTAGCTTACAGTAGCTGACATTGTAAGTGTAGCTGACAGTAAATATTTTTCAGAAAATCATGTCAAGTTACCTTTATCTATATAGCCCTTTTTTAAATACAGAGTTAATTTCGGCTGTACAACATCTCTAAAAGAAAATAGTGTCATTGTTCAACATAATATTGCTGGATATGTGATTGATCTGGTTTCTGTTTGTGTTTGTGTCTGCCACACAGGTGACATCAGGTGCAAGGGGATGACCGAACGCATTCACCACATTAATCTCCACAACTTTAGCAATTCTGTACTTGAGACCCTCAATGAGCAGCGAAACCGCGGGCACTTCTGTGACGTGACTGTTCGGATCCATGGTAGCATGCTGCGAGCTCACCGTTGTGTGCTGGCTGCAGGCAGCCCCTTCTTTCAGGACAAGCTGCTCCTGGGCTACAGTGACATCGAGATCCCCTCTGTGGTTTCTGTACAGTCCGTCCAGAAACTGATCGACTTCATGTACAGCGGTGTGCTGCGGGTCTCCCAGTCCGAGGCCCTGCAGATCCTCACAGCTGCCAGCATACTTCAGATCAAGACCGTTATCGACGAGTGCACCCGCATTGTTTCACAGAATGTTGGCATTGGTGGATCTGGCAGCTTTTCCGTCGTCCCAGGGGACTCGGGGCAGGAGACACCACGGGGAACCCCTGAGTCTGGCACGTCCGGTCCCAGTAGTGATGCCGAATCAGGCTACATGCAAACATCTCACCAGAGCCATGACAGCGTTTATTCCTCGCTTTACTCCAGATGTTCTGGGTTGGGCCTGCAAAATGGTACCCGTGGAAATCACTCCCACTATGCCGGTGCTGCGGTGACGGCCAGCTACGACTCGCCCCTTCAACTACAGCAGAAGGAGGGAGGGCAGGACCCTGCCTGGATCACACGCATCCACGAGCGCTCGCAACAAATGGAGCGCTTCCTGGTCACGTCGGAGACTACGCACTGCCGCAAACAGCCTCGTCCCGTGAGGCTCCACACTGGGGATATTCACATCAAGCAGGAACAAGGGGACGAGTACAATTGCTACGGGCTTGTGGACTGTCGTGAGGACAGCGAGCAGCTGGAGTGCATCGAGAGCGAGCCCAAAGGCGAGAGCTTTGACTCCGGCGTCAGCTCTTCCATTGGCACGGAAACGGATTCCGTCGAACAGCCTTTCTTGTCCGGGTTCGGTCGAGACAATTGTCAGAATAAAGTCCAGCAAGGTGAGCGGGGAACCCCTGTGCAGATCGAGGTCAACGATTCATCTCCCGAGCAGACCCAAGAAGCGGTTGAAGATGGTAGTGGAAACGGTCCTTCTCAAGAGAGCGGTGAGCTTGGAATCCAGCAGCCGCCTCAAGCAAACCTAGCGTCCTCCCAGTCGATGCCAGGTGGGCCATACCTGCGGCCAGGTGAGCCACTTACCAGCAACCTGCGCATGCCCCTCACCTTGACCAGCAACTCCCAGGTAATGGGAACGGCAGGCAACACTTACTTGCCTACACTCTTTGCAACCCAGTCAGCCAGCGACAACAAGCCTTTCCTCTTCAGTCTGCCCCAGTCCATTGGGAATCAGCAGCCCCAGTTTGTGGCAGTGCCCTCTCCCAGCATGCCTCCGTACACCAGTGGACTGACGGTGCCACCCGGGGGAGGTCAACAGCAAGGTGGTGCGGCGGGGGGGCAGCATGGGGAAAAGAAGCCCTACGCATGCACTCTTTGTTGTAAGACCTTTACTGCCAAACAAAACTTCGTCAAGCACATGTTTGTGCACACTGGTGAGTACCCGTGGCCTTCATCTCTGTATTATGTACAGTATGTATGTATGTAGTTACGTTTTATCCAATTATATCTAAATTGCTTTTACAGAAAAGCTAGTCTGAAATAATTAAGGTAAGCTTTTGATTCTAAATGGATAATTGGTAGCAATTATTAACTTCTCTGTGAATCATCCTTGCTGGCTGTTCTCTGTGGATTAGGTATTATGGTATAAGTTTATTTCAGCAGTTTGACCAGCAATCATTAGGACCTCAAAATATTTATATGATTCTCCAGTTAATGGGCTTTCAGACACAGCTCAATAGAACCAGAATATGCATCATTTATGAAAAGAAGTGAGGCTGTGTATTTTTCAAGCCTTTGCCAGAAATGGAGTTCAGTCAGTGCATAGCTTAAGGTAGCAAGGCATAACAAATGTGTTGAGTTCCTTCCCCCTCACTTTGGAAACCGCAAGTCAGATTTGTGCTGTTATAAAATGCAAACAGTGCAAGTGGTCGTGTGAGTGACTAGCCACTTAAACCTAAGAGCAAAAGAGGACTGTGATTATCACACATCAGCAGCCTATTAACTTTAATTTACGTTGATAGTTAACAGTTATTAAGCAAATACTTTATCCTGTTCTGTCCCCTCTTGAGGCAGGACAAGCCATGAGACCAAACTGATTTTATTCTCATGTGTGTCAAAATGCCTTTCTTGTGTATACTTAAGATATTATGATAACTACCATAGTCAATAATTAAAGTTTTTACTTAATGAACTCGGGGCTCATTGGTCGACAATGGTCGAGAATTACCAGGTCAATCTAAGACTCCATGAGATGCATCCTTTAATAGCTGTTTTCCCTTAGGCAAAGTCTAAGCTTTACACAGAATATACTCACGCTATTTGCCAAATGCATGCTAGTTGCAGTTTTCTCATTGTATATATATATATATATATATATAGGTGTGATCTTTTCCCAGGAAAAAGTCTGCGCCTATGTTTTGACATGCCACAGAATAATTGACATTTTGGGAAGGTGCTTTTTTTTTTTCAAACCAACTTTCAAGTACATTGAAAACATCAAGTACATCCTTAACTCTTTCCCCGGCAGCGTTTGAGAATGGGTGGGGTCAAATCTGACGTTCTACATTCGCTATGTGTTCATGGGATAGTAAAGTGTCCATCATATGCACACTTCAGAATCTCGCCAGAAGTAGTAGATCATCCGGGTACTTTTTGCCTACTCTTTCATGAGTACTGTGATTTTGGACATACTTCTTTTGTCACATACTGTTTTTCGCTTGCTATACAGTAGGGAATTGGGATGCAGCCCTGGTTTACGCAGATCTTATTCTTCGCTTGTTTTTGGATCCGGAGGGGCTGTAGTATGTCAGAAGATGCGTAACAGCGCCCCCTACCGTATAACAGTGAAAACACGGAAAGCCAGAATAACTATTGTTTTGCAAATAGGTATTGCAAACTATTATTCTGAACCTTTGTCTGGTCTCACACAGTAAAGTACCCAGCCCTCAAAAGTGCATTCAGTATGGCAATGTTGAGTAAAGTAAGATAATTAAATTTGACACTGTGAACTCCCGAAGTAGATTACTATGCAATAATGATCTGTCTTCAGGACAAAATGTAGTCTGTGTAATCTTATATGTTTATAAAAAAAATAAAAATCAGACTTTGATCCCTTATGCATGCCATAATCAGATGAGCTTTTATCAAATAGTATAGCACAAAAGATATTTTACAATAACTCCAGATGTAATTGCCTGTGAGCTACACGATTGTGGCTGCCAAGAACATAAATATGTAAATAAATGATAATGTGTATGGCCTTTCAATGGAAATGATAAGAGTTTCCAATATTTTTTTTACTGTAATTGACACCATCATTTACTGAAACTGATTTTTCATTTCAGAAAGGAACAGCAATATACATTTACTTTTATCGCACTGTTCTGCCATAGTTCTTTATTTTTTCTACCATATTTTTAAAAATCACTTTTCTTGTTTTATAATGTTAATGACTGTTCTGTAAATTTATGGCACAGATCTACGCCAGTTTGTTCCGGCAGACCAACATACATAGTAAAATTACAACACACAGTTGCAGTTATTTCTAATTAATTAGGCTATTAATGCTAATAATAACAGTATTTCTCAAATGTTCAATCTTCATTGAAATACCATGTAGAAATTGCTGCCCTACAAACTTAATGTGATTTCTGATGGTAATAATGACCATGAAAAATGTCCAAACTTCCACTTTTTCCAGTTCAATCTAATTTAAATGAAAACATTTTGAGTCAGTGTCTATTCATTAAATTATACTATTAAAATGCAGGTCATACACAATGACTTAAATACTCTTCTATGATAAACAAGTTTTCAGATTTTCATCATCAATACCATCATCAAATCAATATTCATTGTAATATATATATTTTTTGGTAGGGCAAATTACATGAGGTAACACCGCACCTAGACTGTAACACTTTACTTAAAGCCTTCAAGTATAATGCATTATAAAGGTTTTCATAATAATAATAATAATTGTAATCAAAGTTAAAATGCATTGTAATATTTATTTTGCAGATTCCTTGTTACATCTGAAATTGGTTGTTTGGTTTGTCTTGTGTTTTAATGCATTTCACTTTCTAAAGGTGTGTTAAGTGAATAGATAAGTATTATAAGGTGCATTACAAGGGAAAATTAATAAAGGTTTTAAGTTAAGTGTTTCCTAAACGCTTTATGCAACTTTAGATTGGTTCCGTAGACATCACTGGTGCAAAAAATGTTGAGGATGAAAATGAAATTTTTATGTAGCTTAAACATGTTGGCTGTGCTGGGCTTTCAGATTTCAAAATTGTACATTACTGTTGCTAAGCAACCACGGCGCTAATTAATTCCATAATTAGGATTAATAAATTTAGCAATATTAGTAACCTGCTTGCGAAGTTCAACTTGTCAGCAAAAGTTACAGATGTTTTTAAAAGCAAGAATGACAGGAACAATCATATTTTTTAATTTGTACTTTCTTTATCAATAATTAAACTGTTATTTTGCCATTTCTAATATATGCACAGAGAATTTCATGTCAAATTTTGCGTGAAAAGTTTGAGAGGTGTTATTAAAAATCTAAATGCAGACATATTTGTTCTTAACAAATAAGAGGTACATGTAATTTCAGAGCTTTCATGAATATAACACACAGTGCATATTGCTAAGCATCTATTTCATACTTATTACATGTCTTCATTGATATCACCTGCGTGCAAAATACGGTAACTTTTCACCGTACAGTGACAAAAAGAAGAAGAAGAACCTGCAAAGCTTTGCTGCCTGGATCTGGGATAACATTTTCAAAATAGTAAAATGAAATGTGTGATCCCTAATGAAATGTGTGATTTAAAATACATTTATTTCATAATAAGTATACTACAAATCCATTACCATATTTACTGACATATCACTTGAGACTTGCTGATATAAATCTTATAATAAAGCTTTATTTGGAGTGCTTCTTTATTGCACAATGCACATAATATTGAGCCTAAAATTAGTAAGGATAGTATGATCTCTGTATAATATCAGTCTTTAAATGCGAGATGTTTAAAGTGTATTTTAGCACAATCAAATATAATATGTATATATATTTAGTTGGACCTCAGCACTATTTCCGGAGTTGTTCCAATTTAGCAGACTTTAAGTATCAATTTAGTACTATTGCAGGGTATTTATATTAAGTAGGTAAATGTGTACAGTGTACTTAATTTAAAATACATTTTTGCATATTTATTTTTCACGAGGGATATGATAAACGGAGTGCTGTAGTTGAATGGTTCTTTCTAATGAGTCTGTGCTCTGTGCTCTCGCAGGTGAAAAGCCGCACCAGTGCAGCATCTGCTGGCGTTCGTTCTCGCTGAAGGATTATCTTATCAAACACATGGTTACACACACAGGAGTCCGAGCGTACCAGTGCAGCATCTGCAACAAACGCTTCACCCAGAAGAGCTCCCTCAACGTCCACATGCGCTTGCACCGCGGAGAGAAGTCCTACGAGTGCTACATCTGCAAGAAGAAGTTCTCCCACAAGACCCTGCTGGAGCGTCACATGGCCCTGCACAGCACCGGGACCGGCGTCTCCGGGGTCTCCGGGGTCAGTGCCGCAGGAAGCGTCGGAGGCCCCGTGTCCATCCCAGTCCCGATGGCCGTTCCCGAGCCGGGAGCGGGAGTGGTGGCCCTGGCCATGCCGGTGGGAGGGGGCGGAGCCGGGGGCGGAGTCGTGAGCACCGGAGTGGGCGTGGCTGCGGAAGCAAGCTGCCAGGAGGGGACCACCTACATGTGCTCCGTGTGCCCTGTCAAGTTTGACCAAATCGAGCACTTCAATGACCACATGCGCAAGCATGTCTCCGACGGATAAGTACAAACTTACGTAAACATGAAAAAGAATTAAATGATAAAGAAAACGGCACTAGAATTTTTTTTTTTTTTTTTTTTTTTTTTCTTATATTGGGGCATGAAGAGTAATGAGTATAGACACTGGCACATTAAGTTTTCTAGAAAAAAAAGAAGCGTTTAATTTCTTTTTTTTTTCTTTTCTTTTTCTTTTTTTTTGTCCTTGCTATTCTTAAAGAATAAAAAAAGATGGTGGCCTTAAGGCTGTGTAGTTGGATAATGATCCACTGGCTGGATCCATACTACTGGCCTCTAAATGTATGCTTTCCTTAAATACTGATTTATGTGTTGAACACTACCGAAAGGCCTGCGAAAGAACACACAAGAAAAAAAAATTCACATGCTCGCACACACACACAAACACAAATACACATACCCATGCATGCACTCACACGCACAAACTACTTATACACACTTATATATGGTAGAGGTATTTTGTACGTATGTGTATTTGTGCATGTGAGCGTGCGTGTGCACAAAAATAAACATTGCAGTGAATTTTTTAAACTTGTAGATCTTTTCCCATGTAGACCGTATTGGACACTATAAGCGTCCAAGCTTACTGTGGTATAGATTATTAAAAAAAAAAAAACTTTGAAAAAAAAACAAAAAAAACATTTGGCTCTAGATTCATTCTAAAATATTGATGGTCACATGTTTGCCTTTTTACATGCGATAAGAACAGGAGAGTTGTTCAATTTGACACTGGGTTTTTATTTATTATTATGGCATTGAGGGATTATGATGTTGATGTTGTCAAGGTACAAGCCAGTTTTACAAACTGTACTAAAATGGGAATTTTCGAGTGGCTTGATGGATGAATGAATGATTATTACGATTATGACATTTTTCTTTTCTCCCGCCACACTTTTTTAATGGTTCAGGTCAAGTTTACAAAACAAACAAGCGAAAAAAAAGTTTATCGGTGACAGTATTCGAGCAAAAACTTTGAATGCCGTTAATAATTTCCAATTCGTTTCGCATACACTGCCACAAAGAAGACGACTGTTAGTTGACCTCTTCCGCTTCAAAAACGAAATGTGATATAAAGTGTTTCATTTGCTCCATGGTTCTGGTTTTTTTTTTTTTTTTGAAGTGAAAAAAAAAGGCAGATTCAAGTATGCAAACAGGCCCAGAATCCAAGTTAATTGCTGCTCCTCACATGCTCACTTTGAGACTGTTATCAGCTGTAGAATCCAACGTTATGTGGATATTTCTCTAATTATTAGTAGTTCTCAGTGAACATGGGAAACGTTAAGCTATTTGGAGCCATGGGCTAGATTAGATCAAAAGTGAACTGGACAGAAATAACCTCCTAAAATGCGTAAAGATGATGTATTTCCTGTTAGTGGCGACTACTGTGACTCAGTTGTTTGGGCCGGTGGGGTGACTAAAATGCACTACTCCTGTTCCTTAAGCCCCACCTAGTGGCTCAAACAGCCGTCCTTGTTTTTTGCCTGATTGGAAATGCAAGAGAGAAGGGGAAGGATATAGGCAACAGAAAAAAAAAAAATCAAATAGAAACATCTACTGAACCACAATAAAATAAACACGGTCATTCTTCTTTAATATACCACAGCTCTCCAAACAATAAGAAACATTCCCAGTTTTACCGATATCTAGACATTGTGTGTGTATTTCGGAAGTGAGTTCGGAAGGTTGTATTTTTGGTGTTACGTCACTCGGAAGCTCTGTGTTCATATTTGGCTTTGTTATACACGTATTTTATGGATATAAAAGACTCATTTGCCGTGCAACTGCAATCAGGCAATTTTTGCTCACTTATCTGAGTAGATACACCTTTGAAGTGTCGTTAAAATGATGACAAAATGTATCAATCAGTTTATTTCGACTTTTTTCCATTTTGGAATTTGGTCGCGTAAGTTGTAGGTTTGAAATACAGTGCTACTTTGCACATTTACTTCAAAATCCTGTGCTTAAACATTGAATTGTTTTACTTAAGAAATTAAATTCTATGATTTTTTTTTTTCTCTTTTTTTTCATTGTTTATAAAGGAAATATCTTTTCTTAAAAGCTTGATAAGAGGACTGCATTGTTTTCTTGCATATATGTTGCACTGCTTAAACCAATAAGTGCACTACTGTTACCAGAGATGTTCTAGTTTTTAGAGATAATCTTTTTTTTTTCTTTTTTTATCAAATATTTGGTTCTATAGTTCACTTGTGTTTGAGTAGCTTTGTTCCTTTTTTTTTTTTTTTTTGATTAGATGATTACATTTTTTCATGGCTTTGTTATCATCACTCGCTATTGTATTTACTTTGTGCTGTTTATGCAAGGTTTTTTTCTTCTTCTTCTTCTTCTTCTTCTTCTTCCTCTTCTTTATTTATATTTAAAGCATTGTGAGCTTATCCCTGGTCAGATCCTAATGATGTATTGCTTACACCACTTCCATCCCTTCCCACATCCCGATGCAGTTAATTCATTGAAGCAAATGCTCGGTTTTCTTCTCATTCATACCAAACTTAAAAAAAACAAAACAAACATTAAAAAAAAAATCCATAAAACCACAAAACCACATTTTAAAAAAAATTGTAGTGTGTGCCTAAATATATGATAAATGTCTTTTAGAACAAGTAAGTTTCTACGAGAGGGTCGTTGTGCAAAGCTTTTAGTGCTGTCTAGGGATCAAGCACATTTATGTATGTGTTTGTATGAGCATGTGTGTGCAACATGTTTGTGTGTGTGTGTATAATCCTCTGGTATGTCTCTATGTGTGTGCTGTACAATTTGTGACGCCTGAACTGTAGGGCTTCCTTTGCAATATGCAGTACAGGTACGGCAACAGTGACAACATGTAGTTTTACACACTTAGGAGTGCATTTGGTAACTTTCTCGAGAACAATCATTAGCCTACTATATTCCCTACAATAAATAACACGAGGAGGAACGTGATGCTGTTAAGGCCCTTGCTTTATTCTGAGCGATATGATCTGGCCTGACCCAGCGCTGTCCCGGTGAACGACAACGCGCCTGTTGAATATTCTGTATCGTGCTGTGAGACCAAACACCGCTTTTTATGCTGCGAAGCTTGGCCGCGGGCTGTTCTGTATCGGTCTGAGGTGTTGCCTTAGACTAGCGTACGTGTTTGTGGAGAGTTTTGTGCGAAGCTTGCCGCGCCGCGATGAGTAGCCAAACGAGAGACATGTTCTGTTGGTTGCATTTGGCCTTTCTTTGGATAATCAAGGAGATGTGTGGCGGTGAGTCCTGTCTCCTCCATTTGTAGTTTTCTCGGTTCTCAATTGTTGATATCGCCCCGTATGAATTTCGAACACACCAGAGCATACCAACCTAAACATGAACATTTCCACCATTGAAACACCTAACGAGTGCTACTAGAGAGCAGATAAATCAATATCACTTCCAAATGATAAGCTATATTGTTCAAATAGCATCTGTTGGGTGGGAGGGGGTTTACACTGGCCATCAGCTGTGTCTTTAAGGATAGCCTTAATCATGTTTGAATCAAGCAACCAAATGCAATATTGCTTGTGAAGGTGCTGTTGCAATTCCTTGCGCTTATTTTACACGTGGAAAGGGCAGAGAACAGAAGGGGACAGAAAAGCAACCTCGCAATACAGTATTGGACGATTGTCTAGTGACGGTTATGGAGGACGTATACGTATAGCTACATGCAAATCGCTGATTTCTCTTCTCATCGTGGTATAGGCTCATAATAACCATGCATGGAGGCAACAGTCGCAGGCTTCATATATTAAAGCCGTCTCATCTCGCTTGTGTTGGAGTGCTACGAGGCTTTAATGTCCGATATTACTGTTACTCCGTGTTTGTTCATATGTAAAAAGCGAAAAGCAACGACGACGACAACGAAAAAAAATTTGTTTTATCTCACAGAGACTTTGTTTAGCCAAAATTGTGTAGTTTGTGAAAGTGTAATAATCCGCACGAAAATATTTCGACACAATTCAGATGCTCAAACGGCATAGTCGTCGATCCATCGCATCTAGACTGGACACCGTTCTCGTGGGCTCTTAAAAAGCACTATGACGATCACTTCTATGGCTAGTTCAGATAGACTTTTTACATTACTTACAGTATATATTTACAGTTCATAAATGTAGAGTTAGCTTTTATTTTTGTTCCTGCTTAAAATGGTAATTTTACAATACATATGAATTTTCTTCAGTGTACAGTATAGATACAGCGTTCTCTTTGCTATTACAGTAAGTCTTCTTTTCTCCTTGCTTTTTAACAAAGGTACATTTAAAAAAAAATACAAAAAAAAAAATCTTAATTTATAAATAATATCTATTCCTAGAGTATAGGCTTGTGGGCACAGAAAAGACCTTGGAAAACATCACCAATATTTATGTAGGAGCAGAAGATGTTTTGCTCGCTTGACAGAGTGAATATTGTCGAACGCTCAGAGTTTTTCCGTAACATACAAACTATATTGTGCATCCTGTAATAATACTAAGTGGATTTGACGATCTAATGCTTCAGCCCGTTTTTTTCCCATCTCCATTTTTTTCAACGGTCAGATTCAAACTATCTTTCATCTCGCAGTTTTTCCTTCTTCTAACAAACAAAGACGTGATATTCTCTACCACACGATGGTCGAAATAATTCAAAACAAGAGTATCCATGTGTTCATCAGCATCTACAACAGATAGTACTGTAACCAAAACAACACCTAACACTGTACATGTGGATTTTTACAATGCCTCTCCTTTGTAGAAGAAAAAAAAAAAAATGATGAAGTGCCTCTTTTTACAGCTCCAAGCTTAATAAAGCTCACAATAATACTGTTATTTTTATTCTGTAATAATAATACAGTAAAAACAAAACAATATTCACTGCCTAAAATGAAACACACACACACGTATATTTCTCAATTTTCAGACAGATCCCTCTGTGAGGCAAGTATGAGGATTACCAGCAATAATAATCACAAAATAGATCTGAAATGTCACAAAAAGACTTTGACTTGTAACATTCAAGGACCACTAATAAGTAAGGGAGTTTTATTGTGTTTTAACCCCTGAAATCACCAAAATGAAGCTTATTTTTTACTACAATATACAGTGTTATATTGTGTCCAAAGTTCCCCTGTTAAAGTTAACTTAAATTCAATTTTTCTATCCAAACCTGCCTTTCTAAGTTTATGATTATACGTCGCGTATTTTAAATGCCCTATTGAAAAAGTCTGCGTTTTCAATATGCAGTGTATTGGACATTTATGTATGTGAACGCAACAAACAAACAACAACGACGTAAACAAAAAAAAAAAGAAAAAAAAGAAGATCGTTCTTCCTTTCTATTTCCTCTTCTTCCTCTCTTCTCTTAGATGCTGAATTTGCTTGAGATGACATCTTTCCTTTCGAAGATGTTAATGCTATATGCTTTTGAGCAGTTGTTGTTCTACATAATCAACATAATATTGTGTACACCGTAATCAATATTGCAATGGTTTATGTGAAAAGAGGTCATTGTTGTTCTGTGATTTTGCCAGATTTTACAGACTAGTCTGTAAACTGAAACTAGAGTATAGAGAGACAGTCAAAGCGAACTGTTTTTTGAAGAATATAACAGAGTAAATGAGAACCGTTTTAATCTTTGTAGTCGGTAGACAACCATATCATACGTTCAATACCAAATTTATTTTATTTGTTATTTTTTTGCCAGAGGTTGAATATGTAAGCATGCTTGTGATAACACACTTTTCTAACACTTCTCTTTCCGCGTTAACAGCTCTGAATGGTATTCACTATTGATTATATGATATTCTTCTGCTTGTATCATAGGCTCAAATCCAAAGACAAAGCATTTACTCTATTTATGATGACAGAGTTTGTTCGTTCGTTTGTTTGTTTTTCAGAAACAATAGAAAATTATACATATATTTACAGGACAAAGTACAGTACAGATTTTAACAGGAGAAGCAAGCAAACATAAAATATCTTTAAATAAATCATATATATATATGTGTGTGTGTATATATATATATATATATGAAATTTCAGATACAGATACTGCAGTTTCTTAACTAATCACACAAGGCGTACTTTTAGTATTAATGCTGACTACACAACTGTAACACGTGACATGCACGATTCCCACTTTTTACTGGAAAACGCAAGTGTGCTCATGTCATTTGCATGTTTTCTTGGCCTCTGAAACCTGGGAGATCATCTCCTATCGTGAGCCTAGTTGGGATTTGGTTTCGGGATAGTCTGAATGCCTTTAGCGACACCCACAGTTTTCAGTAAGGCCACTCAGTGGATTGTATTTAAGGGCCTGCAAGGAATGTAGTGAGGGCCGGACAGATGCTGGTGCTTGTGCTGGGCTTTTATTAACTGTGCGCTACGTGTTTTGTGCTTTCTCCATCTTCCACAACCGCTGTACACACGGAAAGGAATCAGTCTGACCTGTTAAAATGGGGAGAAAAATTAGATTTATGATCTCAGTTCATCAGTAACAATAGGTGTTTGTATAATACTATAGCATTTTTAATCAAATTATTTGTTCTGCAACTACAATACCCGACTATAACAGTCGTAATGAAGATTTCCTAAAACTAATACATTTTTATAGCAATTACAGGTGGAATATAATCTGATGTTGGACCAAAGTCAAGAATACATTTTTACGCATTTCTAAACTTCCCCCATATGTCCACAAAAAAAAATTCATGACGAGAAATATTGACGTCAAATTTGTGATTATTGACGTTAATGTAGTAAATAAAAGGTTTCTAATGTTTCTCATATGTTTTTGTAAACCAAAAAATTATTTGGAGAACCATGAATTTCTTTGATTTTTATTCCATTTTAATTCTACTTCCCTAAATTAAAAGTGTTCCACCTTAATTAAATTTTTTAATTTTGGATGGAGAAATTGAATTGGCATTAATAAGACATCCCTAATTAAAAGGTACACTATGTAACTTTTGCCCCTCTAGTGGTTAAAAACTAAAATGCATGCATTTTATGGAAGAACATTCTTTTGGTTGTGCTTCGGCTCTGCGTGACTGCAGATGAATATAGTTATCCTACTGCTCATAAAACATTCACTATTGGCTTAAGAGATTTAACCAGTTTAGATGGAAAGGATCTCAAGCTGACTAGAAGACGTTACTGTAGCTTTACCCATTAATAGACACGCTACTTCCTTGAGAATAAATTCCATGTCAGCGTTAAAACAACCATAATGAAATGACCCTTCACAATAGATAATGCTTTACAATCAACTCTGTTAGAGAGATACATATGGCAATTTATCTGTTCAATAAAATACCTTACTCACCTGTTGAGTAATACAAACGCAATCTCCATTTCAAACCCCCAATTTCTCGCCATTTATGTTGATTCTTGTTTTATTACGAGCTCTGTCGCGTTCTCTCTTTGCCAGCAGACTCTCCTCTGTTCGGTGTTATTTTGTATTTTGTGGAGATTTAGTGACTCCATGTCAAACTTTCTCGCTCGTTGTGAAACTAACCTCTGCCACTCTCACACCAGACACGCGTCAAAGTAGCCGGAGCATCTTTCCTCTATTTACGGATACGACAAAACACATACAGGCGAATTACGCATGCGCGCAATTTCCCATGCAAACCATCCCGACGGGCCTAAAACATAAACTCTTATAATAGGCTCACCATAGTGAATCAGAGTAACACAAAACACATTTTGGAAGAAAAAAATAAATAATAATTACTTAGTGAACCTTTAAAGTCTGAATGATGGACAACCCTGCTGTTACTGGTGACCTGGGATGGGGATTTTCTTTACTCCTTTAACAAGTGCCATTTTGGGCAGCATTAGTTTTCTGAAACGTTGATACAATTTGATTGACTTCTCTATTAATTCCTACAGACTGTTTGTGGAAGGTGATACAGCTTTGTGGGCGGACGGAAACAGGAGAATGTGACACTGTAACGTTCAGCCAATTAGGTTGAGATTACAAAATTTAAAATGGGGTCAGATTTTACTGTGTGAGGAATTGGGTGTTAAAAGAATGAGACAAAACTGAGGTTAAGAACGGTGTATTTACAATCTTCACAAGAGACTTTAAAACAACACTATAAAACCAGGAAAACTCAGGCTGTTAAAAGCATAGAGTCCATCGCACCATACCATAAAACAGTCCCAATGTGAGCGTCCATACAGTCCGAAAGCAGTGATGATTCAAAAGCTCGAAGTGGTGTCTGGAAAGGTGTGTCCGCAAGCGGGAACCCCTCACTCCAGAAATGTGATTGTTATCTATTGTGCCCCCCTGTTTGTTTCTCATTACACAAGTGCAGTTCCTGCTTCCTGTCATGTGATCCCTCCCGTGACACATTTCTTAAAGACATACACGCTTAAAATGTTAAGAGGAACAAAATGGACTAAGAAACACGTAGTCCAATTAAAACTCTACACTTGTACGGAATAGAGCAGTAAAACAGTGTCACAGCATTCATTAACAGTACCTAATTAGTCAAACTAAATAAGCGCTTTTACGTTTTTTGGTAGAAACTACTTTCAGCTACACTTTCAACTATGATTTACACGTAATCTCTATACAAGTACCGTAATGAGAAACAGCAAATGTAGGCATATTTACATGTATTCCTTTGGTAGATGCCTTTTTGATACACAACTAGTGCATATAGTTTAGTGTAGCAAACAGATAGATAATATACTTAGCTCTGTAATAATATCTCGTAAAATGACCCGTTTCACGGAATCTTCTTCACACGGTTTTTCCACAGGATTTCAGTCCGGTAGAAAAGCAAATATTATTATCTTTGCATGAATGTTGAATGTTTGGATTCGGTGCCCGTTCGATTTAGTCTGTTTCCAAATGAATTTCGACTGACCCACAGTGGATGCTTGCTTGGACTTTAGACACTACTCATTTGATAAGCACTTATATCTGATCCTTCTAATACCATTCTTTTCTGTAATCTTGATCTGAGTTTAATGTAGGAACTGAGGAACCGTCATAACACCCTTAAACACTCCTCTAAAATGTCTAAAGTGCGATTTTCACCTTCATTTAATGTACTGCTTAGCTTAAGAAATACAAAACATGACAAACACAAAAAAATGCGCTTAAAGCCCTGGTTATAGACGTTATTCTGTTATCAGTGAAATTTGACCGTTTTTCGGACATTAATATGGAAATGTTGCAATACAACTGCTCGTTTGAAGGTGGATGTTTGGGGCCACTCATTTTCTCTCTTTTTTTTTTTCTTCTTTTTTTTTCAAATACAGCATGTCAATAAGAAAATATTTCATTTGAAAAAGGCTTTTGGGAATCTTTGCATGATATAATAATTTTGGCATAGTTCACTTGTTTGTTTGTTTTCTTTATTCTTTTATTTGAATGTTTTAACCTTTGTTTTTAACCATTCTTATTGTACCAAATGTGCTATTGCTTGAGCAACACAAAGCAAACAAATTAAACATCCAAAGCTCCTAAAGTCGAATTTGAACCAATTTTTTGTTAACAAGTCTGAAAAAAATATATAGACCAAGTTTCTGTTAACACCAAAGAATTATATGTCAATTTCAATAACAGAAACACTCCTGAAAAAATTCCTGAAATTTGGTCATGCTTGTGAAATATGTGCATCATATTCATTGTGTGCTCTGATAACACTGTTGATGGGCAGAAAAACACCCTTTTTTTGATTCCATGGAGACTCCTTTAAATCGTTTTTACCCAATTTTTGATGTGTCAAAGTTAATTATTTCCTAATAACTTTAGCTTCAGCAACATGAAACAAACATCTAACATGAAAGCAATTGCACTGATGCGAGATAAATTGATTTTCATCCTGTTTTTCTTCCTTCCTTATTTCAGCTGCTCCGCTTCGTGCAATGGATGTTAAGATTCACTCGTTATTTGTCAGCATGGACCAAGCGTTT
Organism: Rutilus rutilus; assembly: GCF_951802725.1. NCBI lineage: Eukaryota > Metazoa > Chordata > Actinopteri > Cypriniformes > Leuciscidae > Rutilus > Rutilus rutilus. The sequence continues at coordinate 4,974,740 of NC_140221.1, forward strand.
CATTTGTTGTGTTTGCACATAAGTTTGTTTAAGAGGTTAATTTACCAAAAAATTGGCCTTTATAAAACAGCTCTATAAGCGAAATTTCCAGCAGTGAATTTTTTAAATTAGATATGAAATCAAATGAGTAATATATTATGGAAACACACGAGACATTAGTACCGCCGTTTTATCTTCAAGGACCAAATTCCCAATTTTTCTTTGTACCATATTGTGATATCATATAATCGATGTAAAAGAAGGTGTAATGTGAATATTTGGATGGAAACGCTCATATCATGGTAGGATTTTACCCCTTGACAAATAGACAATGTAGTATCATGACATGGGATACTTTACTAGCTTATATCTACTGCCATATTTAGATTTGTGCTGTTTTGTGCTGTTTAGGTGACTACATTAGACCCTAGCTGATTTACAAATCAACGTTTTCAAAAAGATTTGGTATTTTTCACTGTTTGAAGCCATATCTTAAGCCTTGTTTTATTCTTGCACTAGCACATATAATTTATTTTCACAAACTTCATTATCTTTTTTTTTTTTTTCTCACAAGTTTATATTGAAACATTCAAACTGAGCAAAATGTGGAGCTGTTGTAGTAAAGGTATTAAACATTTTACAGTATTCAAACAACCTTAAAATTAAAATCTGCGGTTGTCCTTTTCATTTGTGTTTGTCCAATTACTATTATTATTGTATGAGAAATTAGTTTGCTTTATGATACCTGCTGTTTAGAGATATAGAATAAGGTTTGCGTGCGTGTGTGTGTGTGTGTGTGTGTGTGCGTACAAGGCCATTTTATTTTATTTTTATATGTCAAACACTGGACTAGAATAACTTTGTTTTTAAATTTGTGAGACATTATTTGTGCGACGTCAGTCGAGCCAAGTCAAATTCTGATTTGATTTGAATAGGGCTTTCACGAACACAACGCAGCACGGTGCACAGGATTGTTCCAGCCAAACACACTCAGTTTGTTCAGATACACAGGGTTGTCTACACTCAACTGTCTCTCTGATGAATTTGACCCCATTTTTGCATTTTTTTTTATTTTTTATAATCCCCCTAATACCATAGAGATCTATTTCCTTTCCCCTCCCCACGAAATTCCAAGAAAATGTAAGAATGTTGAAGAAAGCAATTGCATGAGACGAAACCACTGAGAGAAACCACTAAACACACAGTAAACCACAGTTGATCCCTGTAGCAATCCGCATTGACTTAAACCCAAATACCACTTCTCAAACCAGAAAAGAATTTTGCACTAAAGTTATTCTTGGTCTTCTTCGATAAATAGCAATAGAACACCGAACATAAACGTGAACCAACCGTGTAAAACGACAAAAGCTTTCTGTGCTCTTAAATTACGCTGTTTTGTTTAAGGAAAAAGGTGTGTTTTGCATTATTTGTTTATAGAGATAACAGCAGTGAGGATGTGTGATGACGCTGAGGCTGTAAAGTTAAAGAAAACCCGTGTAACATGTCCAAGTTTTAGGTACAGTAAATAAAATGAAATGCTTCCTGTTTCCTCTTGTGATCGTTTTGAACAATAATTTTGACTAACTTTTTTTTTTTACAAGGAAAAGAAGAAGTGTAGAAGGCAGGCTGTCCCAGAAACATGAAGACATGTTGTGTGTGTGTGTGTGTGTGTGTGTGTGTGTGTGTGTGTGTTTCAACACTAATGAAATATTTACAGGGGAATATTCATACAGGCCTGGAGAGATCTGCGAGTCGGAGGCCTTAAATCGAGCGCGCACACGCATGCTTATTGCTTCTCGTTCCTAAATGAGTTTGTCCGTGCTGCCATGTTTCTGGGACTTCGTTTTCTCGTAGATCAAAAGGCATATGGTCCGGGTTCAACCTGCGAACAGGAACGGTTCTTTTCTGGCGACCTGAATCTTCATATTATCCATAAAGGGAGAACGTGTGTGATTGAAGCTGGTTTCGATCGATAATGACGTCTAGCAATCGTGAATATATAGTGATGGTTTCTGGAAAATAGTGGCTTTCCTGTTAAAACTGCTTTGTGGTGTTGCTGAGTTCGTCTCAATATGACGCGTGTTAGAGGAAGCATAAGTATGTGCCTTCATGTAATCTTCTCGGTGAGCTTGTTTTTAAGAAGCTGAAGCCAGCCAGTTGTGTTTGCACTAAAACCAAATTGCTTTTGTGATGTTGGTTGTTTGAGCAAGCTTGTTCGCGTCACTTTAGCAGTATGCATGAGGGTCGGTTCTAGGGAGAGAGCTTGTGTCTTTTGACTTCTAAACTAGTGCAGCTTAGCAAATCCCTGGAATAAAAGCTCCGCTTCGTTCCGTTTCGTTTTCGATCACGTCATCGTGTCTCGATATTCCATGTTTTAAAAGAAGCACCAAACGCGCATACGAACATACCATGCGATATTTAACCATGTCTGTGGAAAAGCCTGTCACACATTTCTCTGAATCAGTGGGAGTGCATGAGTTCATGAGGTCGCCTCGAGACTATTGGTCATGTTATTATTGGTTTGTGTTGCATTTGTAATTTATTTTTTGTTTTGTTTATTGAAACCTAAAAAAGGCCTACATGCTTTTCAGTCTTACAAATGCACCTTATTCTTACCTGTCTGGAACGGACAGGCTTTGTAATATCTCTAATTTAGCACCTTACTACACAGCATGATTTCACTTTATGCCGGTTTTGCTATACTTCCATGCATATGATTTGAAAGAAAAAAATAAACCTTATATATTTTGTGAAAATATTTAAAGGGATGTGCCAAAGTTTGGAGGCGATCTCCCTTGTTTGTATGTTTATTATTACTTTTTTTTTTTCTTTTTCTTTTCCTTCTGCTTCAGTTATTTCAGTGGTATCTCATGTAACCTTTCTTACAAATGTGTTTAGAAAAAAAAAAATATTTCAGCAAACAGTATCATTACTTGCCATTTTACAGTAAGCCCTGTATTTTCACGTATATTTACCAGTGATGTGTATTTGTTATTAAACAGAAAATAGCCGTAAAAGCTTCATTATGTTACATAATATTGTGACTTTTTTCGAAAAACTGTGAAGACTTGCATATACTTTATACAGAAGTATTAAGCCTTAATGCAAAAGACTAAAAAAAAAAAAGAGTGGAAGAATAACTGATTGTTGCAAAGTAAGGATGATTTTTTTGTAAATGTTACCAGCACCTTTTTTGTAATTTTCACTCTCTGAGGTATTGTAAGTTCACTCTGTTTGTGAAGTTTGAATATGAAGGAATAAAAAAAAATAGTACTTTCCTGTACATTAAAGGATGGGATGATTTGTGTTTTTATTTCTGGACCTGTGGCTGTATTATAGAAACATAAATGGATATAAAACAGCCCCTGGTGGATTTTGTGCAAATGTATCAAATATGTCCATATATCAGCCAAAGAAAAAAACAACTAACGAGTAATAATCTAAAGTGAGTTTTTTACATATCATCATCTACATAATCTTTTTGCAGAAATGAATAGAGAAAATAAGCAGAATAGCCTGCGATGGAAAAGAATCAGTCAAGAGTGCCATCAGAAAGTTCGTCGGAAGAAGGGAGGCATGCAGAACCTGGAACCGGTCAGTTCAGTTATATATTAAAGGGATAGTTCACCCAAAAATGAACATTTTTCTCATGTCGTTCCAAACTCATAAGACTTTCGTTCATCTTCGGAACACAAATGAAGATCTTTTTGATGAAATCTGAGAGCTTTCTGTCCCTCCATTGACAGCTACTCAACTACCACTTTGACGCTTCAAAAAGTTCACAAAGAGATCGTGAAACTAATCCATATTGAGCGGTTTAGTCCACATATTCTGAAGAGACTCGATCGCTTTATATGATGAACAGATTAAATTTAGGCTTTTATTCAAATTTAAATATTAATCAACTCACACATCAGTGGTAAACAGAAGCTCAAGCATGTTCGCTTGATGTGCGAGAACCAATGAGGTTCATTCTCGTGTTACGCATCACGTTTGAGCTTCTGCAAGAACCAATGAGGTTCATTCTCGTGTTACGCATCACGTTTGAGCTTCACAAGAACCAATGAGGTTTGTTCTCGTGTTACGCATCACGTTTGAGCTTCTGCAAGAACCAATGAGGTTCATTCTCGTGTTACGCATCACGTTTGAGCTTCACAAGAACCAATGAGGTTTGTTCTCGTGTTACGCATCACATTTGAGCTTCTGCAAGAACCAATGAGGTTTGTTCTCGTGTTACGCATCACGTTTGAGCTTCTGCAAGAACCAATGAGGTTCATTCTCGTGTTACGCATCACATTTGAGCTTCTGTAAGAACCAGTGAGGTTCATTCTTGTGTTACGCATCACGTTTGAGCTTCCGCAAGAACCAATGAGCTTCGTTCTCGTGTTACGCATCACGTTTGAGCTGTAAGAACCAATGAGGTTTGTTCTCGTGTTACGCATCACATTTGAGCTTCTGCAAGAACCAATGAGGTTTGTTCTCGTGTTACGCATCACGTTTGAGCTTCTGCAAGAACCAATGAGGTTTGTTCTCGTGTTACGCATCACATTTGAGCTTCTGCAAGAACCAATGAGGTTTGTTCTCGTGTTACGCATCACATTTGAGCTTCTGCAAGAACCAATGAGGTTCATTCTCGTGTTACGCATCACATTTGAGCTTCTGTAAGAACAAATGAGGTTCATTCTCGTGTTACGCATCACATTTGAGCTTCTGTAAGAACAAATGAGGTTCATTCTCGTGTTACGCATCACATTTGAGCTTCTGTAAGAACCAATGAGGTTCATTCTCGTGTTACGCATCACATTTGAGCTTCTGCAAGAACCAATGAGGTTTGTTCTCGTGTTACGCATCACATTTGAGCTTCTGTAAGAACAAATGAGGTTCATTCTCGTGTTACGCATCACATTTGAGCTTCTGTAAGAACCAATGAGGTTCATTCTCGTGTTACGCATCACATTTGAGCTTCTGCAAGAACCAATGAGGTTTGTTCTCGTGTTACGCATCACATTTGAGCTTCTGTAAGAACCAATGAGGTTCATTCTCGTGTTACGCATCACATTTGAGCTTCTGCAAGAACCAATGAGGTTTGTTCTCGTGTTACGCATCACGTTTGAGCTTCTGTAAGAACAAATGAGGTTCATTCTCGTGTTACGCATCACATTTGAGCTTCTGTAAGAACCAATGAGGTTCATTCTCGTGTTACGCATCACATTTGAGCTTCTGCAAGAACCAATGAGGTTTGTTCTCGTGTTACGCATCACATTTGAGCTTCTGTAAGAACCAATGAGGTTTGTTCTCGTGTTACGCATCACATTTGAGCTTCTGCAAGAACCAATGAGGTTTGTTCTCGTGTTACGCATCACATTTGAGCTTCTGCAAGAACCAATGAGGTTTGTTCTCGTGTTACGCATCACATTTGAGCTTCTGCAAGAACCAATGAGGTTTGTTCTCGTGTTACGCATCACGTTTGAGCTTCTGTAAGAACAAATGAGGTTCATTCTCGTGTTACGCATCACATTTGAGCTTCTGTAAGAACCAATGAGGTTCATTCTCGTGTTACGCATCACATTTGAGCTTCTGTAAGAACCAGTGAGGTTCATTCTTGTGTTACGCATCACGTTTGAGCTTCCGCAAGAACCAATGAGCTTCGTTCTCGTGTTACGCATCACGTTTGAGCTGTAAGAACCAATGAGGTTTGTTCTCGTGTTACGCATCACATTTGAGCTTCTGCAAGAACCAATGAGGTTTGTTCTCGTGTTACGCATCACATTTGAGCTTCTGCAAGAACCAATGAGGTTTGTTCTCGTGTTACGCATCACATTTGAGCTTCTGCAAGAACCAATGAGGTTTGTTCTCGTGTTACGCATCACGTTTGAGCTTCTGTAAGAACCAATGAGGTTCATTCTCGTGTTACGCATCACATTTGAGCTTCTGTAAGAACCAGTGAGGTTCATTCTCGTGTTACGCATCACGTTTGAGCTTCTGTAAGAACCAATGAGGTTTGTTTTCATGCATCAGGTTCAGGTTGAGCCTCTGTTAATGTTCACTGATCAATGTTTATATGTGAATAAAAGCCTAAATTCAATCTGTTCATCATATAAAGCGATTGAGTCTCTTCAGAAAATTTGGACTAAACCGCTCAATTCATATGGATTAGTTTTACGATCTCTTTACGATCTGAAGTGTCAAAAGTGGTAGTTGCGTAGCTGTCAATGGAGGGACAGAAATCTCTCAGATTTCATCAAAAAGTTTTTCATTTGTGTTCTGAAGATGAACGAAAGTCTTGTGGGTTTGGAACGACATGAGGGCAAGTAAATATGAAAGACTTTTCATTTTTGGGTGAACTGTCCCTTTAAGAACATCTTGTCAAGAAAGGCAGAAAGTTTTTAGTAGTAAAGAGAAAATGGCATTACTGTATACATGTCTGCAGGGCAAGAAGATTATACAAGTCTTACAGTCCCATTTAAAATATTGACCATACAGTCTAATTCTCAGAAACCTAGTGGAGGAATCATGCCTTTATTTGGACACACTGAACACTATAGATCAGTGGTTCTCTCAACTGGGGTCCGGGGCCTCAAGATGACTTCAAAAGATTAAAAAGAAGACAAAACATTAAAATAAGCTTAAACAACTTAAGAAAGATATTTCTTATTTTAATTCACCCCCTCAAAACATTTATTTGTTTCATTTTAAAAGTGTGATTTGTAGACCTGGAAAACATTTCATAAAATGACTCCTTATCCAGTAAATCATAAATAACTGAAAAAGTCAAGGGGCCTTTGAATATTGTTGTGGGCTTGTAGTCAAAAAGACTGAGGTCCACTGCTGTAGATATTTCAGGAATGTTGGATTTTATGTCATCTTGGTTGGGTAATGTAAATGTGTTGCCTAATGTGACAGCTGTAACCTTTCATTCAAATGGTTTTAGGACACGCGTTCCTGGGTAAACATATTTTGCTGATCCTGGAACAACATTCCAGTCCAAAAATGTAGTCCATATCCCTACCCATAAACCTAACCGTACTATACCCATAAGTTACCCCTAAAATCCTGAGGGAAATGATGGTGAATAGCTGGTTATAAGCCTAAACTTGACATAAACTGTAAACTTGTCCCTCAACTCTGATTGGTTGATTTGAATTTTGTTCCAGGATCAACAAAGATGTCGATGCAGGAACATGTTGGTGAAATCAGGTTCTGCAAAGTTGATCAAAGTTTGCACTAACGCATGTGATTTATGGAAGGGATAGTTCGTACAAAAATGAAAATTCTGTCATCCTTTATTCACTCTCATGTCATTCCAGATCTGCATGACTTTCTATCTTCTGCTGAACTAAAAAAAAAGTAACTGATGATAAAATTAACATTTCTCTGTGAACTATCCTTTTAAATATATTTATCACCGTTAGAGCGTGTAACTAATTTACAAGATAACTGATCAGCTCTATTCTGTGATTTAAAAAAAAAAACTTGAAAACTTCAGGGCTGATTCAAGCTGATCATTTGCCGCAGCAAGAGTGTTTATCTCTCACACACACACACACACACACACACACTCTCTCTCTCTCTCTCTCTCTCTCTCTCACACACACATGTCTGGTTCACTATCTTTGTGGGGACTCTCCATAGACTTAATGGTTTTTATACAGTACAAATTCTGTCCCCTAACCCTACCCCTAAACCTACCCATCACAGAACACTTTCTGCATTTTTACACTTTCAAAAAAATATAATTTAGTATGTTTATTTACCCATTCCCCTCATGGGGACCGCTGGCTGGTCCCCACAATGGAGGTGATCTCAGGTTTTACTATCCTTGTGGGGACATTTGGTTCCCACAATGTAATATAAATCAAACGCACACTCTCTCTCTCTCTCTCACACACACACACACACACTCTCTCTCTCACACACACAAACACTCTCTCACACACATACACACACACACACACACTCGCACACACACATTCTCTCTATCTCTCTCTCTCTCTTACACACACAAATAAAAAAAACATTAAACACTTGTTTCCGGGTTTTGGCCTACAAAAATATGTCATCCCTGCAGCGCTCTTTAAGTCAGGACTATTTCTTTACATAGGCATGTGTCCGAAATCGCCCCCTATACCCTTAGGGCACTATATGAGGGAACAGCCATTTGTAGTGGCGTCTGAAACCATAGTGGACGTTATCGAGTGCACTCATTCAATCCCATAATGCACCGCAATAACGAGTGTACAACCGATGTTAACTCAACGGCTAGAGAATACCCATAATGCACTGTGAGGGTCGCGCTGAATGAATTACCACGTCTCGCCAGAAGAATCAACCATCCATCCATATTCCAAACCGCTGATCCAATATGGCTACAGTGTAATATTATTCCTTTCTAATTGGTTATTAAATTGTTTAATTAAGGTTTATACATAGTTTCCATGACAGAGTTCAAGATAAATCTTTTCATTACTTCTGGAGCTGCCAGTTTGCGAAGTTTCAAATGATTATTAAACAGCAAGCACAAACTTTACAAGGCGGTGCACTCAGTGTCTGAATTCACTCACTCGTTTTCATTCACTCCGTCCAGTGGACTAATACAGTGTAATAGAGAATGGTGAATGAGGGTATCGGGGGTGATTTCGAACACAGCTATGGAGAGTTATTAACATTAATTAATAAACACATCAGGACCAGCTAATCAAGAGGTGTGTTCGACTTGAATCTCTCTCGCTGTACTCTGATGTCAAACACCGATTAATCGTATCCAAAATAAAAGTTTGTGTTTACGTAATATACAGACCCTTTCCAAAAAATTTGAATATCATGGAAAAGTTTATTTCCATAATTCCATTCAAAACGTTAAACTTCCATAGCTTATAGATTCAGGGCCCACAACTTAAACGATTTCAAGTATTTAGTTGTTTATTTGTACATAATTTGGGCTTCCAGCTCATAAAACCCACGAAAACAGGATTTCAAAAAATTTGAATATTACATGAAATCACACAGTAATTACACAGTGATACCATGGTCATTGAACCAGGTTTTGGTTCTTTTGGCAGTGTGGGCAGGTGCAAATCCTGCTGGAAAATGAAGGAAGCATGAAGTGCTCTGGAAATGTCCTGGTAGACGGCTGCATTGACTCTGGATTTAATAAAGCACAGTGGACCAATGACCTCTTTTCTGATGAGAGCAAATTTTGCATCTCATTTGGAAACCAAGGTCCCAGAGTCTGGAGGAAGAATGGAGAGGCACACAATCCAAGATGCTTGAAGTCCAGTGTGAAGTTTCCACAGTCTGTGTTGGTCATCGGCTGGTGTTGGTCCACTGTGCTGTCCACTCAACACAGCCGTCTACCAGGACATCTTCAGAGCACTTCATGCTTCCTTCAGCAGACAAGCTTTATGGAGATGCTTCCTTCATTTTCCAGCAGGATTTGCACCTGCCCACACTGCCAAAAGAACCAAAACCTGGTTCAATGACCATGGTATCACTGTGTAATTACTGTGTGATTTCATGTAATAATGAAATCCTGTTTTCGTGGGTTTTATGAGCTGGAAGCCCAAATTATGTACAAATAAACAACTAAATACTTGAAATCGTTTAAGTTGTGGGCCCTGAATCTATAAGCTATGGAAGTTTAACGTTTTGAATGGAATTATGGAAATAAATAAACTTTTCCATGATATTCTAATTTTTTGGAAGGGTCTGTATGTGTGTGTACTGTGTACAATTATTTTGTATATATAAATACACACATATGCATGTATATATTTAAGAAATATTTGCATGTATATATTTATACATAATTTCTATTACAGTTTTTTTATATTCGCTGGTACTATTTTCACAAGTAAGGTGTACATTTTCAAAACTCTTAGTACAAAAATCCAAACCGATCACACTTGTAACACAGCTAGTCATTCTCTCAAACCCTGATCTCATGCTTTCATTACAGTTATACACATTTCAGTCCACATAATCAATGTTTCATACACAAGATTATTGTAATATGTAATGAGAACATTTGGTTTAATCACAGAAACACAACAGTATGATCTTCTTTCCATTTAGTACTTTTAACAATCAGTTCATTCAACAGCAAACAATGCAAGACACATGTTTCAAATCACCGTTGTTGCTGAAATAATTACAGTAATACAGGCTACGGTTGCCACATTAGAAAATGCACGTGCATAACCTAACTTACTGTATGTAACTGAATCCATAATGTTTGTAATAGTATCTATCCAGTGTGTTATCAATGAAGCACAGCCATGAGGTTCTGTGCTAGAACAGAGTTTGCTGGCAATGAATACAGTAAATGATTTAGACTATTTGACTGAATATAGTGGACCTTTACAGATGAAGGTTGAGTTACAGGAATGTAACAACCATGTCTCTACCATGTTTACAAGTATCACATGGCATACATACTGTAATGTAAAATGCTGTATTTGATGCCGTCTGTCTCCCTTCTACTGATGCATCTCTGATCAATCTGATGTTTTACAATCTCGACTGTTTCCTCTCCCTTATACTCTATTCTGCTTTACAATATTTGCACAAATGGCAAATGTCTCTGTATCTCTCTCTCTCTCTCTCTCTCTCTCTCTCTCTCTCTCTCTCTCTCCCTCACACACATAGACACACACATGCACACACTTTGAACATAGTGGTGGTTATTATCTATAAATCACTTATGTAAAAAGAATTCATTACTTTTGGTTATCCATATCGGAAATTGCAAACAAGTTCTATAGAAAATGTATATAGAATCAATATCTATAGAAATCTATAGGTGTACCAAATGATTCATTGATTAAACATTAAGATCAGTTGGATTAAATAATAGACAAATGTATTAAACTGAACAAGAAGAGATGCAAATCAAAAGTTTGATAGTAAGAGCTGTGAATGAAACATTTATGTAGACGAAACACTAAAAGGATACTTTGTGATTTTGTGTATTGTGCTAACACAATTGAAAACATTACGAAATGTGCGCACTTTTGATGATCTGTTGTGATATTAGCACTAAGAGTTTTGAAAATGTACACCTAACTTGTGAAAATAGTACCAAAGCGAATAAAAAAAACTTTTATTTTATATATAAATAACAAATTTTTCTAAAAATATATACATGCATGTGTGTGTATTTTTAAATACAAAGTACACACACATGTATACACAAACATTTATTTTGGATGTTGCCCAGCACAAAAATAAATACTAATTCCATTGATGCCGCCAACTCTCTGGTTACCAACATTCTTTAAAATATCTTATTTTGTGTTGAACAGAAGAAAGAAACTCATACAGGTTTGGAACAATATGAGGGTGAGTAAATCGTTTTTCAGGTGAACTATCCCTTTAAGATCTTACTCCTTGTCGTTGTTGCTGTTCCAGACTCCAGTCCAGTTGGTGTCAGTAGCGCTGAATCCTGCACTCCAGCACAGGAGGGGGCGCTGTGCGCTTCTGCGGCTTCACACACACACGCTAGTAAACACAAGAGTCAGATGCCGCTGGAGACGTGCGTCGTGAAATCGTGTCTTTCAGAATAACATATAGATATAACATGTTGGTCTTTCGGAGTTAACGGACATATTGACTTCCGAAATCTCTGATTCTCCTAATCAGGTCGAGGATACATGAGAGAAATCCACAGTTGTTCCGCTTCTCCTGGACACGTGGTTAAACTGCAGCATGGCCAAATCAAGCTCTCTTCAGAAAACAACATTAAGGTTTGGTCGTGTCGTCTTTATCTTGTTACCCATATTAAAGTAGCATCTTTTCAGATATCTAATGTTTTTTTTTTTCTTTTTTTTTCACATATTCATACGAGGCATTGGCTAAAACCAGCACCAGTCTAAAATATAAGTGTACCGTTTATCCGTGATTATATGAGCAACGACTCTTATTTCTTGTTGTGTGTTCCTCCACAGTAAAGGAGTGAAGGTGACTTTCACTACGGCTGCTGATGAAGAGGAGCTTCCCATCGATGATGAAGAAGCCATCAGTGCCAGTGAAGATGAGGTACTCGCCATCATCGTGTCATGCTCTAATGACAAGTGTAGCCTACTTCACATACACTACCGTTCAGAAGTTTGGGGGCTGTAAGATTTTATGTTTTTAAAAGAAGTATCTTCTGCTCACTAAGGCTGCATTTATTTGATTTAAAAAAAAAACAGTAATATTGTGAAAGATTATGACGATTTAAAATGACTGTTTTCTATTTTAATATATTTTAAACTGTAATTTATTCCTGTGATCAAAGCTGAATTTTCAGCATCATTACTCCAGTCTTCAGTGTCACATGATCCTTCAGAAATCAGTCTAATATGAGGATTTGATGATCAAGAAACATTATTATTATCAATGTTGACAACAGTTGTGTACAATTTTTTTCGAAATTCTTTGCTGAATAGAAAGTTCAAAAGAACAGCATTTATTTAAAATAGAATATGTTCTAGCATTATAAATGTCTTTACTGTAACTTTTGATCAGTTTAACTCATCCTTGATGAATAAAAGTATTGATTTATTTTATTTCTTTCCCCAAAAAATAAAATAAAATAATTCTTACTGACCCCAAACTTTTGAACGCTAGTGTTTAATGTTACAAAAGCTTTAGATTTCAGATAAATGCTGTTCTTTTGAACTTTCTATTCATCATAGCATCAAGAAATAAAAATGTACACAACTGTTTTCAACATTGATAAAAAATGATGAATGTTTCTTGAGCATCAAATCATCATATTAGAATGATTTCTGAAGGATCATGTGACACTGAAGACTGGAGTAATGATGCTGAAAATTCAGCTTTGATCACAGGAATAAATTACACTTTACTGAATATTCACATAGAAAACAGCTGTTTTTAAATTGGAATAATATTTCACAATATTACTGTTTTTGTTTGTATTTTTAATTAAATAAATGCAGCCTTGGTGAGCAGAAGATACTACTTTTAAAAACATTAAAAATCTTACTGACCCCAAACTTTTGAACGGTAGTGTATGTACATATTTCTTTAGCTGTTTTCTATTTATTTATTTTGTGCCACAAACAGTTGGTGTGATAAAGTTGCTTGTTGTTGTTGTTGTTTTATCGATCGAAGACTTCAAACTAGGTTTTCAAACTCTTCCTGAAGCCAGGAATCGTTTTAAAAAAGATATTATTTTATATTATTATTTTAATGTTCCTCGAGGTTCACTTATAATGTTTTAGTACCTGTGCCAAATTGATCCAAAATGTTTAATTCTTCTTTTCTTTTTCTATATAGGAGGGCAGTGATGATGAGAGAAAACACAACAAGCTCCTGGAAGCCATCAGTTCTCTGGGTGGAAGAAAGAGGTTTGAGACATTTGAGATTTATCTTTTTAGCACTGGTCCATGTGAAATGAAAATGCTTCACTGACAAAAACAAAATTCTGGTCAGACTGGACAGAAATCTGAAAATTGTAATGTTTGGAACATGGAATAAGTAAATAATTCTAATTGGCCTAATTCTGAATTTGAAAAAGGCATGAAAAATGAATGTGAACACATTCTACGGAGCCCCTAAAGGGACATGGTTAGGCTTGCTGCGGTTACATCACAGTCCATCAGACTTCACTTATCAGGTGAAGATAGTACGGAGAGATTTGTGGGAGGACGATGTGGGAGGAGTTGGTGCGCAACAGATCCTGAGCATTATTGACAAGTATAATCTTGTAAAGTGTGTGGTCAGAACCGCTGCTCACTATACACAGAGGACGCATGATTGCAAACTGGAAAGTGAAAGGTAAAAGCGATTTCAAATCCCCACATATTGATAGCGGCTCCCTGATACCTGTGAATTATATGCAAAATAAATTACCCAACTATATAATTGCGAGAGAACGCAAAAGCATTGAAATATACTTTTTTTTTAATGCACATTGTGCACAAATTTTTTTTTGTTTAAACTCCGTTTTCTAGATTAAGCACCTATTGGAATAAATCGTCTTGAACGATGATGTGAGTTACTGTGGCAATTTTCAATGCAGCATGAATGACTAACTGTGCGTTCACACCGGACGTGAATAGCGTGTCAAATTCGCACCTGCCGCGTCTAGTTATACGTTTGACCACTTTGTGTCCATTCCCGCGTCGAGCGAAACTGACGCGCGTAAAAACAAAAGTTTGAAGCGAAATTTACGCGCGTCAGTTTCGCTCTTGCTCCAGGAAGTCAGTTTCACCATTTGCTCCAGGAGCTGCGCCTGGATGACGGCCGCTTTCAGCAGTACTTCCGCTTGTCCCGCACCCAGTTTGATGAGCTGTTGTCCTGCATCGGAGCGAGGATCACCCTCGCCCACATAATCTGTCATTTATTTTTGTATTGATGATAAATGGAGCCAGCCTCCAAAAGTAATTAACCTGTCTTTGCCTGTCAATGGCAAAAATGTTGGCAATCACAAAAGAAAATCTAAACACTGCATTAAACTCACTAGCGCGATCCTCCTAATATGGCGTCGAAACAAGACAGTTACCCAGAATTCAACACGTCAGCTTCACATTCTCCACTATAAATCTATTTCCAGCTGTCAGAAGTTTTTACCTGCTTGTGTACTTAGCATTGTTCTTACTAACAGTTTGATTCTTGTTTATCCAAGGAAAAAGCAGAATGAGCGTTCTGAAGCAAGTGTGCAGGTCTCCGAGTTCTCCGTCAACGCAGAGGGTAAGAGCAGAATGCGTCGTACTTTATTCACATCTCGATCGAGATGGAACATCAGTCTGAGGTTTTGTGTATTCTGTATAAAGGCACTGGAGAGAAAGTCAACCTTTCTGACCTCCTGGGAACCGTGGAGAAAACCTCGGGGACCTCCAACAAGACCAAGAAACAGCTGAGGAACCTGCAGAACAGCAAAGAGACTCTGGAGCTGCCTCTCAACAAACAGCAAACAGAGAAGGTCACGAAACACTGCGTCTTCAGTTCAGTCACTCGCTCTGAGACACTGACAAGCTTGTCGCTTTCTTTTTAAATGATTAGCAATCATCAGGGATATCATTTTAATCATGTACTCCATATAATCCTCAAATTCATGTCAAAGCAAGTAGCAATCAGGGGTGCATTTCCCAAACGCATCGTTTGCCAACTATGGTTGCAAGTTCAGTTTAACTCTATTGGTATCGATGGAGCTTGCGACCATAGTTGCTGTACGGAATCGCACCCTGAATGGGATCAGTGACATTTAGTGTCAATAATCACTGGGACCAAGTCATTTACTCCTTGGTGTTCAAGACTCAATTTTAATGTGATTTTTCTAGTCTGCTTTATTCTGATGACACCCTTGAAGAGGGCTTTTAGCTAAGTCAGGCCACTTTCAGTTTGAGTTTTTACTAAAAACAGATCTTACACATTCTACTAGTTTTACCCATTTTACTGAATATCCTTGAACGACTTTAGCCTTAGAAGCTGGCATGGAGTGAACATTTTTTCATTTCTTTTTATTTGCTGAATGTTTTCTCTCTACTATGTCCACAGATTCAGAGAGGCATAGCATATGAGAAGACCGCTCAAGAGGTGTCCTGCTGGAACAGCATCATAGCGCAGAACCGGAAGGCTGAACAAGTGGTGTTTCCTCTGAACCAGGAACCCTCAGGACCTAAACGTGTGGAGCAGGTCGTGGCTGGGTGGAAGGTGTGGATGTTTGTTGGTTGATTTTTTTACTTTTGGTAACAACTAAACAATGAGACAAACTGAACCATGACAAATTTGAGCTGTCTATTAAGGGTGCACAATTAGATCCTTTTGAGGCAGATTCTGATATCCAAT
The DNA here is from genome assembly GCF_951802725.1 of Rutilus rutilus. NCBI lineage: Eukaryota > Metazoa > Chordata > Actinopteri > Cypriniformes > Leuciscidae > Rutilus > Rutilus rutilus. The sequence goes on from NC_140221.1 coordinate 4,990,514, forward strand.
GTTGTGACACTGAACGGTTCATTGTTTATTTTCAGAAGAGCCTCTCTGCCATATTTTTGTGTGTAATAACTTAATAAGCTATGTTGCAGTAAAATTCACCACATTGTACAATTTCAGACAAGAATTTACGTTTAGAAAAATTTCAACATTTAATAGATGTAGAATGTTTAAAAGATAGATAAGAATATCAAACATACCAGATATACTTAAAGCTACACTGTGTAATTTTTTTAAGTTGATTCTTAGCAAAAAGCACTAAGCACTTTGTTCTTTCAAAATTATATGTGCTCATTAATGTGTAATTACTTGTAATTAAGTATTCTCGTAAGCGTAGAATCTGCCATTTAGAACACATACGAGTGAGTCGCTCGAATTGCGGCAGCCATGTTGTGCCTTCATCTTGAAAATACATTAGCCAAAGAGGGACATACCTGGAAATTCAAGCTTCGCCTTTCGCGTTTCTACACTCAGTGGCACCGTGACGAATGCGAGCGGGAGGTTACTCGCGACTGCCGGCAGATTTGAAATAATACGGCCACCGTAGGAATTAAAATTTTGCGAGCAAAGATGTATTTGGTGATAGAAGAAAAATGTCAATTATACAGTACAGTATTTCGGGGGCCTTAAAGGTGCATTGTGTAACATTTAGGAGGATCTGTTGACAGAAATGCAGTATAATATACACAACTATGTTTTCAGTGGTGTATAAAGACCTTACATAATGAACCGTAATATTTTTATTAGCTTAGAATGAGCCATTTCTTTCTACATACACAGTTACATACCGACATGTTTCTACCGTGGCCCTAAAAGGATAAACGCGTTTCATCACTGTTGTTCTTCGTGCAAAGAAGCTAGCTAAAGTCAGCGAATAAAACACTGACACAATGATGAACAAGTTACAATAATATTCGCAATAACATATCGTTTTACTGAGTAATTAAGTAAACCTAATTTCTTAATTTATCTTTGTAAAGAAACCTCATTGCTTAACTGGCTACTCTTTGCTGTCTCAGACGACGACATCATCTCCTGTCGGCCACCGTAACTTCTGTTGGGTGCAATTCGCAACCTCACCACTAGATGCCGCTAGAAATCACACACTGCACCTTTAAAGGGACTGTGTGTAAGAATTTCTCCCATCTAGTGGTGAAATTGTATTTTGCATTCAAACGAATAATGCTCTCCAGCGCCTCACTTTTTCAAATGCACGTTGCATCTACGGTTGCCGTTATGTATTAAAAAGCTATGACAGGATGTCTTATAATAGCACTTCGAGTTTTCCTTCGGGTGAACAGGTTTGTTATTTAAAACAAACTGAAACTTGAAACAACGAAAAAAAGAATGTTACAGTATGAATTACTGACTGGGAAAAACATTAACTATGGTAGTTAGCAGTAATGCCTTCTTTACTCGTTATATTTTTTGAAGTATGTGCATTGTTAGATATCATCATCATCAGAGCCTTCTCTAATGTTACTTTACTCAATAGCTGCTATTCATCAAAGAGCCTGTTTAACTTTTAACTATAAATGTTCTACTGTCTATATAATAAAGTACACAACCAAGCAAAAAGCTTGTAATTAAGACCGTAACATTGACTTGCCTGTCGAGAAGAAAGCAGGCAACTTCAGGGTCTCTTTTGAAAGCTTTCTCCTGCATTAGCTATCCCGACATTAACCCTTGTTTTTGTAATCTCCGGTCACGTTTCCTTTTACGGTCTATTTTGGACTTTTTCGACGACGAGGACTCCTTATCCTGTGACTCATATGTATGTATGAATGAACGGTGTATAAATAACCGTGCAGTGCATCCTTTTAAACTTGCCGTGGCAGTGACAAGCGCCTCTCACTGCTCTGCTCCTCCGCTTCTGCTGGCTTCAGTCACGTGACGCTGGTTCTGAGCGAAACGCGTTGGCCTAGTACTTTATGTCCCTCTCTGCTATTATAGTTTTTTAAGATGGCGGAACTACATGGAAGCCTCCGTGGACCTACCCGTCCCATGTATATAAAGATAATAAATTCTTCGTTTACGAGGATTAGTCTGATTATTGGCATAGGTATTTGTACACCATTGAGGGCATATTTATTAATAAAAATATTGATTTTAGATAATAAAATACCTAAAAAGCTACACATTGTCCCTTTAAGTAACAGTTCATTCACATTAATAACATGGCTTTCAAAAACGAATGGCCGTTTTGTCATGTTTTCTCGTCTTTGTTTTGTCTAAGTCACTGTTTATTTTTATTTTTTCTGTAATTCAGTGATACAGATAATTACTATTATCTTGAATACAATTCACAAATGTTATTTGTATAATGCGTTTCGCAATACCTCGTTTCAAAGCAGCTTTACGGAAAGTTCGTGTTTCTTCATTACAATTTTTAGTGTTACCATTATTCCAAATGTTTCCTCAATGTAATTGTGTTTCTTTGCACGCTGACCAGAGGTATCTAAAACATATGTTTGAAATAAGCACTTGCTTTTATTTTAATAATAACTGTGTGTGTTCTCTGTGACAGGTTCAAACTCCTCTTGAACAAGAGATTTTCAGACTCTTGCACAACAACAGCCAGCCAGTGGTCGACCCTGTTTTGACTCCCGTCGAGGAGGCATCACTGAAAGCCATGAGCTTGGAGGAGGTATGACTCTGATAAGGGCATGTTGATATCACATGACTTACTATTGCAACTACTAAGACTAGTGCTCAGGGTGCACAAACACAATGGCATGGATCTGCATGTGTGCTTTTTACCACACAGTCCAAACAGAATGTGTACAAGTGGGAAAATCTACAAGCACAATAATCCACAGCTTCCTTACAGATATTGAGAATAAGCAGCATAGCACTGAAGCACTGGAATAGAGACAGAATCTTAACAATGTCTATTAATTATATACTATGTATTTAATGGATATAAACATAAGGAACAAGAAGCTTTAGTATGGAGGGCTGCCACATCTCAAGCGTGAGCAGCACGTGTTTTGTCGCTGCCCACATCAGTGAATGAAAGCGTTCACATCGGAAGCGTGACGGCCAACCCTTTAATTCATTAACATGGGCAGCGACAAAACACGTGCTGCTCACGCTCTGCTGACGCTTGAGATGTGAAACAGAAGAGGTGCTTGAATCGAGATTGCAATCTTTTAATGGTTAATCGTGCCAGTCTAGTATGTGCTTCTTTTGCTTTAATGACAGCATGTGCTTGAGCTAGCATGACTCCATTGATAGGTGTCCATTTCCATAAGGAAGCCCTTTAGTATGTTGCAGTTATAAATAAAATCTGGTTTGGTAGAATCCACATTTTACTGTAGTTTATTTTCCAGTTGGCACATTTCTGCCATTGCACTGTGTATGTATGTGTATATATATATATATATATATTAGGGGTGGCACGGTACATGAAAAAACATCCGAACCGTTCGGTTCGCTTGTCTCGGTTCGGTGCGCGTGTGCGTCGCGCGGTTTGCACGGTTCGACGCATGCGCAATGTAGCCTCGTGCCCGTGCTAATACAATGCTAAATCATAAATCAGACATATGTAGAATTACATTACAATGTCCAGCAATCGATTTATATAGTACACTGAGTTTACCTAGACATTTAATGAGATCTACTCCACTATATGTTGTTTTTTTCATGTGAATAAATAGGCTACATAGATCGACTGTTCCACGTAGCCTAATGGTCCAGTGGCAGAACTTGCCAAGCGTATCAAAGGTTCTGAGTTCTAATCTGCGATCGTATATATTTTTTTCTTTATCAAAACCGATTATGTTTATCAGCGGTTGTATATCAAGCAGGGACCGATTTGTATGAATTTTGTTTTATTATTTAATCGGAACGAGTAGCCTTGAGTCTCCTCAATGGCTTGAAGCGCGCGTCCGAGTGATGAATGTGCGGCCGCTGCGGTGTGTGCGCGAGCCACGAGAACACTGTATCAGCACCACTGATCGCAACTGCAACGAGCACTTTGATCACTTGATTAAAAAAACACATTTCAGCGCTAAATTGCTTCTTATTTAACAAACGAATGAAACAAATACTTTGCTAGTTAACTGGAAATGTTTTATTTATTTGTATTGGTACACCCGTGCTGCAAGATAATATCAACCCTGGCAAAAAATGGTGGGGACATGTCCCGCCTATGATGACGAGACACGAGGATAAATTGACAAATAACGGTCCAACACAGCCCACGTAGCTCTACAGATGATGGACCTCCAGGGCCACTGAAAGTTTCCTCAGGGTGACTGCTCACTCATATTACTTCAGAATGGGAAATGAGAAGCTGCGTTTTGCAAACACACCCCATTTATGAAATAAATAAATAAATAATTAGATAATTCAGCTATATATCATATGCTGAAGTAAATTTTTGGAGTGTTAAAGATTAAAAGAAAAAACAACAACATGAACCGTACAGAACCGAAAACCGTGACCCTAAAACCGTGATACGAACCGAACCGTGGGTTTTGTGAACCATGCCACCCCTAATATATATATATATATATATATATATATATATATATATATATATATATATATATATGGATCCAAATTGATGCTTATGTTTGCTGATCAAGCAGAAAATTAACTGTTCTATCTTTGTTTTTTAGTCCTGCTCTCATACTCTACATTCTTTTTGTATTTCACTTTGTAACAATTTGTTTTTCCTGGCAGGCGAAGATTCGTCGTGCTGAGCTTCAAAAGGCAAGAGCGCTCCAGTCATACTATGAGGCAAAAGCCAAGAGAGAAAAGAAAATCAAGAGTAAAAAGTGAGTTCTACAGCTGAACGTTTCTGACAACTTTTTTGTTCGTCTGTCTGTTAATTTAACTACAAAATATGTCTTTCTCAGGTATCACAGGGTTCAGAAGAAAGCCAGACGCAAGGAGTTTCTGAAGCAGTTTGAAGATATGTGTAAGACAAATCCTGAAGGTGCTTTGGAAGAGCTGAAAAAGATGGAACTGTCCAGGATGACGGTGTGTGGTGAAACATGGAAAGAGATGATGACGAAGAAGTGAGAATCATTTGGGCTAAAATATATTTTCCTTACATGTTTTCACTACAGGAGAGGATGTCTCTCAAACATCAGAACAAAGGCAAGTGGGCCAAATCAAAGGCCATCATGGCAAAATATGATGATTCGGTAAGTTATTATTTTTATACCGGAATGGGATGGAAATCATGAGTAATATTTAATGTCATTTACTAAAACTCGATAGTGATATTTGGGTATCTCCCATCAGGCACGTAAAGCAATGCAGGAGCAGTTGCAGATGAACAAGGATCTTACACAGAAGATGGTGGTGCTTTCTGATGATGAACATGAAAGTAAGGACGACGAATTGGAGACCGTTCCTGATTTTGTGAACGATCCTGAGCCGATCATTGACTCGGTCAATCCCTGGATGAAAGGCCAGCTTACACGTGAACAGCCTGAGGTCAGTTGCGTCACGCCCGAGGTCATGTGCGTCGCACCCGAGGTCAGGTCCGCCACACCCGAGGAGGCTGAAACAGCAGTCGAGGAAAACGAGGAAGAGGAACTTCTCCGAGAATTTGAGAGGAAGAGGAGGCTGAGGCAAGCTGATGAAGAGGACTCGACTCCTGCGGAAGAAAAGGGTATGAGACAAGAAAATAGTTTACACACATTTCAATTCTGTCATTGTTTACTCGCCCTCATGCTATTATCCAACTCTATATGATTTCTATCTGCTTGTTAAGCAAGGAACGTCCAACATCTTTATGAGCACTGCTTATTCTTGTCAAACATTTAAGCTAAGCTTGTGAAAAGTCACAGTATACACTACAGTGTCTGGTCTCACGGTGTCCCGAACACCAATACTGAATTGACTGTCTGGCCAAATAAGATTTTTGTATAGAGATAAAGTTAAGGATCATGATTTTTCTGTGGTGTTACAGCACGCCGTGAGTGTATATTAGCACAGTTTGCTTTTGGCATATGATTTTAGACCCTGGCTGTGTTTGAAATCGCCCCCTGTACCCTCATTCACTATTACCTTCATTACTCCAGTAATATAGTCCACTCAAAGGAGTGAATGAAAACTAACGAGTGGATGATTCAGCTGCGGGCGCCATCTTCTGGACAGAGGCGGGAATACATTTGATACGCTACTCTCCACCTCTCCACATTTGACTACGCTACAAATGGCTGTGCCCTCAAATAGTGCCTTATTTAAGGGTATAGGGGGCGATTTCGGACACAGCCCTAGAAATGGTGATGCATGCATCAGACTTGACACACGAATAAAGTCCAAACATCAAAAGTAGACTGAAACTCTGTCTGTGTTTGACTCAAAACTATTGAATGTCGTGCATTTGGACCGGTTGACAGCTGTTAGTCGCAGTCTACTTGGAAAAGAGCAGATTCAGTATTCTGCACGATATCTGCTTTTGTGTTCCACAGAAGAAAGTCGTACAGGTTTTCATCGAAATGTTAATGCGGAGTGTTCAGCATGAATAAATCGGTTTTATTTTTGCATGTTACCAATAAGTAAAAAATGGCAGACGGTCTGAATGAAATTCACTCTCTGAAAGTCGGTGGCACTTGTAGAAAAGTAGAAATCAAAGCAGTTACTTCGGGAAACAAAAGCTGCTGTGCACCCGTGATCGTCACGCAGAAGAATTTACAGTATTTAAATGTTTTCGAATTGCCATTCAGCTTTTTGTATTCACTTCTGGTGTTTATCAAACAGCACCAACTACTTTTTGTCCATCCACTGAAAGTCCACACAACCAAACTTGTCAAACTTTAAAAAAGTTCAAAAAGACATTGTAAAATTATCCATAGGAATCAAGTCTTCTGAAGAGAAAATTGTTTTGTTTTAATATAGGCTTTTATTCAGATATAAACATTGATCATTACACTCATATAAAGCACATTAGATATGGTCAACCGAATCTCAACCATTCTTACATCGCGCATCAAGCAAGTACATTTGAGATTGTGTTTGCTATATTTGATGTGCTTTATATGTGTGAATTGATTGATCAATGTTTATATCTGAAGAAAGGCCTACATTAAATCTGTTCATCATGTGAAGTGGTCGTCGTGTCTCTTCATGAATGTTTTGAAGCTTAAAAATGTTCAATGGACTTTCAATGGATGAACTAAAAGGAGTAGGTGCTGTTTGATAATATATTCATCTGTGTTTTGAAGACGAATGAAATGCTTACGGGTTTGGAATGACAAGACGATTCTCATTTTGGGGTGAATTAACTCTTTAATCCATTACTTGTTCATTGAAAAATGCCTTTAACTTCTTGGCAGCTTACTGCTTACTTTTGCAACATTTCTGGTGATTTAATAGACTTGACCTACTTCGATTTGAATACAAATTTGAAAAAGTTAGGCAGTGTATGTGATGATTTTCATTCATACTATTTGTCTTGTATTCTTTTAGCAGAACATGCAAGCGAGGTGGTTGACGAAGATGTGGTGCAGATTTCTGACAATGAGGAGAATGATGATAAAGAAGAAGAGGAGGAGGAAGAGGAGGAGGTGGATGTTTCTGAGTTTAACACCCTTTTCAAGCTTATGAGGAGTGAGAAGTCACAGGAGGGGCAAGAAGATGGAGAGGGACTTTTGGATGAAGGACCGATTCGAGTCCAGAATATAGAAGATCTGGAGGTTTTGGGTGAGGTTTTCGAGCCCCAACCCACTGTGGCTCCATCTTTGCCTCAAACAGCTGTTGCAGAGGCGACTTCAGCGCCAACCAAGAAAAAGAACAAGGAAATCGACCTCCGTGAAGTACTTACCAAAGAAGCCACAGTCATCAAAGTTCCCTTTTTGCCAACAGTGGTTGAAGATGTGAGTTGAATTGGGGGGGGGATGTATGTAACCAATAGATCATGAGGGTAGACAACACATTTTATTTTACTAACAAGACTGTCAGATATAGATGTATAATGTGTTCTTGTGGACAAAAATACTCCAGCATGGGTTATGAAAATAGACCTAATATTCTGTACATCCCATTGAATCATCACCCGGGACTACGGTCTGTCTCCATTAACTTTGACATTTAGTTTTTGAGTTGTTGCAAGAAACATCAAATGCTGCTTTTTCCTGTTTAAAATGGTTTCACTTTCTTGTTAGGAGCATGATGAACAGATTTCTATCATCAAGGAGGCTTTCGCTGGGGATGATGTCATTTCTGATTTCATGAAAGACAAAAGGAAACAGGAAGCTGCAGCGAGGCCCAAAGTGGTGGACCTGACCCTGCCAGGCTGGGGTGAGTGGGGGGGTGTGGGGCTCAAACCCTCCCGCTGGAAACGCAGAAGGTAAGAGTGATAAATCTGTTTTTTTAAATAAAATTTCCCATCTTTCTTGTTTGCGATTGACATTATATGTTTTTCTGATTGGTTTGGAGCGATTACCTATGGTCTGACAGCATGCCGTCCAGACCAGTAATTGAAGTGAAACTATGACTTTGAATGTCTGTAATCACTTTAATGATGAAAATCGTTAAGTGCAGTATGTGCACTGTCAATCTTTCATATGCATAACATGGTTATGAGAACAATATTGAAATGGAATTTTGGTCACTTCATGCGTTTTCTCAGATCGAATAGCTATCCGATCGTGAAAAGACCCGGTGTAAATGCCCTCCGAGACGGATTTAACTCAAACCACTTCAGGAGTTGTTCTGAGACGCACTCCAGACGAAACTGGACAAGTGTAAATGCATCTGGTTGTTGAAACCACATTATGTAAATTTTATTCATCTCAACAAAGCTAAATAAAGAAACGTGTGAGAGCGTGTTATTGGCTATATGACGTTATAGCCAGATATAACAGCGCTACTGCAACACACATCGCCGCAGATGAGCAGCAGGCGTAATGATATGACGCAGCGCCTGAAAATAGTCCCCAGCTCTGTAACTTCCAACGTGACCGGGACTAAGTTTGTCTAACCTATTAGACCTATTTTCAGGCGCTGCGTCATATCATTACGCCTGCTGCACTCATGGTACGGCAGCAAAGTTTCTTGATTATTACGCAAGAATGAGAGTATAGTTCCTAGCCATATCAGCCTAGAAAATCGCAACTTTACATTTTCCGTCGGTCTTAGTACACGATGTAACTACAGAAGAGTCATGTTTTAAATAGGAAAAATATCGAAACTCTTTGGTCATTTTTTTGAGAGAGATGCTAATGGTCCTGTCCGATTCAATGATCTATGCTAAGCTATGCTAAAAGTGGTACCGCCAGACCCGGTCGAATGGATTCAAAAACGGTAAAACTCAACTGTTTAACTCTGGGGGGGTTGTAAAATGTGGAGATTTCCAAAAAAAGTGGAGTATCCCTTTAATTAAAACGTTAAAATTAGAAATCATTTCATATTTAAATATTGAATAAATAAATAAATAAAACATCTCATAGCTTTATTTATGCAATTGTAAATGCAGTGTAAATATATTAATGCCAGTTCTGATGCCGCTTCTGTGTCACCTCTGCACTGCAAAGATGGATTTTGATTTAATGATTTAATTTGACTGGTAAGAGTGGTATTGTGTTATAATTCTAATAGAATTTAGTTTTAATGTTAGAATTTGACATAAAAGGTGTTGCACACATCTAAAAATGTCCATATATAGGTGAAAATGCGCCTGGAAATCTATTTAAGATGGCAGATATTGCCCATTAATTAAATGTTTTTTTAATTTCTGTCAATTCTGTGAACTGCATCGAATATGAAAAATATGAATATCTTCGTGATTCAGCTGTCAACAACAGGCCTAAACCGGCCATGGCACCAGCACAAAAACACAATCAGTAAAATATCATCTAATTATTATTATCAACAAAACTTTTAAAATATCGCGATATATTTTTGTCAGTATTGCTCACCCCTAATGTACAGTATTCATTTTGATTTCTTCAGGTCTTAAAAAGCTTTAATTTTGACTTTAAAAAATGTGCAGCAACCCTGGTTTTGTACAAACACATTTATGTGACTGTGTAAATGGAATTGTTTTGATAAATCAGATAGCTATCTGATCAGTAAACACACATGAAGTGACCAGGTGTAAACACGCCCTTAAATTCACTGTGTAAATTCAATATTATTTGCGTCATTTTGCATAGAGACAATTCAATTTAATTTATAATTGTACATTTACAGTGTATATGTCTGATGAATCTCATAGAAAGCATTTAATAACCCTCCATCAAAACAGTTTTTTTGTTCATTTACTCTTCAGCTCACACAACTCAAATGGCAATGCACAAAATTTACTAATTTATTTGGAACAATCTTTTTTTTAAACTGTTGATGCATTAATATCATCACATGATATCATCAATATTACTGAGACCACTACTGATTACTTACATAAAAGTACAAGTTAAGTCAGCCTTCTTGCATATTATTGCTGTACCCACAATGCACAGTATTGAAGTGGACTAGGTTTTAAATGTACGCACAATATTCTATGAACAATGTAAAACATTTTAATCTTAAATGTATGCTAAATGCTACTGGTTTGTTTCTTGTTTTAAAAAGGCATGTGCTCTTCTTGTTTAAATTGGAAATGTCAACACTTCGAGGGAAAACCACTATCATCAAGCCGATTCACATGGACTTTAATATGCAGAGACAACCATAAGCCATTTGTTGATTACCATCTAAAACACTGTGACTCTCTAAATGCTCTATTTGTCTGAGCATTTAATGACCCTAAATGGAGACACTGACTCACAAACCGCTTCATTTCAAACTCGAGCTATTGGTTGAGACAAGGGGAGTGTTTGAAACCAGTCAGTGTTTTAGCAGTTCTGTCTGGTGATGCAAGTTGACCAGAAATTACACACTTAACCTTTAAACATGTATATAGTCAACATGCAATCCAAATTTCCCCTTTTTCCAAACATCAGTGCACATTATTCCTGAGGAATTTTTTTTTTTTTTTTTTGTAATCTATGATCAAAATGTAATAACTTTCCTCTTTTTGACTGACATCACCTTGGCCACACCGACAGAGAAAATAATGCGAACTAATGTGATGTAACATTGAGTTGAATGTAACCAATTGACTTTATATTGAATGTATTGTTTTGGGCTGCTGTTTTAGGTAATGCAGCTTTTCTCAAATGTTACCAATAGTTAACAACACAGTAATTTAATACTGTTCATGTAAAAAGGGTTACAACAATAAAAACCATAATGAAAGGTTTGAAACAAGTGCTACCATTAAAGATGACCCATAATGCCCTTTTATAAAGTCTTGCTACCATTAAAGATGACCCATAATGCCCTTTTATAAAGTCTTGGTTTAGTGTTTGGGCTCTACTAGAATGGGTTTTTATGTTTGAATGTAAAAAAAAAAACCTTCTTTCTCATATATTTGAGATTGTTGCAGCCTCTCTCTTGTCAGTCTGCCAGTATCGCTTGGTTTAGTTTCTGTCTCTATGAAGCCCCTCCTTCTGAAAAGTGCAAAGTGCTCTGATTGGTCGACTGGACCAGTGTTTCGTGACTGGTCAAGCGCTTTGCGAAATGGTCTTAACGGTTCATTTGTCTCTGTAGGTTTAGGGTGAAAATGGCCCCACCGCCTCCAAGGCAAGACCAGAAACTGCCTGATGTCATCATATCAGAGAAGAGAAATGCATCACTCGCTCCCCATCAGGTAAACAATCGCCTGGCAATTGCATGCAACACTCAAAAATATGAAATTGATAGTATGATATATTGAGTATTACAATCTCATTCTTGTGAGAGTGCATTAAATTTCTGAATTTGAGATGCTAAACAAAATATGTGATTTTGTTGAATTAATTTTTTTTGCATTGACTGTAACAAGTGACAGGAGCTTGAGTGCGGCCAATTCAAATGCTATCTGATGATTTGAAAGGAAGCCCAATCCTGCATTTCTCTAATTATTATTGTTTTGTTTTTTTAGGTTAGTCATCTACCGTTTCCCTTTGAAAACACGGCGCAGTTTGAATCTTGCATCCGTACTCCTATTGGGCCGACGTGGAACACACAGAGCGTTGTGAAGAAGATGACGAAGCCTAAAGTTGTCACTACAATGGGTGCGATCATCGAGCCTATGGTCAAAGAGGACTTCATAAAGAATAGGACCACAACGCCAGCGGCTAAAGGACCAGCAATCATGTTTAGAGAGGACAAAGGGGCGAGAAGGGGCGCAAAACGGCCATCAGAAAGAAGTCGAAGATCACAGAAGAGGAAAAAGTAACAGACTTGGAAATTTGTGACTTCCGTCAACGGATATATAGATTTTATTTGTTGTGAGGAAAATGTTTCAAGAAGACATCTCTAATAAATCACCAAACAAACTTTTTGTATTTCTTTTCATTTCACACATATATTGATTTGTATGTAACTGATGGATGATAGATGAGTGTACACCCACTACAGGGGCCAGTTGTGTGAACGGCCTCTAAATTCAGACTGTTGTGAGACTGGAAGAGAGGGCAACTCTCTGAGAAAACAAAGGAAATTATCATTTGAACTCTTCACTTTTCCCCCATTCTTTCTCTCTCTCATGCTGAGATCACCTGAAATTCACCCCAAAATCTATATGGTTTAATGTGAACAATTAGCATACAACACTATTTGAAATGTCTCAGTGTGACCGGTACAAAGGTCTCATACCCAAAGAAGTAAAACAAAAGGTTATACGTTTTTAAGAATTTAGAGATATCTTGCTTACAAAAATTGTCTTCCATGCAAATGGCATCCTGTCCTCAAAAGGTGTAAACTCTGGAGACCATGATGAATGCAAATTCTCATATTTAGCACCGGTTTAGGTTTCTGTCGTGGGCTGTGTTTATAAAGAAATGTCTTTCACACACTCAGCCTTATGTATAATATTTTTCTGAGTCAGGTACATCTTTTACTCTTTATCTCTGAGCATTTCATGTTTTGTATTGATTATCTTTGAATTGATTATGTAATTGGTTTAATACATTTAGCTGACATAATAAATTGTTACATTTGATTTTATTCTGACTTACTCTGAAATTATTTTCCCAAGTAGATTAAGCGAATGCGTATGTTACCGCAAAGCTGCATCAGATTAGTAACTTACCAAGGTCCAGTTTTGAGTGGACAAACCCAAAGCTACTACCAGAGAAGTAATATTGGTCGGCTTATATCTGTAGTGGCCATGACCTCTGACTACAGATAGTGTTATTTGAATTCAAGTGTATCCAGATCCATGGGGGCTATACAAAATATCATAGACTAAGCGTGAATGCGACCATCTAGGATATTAGCCAATTACCTCTGCTTGGTGACCAAAAACTGATGAGTTTGTTATCGTGAGACCCGCGTTAAACGGCCGTCAAGAGGACCTCAAAGCGACATAGATTCCTAATGAATGGGTAAAATATAAAGTACAGAGTTGAATAGAATAATCAAATGTGTAGCCAAACTATTATATAAATGACCAATAACCAATTGGCATTCCAACCTAAATTCGAGGTTGTGATAAAATTGAGTCAGATAAAAGTTTAATTGGAACTAAATTACTTTGCCAAGCTGACAAGACAGTCGTCGGACCGATTGGGCTGGCCTTACGCTGTCTTAAGAACTAGTCTGTCCAATTAGTTAAGGCTAATCAGTCTTGGACCAATCTACCTTTTTGTGTAACTGCCTTAAAGAAAATTATGACCAGTATGGAAGAAAAAAATTTGAAGACTAACTTAGTTATATATTTTTAGTTAAAACTAAAATTGTGCCGTTTACTTACTCATGATATTATGATATTGTTTCTTCTGTGGAAGATAAAAGAAGATATTTTGAGAAATGTCTCAATGTTGTATGGTTTTCTTTTTTTTGTCCATACAAAGGAAGTCAAACAAAGACAGCATAAGCTCACTGTTTAAGCAAAACATGCCACATTAATGTTTGTTCGGATTCAAAAGATAATATAATAGCGTGATGAAAAAAGGTATTTAATTGGTAACATTTCATATGTATTGTGATAAACCACCTGTGTGAACATGCCTTCAGAAAATCACCTTCACTCCAACTGGTGGAGTCATTGCAAAGACGAGAAACGTGTTTGACATTTGATCATTTCTTTATTTTTTGTGATCATAAGGCTTAAGACTATAAACACTTTAAGGCTGCTGTAGGTCTTTGTACATTTTCTGAATAATAAAGCCTTTAACGTAAGTTTTTAACAATTTAAATAGTGAATGACATCACTAAGAAAAAAGGCTGTTTACCAAACACCCAATTCTTAGATCCCCCATGACCAACCCACCCTCATATCAGTGGGACAGAGCATGAGTCTGGCAAGTCGAATTACACATTTCCGTGCTTATTTCCTTCCCAACAGAGGCTGTCTTTGTTTCTTTGTCCAGATCAATGACAGATTCCCGAAACCGAGGAGAATCCGTCTCACCTGACCCCATGTGAATACTTTATGCACGGGAGGGGCAGCATGGCGTGTTGCCGTGAAGGATCCATTTTTTATGCAATTGTGACTCAGCAAAAGTGCCTTTCAAAAGTCGAATGTCCACTGCAAGTATCTCTGTGTATAAATTTGTTTGTGTTGGCGGTTATTATTTCAAATGAGCTGTTAAAAAAGCTGTTTCAGGAACGATGGACGCTGTGTTTTTCGGGGTGGTCATACTTCAAGTTTTGACGTCTGCTCTGTCCTTTCCATCCGGGGCTCCAGCTTCAACATGTGTGGATATGATGCCGAGGCATGGAGCAATACAGCCCCAGCCGAACCCTGCTCCATACACCATCCAGACGAGCAGCGCCACTTTACAGCCTGGACAACCCATCACAGGTGAGGAGCATTCGGAGAAAATACGACGGCTCAATGCTGTCTTTAGAAGAAATATTTTATTAATGAATTCTTGACATTCTACACATGCATGATTTCTTCCAAGATCTGCGCGACTGAATTCAAAGTTCTCACTAAACTGTCATGTAAATCAATCATATTTGGAATACCAAGAAGTTTTATGTCATGGAAAACTCTCAATCAAGAAATAAAAGTGTATTGTCCATAAATGTATCAGGGGAAAACAATGAACAGAAATGACTTTGGTTTGGTTCTGTTTTACCTTGTTTTTTTTAATTGCATCTTTGTCACCATGAAGTTTTTAACACTTAGGCCAGTTTCTGTTAATATATTAACTGCATTTTGCTATTTAATTTCTTAGGCATGTCCAGTAGTGGCCTTCACCATATTGTCAAATGCTATTCTTTTTTATTTTAAGCACATTGCGTAGATGTGCTTGGAGTCAGTTGTTTTATTTTATTGTTTTTATTGATAATGCAATGAAACATGCCAAATAATCATTTTGGCCAGGCTGACATGCAAAGAAACTAGTAACACATCCAGAAACAAGAGAGAACCAACAAAATATTAATAAATGATTATGTTGTAGTCAGTGTATGCTTTTTCCTGTGAGCTTTTTGTTTTTCTAAGCTTTTTTTTTTTTTTTTTTTTTTGCAATTCCTTTTTATAAAATAAATAATTTATAAATATTTGTTTAAATATATATATATATATAATTGTTTCCTCATATTTTGGTTTAATCAAACTTGTAGGGCATTGAAAACAAATACAATAGTGGCCAAAAGTGATGTCTGGAGGGGATATATCATATCAATACCTAAAATGGGGTTAAAGTGGTGATAACATCTCCAATTGAAAATGTTTATTAATTTGTTGTTATTCAGTTGTAATCAAAGGTCCAGACTATAGTGGCGTTCTCCTTGAGGCTCGCTCTGGATCCGACACTAAAGCATTAGGAACCTGGCAGACTCCTCCAAGTAACACAAAGTTCTTAGAGGTGAGGCTTTCTGTGGGCTATATCTGACACACACACACACACACACATCATGGAGACATCTATTTGATGTCTGCATTTACATCTGCAAAATGTATTTTGCTCACCTGCAATATGTCTCTGTTTCCTGTCAGATGTTAAATTAGACATTTAGAAAATGTCTTTAAGATATTTATGATTTATTCGTTTATTCTTAGATTTCTTTTTCCAAGACGCTTATCAGATGTTTGTACACAACAGATGTTTTCCAGATGAAACGCCCTTTAGCAGACATCGTACCTGTGCGATCTGGGGTTTAAAAATTGTGGTACAATAGAAGCGTAATATGATTAGATATGATTTAAATAAGACAGAACCACTTCATTTCGAAATATTAGACTGCACTGCACCCCAAAAAATGACCATGATGATCAAAGTTTCCAAACTGCGATTCATGGAAGATTCTTCTGAGGGATTTCACATATCTAGCCATTTTGTAAGATTTAAACTGGCTTCCTTGTCTTTGGTGGTATAACCAAAAGGTGGTATAACCAATGTATGGTATAGTATACCTATTAGTAAATCACAGCCGTTATCCTCCGTATTTTGTAACGCGGAAGTAAACAATTTTCTGTGAATGTGCGAGACTTTCAATTCATTGGGGACTAAGCCTATATGTAAATAAGTAGAAGAATAACAAAGTGCAGTAAAGGTAAAACTATCTGCACTACAAACCAGTGTGTTACGACAATACATTCAAATAAAATGGTAGGAAATACCAGTTTGCAATATCAAGCAGCATAACTGGAAATGAATAACTGGAAGCGAACGACAGTGGAAGCCAGACACATTCGATTTGCAAATGGCCGCTCCCACTCTTGTGTTGAAAATAAGGTTGATAGATTTAGTAATTGTAGTTTCTGAATGTCACTTGTGTTTCCTAGTGTTCAGGAAACCAGCAAGGAGCCATCACACATGCCAACACCGTAATCAAAAACAGCTCCACCGTCTATACCTGGACTCCACCGGCTACAGCAAAGAGCATCTTCTTCATGTAAGAGTGAACAGTTACAATCTCAAACTGATACTGCAAGACTGTAGGCCTACTAATGATGGAAGTTGTATTTGGTTCAAATTGTGAAAAATGAAGAATGTGATATTTGAATGCTTTTTTTCCTCCCATAGAAATGTTTAAAACACTTTATTTTATTTGTCCACTACTTCCTCAGGGCCACCGTAGCTCAGCAGCGCAGTGTGTTCTGGGTAAATGTGAAGTCGCCGACTCTGACCCAAAGTGAGTAACAATGGAAACAATTGGATAATTCCCTATAGTTTTGTACATTTTAAAACGCTGTCACAATACCCTTGTACAAAGTCTTGATTTAGATGTTTGGGCTCTACTAGAATAGGTTTTCATGCTTGAATGTTTTCACATATTTTGCGTATGCCTTGGGTGGGAATTATTGATTTTGTAACTTTGCAGATCGTCATCCTCAAACCGCAACATTACACACTAAAGAAAGTTGAACATGTAAAACAGCATATTAATTTAATAACACTGTAATAATCTTTCTCTCCTATCATCAGGTGGAGGAACATCGCTTGATGTGAACAATAGTGCTGGAAGAACTGCCACACCTGTCCTGATACTTCTCGTTGTTCTGATGGCAAATGTTCAATGTCTAGTTGCTTAAGAATGATCCGGACAGAGTAAATTATACTAGCCCAGTTACTCAGTGTAAAATATTTAATCAGCATTGAATATTTAGATGCACAATTTCATTTGTCTGACTTATATTTAGCAGATAGTTAAAAAATATTTTAATAAAATGCACTATAATGTTCTTTTGAGCTTATTTTTGGTTTATTTTGGGTTGTATTTAATGTAATGCAATAATATACATTATGCCTTGTGCATAAACTCAGATTTTGCTACTCGGGTGAAAAATCAGAAACATCATCGCTGATTGCACACAAAATTACCAAAGAATTAAAGGGACAGTTCATCCAAAAAATGAAAATGCTGTTATCATTTACTCACCCTCAAGTTGTTCCAAAACCTGTACGAGCTTCTTACTTCTGTTGAATTTAAAAGAAGATATTTTGAAGAATGTTGGTAACCAAACAGCCTCATTGACTTCCATAGTCATTTTTTTTCCATACGGAAGTCATCAACTCTTTGGTTTTATGACACATTGATGATTCAGTGTCATATTTGACAGTAATTGTCATTTTGAAGACATTTATGTATCTATCATAACTTCAATGGTGGACTACCGTAAACAACTTTTAGATGGATGACCCATTATCTCCGTTAATAAAGCACAGCTCTTTTAAAACCCAGGAACCTCAGGAGCTCTGAGCAGGTCCAGAAGATGTGGTCGCATTAGTCCAATATCATCATATCTACACTGGTCACCCATGTGTCTGGATTATATCTGCTCAAATTAACATTTGTATGTCTGTACCTATATTTGCATTAAATATGTGTCAACTGGAGGCTGTGCTGTCTTCAATGGAGAAGATTTTGAATTTTATCCCAGACTGTTTTTATTCCTCTGTAAAAAAAAAAAAAAAAAGTATGTTGTAAAAAGCGATAGAGCCTAACACATTGAAATCACATTGAAATACAGCATATACTGCCTACTATGTTTTTACAGCATGTCAAACTTTTCAAAGAGTAATATGCTACATTGCAGGCACAACATCACTATTTTGCTAAACTTAAACCGGGGTTAAAGGCTTTATAAATGAATTAACGAATTCTAAACAGATTTTGCTTATGCCAGTGATTCTCAAACTTTTCAGCACGAGGCCCGCTTTGTGTAGGGTGCAAATTGTAAAAAATTTCATCAATAAAAAAACATGATGTGATCTGTGATCTCTTGTCAGATGTTCTCCAAACTCATCAGGCATTATAGGAGAAGACTCAGAGCTGTTATCTTGGCAAAAGGAGGTTGCCAAAAAGTTTTTAATAAAAGGGTGCCAATAATTATGACCAACATCTCTCCAGATCCTTCAGATTCCCAGATCCATGTTGGCGCTTCTTCTCTTCAGTTCAGCCACTCATTTTCTATAGGGTTCAGGTCAGGGACGGCTCATGACAGAAGCTTCATTTTGTGCTCAGTGACACATTTTTGTGTTGATTTTGATATTTGTTTAAGATCGTTGTTCTGATGAAGATCCAACCACAGCCCATTATAAGATTTCTAGCAGATGCCATCAGGGTTAGATTTTTTATCTCTTGGTATTTGCTAGAATCCATGATTACATGTTTCTGAAGAAGATGTCCAGGACCTCCAGCAAAAAAAAATAGGCCCATAACATTAAAGGAGAACTCCGGTCAATTTTAACATTGAGCTCATTTTTTTGTACATTTGGAGTGCTGTCAGTACAGAGAACAACGACAAAAATCGGTGTTGCCTACACCGTGTTATCCTCGTTTTAAAATTTGCACCCTGTTGACTTCAATGGGGCAAGTTTTAAACCTGCTTTTAGCCTCTTAACATCCTTGATGTGTCATTACAAGTGCACAGGTCATGTGAGTGATTCCTTCTGAGTGAACGCGGGTGAATCTGACTGCAGTAGATGTGAAAGAAATATATAAAAAATGATGTTTATTCAGCCAGCGCACATACCTGTATTTACATCCTGTTTTCGGTCGAAGTCCACAGTAGTCGATTGTCGAGTTCACGCGCATAGGTTTAGTACCTATGATCACGCGCGTGAACTCGACAATTTAACCGTGAGCACGGGGTACATTTATCCCTGTTTGCACTAAACCCATCTGGTGTGTTTGCTTCCAAAAAGCTCTTTTTTTAGTCTCATCTCAAACACTCAAACTCTCTCCTCGCCGTGCTTTAAGACAATACACACACATCCTCTTCCTGGCAGATTCATAGCATATTTAGTTGATTGGACCTTTCACTTTTCAATGCTTTAGATATTTTCTTACAGCCACTTTCTATTTTGTGAAGCTCAATCTTTTGCTGCACATCAGAAATATATTCTTTGGTTTTACTCATTGTGATGGATGATTCAAGGAATTTGGTCTTTGTGTTTCCTCATATTTATACTCCTGTGAAACAAGAAGTCATAGCTGGACAATTTCATTTTCCTAGTCACCCTGGTGTGCTAAATAAAGGTAAATATTATTGGGAATATACTTCAGAGATATTTACTCAGATATTTACAAAATTCTAGGGCCGTTATTGGGTCAATAACTGTGGCCAACAAAAAGCACATAACTGAATTACTAAAAAAAATATTACTCAAATTAACATGAAAACTAAAATTATAACTAATAAAAATAGTTAATTCAGAACTAAAATAAAAACTAAAATAACAGTGATCCAAACATGTCATTTTTATGGCAGATCATATGAACAACCTTATACAACAGTAGACTTCAGTATGTTGACTTTATTCAAGTCACGATTAAAAACAGACCAAAGGGAGCAGGACGTCACTGAGGGGGAAACGGGACGGTGTAGTGGAGTCCCCTGAGATCCTTATGGGCCCAGAACATGTTTTAGAAATCTTAATGGAACAAGGGAATGGACCCTTTAGTTTATATGATTCATATTCATAAAAAAAAAAATATATATATATATATGTCTAAATTTAAGATTTATACAAAAGTTTTGTTTTGTTTTTTAACTTAATTTAAAATATTAATAATATGTAAAGATTATTCAATTCAATTTGATGGAATTTTACAGTTAATTGAAATGTGTAAATCTTGAAAAAAGGCTTTAAAATGTTTTATTTATTTTTTGAGTGTATATGATATCTGAATGACAACATTGACCAGTGATAAGTCAGGGAAATAATTTAAAGCATTTAAGAAAAGAAAAACTGCACATGTATCATATAACTATAGTACAACACCCTTAAAATGAAAGGTTCCAAGGTTTTTTTGCAGTGATGCCATAGAAGAACCACCGTTGTTTCCCTAAAGAACCTTTCAGTGAACAGTTCTGAAAAGAACACGTTTGTGCAACAAAAAGGTTCCATGGATGTTTAAGGTTCTTCATGGAACCATAGATGCCAATAAAGAACTTTTATTTTTAAGAATGTATCCAGCCTCACGAGTAAAGCATTCGCATGCAGTTCACATAATACACAGGTTTGAACGTTTTTTCTTCAAACAGTGCAACTCTGTGAAGTGTTACATATTCTTCTTGAGCTCGTCGTACAGCACCAGGACGATGGATCCACCCATGCTTCTGAGAACATTAGACCAGGCCCCCTTGAAGAAGGCCTTGAAGCCTTCATCACGCGCAGTCTTCCTCCAGCAGTCCAGCGAGCCGCTGTACATTATATCAGCTAAAATAAAAGAATTAAACACTCATGACATTAAAGACATAACCAAACAAACACAGATTTTGGATGGAACGTGAGGAAAACAGTGTTTGGATATTACCTCCTTTAAGTCCAGACTGCATCATCATGCAACGGCGCACCGTGTCGAAGGGATACGAGATGAACCCGGCGACAATAGTGACTGTGTGAGCGATCATCCAGCTGACCACGAAATGAGTGTTCTGAGGGTCGGGCAGCATGCCTGTAAAACACACATGCTTCAAACATACCAAAATGGATGCCGTTGCCCAATAAGGGTTAACAATATAAGACCAACATCTTATACAACATCTCAGTCTATAATAAAAAAAGGTTGTCCCAACAAAACTGTCCCAACCCAATGCAGAAGTGAACAATAACTGCTCTGATTCAGTGTGGAAAGGCGGATTATTACGAATATTTGATGCATCATGCTCGGTTTGGACCCGGTGTGAAGGATCTCACTTCACATGGAGTGTTTTAGTTTGAAAACATTCATTAAAGTATTATATTTTTGGCTAAAGCACAAAAAGAACAACATCATTTTACATGTTGCATGTTATAGCTTTCATTCTTAAGTGGTACAATATTACTATTTTATTTATTGTCTCATGGCATTGACCGTTAGAAATTAAATTACATGAATCACATAAATTATATATCCTTAACTCAAAATGGCTAAATTAAACAAAATTGTATTAGTTTGCATCACTGATTACATTTATATCGTAAAACAGTGGTCAAATATGAAATGTTTCATAGCGCTGGAATTCGTGCTTTAATTTGATTGGTCATCTCAAACATTTTGACATTGACGAGTGGTGACAGACTGCTGACAGCTCAGATGAGAAGGTTGGTTATCTTGGTGTTCCTTACAACCCTAAAGTAGAGTTAATTTAGGCAATTATTTCACAATCTTTATTATATACCGAGGTCTGGACCTCAGGGACCTCTATGGTGGGTACGGCCCTGAGTGTAGAGCTGTAGGGCCCAAGAACTGAAAGTGTGAAGGGCCCTATTGTTTTCCAAAAGATTATTTTTTATTAGGGCCCAAAGTAATTATTTATGTATTTATTTTATTTGTTTGTTTGTTTTTTGTCCTAGGATATGGGGGCTCTTGGGGCCCTCATCGGCCAGTACATGGGTGTGGTGGGGGACTTTAAACAGCCACCAGTAGTGCACACACATCTACAATCTACTCATATTTTAAAGACGTGGTGCCTGTCGTTCAGTGTGCCGCCCTCTTTACGCTTTGTTTGGCAAATGTTGGAGGCTCCTGGTTTGAGGACATAATAAACAAATTTTTGATTTTGATTTGGTAGATCTCATGTGAGTGACAGGTTGCCCCGCCCTCGAGACAGTAAATATCATAGAAGAAAAGGTACTCAGAGTAAAATTTGAGTAAAGATTATGAGGTCACATGAATTGTTTGAAAAAAATAATGATGTGCATGGATAAATCCTTTATAATAAATACTGCAAGGTAACGCTTTATTTTACAATGTCCTTGTTACACGTTACATGTAATTACTTATGTAATAACTAATATACTAATATAAATTATGTATAATTACATTCAACCAATCCTAAACCAAACCCTATTCCTAACCCTAAGTACATGTAGTTAATTATTATTACTCAGTACTTAAATGTATAACTACACTGTAACAAGGACACTTTAAAATAAACGGTTACACTTTATTTTAAGGTGTATTTGTTACACTCTAATTATACATTTAAGTACTGCGTAATAATAATTAACTACATGTACTTACTATAGGGTTTGGTTTAGGGTTAGTTGCATGTAATTATGCTTAATTTATAGTTACTACTATCGTAACTAAATGTAACAATGACACTGTAAAATAAAGTGTTACCATTGGCCCATTGGTTTTTTACACATTTCTGTTATTTTAAATTGGTAACAAGCCTCCAAACATGTGTCTCGCCTACATTATTTGCAATTGTGGTTGCTGAATAAATGCACCTATCTTTGCATATCTGTGCATGAAAGAGCAATAATAAAAAAAAAATGTAAAGACATTTCTCAAATGAAAAAGTATTAACAATCACAATTATAATTCGAGTAAAATAATCCTGATTATCGTCAAGATTCTAGTCTTGAAAAGCTACCTTTTGCAGTGTCATAGATGCCGAAGTACGCCGCCCTATAGATGATGATGCCTTGCACAGACACGTTGAAGCCGTGATACAAGCCCTTCACACCGTCAGACTTGAAGATCTTTCCTAAACAGTTTGAAAGGCCTGTGAATTCTCTCTCCGCACAAGTCTTCCCGACATCAGCAGCCAAGCGGGTTCTGGCAAAGTCGAGCGGGTAGACGAGGCACAGAGACGTGGCTCCAGCAGCTCCACCAGACGCCAGGTTACCAGCGAAGTACCTCCAAAACTGAGTGCGGCTGTCAACGCCATCCAGGAAAATCTTCTTATACTTATCCTTGAAAGCAAAGTTGAGAGCCTGTGTTAGGAAGTACCTAATGACATTGGCCGAGTTGCCTCTCCAGAAGGACAGGAAGCCCTGCTCCTTGGGAATACGTACTAAACAGTCTACAATACCTTTGTATTGTTTGTCTACTGCGATTTGCTTGCTGGCATGCTGGATCTGTAAGAAAATGGCACAGTTTTTCAAACGATTAAATATCAGCACATCATTTAAAGAATTCTGATTGTCTGCACGATCTTGTTGACGAAGTTGTCAGTCAGTCAACAAAATATTTCAATACCAGATTGTAACTTTTCAACTCCAAAATGATGATTTTTAGATCGTTTTTATTCGCATGGGAGCCACGCCCCAATGCAGGTCAAGCCGAGAGTTGAATTACATACAGGTTGTGCGCTTGAAAGACCTTACACCAGTGGAAACTGAGCAAGTCGTGTTGTAGATTGTGTTGATTATAATCTGTTTTGTTGTGTGATGCTGCTGCTCGCTGACATTGTAGCAGAGTGGGAATCATGTAATAATGTACTCGTAGCCTATATAGACTCGCAATATTAAGTTTTAGCCTATTTGTAAATATAAAGATGCATTTCTATAGCTCTGAGCTTCTGATTTATTTATTATTGCAATTTTGCTCTGAATTGAGGCATATGGGTATTCTATAATGAGAGGTATATTTGGAATTTGACAATGTGAAGAAATTGTCAATTCCCAAAACACAAAAAGAACCTTACATAAAACCCTTAATCAAGTAGCCTACATATTCTATTAGCCAAACTCAGCATTACATGGGTTTGGATTTTTTTTTTTTTTTTATGTTACTGACAAAATAATTTGTTCATAGCTTGGATAAATACCTAGAATGTGAATAGTCACCTGATTGACAGATTATGTATCTAGGCTACTTTCTAAAATAAAACATTTTAATCGTTACTTTATGGAAAAAATATTTAGAGATATAATATTTCACAAATGTAGTTTAATTGAATTCAAGAATTCAAGAAAACGTCTACAATGCACAAGCACAATGCATGTTGAATGATAAAGTTCACTTTAACTTAATGCTGTTAAACTGATTATACACAACGCGAACTGCTTGCTGAAATATCCAAACATGAACAACACTGAAATATAGTGCGCAGTTTGTGTCAGATGCGCGTGCATAGCAACAGTTCTGGCTCCAGTCCAGGCGAATCATATTTCAGAATCATCATTGGTCCAATATATTTTTATTATCGGCCTATTATAAAGATAAGGTTATGTAGTATCATTAAGAACATGATCTTATCTCCAAGATGGACAAATGTGTGAAAAAGATCATTTTTCCTCATTTAGAATGTAATAGCCTACATATTTTCGGTAATATATAGGCTACTTCGTTATAAAGCGTACCTGAAGGAGCAGCTTGACTCTTTCTATGGGCGCAACAGCAGTCTCGGAGATCGCGGCGGCGATTCCACCTGCTAAAAAGTCCTTGGCGAAAGAAATGACTGTGTCACTCATTGTTGCGTGATGCTGCGTGATGCTGCGGGCTGTCAGGAAGGCTGTTCGCCAAACCCATCGAAATGACTTAATTTATAGACGCGCTCAATGGCTTTTCTAAAGCCTCGATCACGAGATCCAGCGGGATGTCAGGTGTGTTTTGTTATTGGTCCTTCTGTACTGTAGGGAGGAGGAAACACGAACTGTTCTGTGGTATTCGAGTGCACTTGGAAAAACCAGTTAGACCAGCTTGTCAACCAGCATGACCAGCTCGATCTGCGTTTTGGAACATGCAGGTGGTAGATGGGAAGACCACACCAAACCAGCTTAATTTGAAGCTGGCTTCTACAAATGGTCAGTAGGAGATAGGCTTAATTTGAATCATTTCTGATAACTGGCAGCACTAATAAATCATAGTATAGCCCTACAACTTATATGTTATTTAATAGCTTATTTACTGTTAAAGAGGCTATGTAGAATTCAGAAACCCTATAGTTTTATTAGCCACACTGGTGTGATAGTTCACCCAAAAATGAAAATTCTGTCATTAATAATCACCCTCATTTCGTTCCAAACCTGTAAGACTTTTATTCATCATCAGAACACAAATGAAGATCTTTTCTCAGGATATCTGAGTTTCTGTCCCTCCATTGACAGCTACGCAACTACCACTTTGACTCTTCAAAAAGTTCATGAAGAGATCGTAAAACTAATCCATATTGAGCGGTTTAGTCCAAATTTTCTAAAGAGACACGATCGCTTTATATGATGAACAGATTAAATTTAGGCTTTTCAAAAAACAAAACAAAACAAAACAAAAAAGCGATGAATACATGAAAATTCTTGCATATAGCCCCTTTAAAAGTTATAGAAGTTTAACTTATTTTAAGGGAAATATACTGCACTAAACATAATTTATTTTATACATTTTATAAATATTGCAGTTCCTTCAGGCAAGAAGCATCTGCAAATTTATACCTCACAATGACAAGTGTATGACACAGTACCTCTCTGCTTTCAATCAGGCAGTTTATGCGGGGCATTAATACAAATGTTTAATCTATACTTGCATTTTATTTGTTTATTCCCAAAATAATAGGGCGAGACCTGAATTTCTCATGTCTTATATAAATATGAGTCCAGCTTTGCACTCATGTGTAAACATGGGATACATCCTCTGAATGCGTCACATCTTGTTTTTGTTTTTTTACTACTTTGAGTTCAGTTTCATCTCCTGTGTTTAGTTAATAGATCCTGGCCTTAATTCTGTCTTTGCAACCACCTTGTGACAGAAGAAGAGATGTATATGGATCTAGCAGGAGTGCAGATCCTCCTCACTCAGGGGATTCGTCCCCTTGAGGAACACGTGAGTTTTTAGACCTGATCGCGTGTGCATCACCCAGACGACTACCTCTGAGTATTTTTCCATGCTGGATTAAATGCAGATACAAAATCTCTTTTGCTTGGGGCTGGTCCTCCAGGGACCTTCTGTGAGGACATGGAGTGGGCACTTCAGCACCTTCACAGTGGATGAGGTGAAGAAGAATTTCAGCCTCCCCAATCTGTCCTGGATGTCCTTCCAGAGACCTCCCCGAGTCCCCGGCCCTTGTCATGCTCATCATAGACCCTGAACCAGTGTATGTGCGCTTGTCTGACAGAGGCCCAGTCCGTCCTGGAGCCAGAGCTTATTGGCCTGTCTGTACTGGATTTAATGCTGGTTACCTCGGAGGACGGAGGGATGTCGTAGCTTGGAATGACGTTGACTGCGTTCCAATAAAGGGGGGTTATGTCTCATCTTGTTTCTGTTTTTCTACTTTGAGTCCAGTTTCATCCCATATTTAGTCCCAATTTCATCTGTTTCATGGTTACTGGTTTGTTAATTGGTTAGTCCCACTTGTTTCTTGTTTTCTCCCACATTGTTTTCTCCCATATATATATATATATATATATATATATATATATATATATATATATATATATATATATATATACATACTGTACATAGGTGAACCTGTTTGGTTCTTGGTCTGTTCTCATCGTGTATGGTGTTTTATTCCCGTTTGTTGTTTCCTGGTTCTCCTGAGTGCCTTAGTCTTTTGTTTAAAAAAATAATAATTACCATTGTGAATAGATCCTCACCTCAACATTTTCTTTGCAACCTTTTTTTTAAGATCTTAATGGGAGGTGATGAGTTATATGTAGTAATGACCAATACCAACAATATAATCAATATAACAAGTTTTGGAGCAATTTTCATTTGTACAGTATGATAAGATATTTGTTTGTAAATATGTATGTAAATTCCAAATTATTTGTTCCAAATTAATGTCTCATGTTTTCTCATTTGAGAATGAATCTTTAACATTCAACAACATTAACATTTTAACATTAACAACAGCTTTATCAGTTGTTTATCAGTTGTTCTCTTTATTTAGCACAAACAAATTGCTATTGACTCTATTGAGTAACTTTTATCTTTGCATAATTACTATATGACCTATTATTATTATTTAATTGTTTAATTATTATTATAGAATAGAACTAAAAGTGAAAAGTAGGCTACTGCATGGTTGCTTATTTCACAAATTGACCAACACAATAATAGTTCCATGACTTTGTGTCAAACTGATCTGATTCACATTGCATCAGGTGTTTTTTTTGTCTCTAATTGTTATGGTGCAGACATCATCAGAGAAGAGATGTTGTTGCTAGAGGAAGGGGGAAGTTATTTTGATTAAAAATGATGAGGGCTTGTGAATAAAAAAATATAATGTGCACTGATAATTCATTTATAATAATAACTGCATTATTCCATAAAAATTAGAAGTGTAAATTTTGATTTCATGGTAACTGCATGAAACAGGAAACTCATGAATATTCATGTTTGCTCCACACATTGCAACCAAATATCTCCGATATTTTACACCTCTAACACAACATCTCTCCTTACATCTGACAATAAATGCCACACCTCCTAACGCCATTGGCTGTTTTTTCTTTTTCTTTTTTCTTTGTACGTAGACAGATCTTGCATACTTTAATCTTTTATATATATATATAAACAAAACTATGGAATATAGAGGGTTTCAGTTTGACATATGAACTGGAAGTAATAATAACAGCTGGGATTTTCCATTATTTTGAAACATTTTGTTTGAAATGCAAAATTGGAGATATGTAGTTTAAAAGCATAGATTTTTCTGTCAGATGTCAATTCTCTTCTCGGGTGAGAGCTTTCATTTTACTCTTTCCCATAAAGGAGGTTGGTATCCGTTAGAGTTATCATAATTATCTTTAATAATTGCTCAGCTGGCACGTGACCTCCTGGAAATTATACCTCCTGCTTGCTGCCATATTTTTTCATAAGCACTCATTTCTAGATACGTTTATAGTAAATCATAGTCCACATTGAGCATTTTAGAGGGCGCGGTCTGAGGATGGAGAGAGAGAGAGAGAGATCGGGAGATGTGTGAGGTAAGGGAACACCTGTGTGTAACTGAGACTAACAGGTGTTATCAAAAAACCTGCTGTCTGCCAGCGAGAAGAGAGACCTGAGAGTGACTCTGCGTTTGTTGATGATGCAAGCCATTGTGTCCGTGTTTTATTTTTGTGTTCAATAAACAGAGCTTTTACTGGCCACTCCTCCTTCCCTACTATCTATCTATCTATCTATCTATCTATCTATCTATCTATCTATCTATCTATCTATCTATCTATCTATCTATCTATCTATCTATCTATCTATCTATCTATCTATAGCCTCAGATTTGGTGCGAGCAGAAGAAAATTTTGGATCACAGTCTTCTTGATCAATTTTGCAGTGCAGTCAGCTGACCAAAAACTATGGCCATAAACAACAGAATTGTATACAAAAAGGTCTTCAAATTCATGCACTTTATCAGATTCACAACTTTACGGAGCCCCCCTAGTCCCACTTTGGCAAAAAAAAATTATTATAACTATCTTGTGGCCTCAAGATAGTAACTCGTGGCCTCAAGATAGTAACTCGTGGCCTCAAGATACTAACTCGTGGCCTCAAGATAGTAACTCGTGGCCTCAAGATACTAACTCGTGGCCTCAAGATAGTATATCTCGTGGCCTCAAGATAGTAACTCGTGGCCTCAAGATAGTAACTCGTGGCCTCAAGATACTAACTCGTGGCCACGAGAAAGTAAGTTTTTTCAAGGCGAACGTTCCCTTTAATGTTTCCATGGCGACGCGTCACGCGATACACTGCAGCCACAATAATACTGTATTAGATGTGTCGCTTTTATTTCGCTTTTCCTTTTTTATTCAAAATATTCACAAACTTGCTTACCATGTCATCAACTAGCCTATCTGAGAGTACGGCGCCACATTTAGAATGTTCAGCACTGCCAGATTCAAACTGTGCTTTCGCGCATTGGCTGGCGCTGAGCCAGAGTCGGACGCGTTCAGCGCTGTCATCACAACTAAGCAGTTTTTTCAACTTCATAATGTTTATTTTTGGTTTCAGATATTTAAATACACATAAGCACGAGTAAAACAATACATTTGGAGTTTGTAAAACACACTGATGTCTGTGAAGCAGCAATAACAATCTATTCAAATATAATTTGCCGACATGTGTTATTCATATTAGACAAACATAGTGCAAGACAAGGAACTATAAAGTTTATTCTATTCTTCTCAGTTCACCGGCCACTTTCTTGCATTTATTTCGGGAGAAACTGATGAATTTACGTGCTGTAAATCCGACTGACAGGACAACATTGCAGCGCCCATCTCATGTTATTATAGATCAAGATTATTTATAAAGGGTTTTAAACGAGCCCAGAGTCGGACGCGTTCAGCGCTGTCATCACAACTAAGCAGTTTTTCAACTTCATAATGTTTATTTTTGGTTTCAGATATTTAAATACATAAGCACGAGTAAAACAATACATTTGGAGTTTGTAAAACACACTGATGTCTGTGGAAGCAGCAATAACAATCTATTCAAATATAATTTCCCGACATGTGTTATTCATATTAGACAAACATAGTGCAAGAGTCAAGACAAGGAACTATAAAGTTTACTCTATTCTTCTCAGTTCACCGGCCACTTTCTTGCATTTATTTCGGGAGAAACTGATGAATTCACGTGCTGTAAATCCGACGGACAACATTGCAGCGCCCATAACGTTATTATAGATCAAGATTATTTATAAAGGTTTTTAAACAACACACTCACTTACACGTATGTGAGAATCGGAATATCAGATAGGCTAGTTGATGACATGGTAAGCAAGTTTGTGAATATTTTGAATAAAAAAGGAAAAGCGAAATAAAAGCGACACATCTGTCATACAGTATTATTGTGGCTGCGGTCAATCGCGTGACGCGTCGCCATGGAAACATTAACATGGAAACGTTCGCCTTGAAAAAACTCACTTTCTCGTGGCCACGAGTTAGTATCTTGAGGCCACGAGTTACTATCTTGAGGCCACGAGTTAGTATCTTGAGGCCACGAGTTACTATCTTGAGGCCACGAGATATACTATCTTGAGGCCACGAGTTACTATCTTGAGGCCACGAGTTACTATCTTGAGGCCACGAGTTACTATCTTGAGGCCACGAGTTACTATCTTGAGGCCACGAGTTACTATCTTGAGGCCACGAGTTACTATCTTGAGGCCACAAGATAGTTATAATAATTTTTTTTTGCCAAAGTGGGACTAGGGGGGCTCCGTACAACTTTGCGTCTCAGAAAAAAATTGCTGACTCTGTGAGCAATGGTAAAGCGAGCTCCACAAATGTTAATTTACAAATTAAAATGTTAAAATCATAAAAGTCCCATACGCTTTCATTGAGGAGGTCAAAACTTTAATAGCCTACAATAACTGTAATAAAGTAGGCTATAAGCTTCATCCACTATTTGTAACTGGCAAAGCCTAGCAACTAGCTTAGGACATGTTAGCAACATGCTAAATCATTCTAGAACCATGTTAAATCATGCTAGCAATATGATAATTAATGTCAGCAACGTGTTAAACCAATCTTCCGGTCTCTCTCTTGAATCCAACATGAAAGTGACTTAAACTGCAATTCATCAACTGGCCGCTAGAGACAGGCTCTAAAAGAGAGTAAATCCCATTGACCTCCCATGATAAAATGCCCAAATTTACAGCAGAAAACAGCCTGGTACAAAAAGTAGTTTTGGTCTAGGAGGCTATATAGCTAATTTTGCCCTTCATGACAACTGTGAGGGGGGTGAGGGTGAGGGATTTTTTTTTATAACTCATCCATTTAAATTATATTAAGCCTTAAAGTTTTGCATAATTAAGGGCGTGGCCACTTGAGTGACAGGTGGATTGTCTCTGCTGTCACTACTAGCCATTTGTCTGCAGTCTGTTAGCATCACGTCACCTCAGCTAATCCCGCCTCTTTGCCCATTTTCGGTTATCCGGGAGTGACGCGCGGTAACATGCTGCCAAGATGGCGACAGCCGGATTCGCACACTTTGGGCTTCAAAAAGGTTCTTCAGAAACCTACGGGTGACTTCACGGACACTACGTTCATATTTTTTTACAGTCTATGGTTAAAACCTGTTAATTCATGCTAGCAACGTGCTAAATCATGTTAGCAATGTGGTAAAACATGCTAGTAACAGGTTAATTCATGTTAGCAATGTGTTAAAACATGCTAGTAACAGGTTAATTCATGTTAGCAATGTGTTAAAACATGCTAGTTTATGCTAGCAATGTGATAAAACATGCTAGCAACATGCTAATTCATAGGGGTAAAAACATATTTTTTTTCATGATAGGTCAGGAGACTAAAATAGAGCTGAAAGACGGGACTGTCCTGGGAAAAACAGGACGTCTGGACACCTGTGACGCCTTCTCCATGGGAAGTTTCCCTGGAAACTATGATATTGGCAACCGGGAACTCCTTGCAATCAAGCTGGCACTCAAGGAGGGTCCCTGTCATCCTTTCCTCATCATTACTGACCACCTGGTATATCTGTCACCGGCTGACCTCTGCCAGGCATGGTGGGCCCTGTTCTTCAGCTGGTTTGACTTCATGGTCTCCTATTGTCCAGGGTCCAAGAACATCAAGGCAGATTCCCAGTCTCGTCTCAACTCAAGTCTCCTTGCTCTGAGCCTGAGACCATCCTTCTTCCGGTGATTGTGAATCCTATCCAGTGGACCTTGGCCACTCAAATCGCAGAAGCCACCACCACTGACCCTGCGCTGCTGGGATGCCAGGAAGAGATTACCTATGTCCACTGTAAAGTTAATTACACCTGACGAGTTTAACTGGAAGAAAAATGAATTATGAGCATTGAATCAGTTTGATGCAGAAAGAGAGACGAAAAAGAAAACGATGAAAGTGACGAAAAGAGACAAGTGAATATGGAAGTAAATGGAGCATACGGTGGACGCATGCATAGGAAAACTAAAGGATAAATGATCATATATTTAGTGTGTGTAAAACTAATCCAGTTGTCAATTTTACAATCAAGTGTATCCATGACACATGTTGAGCATCAAAGGGTTTTGTGTCTGTTAATGAGGGATTCCTGAACACATTAATGACTATAAAATGTAGTTTTTGAAGTTGTTACATTAGAAAATACACTTATATGTTATGTAGCAGAAACTGCAAGCAAGGAGCCAATCAGAGTTGTTGGGACATCATGTGGCCAGCAGATGGACCCATCTCAAAAGCCATGAGTAGTTTGAGCAAGCGGACCGATTCAAGAGGACTGCTGATCAACAGCTAATGGATTCTAGATGTTATTAGATATTTGTGTGGAAAACCCTTCCTCTAATTAAGATGTGTTCTTTTGTGAAACAATGTTGCATACCGTGTAAATGACAAAATATTTAGGCTACTAGTTATTTTGATTTAATTTAATAGATTTTTCGACTTAAAATATATAAAAAAGAAATGTTCGTAAAATATCTAAATGTGAAACATTCCATCAGAGGCAAACAGAATAAAGAGGCAATTGATTGACAAGTGTAGCTCAGCCAAAGGCATGATATCACATACACAAACATAAACAGAGGCAGCAGGTGCTCCTACTCGGGCTTTAATTACATGATCTCTGATTCATCTAATTGATATGCTAATGCGGATGTAATTAATGCATGAGAGAGAACATCCGCAACCCCAATTAATTAATGAATAATCATCATATATGGCTTTGCATATTTAATCACACATACATTTAAACTATAGCAGGTTTTGTTTTTATTGATGGAATCCTCTACAATATTTTCAGTAATTTATATATGGAAAACATGAATGACAGATATATAAGCATGAGCATGAGTTTTTTTTTTTGCTAGTCCTTTTAGGCAGCTATTTTTAGACTTCTTATCATTTCAAATCTGGCTATTGAGCCTATAAACACCCAAACGAGACCAACAATCACTTCCAAACTGCCATCTTCCTCTTCTGTCACGCATAGGCTGTAGTGCTCATCTGTGAATGGTGAATTAAACATATATATTACATGACATCAAGCATGCTTTTACATCAGTGCCATGGACTGAACGCTGCTTTACAGCTCAGGGTGATTGATGACCCAACTGACTCCAACACAATTATCTAGAGGACTCCCCCCCCCATTGCTGGGTATTGTGTGCTGTCCATCTGTCAGATTTGTTTCATTTGTCATTCAACCAGCAACCGTCTCAGCATAATTAAGACATTCACCTAAATTGAACTCTTTAAATCGTCTCATATTTCAGATATCTGGCATTGTGCACTATTTATTTTTTCCCTAGTTATTTTATTTTTTGAATCCTGTAGTTAGATATATTGCATTCAGACATCTTAATTCCTAGCTTTGTGTGTGTGTGTGTGTGTGTGTGTGTGTGTGCGTGTGTGTGTTTCTGTCTCCATCTTCTTTAGAGTTTACATTTTGTTGACAGCAATTAGGCTATACTGCATGTTGTAGGTTATGGTTGTGTTATGTTTTGGATTTTGACAGTTCTTACACATTAACTGCTATATGGTAATTATTTATTTCATTGTGTACTGTCCCACCTTATTTTTTTAATTTGGAAGCTAAACTTTTTGTGCCACAAACCAGTGTGTTATAATTAAAACAATACATTCAAATAATATGGATGCTAGTTATGGGTTATACTTGAAATACTAGTTTGCAATATCAAGCAGTATTACACGCTGTTTTGAAGTTAAAAAAAGGCTACCTGGAAGCAGATCAATTTACAAACAGCTGTGAAAAATAAGGCGGATAGTATAAAAGGCAAAATGAGAAAACTGAGAAACTCTCTTAAGAAAATGATTATTAGTCTTTAAATCCTATATCATACTTTTAGAATTCAGACTATTCTCTTGATATTTCATCATGATGGTGACCAGTTTTTTCAGTAATACATATATAGCAAGTAAAAAAAATATATAAAAAAAACGTTTTATCATATTATAAATGATTGGTTTCTTGATGCCACAAGTTCAGACAGTCTTCGGAAGCATGTGAGTATATGAAATATCTTAAGCGAAGTGCATGCACTACAAATCTATGTGAAAGTGGACATGTGGCTAAAATCTACTGAATGCATGTGTGCGTGAGAGAGACGTTCTGTTATGTTTGGAGAAACACACAAGGGACTCTTTCTGTGTGTTCCATCTGCCATTGACACCCAGGGGACTCAGAGAGGAGGCGTGAATCTGGAAGAGTTATAATGTACCTCAAAAAGGATTTGTCAAAATGTAGCAAACGGCCTTGAGCTAAAAAAAAAGAAAAAAAGCTTTATCTTTACCCCCATTTAACCCTCTTTGTCCCAAAAAATCTGCAGCTCAGTATGCATCACAGCAGAACTTAACGAATGCATACATGCATTTTACATATTATGTATTTATGCAAGTTGTTGGCCATGAATTAGTGAGATTAACTCAAGAATGGCTGTATTTATTCAAATCGCCATTTTTACTCACTGTTGATGAGAATGGGAAAAAAAAGCATTACAAATGTACTTTCTGCATCTCAAATAATTTGATCATATTCACTGTTTGGTGAGTATTTTTTTTATCAAAACAGATGTCTGTGTGCTGTGAATACATTCGGGTAGAATATGTTAAGCGCACATATCAATTTGTTCATTGCACTAATTAAACAGATGTTCTTTTCATGCATAGCATTAATTTGGTGGTCAAAATGATCCTGTTTACCAGTGCTAATGACAAAACTCACTGAGGAAGAATGGGGGAAAGAGAAGAGCAATACTGTATCAGTTCTATAGGCAGCAACATCAAATGATAAAAAAAAACTAAAACAATATTTTTCTGTGACCTTCACCTGATAACACAGATTAATTTGTCTATTTAAAAGAAATAAATCCATAATTAACACCCTGCCTTTGTTTGGTTTGGAATAACATAAAAATTTACAAAATAAACTCTTTAATGATTACTAAAAGGAATAAATAGAAAGGAATGACTGGTCATGTGGAAGAGAAATAACGCCATGAGTAAATATGTTATTTTAGTGCATGTCAGAAATATTTTGAAAGGGATACAAATGTGAAAACATGTTTATAAATAAGTTGGAAAAAAATTAAAATATCATCTATATATTTAACAACAAAACTTTTACATGTAAAAATCTACAGTCACTATTTTAATATCAATAGCAATATGACAACCTATAAAAATGTTTACAGAAAAACAAATACATAGCAATACCAAATAATAGCAAATACAATCATGGTTCCTTATATTAGTACTTAACCTAAAAAATATAACTTATATAGTTTTTGTCATTAAATAAGTCAATATATGAGGTAATCAGTTCATAAACCTAAACCTAAATAAACACTTTCTGTTTCTCTAAATGAAAATCCTGATAAATATATATACTTTTAAAAACACAATTTCAGTTTAGGGATGTGTATCTATCAGTATATTAAAAAAAGACTGAGTTTTGACACAGTTGACATCCCATACTGGCATCTACTGCGGTGGAAGTCTATTGACCAGTGTGTCTGTTGAGAGCACACGGCTAAAAATGTGTAACAGTCTCTCAAGTCTCACGTTCCCAAATTAGAGCTCTTTTGGCATTTTGTGGGTGGAAGAACCTTTAAGTAACACCATCCCTTCACAATCAAGAGGCAAACCGTGTGCATAGAGTGGATATCTCTCAAGAAGGTTCCCAAAAGTGTTTTAAATATGTCCTTGTTGTCTTTCATTCTTCATGACAGCTGTTGTTCAGTGTGGCTTGAAAGAGACAACACTGGTGTCAGTCCAGGTCTGGCCACGGGCTGTAAAGCTGAGGACTGGAAGAGACTCGTCCTCTACATCGGAGGAACCACGAGACCTGTCATTGCTGGAAATGAAAATAAAACATAAATCATTTATTCCATTATTGCAGTAACATGCAGCTATATCAAATATATGATTAAATAAACAATTCATACGCTATGCCTGCACAGTTCCTGTATACTGGTAGCAAGAAATAAGTTACTTTTGACAGATAGCATTTTAAACTTATATATGACATTTAGGGCCAGATTTACTAAAAGCTCGCTCCAGCGCAATTTCGACATTTAAAACTACGGTCAGGATTTACTAAAGACACGCAGTGAAAAATTAGCGCTGAAAAGGCGTGGACAGGGTTAATTTTGTGGCTGGACTTATTGCTTATGCATTTGTAGGAGTTTCCCTTTCAGATGTAAAATGTATGGGAGGAGAGTATTTAAATGAGTATTAAAATGAGTCACGCAAGGTGATTTACTAATGTTTGCGCAAGTCAATTTACTGGTATTCGTACCATTATTTACCCCAGAAAAGCATGTCTTAAACCAGACGCTAATTCGCACTGGTCTCGGTACATTGTGTTGGTCATTATAGAAATGATCCGGCTGCGTCTGGGTTCTTTAATTTGCGTCATTAGTAGATCACGCGCAGGACTTTCCACTCCCATTGGCGCTACTTTGGAATTGCGCTCTCACGCTCATTTGCCCTGTTTAGTAAATCTGGCTCCTAAACCTCATAACTCCACCAGCCTCTATAGTGAATGAAGAGATGCACACATTTTGGCGGAGCATCTCTGCTTGTTTGCAATGCAAAAGAAAACAAAGAACTGGTTGTTTGAATATGTACAGCATTTTCTTTACTCAAGAAACAGTACACATATATAGCCTATATACACTCACCTAAAGGATTATTAGGAACACCTGTTCAATTTCTCATTAATACAATTATCTAATCAACCAATCACATGGCAGTTGCTTCAATGCATTTAGGGGTGTGGTCCTGGTCAAGACAATCTCCTGAACTCCAAACTGAATGTCAGAATGGGAAAGAAAGGTGATTTAAGCAATTTTGAGCGTGGCATGGTTGTTGGTGCCAGACGGGCCGGTCTGAGTATTTCACAATCTGCTCAGTTACTGGGATTTTCACGCACAACCATTTCTAGGGTTTACAAAGAATGGTGTGAAAAGGGAAAAACATCCAGTATGCGGCAGTCCTGTGGGCGAAAATGCCTTGTTGATGCTAGAGGTCAGAGGAGAATGGGCCGACTGATTCAAGCTGATAGAAGAGCAACTTTGACTGAAATAACCACTCGTTACAACCGAGGTATGCAGCAAAGCATTTGTGAAGCCACAACACGCACAACCTTGAGGCGGATGGGCTACAACAGCAGAAGACCCCACCGGGTACCACTCATCTCCACTACAAATAGGAAAAAGAGGCTACAATTTGCACGAGCTCACCAAAATTGGACAGTTGAAGACTGGAAAAATGTTGCCTGGTCTGATGAGTCTCGATTTCTGTTGAGACATTCAGATGGTAGAGTCAGAATTTGGCGTAAACAGAATGAGAACATGGATCCATCATGCCTTGTTACCACTGTGCAGGCTGGTGGTGGTGGTGTAATGGTGTGGGGGATGTTTTCTTGGCACACTTTAGGCCCCTTAGTGCCAATTGGGCATCGTTTAAATGCCACGGCCTACCTGAGCATTGTTTCTGACCATGTCCATCCCTTTATGACCACCATGTACCCATCCTCTGATGGCTACTTCCAGCAGGATAATGCACCATGTCACAAAGCTCGAATCATTTCAAATTGGTTTCTTGAACATGACAATGAGTTCACTGTACTAAAATGGCCCCCACAGTCACCAGATCTCAACCCAATAGAGCATCTTTGGGATGTGGTAGAACGGGAGCTTCGTGCCCTGGATGTGCATCCCACAAATCTCCATCAACTGCAAGATGCAATCCTATCAATATGGGCCAACATTTCTAAAGAATGCTTTCAGCACCTTGTTGAATCAATGCCACGTAGAATTAAGGCAGTTCTGAAGGCGAAAGGGGGTCAAACACAGTATTAGTATGGTGTTCCTAATAATCCTTTAGGTGAGTGTATATACATATAAAGACTAATGTTCTATGTATTTGAGGCGCGGAGAAGAGTGTCTAAAACTAGAATTTGTCGTTGAGTCATAGCCAATACTGTCTTAAATAGCCTGTGCGTA
This sequence comes from Rutilus rutilus, assembly GCF_951802725.1. Taxonomy (NCBI): domain Eukaryota; kingdom Metazoa; phylum Chordata; class Actinopteri; order Cypriniformes; family Leuciscidae; genus Rutilus; species Rutilus rutilus. The sequence goes on from NC_140221.1 coordinate 5,029,056, forward strand.
GCAGCTTCATCTTTTATAACATGAGATTTTGGCCAAATGACAGAAAAAACTGGCCATCCACATAGCTACAATAAACTTCATAACCTTAAAAATACACAACATTAGCAGGTCAAAACCTTTGTAACTTCATTTGAGCTTGATTTTGGTAGTGTTAATAATATAATGACACATGCAAGTATATGATCATATATAAAGCCACAATATCAACTTTGATAAAACAGTGTTTATTTTAAAAAAATCATCCATTTCCTGAAAAGTAGCAGTGTTGGTCATACAAGGTTTCCAGCCGACAGCGGGGCGAGGTTTGGGGGTGCCAAAATTTTTATTTTGCTTATGTCACAATATGAAGAAACTCTGACCCTGGTTTCAGTAAGAACTTTTCCGTGATCAATTCTTAATAGAGCCATTTTTTTGCTAAGAGTGAAGAACATTTTAATAACCTTTTTCCACTATAAATAATATTTTGTGCAATGAAAAGGTTCAACGAATGTTAAAGGCTCTTCATGGAACCATTGATGCCAATAGGGTCTTTCGCACCGGTATAGGGTCTGTAACTGTTAGTGGAAGTATAAATCTTTTTGGCGTGTTAACACCGCAGGAACTGGGAACAATTTTACTCCTTTTGGACTAAATTAACTCTACTTCAGAGTAGAGTACAGAGCAGGACCTTTATTTTTAAGAGTGTACCTTGGAGAAAAAAACATGTTTGTAAAACTTAAAAAGCAGATCTGTTGATTTGGTTTCATAACTGTAGTTACAGTATACCTCTAAAGCTGGTGCCTCCTGAAGTTTGGCAAACGGGTGACGGTGAACCCTGTGGTCTCAGGACTGGAGCAAAGGCACTTTTTTGTTTGGTAGAGGATGGGAAAGATGAGAAGGGCAAGAGGGAGGATGAGGAGCTGGAGCCTGGTACAGTGGGGCTAGATGGCATTACTGAAAAGAAAAAAAAGTTGCTTCGATTATACCAACATTTTATCTGACTGTCTAAAATCACTGTATTTCCAGCAAGAAAAAGAAGGTGAAAAGGGAAATCTGAAACTCACTAGCATAAGGAGAGCTGTTTGGGGAGGCACTGTTAAAGCCAGGTGACCCTGAAACACCCAGACTGCTCATGGGCACTGCCCCGTAACTCATGCCCCCGTTGGACCCATAACCCGACTGCTGAGGGGTCGATGCTGATGGGTAGCCACGTGGAGACAAACTGCGACTGTAACCTTGAATAAAAGTGAGAGAAATCATAATACTTTACTCAATCAACAAAACAAAAATCAAGCTCTTAAAACATGCTTTTAAACCTCTGGTGCGGTTTTACATCTTTTTTTTTATATATATATATATTTTATGCTATCGGAATGGTACGAAACTTGGTAAAGATTCTATGTGAACACACACACACACACAAAAACGGACATCACTCAAAATTTTTAAATGGTCTTGAAAAAAAAAAGTCACACTTGTATTGTTTGTGGTCATGAATGAATGGGAAACTAATTTCATCTAGTGGAAGTGTTTGGTACTGCACACAACAAATTCTTACTGAAATTTCATTTCTTGAGATATCAATGTCAGATTTGGAACACAACTTGTTTAGATTTATGGCTTTCATTTTCTCGGTGTGTTTAAAAGTAAAACATGATTTGGAAAATATATACTTCATGTACAATTTTAAATAGTATTTTTGTGCATTTTTCATAACAATAAACTTTAACTTTGATAACTTTTTAAAATTCACTTAAAAAAAACAACAACACGTCTTTAAAACTTCTGTGTTCTTTAAAAAGAGACCTAACAATTCTGTGCTCAAAAACATTCAAGATTTATTTACATTATTTACATTTTCAGGTCTATGCTCATAAAGTGAAATGGATTATATAATTACTTCATAAATATCATTTAGTACCATAAAATCCCCTAAAATACAAAACATTCGATAAAAAACTTTATCAAACTGAAATATAGTACATTCACTTTATTAAAAAAAAAAAAAAGAGGCATTTATGACAGCCACACGAGCAGCACTAGAAGGTTAAATAAAGGCTGAAAGTGACTTCAAAATTCATAAAAGTTGTGTTCATTTGTTGAAATTATCTTAATGGACAAAACGTGTAAGTATCATAAACTGTTGTTGATCACAGAGCTTAATAATTGCGATAATTAAAAATCCTATTGGGTTTTTGTTGAGGTAACCAGAGTGATCCTAACTTCTGGGTTGGCCTATATATGTCAGCGCTCTATAAATGAGTGTTATTGACATCTAGGTCATCTATAGCACTGAGTAAGACTGAATCTTAGGGTAAATGTCTTCAGATCCTCACCTTGGCTACTGGTTTGACCGTGTTCCCCAATGCTTACACCCAGCTGTGTGGGATAGGAGTTGAGCCCCATGACACTGCCATGGACAGGGGAACTCGGCATGGCCTGCAGCTGACTGTGAGGTCGCGGCACGCTGTAAAGAGCCTCGGCTATATCTGCAGCCCGTTTCAGCAACATGTCCTGCAACGGCACAACATCAAAGACAAGTTTTACACGACAGGAAAACCTATTGGGTGACATCACTTCATTTCTCTCGAGACTAAGGTCTAAGACTGCCAACAGTTCCAGTTTACCGACCTAAAAAGGGTCTTCATCAGGTCAAACAAACACAATTTTTTTTATTTATTTGATAAAAACCTGGCCCAAAGATCTTTAAAACAAAGCTTGCTCAGCTCAGAAGCTGCATTACAAATCTGGACCAACACAGCCTTGTAACTGCACATTTTAAGGAAGTAAATGATTCTGTGTCTTCACTAAGGTATATCGTAATTGATCAAGTTTGAGGAGGGAACAGAAACATCTCTTACTTGTCTTCAGTAGAATTGTATATAAAGCTGAATTGAACGTGTTTCATAATGAATGAACTGTACACAGTTACTGAATTGACTTGAATAATGACACTCTGATTTTGCTACAGCTTGCTACATCACATTTGATGAAGTTTGCATCATTAATTCTGTTACTATATACAACTTTATACAATTTCTTTTGTATAAACCATTTTTGTGATTTTATGTTGATCCACTAAAGACAAATGGAGTGGAAATGTTGTTGGATTCTATAGATTGAAAGCAGCATTTATTTTTATTTTTTATTTTTGTATGTTCCTTTGCATTTTATACCGTGATAGTAAACTTCACCCACTTGTAATACTGAAGAAAAGAGGACAAAATTATGTTTGTTTGGCCTGCCGGTACGAGTTGAGTCAGTAAATTGAGAAGGCATTTTGTAAAAACATTCATTTGTTGCTATGAAGATGCATTTCTTAGATGTGCGTATATTATTTTGAATGTTCTAAAAGCCAGAGACCACATTGGATTCAAAACTTCGCAAATCAAATAAGCTGATTTGGTACATTAACCAGATTTCCTTACTTCCATTGAAGTGCACATGTTGTGCTATGGAACATTTTCGAATCATGCTAGCTAGATAATATGGATCTTGACATAATATTGATGGATTCCTGAAATTTCCGTTCCATTTTTACCCAAATTGTTATGCTGATAATGTCATCTGAAACAAAATAGAAGCATGTTCACTAGTGATCTCAGGCATTTGGACCCCAATGTATGTGTTCAACACACTCCATGCCACAGACAGTATTCTTATATCTACTGCATATATTTACTGCAATTCAGTGGTTACCTGATTGCTGGTGGAATTTCCATAGAGAGACTCAACAACGTCTGCTGCTCTTTTAAGTAACATTTCCTAAAATATAGAAAATCAGTTCCAGAGAGAGTAGATAAATATGACATATCTGTGGGTCTGTTGGTGTGTACTTCTGTGTTTGAGTTAACGGTTATATGTGTACGTCAGTATTTACTAACCTTTGCCAATCTGTCGGGGTCACCAGGATGGCGAGGGATCAGCTTTTGAAGTCTCTGGAAGCCGTAGTCAATAGTTGGCTCATTCAGTGCTAGAGATAACAATACTTAGTGAGAATCCATTATTTACTTTAAAATACCTGAACTAATCCCATTGTGTGTAGTTAATGAAAAGGAATCAGGCAAGGGATTTATGTATGAATCCATAGCCACTCTCGTCCTGATTGATATTATCAGTCTTTTATCGGTTGTTAAAGGTGAAGTACGTAATTTCTTCCTCATAAGTGGCACCAATCAGAGTTGCAAATGACTGTGGTTACACTTTATTTTGATAGTTCACTTTAGACATTCAATTAACTATATGAAACTTTGCAGCTACATGTCAGCTAACTCTCATTAGAGTATTAGTAGACTTTTAGGTTAGGGTTCATGTTAGTATAAGTTGACATGTACTTGCAAAGTCAGTATAATGTCTGTTGGGGGACCATCAAAATAAAGTGTTAGCAGAAATTAGACAGGCTACTAATACTCTAATGACTGCTAGTTGACATGTAGTTGCAAAGTTACTTATAGTTAGTAGAATGTCTAAAGTGAACTTTCGAATTAGTATTACCATGATTGTTTCCAAACAGGTTTCCCAAACACTCCAACTCCCATTATACCATATTCCATTGTCCAGCCAAACAGGGAGTTTCACACAAAACTTTGATTAGATAAGCCAGAAGATGACATGTTGGGTCACTCAAATAAACCTGGCAATGTATTGGTTTACAGTGCTTGGGGAAGTCAACTTACAAATGACTTCTAGTTATCTCTGCACTTCAAACATAGAAAGAAAGTAGTTGAACACAGTGGCTCCTAACCCTCTTCTTCATTTTTGCTGCGTCCCAATTAGCATACTAGCCATCATGAAATTAGATTTAGTGCATCCCAAATAGTAGTCTGCTGAAATTAGTATTCAAAAGATACCCGGATGGTCTTTTTCCGGTTAGAATCCAAAGTGCAGATCCGTGCACACGCTAACGGATAATATTTCCCACAACACAATGCGTGTTGGATAAGGATTCGATTAGAACGACAAACACAAATAAAAAGTGTTAAAAAAACTACAAACATGGCAGATATTTACCAGAGAGATGGTTAAGTAGAGAGGTTTAGATAAAGGTTTGAGTGATTAATTATCAGTATCTAACCTGATGAAAATATATTTGTTCAATGTTATCCACATTATATATTTTAACTTTTATAATGATACATTAACTTTGAAATGCATCATTATGCAAACACATGAGGAGAGTCTCCACATAAAAAAGACCCACGACTGGCAGATCAACGTGCTTCTACATTTCTCTCAGATTCGGTAGGAAATTAAATTAAATCAAATTTGGGCAGATTTTAACTGTGACAAGATGATTGACAGGGCAGTTTAAACGGTGACAGATGCGCGTAACTAAGCGACAGAGATGCCCGTTATAGACGCAATCTGTCCAAAATCTTGCGTACTCTTCTGCTACACACTCAAAAGTATGTACTTTTTCTTCACAAAAAACATACTTTTTTTAGGCATTGTATAAGTAGGCGAACTGGGACGCAGCACTTGTATGTCTCCCTAACCAGGTCAGGTCATCAGCTCATTAGTAGAGACTCCAAGACCTGAAATGGGTGGTAACATTAAAAAAGTGCAGTGTTGTGACGGCTCCAGGAACAGGGTTGGGAACCACTGGTTTAACATAATATACTTGTCTTTAAATATGCAACTCTGCATGAGTGTGGATGTCTATGTGTATGTTTTATAACCAGTATAAATGTATATTTAATGTATACATTTTACAAATTAAACAATTTACCTGTATAAATGAAGCGCCCTGGAGCTCCTTTACAGAACTGCTTGGATTTGTAGGACAGCGTCACTTCCACAACCCCTGGAATGTGTCGAGGAGGAGTTTGAACTCGGATTGCATGAGGAGTGATTAGCTGCATGAAAAATGACAGGAAAGTTTGGTTACAGATTCTTGGTACTCAATCATTGAGCCAATTATTCAAATATTACATCAGAAGTCAAAGCTGGCTTGGACACACATACCTCGCTCCACACTAACATGCTCCCGAACACCACTTGCAGACCGTCAAAGAAGTTTTCCCCAATCACAATTACCATAGCCCCGCCTGTCGTCCAACCTTCACTGGGACTGATGGCTTTGATACAGGGAGTAGCTGAAGTGGAGAGAGAATGAAAAGGTGATTAAAAATGCAAGAAATGATCACGCGAGGACTGATGAACGCCCCCCAGTAAGTCCTAAGTGACCATATAGACACTGTCTTGCAACAGAATAAGCAAATTTAGAGCCCTCCCCTTCTGACTCCCTTTGCTTTTTCTCAATGGCATTTCTTCTAAATCTCACCGTATTCCATGCTAGTCTCCATCGTCTCATTTGAATCCATTCTGCGAGCGCGACGTCCGTGTTTGGAGTTGTTGTGCACAAACATATTATCAGAAATGGCTAGTACAGGACCATCCACGTTGACCGTCGTGGACAGAACCACCTGTTTGAAAAAAAAAAAAAAGACATATTGATGACAAAAACAGTTCGAAGGAGGAGATTTATGTAGTTCATAAAAACCTTCCAGTCAATTTCTTTTGATTCATCTCAAAATACGATCAGTGATATCCTCGCAATGTTATCTTTAGAAAGGGCTAATACTGTTGATTTAAAATCTGTAGTTTTAGCACTTGTCGAATCATTTGTAATAAAGAGCCCTACACAAATAACAGCCAAAGAGTGTAAGAACAAATTGTGATAATTACAGAATATTTCAAACCACATACTAACTAATGCAGTTTCAAAAAGATACAGGAATATTCACCAGATGACTTGAATAGCTATATTTGGAAAGAATGAATCATTCTGTGAGTGAGAATTTGCATCTGTATAGAAAAAAAAAACAAATTTTACTCTAAAGACTTTTTAATGTAAAAATCCTTTTAGAGCTAAACAATAATAATAAAAAAAGCTAGAGTAAAAAAAAAAATATATATATACATTTCCGTATTCCTACTTTAAAATTTCATGTTTAATTCAATGTGTTACTTGCAATTTCTTTGTAATTATTAGTGAAATGTAAGCATCCCCACTGTTTTTGTCAAATTCAATATAAAATGATAATTTGATTTTATTGTGATTTTTATAAAAAAAAAATACAAATAAATATGTTGTAATAACACTATTGTACTATAATTTATTTTCATGTAAAATGACAATACTTATATTTACATCTTAATTTCTTCATTTCCACACAGTAACCCATCGTGCTTTTATTTAGACGAGTTGCTGGCAAATAAAAACATGTGCTGCTGGTTTCAGATTGAAGTGTTGTTCATTTCCACGCATGCATCTCATGATATCAGGTGTATAAATGCATCGCTTCGCTCTTTATTAACGGAAGCCCTTATATATTTTTAATGAATTAGCACCCTGTGCAACTTGACAATTGCACTAAGCCATACAAAGCCATGTTGATTTAATTTCGATATTTATCGTGCAGCCCTAGTGCTCACACATGTACAAAAGATTGTAGAGTTGAAGACGATAAAACAACGTGACAACACATAAGAGGAATAGATAAGAGGGATTCTGCAAATGCTGCTGCAAAGAAAAAAGAAAATAATGAGGAAGGACAGCAGGGAAATGAAGAGTGAGGGATGAAATGTCAGATAGCAGCTCCAGTAGTGAAAGACAAGTGTGAGGAAGTAAAGCACGAGGTCCCCAGTGAACACTTCCTGGGTCACATAAGCTGACCTCCTCCATCTGGAGCCCATCACTCAAATCCTGACAACTTCCTGAAGCACCTTCCTGATGATCCCTGCTTCTACTACTTTCCGGATTTTTCTCATGAGATATTAAACTCACAATCTCAGCTTATCCACCACTAGACTGCAAACAAAACCTTACATCGGTATATTTGTCTTATTTTCCAGTATATATATCTTTAAAACAAGATAAATGTACCTGAGAGACATATGGCATACATAATGCGTTCTTCGAGTTGCAGACTTTTGTCAATTGCTTCTCTCTCTTTTTTTGCCTGCGTTGTCTTACAATCTTACATTCAACATACATTCTCTGTCAAATCCTTATACTTTTTCTTGTGCAAATTTCCTTGTAATGTATATATTGTTGCTCTAAGCATGTTTGGATATTTTTACTGGATATAAAAGAAAGATGCTGATTAAGAAATGATTTTTAGTACTGTAGAGAAAAGAATAAACTCGGCGAAAAGGAATAAATTCACTGTGACTGGGTTCTGCCTTAGAGACAACAGAACATTTCAGCATTTTGCAAATACATATAAATGATCCATACCTGGAATCTCCTCATGTCTCGGGGGTTCCCTGCGGTTTTCAGACAATTTTGATTGCACTTCAGGAAAAACTTCAAGAAAAATCTGTGGGAAACAAACAAAAACCAAGCTGTAAACCAGTAAACCAAGCAAGAAGAGGATTACTGTAGATGGAGAGGGAAGTGAATTGTATGGCCTGCTTCTATTAGTAGCTTTCTTATAAATAAATAAGTAAAAATAGGTATATCCGCTTTTAAAAGGGAGTATTTTATGTTGGTCCTGTAAGACATGGTCCTGTTTTTGGTAAGACATTTTTTGTTTACTTATCTATGATGCATATGTTGTACTCCGATGCAAAGTCAACGTAAAGTCCACAAGCAAAAGTAATTCTCTGTCTCTCACTCGACCATTTTGTAGAATTGACAGAAGAAGAATAGTTAGGGTTAGGGTTCATATTTTAGGGTTTGAAATACATTGATTGATCGTAGGCCTCATTGATGCATCTCAGTCTTTTTGAGGTGAATTTTTTTGTATAAGCTCAGATCAGCGATGCCTACGATCAATCAGTTCCCAAAAGAAATACAAAACCTGTGCTCATTGAAAGAAAACAAGTTGATAAAAAGATTGAGTCTAATATTTGGGAATAACATGCATCAGCAATTATTTTTGTAGGGTGGTCATTTTTGACCTGGAACACCACAAGTATAAAAAAAAATTGTTTAATTATATTTGGGAAGTTGTTATACACTGTGTGAGCAAAATCAGTACGTTTTAGTTCAATGCGATAACATTAACTAGCATTTTCGGGAAAAAGAAAATTCTCTCTGTGTAAAAATGACCGGAACATGAGAATTAAATCCCCCAAAAAAATCCTAAATGTGAATCAAATTTGTTATTTGTGAGATGATGAACATGTGTCCAGAGGTGTAAATTACTAATTGCACTTCATTACTACATTTAAACTTATCAAGACCTTCAAAGTACAAAGTACATATTTCACAGGTCATCATGAAGCAGATCTAACTTCTATCTTTTGACACAGAATCCATCTTTTCCCTTAAGTATAATTTCCCTTAAGTACTTTTATGCCCCTGTATGTAAAATTTCCATTCCATAACAATTTGGCAAGGCTAAGCAATGAATAAATAAAAAAATCATTTTTTGTTGCATGAACCCCCAAAAACATGTGGATACAGTTGAACTAAGACTGACCAATAGTTGCCTGAAGTTTTACCATTTGATCTAGACTTTAAACAAATGACTGAACCACTGTCCTCCAACCCTCTCCCTCTTTCTTACAGTATCTTACAACACACTCGTCAAGGTCTTGCGTGCTGTTTCGTGCCTCGCGTACCGTTCTTCTCACTTTAACTATGATAAACTTTTTAGTCCTTGATGAAATCATAGAGCACAGCTGCAAGCAGGGAAATGAAAGCACATCGGCCAGGCACACATTAACATGCATTAGTCACTCCCCCACCCACTTAGCATGCAAATCTCTAAGCCTCGCTGCCTTGCACCTTCTGCCATGTATCCATTCACTGCATCATAATTAGACCCATCTTGCATAATTAATTAGGACTCCTGGAAAACCTTGCAACTTCAGCACAACATCCCTCCATCTCTGTTGTGACATAAGGAAAAGTTTAATAATCACGTTTTGCACAGCTGTGATATTTAGATTCACTGGAGTAAGGTCTTCACCAACGCAATCTCATATTTGTTGTTGTTTATAATTCTCATATATAGTGACTAATTCGTTCAAATTTGTACTAGGCCTACCTCACTTGTATATTTTCGTAAGATTTGTTTAGACCCCAGTGATGGGTGAGTTTAGGGGTGGTCCTTTCTGGGGACTTAATGGTTAAAAGTTAGGGTTAGGGTTAGGGTTAGTTAGTCTCGATTCAAGCATCCACACGATCTCATTCCTAAAGCGATTTGGCTATGTCTATGTAGCGAACATTAAAATAATTTCGTATACCAAACTTTTTAGTAGTTTCCGCAAAAATATATTAAGCAGCAAAAACTGTTTTCAACATTGATAAAAATCCGAAATGTTTCTCGAGCAGCAAATCATCATATTAGACTGATTTCTGAAGGATCATGTGACGCTGAAGACTAGAGTAATGATGCTGAAAATTCAGCTTTGATCACAGGAATAAATCACATTTTACAATATATTCAAACAGAAAACAATTATTTTTAAATGTTAATAATATTTTTGCAATATTACCGTTTATACTGGATTAAATAAATGCAGCCTTGGTGAGCATAAGAGACTTATTTCAAAAACGTTAAATAATCTTAATGATTCCAAATGTGTATGAATTCTTTTACAAAACCAAACCTAATAATTGTTATTATTAATCAGAAGGATTTTTAAGGTTTTAAATGATTATGTAAGATCAGAGAATAAAGAAAAGCAACATAATACAGTTTAAAAAGCATCCCATATGCGTCTCATGAGGTGAGTTGAATTAATGTCCTGAAGAAGCTAAAATATTGGATAGTTTTGATTTATTTAACATTTTGGTCACCTGTGCGTTCAGTAATTTCACACTTAATTGGTGGAAGTTATTATTATTTTACTACCACTATAATACTAAAATGTAGAAAAAAGTAGGCTAATATTAAACATAAGTAGGTATTTACAAATGTTACAATTCCACCATTTTGAAACTAAACCTGCAATTTCTTTATAAGATGTGTATTAACTCAAACAATAACTGTTTTCTTGATGGTTGTAAGTTGGTGTTTTTACACTTCAGAATGAACTGAATATAAGTTATATATTTATCATTTGAATAGCACCCATTACCACAGACAAAAAACAAAGGATGAGAAAGAGACAGTTGATATGTTAGATGCAGAACCATCACTCATCAGTCTTTCCTCTTGTCCATCTCTCCTCCCTCCCGTTCCGTCTTAGAAAAACAAAACAGTGTCATGACATCGAGGGAGTGGGGGAAGGAAAAGTAGGAAACCAGATGTGCAGCATCGAAACACTGACATGCTGAAAAGTTTCGGCATCAATTCATCAACGACTGTATGCCACATGTGTGTTTGTGTGAGTACGTGTCGAGTCGACACCGAGTTTTATATCACAACAACATTATATCAAACCCGAATTATTTAAAATGCAACCATGAAGATTTGAACCAATGAAGTATCAGACACTGACGTACTGGTATTATTCTACGTATTATATTCATCATCAGCAAACAAAACAACAACACAAATCCCCGTAAAGTGTAGTGTTGGATAGGTGAGGGTTGTGGGGGAAGCCTCTGAGGGGTTTTGGGTAGCAGAGGTTAGCTAGGGCTGGTCATAAATACTCTGGGCTCCCAGAATCCCTTGGCAGACTTTGGGGCCAGACTGGTCGTGGGGTTAACAGGGCACGTTCCCAACCTCTGACCCCACTAACAGGGCACACATAGAGGCTCTAAAAATCAATACCTCCATCACCACATACCACACCGGGACCTTTCACACTTGCTCCCACAACTAAGGAAAATAAAAGCAACCAGCCAACATCTTGTTTCAGGACTCTTGCCTTTACAAAGATTTTTTCTTTCAGCCAGTTAACTGCTCGAAACATCCAGTCATCAGATTCTTGAGAACGCTTGTGAGAGCTTCAATAACACTTTATTTCGATGGTTCACTTTCGGTAACACTTTATTTGAAGGTGGCGTGTATGTACTTACTAAACAGTCAATTATGCATAATTACAAGTAAGTAACCCTAAACCAAACCCTAACAGTAACTCTATAGTAAGTACATGTAGTTAATTAGTATTACTCAGTACTTATGTACAATGTAACAACGTCACCTTAAAATAAAGGGTTACACTTTATTTTAAGGTGTCGTTGTTACAGTGCAATTATATATTTAAGTACTGAGTAATAATAATTAACTACATGTACTTACTATAGGGTTAGGGTAGGATTAGGATTTGGTTGAGGGTTAGTTGCATGTAATTGTGCATAATTTACTGTTATCACTATGGTAAGTAAATGTAACATATGTAACGAGGACACTGTAAAATAAAGTGACTGAGTAACTCTGCAACTACATGTCAACAACTAACTTTCATTCGATTATTAGTAGACCTTTTAGGGTTAGAAGGGTTAGTTGACATGTATGGAAAGTAACAAATAGTCAGTGCTTAATTTGTAAATTAATAATTGCGTTGTGACCGACACTGATCATACAACTTCAGTTTTCCCGTGACATTCAGTGACGTAAAAGTATAACTATAAAGTATAATTTATAAGTTTCTTTCACTATCCAGAAATAACCAGGGGTGCAGACTAGTTCCTTCTTCTCAAGATCACTTTTGATGAGAAACACCCTCAGCTTTACTCATGGATATGAACAATTTAAATATGCTTGACTGTCTTATTGACATTTTGGTGATTTTAACTCATTTTTATTGGAATAATTAATTAACTACATGTACTTACTATAGGGTTAGGGTAGGATTAGGATTTGGTTGAGGGTTATTTGCATGTAATTATGCATAATTTACTGTTATTACTATGGTAAGTAAATGTAACATATGTAACAAGGACACTGTAAAATAAAGTGTTACCAAATAAAGTGACTGATTAACTCTGCAACTACATGTCAACAACTAACTTTCATTCGATTATTAGTAGACTGGTAGGTTAGGGTTAGAAGAGTTAGTTGACATGTACTTGTAAAGTTACATATAGTCAGTGCTTAACGACACTGATCATACAACTTCAGTTTTCCTGTGACATTCAATGACGTAAAAGTATAACTATAAAGTATCATTCACAAGTTTCTTTCACTATCCTGATGACTATCAGCAGAATTGTCCAGGGGTGCAGACTAGCTCCATCTTCTCTATATGTCTTATTGACATTTTGGTGATATTAACTCTCTTAATTATCTGGGCCTATGCACTCTCTCCAAACTTTCTGCAAAACAATAAGCAGTAAGAAACACCAACCAATAAGACGGATTTTGAAGCTGATTGGTCAAAAATATGTTGAGGACTAATAGCAAAACATAACCTCCAAAATACATCTGTATAAACCATTCTCACACGCATGCACTGTCACCATGTTATACACTTTAAAAACAAATGGCTGAATGCAAAAATCTGACATTTTCAAGAACAGGATACGGCTCAAATTAAGCACTGCTTATGGTCAGTAAAATGTCTGACTATCAATCAATCAATCAAAATGTATCATTTAGAAGATGTTTTAAAGAATGTTGGTAGCCAGACAGTTTATGGTAGCCATTGACTTCCATAGTATTTTTTTCATAGTAATGATGGCAGAATTTTCATTTTTAGGTGAACTATCCCTTTAAGCAGACAGTCTACTAATACTCTAATGCAGGGTTTCTCAAACTCGGTCCTGGAGGGCCACTGTCCTGCACAGTTTAGCTCCAACCCTGATCAAACACACCTAGCTGTGAGTTTCTAGTGATCCTGAAGACATTGATTAGCTTGCTCAGGTGTGTTTGATCAGGGTTGGAGCTAAACTGTGCAGGACAGTGGCCCTCCAGGACCGAGTTTGAGAAACCCTGCTCTAATGACTGCTAGTTGACTGTTACTTATAGTTAGCAGAATGACTAAAGTGGACAATCGAAATAAAGTGTAACCAGAGCCTTTATTTTGTATTTTTGTCAAAGAAAAAAAGTTATATATTTAATATATTATAAGCATGACAATTTAAGTGATAACAATTGAAAGAATTCACATGAATTTCATATTTGCTATCTCTTCTGCTTTATGATAGCATGCACTCCAGCCGGATGCAAGGACGCAAGATGCTCAAATCCTGTTGATTCATGTGTTTCCAGCACATTCTGAGAATATTCCTAAAGAGCATGTTTTGTGCTTCAATTACAGCAAGGAAATCTGACTTTTCATACACCAGAGTATGTAGTCATGTCACAAATTTGCGTAGTTGTTAACTGTGTGACTTAACGGCACAAATTCAACGGCACAATATATTTTTTTCATATAACATTATAACAGCTGTTTGTTTTTTAGTCATTATGGTCCTAAGCTCTAGTAACTCTTTCACTGACCGCCTAATTAGTTGACTCGCATGTTTTTGTTTCTGCATTAGTTAAATAAATAAGTCTGCGCTTACATAGACATACTCAAAGAAAGTCTGTGTGTGTGTGTGTGCGTGCGTTATAATGCTCAGTGCTTCCATGAGTATGTCTATGTAAGCACACATTTATTTAACCAATGCAGAAACAAACAAAAAAAAAATTTCTGCACAAGCCTTCATCTTTGTGGGGAAACAAAGGCAGGGAAATCTGCATGAATAAAAGAGTGGCAGATAGGAGAAGAGAAGGGAAAGATGTCTGCTTAATTAGCCAGTAATGATGGGATCTGACAAACAACATCTGTTTCCAAATTGGGAGTGTGTGTGTGTGTGTGTGTGTGTGTGTGTTTGGGAGGGGGGTAGAATGGAGAATGCCAGCACTCACTTTACCGAATGTCTCAAACAGAACAGCTTGATGTGAGTTTTCGGAGGAAAGCAGGAAGCAAAAACAGACAGAAATATAAATGCTTGAAAAAATTATACTTTTGTGATTTTGCCCCACAGATATTAGAGATAATGCTTAATCAACTGCCTTGCCACCAAGTCATATTGAGACGTGTGTGTGTGTGTGTGTGCTTGACTGTCTTAAATTTCACTAATGAGTTAATGATGCCCCCTGGTGCTAGTCTGGCCCCTCTGTTTGTTTGTGTTTGTGCGTGTGTGTGTGTGTGTGTGTGTGTGTGTGTGTGTGTGTGTGTGTGTGTGTGTGTGTGTGTGTGTAATCTGGAGGAGATCCAGAAGATCTCATCCTCCATGGTAAATTCCATATGCCTCAACACAATCCCACTTTCTCCACAGACACAGTAGTGCATTCCTGCTTTTTGTATATACTGCAGGATTAAGGATAAATTCATCAGGACAGATGCCCCCGAATTAGTTTACAGCACTGATCTCATAGCCGTGCATTTGTGGGAGATCAGACAACGTGGACGTGTAGTGTGTGATGAATCTGTCAGGACTCGGGTCAGGGTTGATAGGGCCACTGACAGCTTCCCAGCATGCCTGCTGTGAGCCCTGTCAGTCTCTCCTCCTCCTCCACAGTTCCTCCCTGCTCTCACTCCTGTCTGCATGTGTACACATTTGCTATGGATTAGTTATGGACATGATATTTTAGCACCATAGGCAGCACTGTTCCTCACAGCGGTGACAGGAATCACCTTTCCAAATCATGGCTGATCAATTGAATTGAAAGCAGATGGACTTAGAAACCTCACATTTCAAAGATGATTCAGAGATGAAACCAGGGCTTTTGAAAATCGTTAAATATTATTTAAAGTGTTTTGGTTAGACCTCACTGACACTTCATCCGATCCATTGAGATTATAAGTTGTACCTCTGTATTTTTATTTTTGGTTATTATGGGTATTATTTTGTCTGTTGCTTGTTTTGTTGATAGTAATGATCCTGGGCAGATCTTGGCCTTTGTATATAGTTATAATTTTAAAATATAATAAAAAAGGAGTCACAAAAATAAATAATTGAGAGCATTTTAACATAACAAAATATGAAAAAATTAAGGGGTTTGAATACTTTTGCAAGGCAATGTATATGTTTCAAAGCAGAAACAATTATAATTATTCAAATTAAAATGATATAAAAAGTATTTTATAATATTCTCGTTTGATTGTTAATTTTATCTCACCACTCAGATTCCAAATAGTAGTATAACTTGTATTATGCTCAAAGAAATGCTTTTTTGTTTGTTTTGTCCTGCCATCCCTTCACTTGTCTTATAGTGCGCACTCTTTGTTGGTGCCGTTGCAGAACATATTCCCTTCAGGAACAGATAATTGTCTTTCTATATTGATCCAATAGTTTTGCACTCCCCTGGGTTTGATTAGCAAAGTAAGAAGGGGACAGATGGTACCATTCCTATTACTGTGATTTTTTTCTCTTTTTCTTTTTTCCCAGAGCACTCATTGTAGCTAGACCTAAGGAAGCGAATGAAATGCTATGTCAGACCAGTCTTTAAAACAACAGCCCCAAGTTTGTATTCAAGTGCACGTCCTCGAATTGCTGCTATGGCTCTTAAATTTGAGAATACAATAACCATTTTTTTTACGTAAAAAATTAAAAATGTTAATGTTTTTTAAGGTAACATTAGGCAGCTGATAATAGAGGACCTGCATTTCCAAATTCTGTGTATAGAGATTTTACAAACTACTAACTTTTTCAGCAATTACCAAGACAACATTTGGAAACAGATTTGACAAACAAATAAACATGCATACCAATCCATCAGCCTTGTTCCTGCGGTAGCCTTATTCTATTGATAAGATTATACCATATTGATTATTTTGTTTGTTTTAACCTATATAGATTGAAAACCCACAAAACCCACCATGTGATTGATCCCTATTCAACCCTCTCCTTCTTTTCAGCAGTTCTTTTCATCCCTCACTAATCGTATGCATCCATTTATTGAACCTGTGTGTAGTGACTTGCTGAGTCTCAAGCTGTTAGTCCAGCTGTACATTTACTACAAAGCTTAAAAGATATAGCAGGATATATATACCAGGACTTTCAGGAATCTTACTTTTCTTATGAAGCCAAACATAATTAGTGCTTCCACTTTGCCAAACTTTTCCTAATCCAATTAAGGCATGTTATGAGCAACACTAAAAACTTTTACACAAACACACACACACCTTTACTTCGCTATCTAAATGGGAACATTGCATAGACTTCTGTTGTTTTTATATACAGTTTGTTTTAAAACCTAACCCTAACACACACCCTAACCCTAACTGAAAACTTTCTGCATTTTTACCACAAAAAAAAAAAAACATTATTTCCTTTTATACTGTTTTTACAAATGAGAACATCTGGTTTTGTGGGATTTTGTCATGTTTAGCTCAATTCTGGGTACAAATTTGTCCCCTAAATATGGATAAGTAGGTACACACACACACACTTAAATAAAAAAAAAAGTCATCATTTCCATACAGCTAATCATTAATACTCTAACTTAAACCCATACCTTTTTACAATTAAACAATTTTACTTAATCTATATATTGTTTTTTATAAATGATGATAGCACCAGATGTCCCTGATTGGTTTAGTCAGAATTAGCTCTTTCTAGGGACGAATATGTAAATCAAGTATAGATCAGTGTCACACACGCACACACACCTCGTGGTCAACATATGCCAAACCAAAATGTTCATTAACATATTATCACTATTGCCAATTTGCATGAGACATCTTTAAAACAGTAGCTTTCATCCACAAGATTTAAGTATGTGGCCAAAGCACATGTGTGTATTGATCAGTCATGGACTGTTGGATTGACTAAACTGGTCTCTCAATCAATATGCACAAGCACATGATGAGATTTACAATTATACAAACAAACTAATGAAGGTTTCAATGTGCAAAAATTCATGTTTAATATAAGAATAATATAAGGGCAGGTAATGATTAAAAGCTAGGCCATAATCTCTGGCAGCAAGAAGAGCCAAGGGAAGATGTGGGGATCATGATGTGACAAAAGCCTCCTTCAGCATCAGCTGAGAGCTATTCTCTCCCCTTCTGCTAATAACTGGATTAGTTGTGGAGGCAGAAAGGGGGTGGAGAGAGAGACAGACTGAGCAGCAGGTCCAAACAAAACGGACACAGATTAAAAAAGGAGGGGGGTGAAGGTGCTTTGGGATCCCAATTCCCACATGCATCGGGGAGGTGTCCTGATGAGCCGACTAATTATATCAATATTAGGGGGAAAGGTTGAGGGTGGCATAGAAAACCAGAGAGTGAAGGGTATTAAAACTAGAAAAATCTGCTATCGAAAAATACTTGAATATGAATATATTAAATTTCTCTGTCAACTCTCATTTGTAAGTTTTAAAAAGTCCCTTGGTCTTTCAAATTTCCCTTGGTTTTTCAAAGTACGAATCTATCAATGATGTAGCACTTCTTGTATCCACAACAGGCATAAAAAAGCACAAAAAAAAAAGCCAACCAGTTTGTTTGCTGTTGCCAAATATGAGAAGTATCATAATGCACTAATGAGGCAATATATAAGCTATAGCTTTGAAAAAAAAAGAAAAAAAGCTGTCAATACCAAACGTGGCTGTCTAATCCCTTCATTTTATTAAAACTCTGGGTAAGTCTGACCTTGTTTGGAGAATTAAAGAGATAGAAGGAACAGATATGACAGAGAGAGAGAGGGGGGGGGGGGGGGATCACAGAGAAAACTATAAAAACAGCTGTGGTACTAAGGAATTCTGGGAAACTCTATGAGACAACTTTCCACTCCTGACGTGAGAAAGACAGAGCAGATCCTCAGAGACGCTTTATAAACACTGTTAGCTTGAAAAGGGAGAGAGAGGTAAAGAGGGATATCTGAAAATAAGGGAAACTATATCATCCATATGTCTTTGAAAGATAGCTTGGGGTGATCAAGTTGTGGGACAGAGTGATTTAGTATGCATAAGAGAGCAAAACAACTCGCATTTAAAGTGTTGTATTTATGTAGTGAGTAGAGAAAGGAGAAAATATGTAAGATACTGATCCTTTCTGCGCAATGAGGCAATGAATAAAGAAGGACAGATGTGTTCATTCTTAAACCCCAAATCATTATACTCTAAATAATAAATGCTGGGTTGTTTCAACCCATGTTTGGGTCAAATATGTACAAACCAACCCTTGGGTTTCAAAATTTAATTTAAAAATGTAAACCAACGGTTGGGTTTGTCCATATTTGACCTAAACATGGGTTGAAACAACCCAGCATTTTTTTTAGAGCGTATAGCTAAAATAAAAAAAATACTTATATTCTTTACATATAAACCAAACTTTTGGTCAGTTAGGCCCTAGTTTTAATATGCTAGTCTTAGGACTCATAAGACCCTTGAGTTGAGTTTCCTCAAAATGATTATTTCTCAGGTTTTCCTTCCCTTTAACACACCTTGCACAAAATCTAAGCAGAACATACTGTGGATTGTGTGAACATATAAATCACTCAAACTTGTGTGTAGGGAACTAGAAAAGTTTTGTAACTGGACTTACCTGTCAATGATGACAGGATCGGATGGCGTCTCGTTGCGATTGCCGCAGCTTTTTTTCTCACAGCAGCGACTTTGTATGGAAAAAAGAGAACATCATGAATTATTAAAACTTGCTCCATAAGACCACTACAATTAAGACTAAAGAAAAAAAAAAGGCAGGCCAGCAATCTGTCACATTGATTGTGAATGATCAAGCTCAATCCCTGCTTCTAAAGCATACACACACAAACCCGACCCTATCAGACACACACACACACACACACACACCGTCGGTGGACCTCCTGTCTGTGCAGGGCACGGCACGTCCCCCCCCCCACACACACACACAATCCCCCCACCTCATGCACCACGCCACCAGCATAACAAAAGTGCCCCCCACCCCTGGCCATCTGCCTATATGCTTTCTCCTCACAGTCCCCCCCGTCAGACAGAGTCACTCCCCAGCTGTGTGGCCTGCCCTCTGCACCCCCTTCCCCATCAGCTCTGTTATTAACCAGCTGTGAGCGCCCACTCGGGCATCTGCTGGCTACACAATGGGGGCAGAGCCAATTCTGAGTCCCCTTCTGCCCTCCCTAATGCTGTCCTGAAGCCTGAGGTCACTGCACACCCCCTGTCTCTTCTGTCTCCTGTGACACTTGCTGTTCCCTTTTCTCTCCGTCCAGCTACCATATACTCTCTCGGACATTGTGCTTGCGCTTGTTCCAACCCAGGCTCATTGAGAAAACGTGCCTGTGGCGACATATATGCAAAAAATGACATTACGTTGCGTGAACGTTTCACAACCCTTTTTTAGAGTGAAATGTCAAGTGAGTGACGCTAAACGAGTTTTCGGTTTTATCTGAAACAGATGAATTTGGCATGGTTTTATTATATGTTGGTTGTTGTACGTATCACAGCAGTTCGCAAATTAAATGTGCGGTGAGGGTGAAGGTTAATGCTCTACTGCGTTTGAAAATAACGTACCACCTAAACCCTAAACACACCTGTTAGTGTTAAAGGGATAGTTCACCCAAAAATGAAAATTAATCATATAAAGCGACCGTTTCTCTTCAGAATATTTTGACTAAACCGCTCATATGGATTAGTTTTACCATCTCTTTACGAACTTTTTGAAGTGTCAAAGTGGTAGTTGCGTATCTGTCAATGGAGGGACAGAAAACTCTCAGATTTCATCAGAAAGATCTTCATTTGTGTTCCGAAGTCTTACGGGTTTGGAACAACATGAGGGTGATTATTAATGACAGAATTTACATGTTTGAGCGAACTCTTTAACTATAAATCAAACGTGAGATAAAATCACAATCACTAAAGCAACCATGCAATTTTTAGTGTGCTTTGAGCTCTTTTATTGTGACTCTTGTTTCAATGGACTCGTACTTTGCAAGTGCAATGCTGAACCAGGTGATGATGGTAATCTCAAAATGTATTTGTTTATTTGATACACTATGGTAAAAGTGTTTTGAGGTCATAACATAGTATTGTGCAAGGAACTGTGCGAAAATAAGTTTTTATTAATCGCAATCTGCCCCTGTAATCATATTTATTTTTGTGGGTGAAAAGAAAGAAAAGTTGTTGCTGTGTTACTGCCTCTGGTGTTCGTTTCGGCTGGAACCTGCAGTGATTTGTATGTATCGGTAAGTGTTTTGAGTTCTGCAAAAATGTAGTTGCGAGTGAATGTTCTGTCATCTTTGCAGGAATGACTGTACAAAGTAACATTTATCTTTAGCAAAACTATGAAAGAGAATAGCACATGGCAGGCACATGCCATTTAACCATAGATCGGTACAATATGCGTCACATGACTAAACATCGTTTTCAAATACCTCCGTTTTCACAGACCACACTAAAATGATAAACCACCACTTTCAAATTTATCTTCAAAAACCCAGTTTTCGCAGGAGAAAAACGCCATCTCATAGTGGACGGAAGGTCAAGATGTAAAAAAAAAGATGTTTCCAAGTCATAGCCTTAGTATCTTCTGTGAACACTCTTAACGAACATCACTGTGGGCTTAGAGTGAAACTGACTCGAGAAATGTTTTTGGTTGTTAGAAGACTGGAAATTCAGCATGTTTCCTGAAGATGTATTTCTTTTATGCAAACTTCTACCAAGGGATTCAAACACAGAAGCTACTTCTGACATTAACATGTTACCAAAGACAAGGTGGTTCTTAAAAGATACATTTTTGTAACATTTTAATAATCTAAAGAACCGTTTTCCACTATAAAGAACCTTTTGCACAGTGGAAATGTTACATGGATGTTAAAGGTTCCTCATGAAACCATTGATGCCAAGTGGCTGGAGTATGGATCATTGTAGAGCAAATTTGCTGCATGCACTCTTTCAGACATTTTTCCAATAGCACATTGCTGCTATATTGGTTTGATTGTGTTTTTTACTCACCTGCACATGACCTCGTGAGTTAGCAAGACACGACACATTTCTGGATTCTTGTTCTGTCCTTCATATGAGATGGGCTGAACCATGTAAAACAGAGTTTAAAAAAGGTCATCAACACACAGAGCAAAACTAAGTGCAAGTTTCTAGTGGCTAGAAGAAAAAAAATGTGGTGCTTTACCTGTTTAGTGACGGAATCAATGAGACGTGCATAAAGGTCTTGTTCTGTGCGAACACCTGTGAACAAAAACAACAAACCAATCTGTTGATGTCACACACTCTGAAATAAATGTACAAATTTGGAACCACATTGCCACTGGAGCAAATAGTAGGAGAGAGTTGGGCAATGGTAGTTTTACTACCATCAGTTGTTTCTTTGTTGGGTAAACTAAAATATATAATGTACATGTTCATTTAATGTATAATATAATCACACAATATGGCTTTTTTTCTTTTTTTTTTTGCAGCAAAAACTAAAAATGTGGAATGCTATATGCTATCTACATGGACATAAAGGTCTATATGAGAAGAGAAATGATAAGCATACCATTACTATAGAGGAGCTGGAGTTTGTAGTGAGTTCCATTGTTGGTCTTTTCTCCCGTCTGCTCCTTAGAAGAACAGCAGGGAAAGGCAAGGGAAGGACAAAGAATTTTGATTAAGCCACACAAAATTAACATTTAGACACAGGAGTTCATGACTGAGTATTGTCTACACAACAATATATATTTTTTAATTATCACAAGCAAGTGGTACATTTTCAAAACTCAAATCTCATGGCTTTACCATGACTGCGAAATTACTGTAGTCACCCTTAACTGTATACATTTAGTCATTTGGGTACAGTGAAAACATTTACTACTGGTAGCAAACTTCTTCATCATATATGTATTACAACTTTTGATGAAGAGATACAATTACAAACATTACAGTTTTTATATAAAGTTTGGTAATGTAAGTGCATTTTCTAATGTGACAACTATACAATTACTGTAATATGTTTAGTAACAAGAGTGATTTGAAACACGTATCTTGCATTGTTGCACTGCATTTACACTGTTAAAACTAAATTGAAAGAAGATCTATTGTGCTCGCATTATGTTAAAATATTGCATTGTGAAACAATGTTTACTTGGAAAGAAAATATGTAGGCTACAACTGTAATGAAAGCATGAGATGGCTTGTGTTTTGCAAGTGTGATCAGTTTGAGTTTAAAAATTTCCACTTGTGAAAATAGTGCTAAAGTGCATTTTTTGAGTTTGAGAGCCTATTAGGCTGTCTTGCCTACCAAGGATGGATTAAAAGTAAGGAAAAAATGGACCAACAAGAAGGAAGATTTGGGAGGAGGGAGTTGATGTTGTAAAATAAGTGTCAGTGTCCAAGAATGGCTTCTCTAATTTTTCTGGATTTTTAAATATCCCATAGATCCTGTGTGTTTTATAAGGTTTCTCTTAAAGCTCAAGCTTGAACTCTATAGGGAACATCATCAAAAATCCATAAATGTTCAATCATGTGAAACATGCTATATATAGAATATACCTTGTCCTGCTCCACAAAGTCCACAAATGCTGTCCTCTCCACTTCCACAGGCTGCCCACTGCGATCATAGAGTGCCAGAACAAAATGGAAGAAGTTGGACTTTCTGAGATTGGAGGGAGGCTGTTTTTCAAAGTGAGCACGGGATAAGGCCACTCCACTGTTTCGGAGAGTAATAAAAAAACAGACAGTTTATTTCATAATTTTTTCACAATTCATATAACTGACCATTTACTGATATAATACCATCAACTAAATTCAACACAAGCTCAGTACAATTCTTAATGCATGTCTCGGACAAGATCAAAATGAAAAATACTTTCACATTTGGAGCACATTGCCACTGATTCCACCTATTAAAAATGTCTGCTTGTGTCGGAATCTTTATAAAATAGTCTGAAGACAACAGTTTTAGGCTTAGAAAGTGTGTTTGAGCACATTGTTGTCACGATTAAAAAAAGTGTTATAAAAGCCTAATTTCGAAAATGTTTGTTTCATTTTTATTAAATGCTCTCACCAAATTTGATTACAAGTTCTTTTCTTTTTTTAAATGTTTAATCTTTTTTCTTTTCTTTTTTTCTTTGTGTGTTTGTGTTTGCAGCAATATAAGATAGGCTATATCAAAAGTATTTCAAAGGCACAGTGTGCACTTGGTGAACAACCCAAATGTAGCCAACAATTTTTTTTATTAATATTATTAGCTACAATCATTATGATTGTTCTAAGAATGCATCATTTGAAGATATAACACGGACTTCTCTAATTAATTTAGGTATAAAAAAAAGCTGGAAAGAAGCTGCAGTCTTTAGCGCAATATAGGCCTACACTGTTCAGAAAGCAAAAAGCTAATTTACTACGAAATTATTTATAGTCCTTAGATAGACCCACCTGACAACAAACAGCTGTCTGCATTTCTTAAAAGCAGACTTGATGTTTTGGTGGAAACGCAGCTCTGGGCAGTTGTTAACTTCGATACATAGCTATAGATGTTAGAAATATAAATACATATTTCGACTTATCAAAACATACACATTTAGAGGCGATCAGTAGCCTAGATTTGTGTGTTTTCGTTAATATAGGCTATTACGATTATTAGCCTAAATGGAGTTACCACTGCATCCAACTTTTAATGATTTGATTTTGAATTCCTAAAATTATTCAATTGTGCATATCAAAGTTCGACAAATCGTTCAATAATACTGGATTAAACATAGCCTATTCTTATGCTATACCGGCTACTCTTCAAATGAGCAAGAAATGAAAAGCAAATAAGATGAACGTCACAAACAATCGCCGTTCAAGTGACGTGCTCGAGCGTCTTAAAGTATACAGCCATGAGACAATAGGGTTTCATTGTTTTGTCTTGTTTGCCTCTTTCATTCGGCTCGTGACTCTGTCACCTCAAACTACAACAGCACTGAAGACTGAGCTCTGGCGCTATTAATCTCCGGTGTCATTTTACATCCACAGCCACAAAACAGCCCAACCTGTTGCTGTAGATATTTTTACAGTTATAGAAAACAAAAGTTAACTGATAGTTCGTGGTTGACGTCTACTACTAGCATTCTAATACTAGCCTACTACTAATAGAAATAGGCTGCACTAACAACCGCACGTGGGGAAAAACATTTAGACAAACTCACGCAATTGTTTAGGCTAGTAGTCATTTTAATCCTACATGCTCTGTTCTTTTGGAAATAGTTTAACATTTGTGTAGCCTATGCGTGTTATTTGGGCTAAATTCACTCAGATGACAGAACTGTAAATAAAGAAATGTTCTTTAGGTGGTGTTTGTGTATGTAAAAGACTTAAACTGATTAAAAGATTTTAGTGCGCATCAATGCAGAATAAGCCTACCTCTGTGCCGCTATGTTTGCATCAATAACTCCGACGTTCCGCACCCAAGAACGAACAGAATCCATTTCTTCTTCAAAAGTTGTCACTTTCAATTCGGTGAGGGTTCTTGTCGAGTGATCTTGACTCCCAAACATTTAAGTTACCACAAAATTGGAATGACAAGGTAACCTCTTGTGCAAAACTGCAGAAGCACTTAAACAGCAAACAGTCAAAATAATCAGAAGATTCTCCTGATGACTCAGTTGAATGATTTCCCGGAATTTTGGAACACCGAGATTCTCCGAAAGGACCGTGATGTCCTCCGTGGTTCTTTTTTGGAAGTTATTTTTTTTTTGGGAAACTTGCTTTCTTGGCGTAGGTTATCCTTTTTCGAGACCCATTCAAAGACGTCCACTCGCTCACCTGTTCTATGAGAACATTCACTTCCCAAACACTTCCCAAATAAACCCACTCAGGATAAGAGTTAAAACATCCACGAGATGCTCTGAAGAGGTGCCGTGCTCTGCCGATTACCCTGTAACTGGTGAGGGTGGGGATGGAGCCCGTTTAAAACCATAAGACCGTGATGATGCTGCGAGAGTCTGTTGGGACCTATAGTATGAATGGGTTGCAGAGCTCGAAAAAGAGGAGGGGCAAATCCGTATTTGGGGAAGTGAAAGGTCCCCCTTTTTGTGGCGCTTTTGCAGTCTGACTATATTCAAAGAACATCGCTTACCAAATTAAAAAGTCATTTTTTTGACGTAGGGGTCTGATTTCAGACTTCTTGCAGTTAATGACTGTTTGTTGGAATAGCATATTCAAAAGACATCGCATAGCCTACCATTGACTAAAATCATGACACATCTTTGGACAATTAAATATCAAGAAATTTCCGTGCTTTTTTTTCTTCATGGATTTCAAGAATTACAGGTCTATAATCTATTAAACAGCCTAAAGCATATAGGACTTTTTAAAATTATTTATTTAGGCTATTATACATTTAAAATATGTAAGTAGCCTAAATGTATCTGTTACAAAGAAAAAACGAATCGCAAATGAGTTTGAAAGACTGACATCTGCGGGTAGAAAGCAGCAGACGGGCAAAACAATGAGATTTTTCGAAACTTTTTTTTAGACCATTTCCTCTCTGTAAGAAGAAGCTTTTCCATCTTTTCTTGCTACTGGATAGGGTTATTGTCTGTGCGTGGGGCTCAAATAACTAAACAATGAATGTGAGCCCCCCCACCAAACACACATACACACACACCACCACCACCCGGCTTATACCAACCATCTGCCAGCACGCCTCGAGTCAGCTGTTCAGCCTATTATGTGACCTGTTGCGGAATCCATGCGCTCTCTGCAACATAGCCCACTCACCGTTTCCTAAATCACTATCCACACCACTTGTATTTCATATGATATATCAAATTTCATAGTTGTTTGTTTTGTAATCGATAATAAATATTTCGTAACTCATTTCTTTTCTTTAAAAAAAAAAAAAAAAAAAAAAAAAAACCGCCTCACTGGATAGCAGATGTTTTACGCGTGAATGTGATTAACCCCAATCGCAATTTCGGACGACTAGGCTAGGCTACTTACAATGTGATTAGTATGAAAATGTATGATTTGTATGTAAAAAGTATAAATCCATCCCTATCTACACCAAGATTACCCTTCAGCAGATCGTACGAAAAAAAACTAAATTAATTTGAAACAGATTAAAATTTGCGTGACTATACGCGCATCTATATTCCACCGAATCAGTAGCAAGGCCTACTTATCGAACTCCGTTCATTTACTTGGCCTACATTAAAACACATTATCATATCAAGAAAACATTTTTGGGCAAGGCCTATGGTGAATTTCATTCTAAGATAATAAAAAAGACAAGTCCTTCAAAAACAGTCCTTCATTTCCACATTGGTTATTTCATCATTAGATAGGCTACTAATTACTTTATTATTATAAAGCCTATATTACATTCAAATAGCCTAATGTTCTGCCAGCAGGTGTTCAGCTGAGTAGTAGCCTAACTTTGTGCATAATATAGGCTATGCAAGAACAGCAACATTTGTAGAACTCTTGGTTCGGTCTAAATTAGGCTATTATTTTACGGAACTTGGTTTAAGACCAATCAATACCTTTTGTATTAAATACAAAAAGTATTAAAAATACTTTTTTAATATTAAATATTTAGGTCTTCGTAATGTGATCAATGCGTAATTTTCTACAGAACACGCCCCTTTGAAGAGGAGAATGGTGCGCAACCAATCAACTAGATTCATTTAAAAAAACATTTCAACGTGTTGTGAAAATGTAGGCTATGTATCAATAATATTGGTAGGCTATTCATGTTTTGTTTATGTTACACGTGTGTCCCATCGTTGGCTGTCAAATGCTCGAGATGTCCCTGAAATAAACTGAAGATATTTTTGTGCAATTGAGCCAGTCTATAAGGTGGTAAAAATTTGTTAGCAAATGTCATGTCTTGAGAGGAACAAAAATAGACCGACTAAGCGTCATTTAATAGCCTACCAAAATTTTAAACAGGCAGCTGTAAAATCCAGTTATTTTACCCATTCAGAAATGCTTTTCTTGATTAATAAGGCGATGTATAACTACTGCATGCAAGTGATTCTTTTGCTTGGATTTGCCTATTTTTTTTCTTAATGAACTAACTTAGCCCAATCACTTATTAGCTGATTTTAAAGAACTTTCAAATATTCAGACAAAATCTACTTTCCGTGTTCATTTTCCCGATTTTTAGAAGGCCGAGATTCTCCGAAATAGGCCGTGATGTTTAACCGATCAACTGAAAGTCGCATACTTGTACATTAGAACTTTAAGACTAAGAGTAAGTGTCTGGAAGCAGTTGCAGATCAGCCTCTGTGAGGTCAAACAAACAGCACTGACACATCCTTGAAATGCCCACAGTGGCACAGGTCGTGATCTGAAGATGGCCAAATCAGGCTGGGCCTATAGGTAGCTAACTGCTCTAACGAAATCCAAATTTTGAGTAGTTTTTACTGTACCGTTTTTAATTGGCCTTTAGACTTGTATGGGATAATGCACTGAGCCGCCATTGAGACATGCACCGGCCCAGTCATTATGGGTACGTTAAAGTGAACAGAAGGACTGCATAGAGGCCTATAACGAAATCCAATTTTTGAACAATTTGTTTTGCACCAATCTTTTTTATGAAGCCTTGACCTTGGCATATGAGACAATAGATAAGTTATGTCACTGTCTCGCAGTAGCCTAAGGAAAAAGTGCCAGTCAGAACTGTCACATGGTGATAAAATTACGACCACAACCACAAGCTCCGCTCCCTCCTTCCTACACCTCCTCTTTTCCGAGTCTACATCTCCTCCAGAAGCCTGCGATCGGTGTGTGAGCGGCGCCTCGTGGTACAATCACATAGAGGCACAAAATCACTTTCCAGAATGTTTTCGTTCACTGTTTTCTGGTGATGGAATGATCTTCCCAACCCTATCCGGACAGCCGAATCTGACGTAAAGAAGCCTATTCAAGAAACAAAAAACTCATCTCATCCGTGAGCCCTTGCTGGAGAACTGCACGGTGCACCACCCTCCTCCAAAAAAATTCTTATATGCTTTAATTTGGCTATAATAGCCTAACCTATCCCCAAGTTTCAAACATCGGAATTAGCTACTTTGTATTGCTCTCGAGTCTTAGTGCCTCCTTGAGACGAATCGCTGTCGCTATACTCATTTGTAAGCTTAGGATAAAAACGATGTTGAATAAATGACTATTTAAATAAATAGTCTATGCTTTAAAGGCTATGCTTTCACTTATTTATTCGTTTTCATTTGGTTTATTTAATTTATTTTCATATCAAATGTTGTCAAGCCAGTCCAAAGAAAATAAACGTGTCCCAAATTTCAGGCAAGGAGAGAGGGATGTACAGACATAGGCCACTGTTTCTGGTAATGCCTAAAATTAACTTCGCTTTCATCCTAAACGAACAAACTCCTTTTATTACATTCATCAATAGGAGACAAATAATATAGGCCTACAAAATAATATATGAAAGCTAAAAGTCAGCATAAAGTAGCCTAGTAAGCTGTTTGCAAGCTTTCGCTGACTGCGCGTCCACGTTTGCCGCTATTTCTGAAACGATATAGGGGCATTTAAAAAAACAAACTCTAAACCAGTGTTTTCCAACCCATGTCAACAGTAAACATTTTCGAACTCTTCCTAATCAGACACACCTGATTCAAATCACCAGCTCGTTAGTAGAAACCCAAGATGAGTCAGATAAAGGAGACATCCAAAATGTGTAGGCCTATATGTTGTTGTGTCTCCAGCTGTAAACCATCAGAAAGAACGTTTATATTAAAAAAGATCGTTTGTTCAGAGAACCTTCCCAGAACCTTAACCAAAGCTCTGAGAATGTTCCCTGTCCACTGCTCTGATCGCCATGATCTTGATGCTCTCTGCACTGCATATATAAATTGTGCATGCTGGACCCTGTGTTACACTCCTGCTGCAATCTAAAACATGAGTTAAATGTCTCCCGAAATAACTGCACAGTTGTGAGAACAAATGAATGCCTGCATATATTCCACACTAGTGGGAGCTCTCTACTGTAAAGGTGATGATACACAGGACAACTTTTTGAGCAATGTTGCTGGGCAATGTTGCTGTCAACGGGCAACCAGATGAGACACAGGGCCCACGACCGATCTAAATTATCCAGATAGAAATATATTGCCCATTTTCAATGGGAAAGTGCCCAAGCAACAATCGCTCTGCAAGATTGCCCAGCAACTTTGCTCAAAAATTTGCCCTGTGTATCATCACCTTTTGTCTATGTCATTCTTTGTATAAGAGCAGTTTGCTGTGCACTCAAAAAAATAAGCTGTTGAACGAACTTAAATTAAGGAAAACTTTTCCACGAAAATGATTTACATTTTTACAACAAAAATGATTTGTTGTAATCTTGTTGTATGATCTTAAATTCATTTAGTCATTCCTGCTAGATAAAGTTTTGTCAGGTTGACTACATTTAATTTTTGCCTTCCCTAAAATCGCCAACATTATAATTTTAGTTAATTTGACTCTACAGTTATTTCCAATGATAGGAACTACTAGTGTTCAGTTTAATAAAAAAACACTTTTTACAGGGTAATATTGAATATTACTTATGCAGGACTGCGAAAGAGGTGTAATGCATGTACTGAGGTCCACAGCCCTAAACTAAACACAGTCGCCACTCTTCTGCATATGGTAACCACAAAATTCAAAAACATTACAGAAAGTCCTAAGTTTCTAACATTAGTGAATATTAAACACTCACATTAACTAACAACATCTTTCCATTTACAGAAAAACACATAAAATAACACTTTAATCCCTAAATTTACCCTAATGCAGTCCCTTGCAAAGCATGCTGGGAACTACAGATCCACTGCCCAGTTAGTTGTCAACAAAAATGATTAATGTAGTTTAAAGTAAATTTCAGTTTTAAATATATTAGGTTGATCGAACACAATTAAATTAAGTTGTGACAAAATATTAAACAATTGTGTTACTTTTGCTTATTTTAATAGGCAAAATTTCATTTTTTGGGCATGCCACTCCAGCCCCATTTCCCCTCTGCACCTTGTTAAAAATTGGCAACAGACATTGTGGGCCCTTTTGAGACTGCTGTTTGAGATTGTCACGCTCACTGACTATAGTCTATTAGGGAAAAAAGTTGACCCTTACAACTAGGCTACCTTTTGTATAATGGAAAGAAATGGCATGCATCACTACCAGCTAATTTCCAGATAATGGACTGACCGCTAATGGAAACCTGCATGTATAGGCTATCCTCACATTTAATTTCCTAACAATTCAAAGGCTTCTGATTCTGCTCTGCTTGACAAAAGTTAGAGATGTGAGTCTGTTCTGGCTAATATGTGCACTAGCCACAGGAATTGACGTGGAGTTTCACAGCACACACACATAAAGATTAAAGTACTGTTATAATGTTTATATTGTCTATCATTGAGTGTTTTCTCGCATTTATTTACTATTCCGTTTAGTGTATTTATTACATACATGTGAAATTGTTTATTCAAAAACAAATGTGATGCTCTTTATTTCTATTTCATGCACATTATCGACTACAGAAAGAATGAATTTAACTAAGAGGGGAATATGTGATGTCCTTACATTATTTTGCCACTAGATGGAACTCTTGTTTGTGGTTAGTTGTTGGGTAAGAGAACGCTGAATGTGTAGGTTGATGCCAAGTCTGTGCGTGTTACAAAGTTAGTTCTGAGCACTCATTACATTGTTAAAAAATGAGGATTCTTTAGTATTTCTTGTCTACATACTATGCTACAAAATAAATTAGTTTGTAGGCCTATACCAAAATGTTCTTTGCATTCAGAATAGGTCCAGATAGACTTCAGCCTAATAGTGATACTTAATTGAATGGAAAATTTTACATGTATCTTATATAATTTTTCCTTAAGGCTCAAATGATTGAATTTCACTTTTGGCACTTTTCTAATAAACTGTTTCTACTATCTACTTTTAAGTTTTGTTTCTATCTTCCATTTTCAATATTTGTCTATGTGTATATGTTTCTGCATAAGTAATGTAAAACTGGAGCGTATCTATCCCTGCATCCTAATGTGCATCAGTCCATCCTAAATAGTAGGCTACATGAGATTAGAACAAGAGCATCATGGTATGTTAAAAAGAGTATGTCAAAAGGCCCCGTGATGGTCTACTATTTCTGGTAGGTTGTCAAAAATGTGGATCTGTGCAGACTCTAACAGCTGATATTGCCCACAACAAACCATTGCCCTTTGGAGAAGGAATCAGTTCAGAACTACAAACGTGAATAAAAAGACCTACAACTATGGCGGATATGCATGAGAACATGTGTATGTATCTGAAACCCCCCCCCAATACCCTCAAATATGGCAGTATTTGAAACCATAGTGGACGTTATAGAGTGCACTCATTCTATCCCACAGCCGATGTTGAAGACAACCAATGTCATCAACAACTTCAGTGGCTTCATGTCAGTCAGCGTGTCTTGGCATGGTGGGGGTTGAAGTGGACCAGCACCTTCCCTTGGACTGGCTCCTGGTATGGATGAAAATGATGGCCACATAATGGATGATGCAGGAGTAAACACCATCCCCCACAATGATGAATCCTTGTGGAGGATACAGAGCCTCTCTGTATATCCTGCTGTTCTTCAGGGCTTTTGTATCATGGAGAGAACCTGGATATCCCACAAAAAAAGTTAAGGAATCTGCCCTTCCCATCACATACTGCCTGTTTCTGAAAGGCAGAGCTTCCCATTTATATAGTCCTGGCCAGTGGGCGAAGTGTTAGTCTTGATACGGACATGACTTCCATCTATGGCACCCACACACTGGCCAAGGACAACATTGTTAAGCTCTTGGACAGTCGGCAACTTGCTGGAATCTTTATGATTCTTGTGAACCAGCTGCGCACAGAGGCGTACTGCAACCTGAAAGGCCCCGGGACAGAAAGTGCGACGAGAATACTTTTTGTGTGCAAAAACAACAAAAATAACGACTTTATTCCACTATTCATTTCCTTCTCTCTGGGCCTCGAGTGAGTTTACGTAGTGTTTTTGCGCAGCGCGTCTGTGTTACACGTCACACACATGACCAGCGTCGGCCAATAGTGAGCCTACGTGGTGACGTGTAACACAGACGCGCTACGCTTAAACACTACGTAAACTCACTCGAGGCCCAGAGAGAAGGAAATGAATAGTGGAATAAAGTCGTTATTTTTGTTGTTTTTGCGCACAAAAAGTATTCTCGTCGCTTGATATACTTAAGATTGAGCCACTGTAATCCCTTGGACTATATTAACGATCTCTTTAATACATTTTCTGGGCCAGCAAGTTTCAGTCACCTAGAAGTCTATGGAGGAGTGAGCCAGCTCTCAGATTTCATCAAAAATATCTTAATTTGTGTTCCGAAGATGAACGAAGGTCTTACGGGATTGGAACAACATGAGGGTGAGTAATTACTGACAGAATTTTCATTTTTGGGTGAACTAACCCTTTAAGGCGCCCATAGAGACCCGGCTCATTTTGAAGTCCACCTTCAGGTCCTGCTTACCATCAAAGTATAATTTTAGCACAGGTACAGTAGCCTTCATTTCTATATAGATTGCAGTACAATTGGAACACTGAAACATTCACCCTGGAATGTGCAACAGAACACCTTTGATGAGTGTTCAGTTTGGATGGCCTTTCTTTTTTGTGTATCATTTCGCTGTCCAGGTGAATTTTTAAACGAACTTGTATCAACTGTAACAGTAATACTGTTATGAGATTAATGAATCATTGACTCAGACGATTCGTGCAAAAAATCTGCATCGTTCAAGAACAAAACACCACTCTGTGTTGAAGACGGAACTTTTCTGGGTTTTTTTTTGTTGGGAACTTAAGTTGGCGAAATTGACAATGCTGTTTATTGAACTGTTGTATAAAATGAATGTCATACTTAAAAAAAAAAAAAAAGGTAATATTCTTGCTCATGATTTCGCTTTATATCATGTTATAAACACACACAAAAACAACTCACACTGTAAAGTCGGGTCTTGAATTTTGAGGGAATTTTTTTATTTTTTTTGGTGGCGTTTCCAACCGTGCACGACGCTATTTTAGGCCAACACACCAGACTAGCTTAATGGAGGGGTGTTGCTTAAGGCTGGTTTCATTTCACAGCAGTGACAGTGCGAAGTTTAGGGCAAACACGATAGTTACCTGGCAGGAGGTCAGTCAGGGAGATATATTCACCTTATTCCGGAAGTAGCACTGGGTGGCGCCATCCGCGTAATCTCACTTCCTGGTTTAGCTACTTAGCGCTTTGTTTGCCCTGGTCCAATCTGTTATCTGTCTTGATATAAGTAGATAGACTATAATATTATAGCCAAATGCGTTGGCCTACGGTTATTAACAACTGCTGCAACGTACTAAAGTACATTTCACTTGAAGCTTTTGAAACAATGCCACAATCAAATTATTTAATAGCTGTGTCTTTCTAATAGCTATTACTTAGTTATGAAGATGTGCACAAACACTACTACATGTAAAGTTTGAAACATTATTACACCACAGTTTGTTTGCTTAATCACCAGATACATTTGCAGTGTATAGCCAACAGATGAGAAAAAAATAGCCACGAACTGGTGTAGAAAGAAAGTAGAGCCTCAACTAGATGAACAAGAGGGTAACGTTAGCTTAGCTAACTGCTAGCTGCAATTTCTTATGGTTTGATCTCTAACACAAGTAATGGCTGTAAAATAAATCCAGCGACTGAATTCTAGAGGACCATAGCTTTCAAACAAGGTATAGCATGTGTATGTGTCCTGTAGTGAGACCATTACAACATTAGATGTTTGTGGCTAATGTAGGCTAAACACTACACATCGGCCGGGCTGCGATCAGACAGGCAGACGGGTCATATAAACACCTAAAAGTCGTTTAAAAATTACCCCGAGAAACAGTGCATTGCTGTGCTGTTGGTACACACGTACATAGCACATTTGGCACAAATTAGCTTATCTTATGTGACATTTTATCAGTGAGACTTCTCTGCAGTTCTCCTCGAAATTGAATGAGGGTCCGCTAAACCGGAAGTTGGTTTACAACGGAAGTACTGGACAGAAGTAAAAGTGGGCGGGGCGGAATAAGGTGAATATGCCCTGCAGGGCGTTGGTTGTTGCTGCGGCTTGTGCGGTCTTAATACACCGACCAATCATCACCTGGCACAAGAAGTTCAAATTTCATTGGACAATGTGAGTGGAGCGGTAATTTTCAGCCAGGTCATTTATAAATCGTTTGAAAATTACATGGACAGACGAATTTACATTTAAGAAGGATCTGAATCTGCGTTGTTAAAACAATGGATGTTAATTGACTACAAAGCACTGCACAAAACCAGCACCAAAAGTAGCATTAATGGTAAGTAGTTTTAAGTCACTTGTATTTTGTCTATGTATGTTGATAACGTTACACCGTTTACTATGCAGTAAACATAATTATGCTAGCACAGATAATTATGCAGCAATAGTATAATAGTACAGTACTACTGGTCAAAAATTTGGACATTACTATTTTAATGTTTTTTTCTTTTCTTTTAAAGAAGTCTCTTATGCTCATCAAGCCTGCATTTATTTGATCAAAAAATACAGAAAAAAATATTACAATTTAAAATAATAGTTTTCTATTTTAATATACTTAAAAAAAAAAAAAATTATTTCTGTGATGCAAAGCTGGATTTTCAACAGCCATAACTCCAACTCCAGTCTTTAGTGTCACATGATTCTTCAGAAATCATTCTGCTGATTTATTATCAATGTTGGAAACAGTTTTTTTTATTGAACCTGTGATACTTTTTTCAGGAATCATTGATGAATAAAAAGTTAAATTGAACAACATTAAATTAAAATAGAAATTATTTTATAAGTCTTTACTGTCACACGTCACACATACTGTCAGCACATCCTTGATGAAAAGTATTAATTTCTTTAAAAAAAAAAACAATAAAAAGAAAGAAAGAAAGAAAATGACTGACCCCAATCTTTTGAACGGTAGTGTAGCCTATATTGGTACAAAATGCAGCCTTGATGAGTATAATAAAAGGCTTCTTTCAAAAACATTAAAAATAGTAGTGTCCAAACTTTTGGCCGGTAGGCTATTATATTTATATACTTATAATACTATATATATATATACATATACACTCACCTAAAGGATTATTAGGAACACCTGTTCAATTTCTCATTAATGCAATTATCTAATCAACCAATCAATCACATGGCAGTTGCTTAAATGCATTTAGGGGTGTGGTCCTGGTCAAGACAATCTCCTGAACTCCAAACTGAATGTCAGAATGGGAAAGAAAGGTGATTTAAGCAATTTTGAGTGTGGCATGGTTGTTGGTGCCAGACGGGCCAGTCTGAGTATTTCACAATCTGCTCAGTTACTGGGATTTTCACGCACAACCATTTCTAGGGTTTACAAAGAATGGTGTGAAAAGGGAAAAACATCCAGTATGCGGCAGTCCT
This sequence comes from Rutilus rutilus, assembly GCF_951802725.1. NCBI lineage: Eukaryota > Metazoa > Chordata > Actinopteri > Cypriniformes > Leuciscidae > Rutilus > Rutilus rutilus. Next base: position 5,065,208 of record NC_140221.1, read on the forward strand.
GTGGGCGAAAATGCCTTGTTGATGCTAGAGGTCAGAGGAGAATGGGCCGACTGATTCAAGCTGATAGAAGAGCAACTTTGACTGAAATAACCACTCGTTACAACCGAGGTATGCAGCAAAGCATTTGTAAAGCCACAACACGCACAACCTTGAGGCGGATGGGCTACAACAGCAGAAGACCCCACCGGGTACCACTCATCTCCACTACAAATAGGAAAAGAGGCTACAATTTGCACAAGCTATGCAAATCAAACTAGCTTTTAGGCTAACTGAAATAAAACCATGCCAATCTCTAGGTATGGTGAATGCTATGTGATGATGTGGGGCTATTTTAATTCCAAAGGCCAAGGGAACTTTATCAGGATGCATAGTATCCTGGATCCATGAAGTAACTGGCCTTTAAAAATAAAAATCTGCCTGCCTCTATGGGAATTTAACATAGGGGTGTACTAACTTATGCACCATGTATTTTAAGGAAGAACATTTATTTATTTACGATACATTATTCATTCACAAAGAAAATTGGTGTCCTTAAAGGTTGGATTTTTCCTAATTTTTTTAATTAAGGCATTAAGGTCAATTTCCAAAATGTGATTTTTTATTCCTCTTTTTAGTCAACTTTAGCATGGGTGTATTAACTTATGCATTGCACTGTATATATACGGGCTGGGATGATACAACTATCTCCCGATTCGATACTATCACGATAGTTGGGTGCCGATACGATATGCATTGCGATTTTTTTTTTTTTATGAATTGCGATTCTACAAGTATTGCGATTCGATATTGTAATATAGCCTATTGCAATTTTTAACACTAGACCATCGGGAAAAGTTAAATCATACACTTATACAGACTATAGGCCTACATGATGTATAAGATGAGTCATATTTACAAAAACAAATCATCACATCTTTCTGACTTTTATTTCAGAAATTCTCTTGAATAAATGATTCAATAACAAATACATTTTTTAACAGTCACTTGTCGCCACCTATGGGCGAAACAATTTCGCCAAGTTTCTATCCAAAGCTGATTTTGATCGCTATCGTAGACATCAGTGTTCATATTTGAACTTTAAACTTTTATCCCAGTAGTACTTCTATGATAATTTTAACTATTGCATCACAGAAATAATGATTCTATGAGGTTGAAAAGACTGTTTGTGAAGCTGTTTCATGACAACTCACTCCGGGTCAGCGGCAGCGCCAACACAGCTTTGAATGTTGCGCTATGATTTTGTCAAGGTTGAATAGACAGACGAATGGAAAGATCGCGTGGGTGTTTGAATCGAGATCACAGCCTTTTAAAGATTTTAGAATCGTTAAAAAAAAATCACGATAGTTAGGTGAATCGATTTTTTCTCCCAGCCCTAATATATATATACACAATACAACAGTGGTTCTCAACTCCAGTCCTCGTGACCCACTGCTCTGCACATTTTGTATGTCTCTCTTATCTGACACACTCAGTTCAGTTCATGGAGTCTCTCCCAATGAGCTGATGATCTGGTTCAGGTGTGTTAAATAAGGGAGACATACAAAATGTGCAGAGCAGTGGGTCACGAGGACTGGAGTTGAGAAACACTGCAATACAATATGCGCCCCATTTTTACATTTGAGTCCCTGCCCCTGAGGAACTCTCTGCACGTCCCTGGTTACTGACTAGTAATTACACCATCACAGTATTTAAAAAAGGGTAGAGATTTTATTATAATATTAAGTCAATGTACATGAGTGAGTCGCTCGCTGTGTGAAGAAAGTGAGTCGCTCGCTGCGTCAGGAGACTGGAGAGTGAGTATATAGATCCACCGCCGGCCTATCAGTGGGGAATCTCAGTAGCTAGTGGTTATAATAAAGTGAGTTCCCATGACAAGTCATTAGTCTTATTTTTGGACCTTCTGGCCCGCCATAAGATAAGGCTATAATTTTGCGCTACGGTAGGAAAATCTGACAAGGTAGGACAAATCATCTCCGGTTACTATCGTAACCTCGGTTCAACCCGCACATATCTGGCATGTAGCAGCCATCGGATGCGGAGAGGAAAACAGGGGTGAGTAGTCCTCTATTGCAACTTTCTACAATGGTTTAGATAAGACTTCTAGCGTGAAGAAAGTGATTCTGACGCAATTGTCGCACACATGCATTTTATACTGCCAGCGGGCTTGTCAGTATTTGCATATTTGCATCAATTGGCCAGCTGTTTCAGCTGGCGTTAGCCCATAAGATTTCAGCAGAAGTGGAGGAGGGGAGGAGTTCCCATATACGTCATAGACGACGTAATGTTGAGTTACCGCCTTGAAAGGGAACGACAGAACATCGAACCTCCCACTACTATCGCCTACGCAGAAGCCCCGCCCACAGAGTGACGCTGACCAGTGACGCTGAGCCTGCATTGGAATGCGTCATAGAACGTGATGTCACAATCACTTACAGGTCAATAGAAGCACACTTTCGCACATTCCATTCATTGCTTTGCTAACAGTTTTCTACTGGCATTTCTTGCAGCGTTGTTATTTAGCATTTGAAAATGGGTTCAAAATTTTCTAGTGTTAAATGTGTAGATGTTTCTGACTGTGTGGTCAATTTACACAAAAAAGAGAAAGTCAAGAGGAAGGCAAAAACCAGTAAGACCAGCTCAAGTCAAGGTAAGAAAGAGGACCAGACATGTCAATGTTATTGGTATACAGTGAGGAAAATAAGTATTTGAACACCCTGCTATTTTGCAAGTTCTCCCACTTAGAAATCATGGAGGGGTCTGAAATTGTCATCGTAGGTGCAGGTCCATTGTGAGAGACATAATCTAAAAAAAAAAATCCAGAAATCACAATGTATGATTTTTTAACTATTTATTTGTATGATACAGCTGCAAATAAGTATTTGAACACCTGAGAAAATCAATGTTAATATTTGGTACAGTAGCCTTTGTTTGCAATTACAGAGGTCAAACGTTTCCTGTAGTTTTTCACAAGGTTTGCACACACTGCAGGAGGGATTTTGGCCCACTCCTCCACACAGATCTTCTGTAGATCAGTCAGGTTTCTGGGCTGTCGCTGAGAAACACGGAGTTTGAGCTCCCTCCAAAGATTCTCTATTGGGTTTAGGTCTGGAGACTGGCTAGGCCACGCCAGAACCTTGATATGCTTCTTACAGAGCCACTCCTTGGTTATCCTGGCTGTGTGCTTCGGGTCATTGTCATGTTGGAAGACCCAGCCTCGACCCATCTTCAATGCTCTAACTGAGGGAAGGAGGTTGTTCCCCAAAATCTCGCAATACATGGCCCCGGTCATCCTCTCCTTAATACAGTGCAGTCGCCCTGTCCCATGTGCAGAAAAACACCCCCAAAGCATGATGCTACCACCCCCATGCTTCACAGTAGGGATGGTGTTCTTGGGATGGTACTCATCATTCTTCTTCCTCCAAACATGTTTAGTGGAATTATGACCAAAAAGTTCTATTTTGGTCTCATCTGACCACATGACTTTCTCCCATGACTCCTCTGGATCATCCAAATGGTCATTGGCAAACTTAAGACAGGCCTTGACATGTGCTGGTTTAAGCAGGGGAACCTTCCGTGCCATGCATGATTTCAAACCATGACGTCTTAGTGTATTACCAACAGTAACCTTGGAAACGGTGGTCCCAGCTCTTTTCAGCTCATTGACCAGCTCCTCCCGTGTAGTTCTGGGCTGATTTCTCACCTTTCTTAGGATCATTGAGACCCCACGAGGTGAGATCTTGCATGGAGCCCCAGTCCGAGGGAGATTGACAGTCATGTTTAGCTTCTTCCATTTTCTAATGATTGCTCCAACAGTGGACCTTTTTTCACCAAGCTGCTTGGCAATTTCCCCGTAGCCCTTTCCAGCCTTGTGGAGGTGTACAATTTTGTCTCTAGTGTCTTTGGACATCTCTTTGGTCTTGGCCATGTTAGTAGTTGGATTCTTACTGATTGTATGGGGTGGACAGGTGTCTTTATGCAGCTAACGACCTCAAACAGGTGCATCTAATTTAGGATAATAAATGGAGTGGAGGTGGACATTTTAAAGGCAGACTAACAGGTCTTTGAGGGTCAGAATTCTAGCTGATAGACAGGTGTTCAAATACTTATTTGCAGCTGTATCATACAAATAAATAGTTAAAAAATCATATATTGTGATTTCTGGATTTTTTTTTTTAGATTATGTCTCTCACAGTGGACATGCACCTACGATGACAATTTCAGACCCCTCCATGATTTCCAAGTGGGAGAACTTGCAAAATAGCAGGGTGTTCAAATACTTATTTTCCTCACTGTATGTAGAGTATGTAGAATATGTAAAGTTTTGTTTTTAAAGTCTAATAAATAATAATAATGCTCAACCATGAATTGAAAAACTACTTGAAGAGAATTCAGTAACATAATATACTTTAAACAGACATTAAAATGTATTACCTCAGATTTTTATTGACGTTTTTATGCTGTCTTTACAACTTAAAGGCCTCATTATACTTCTGCGTCGGACCTACGCCGGAGCCTATACGCCGTAGGCAACGTGTTGGTTTTAATTTATACTTCTGTGTCGTTGTCCGCGTTGACGCGCACCTAGGGAGCATGTGAAACCCCGAGGGAGGGGTTCTGGCAGACCAATTACAGCGCTTGTGTTCGCGTAGAATTGAGGCGTTGTTACATTTTTGGAGAGGTGCACGTCAGGGTACGCGCGCTACACACAGCCTACGACGTAGCTACGGCGGCAGTTCGACGCAGAAGTATAAATAGGCCTTTAGTCCTAACAAGGTGAAATTGCTCAATGCTGCGTGACGTTTGCCCAGTGGGCCCTTCAAGTCTGAAAATGAAAATGTTGTGCTAATCAGATGGCAAATTAATGAATTCTACATTTGAGCATGTAACTGTTATGGTTACTAAAGGGTTACCAAGCAACATCTGGATTGTCCCATTGATATTCACACACACAAATGAATGAAACTTAATGTAAAACTAACTTAATGAATGTAAACTTAACGAAACTTATTTGGGGTATGTTTTGAAAAGTTGAACTATTTTTAATTTGACACTTAAACAGAGAACAGAACATTCCTGCATGTGCTCACTGACCGACAACTGAGAAAGCGGAATGCACGAATTAGACCTGTCTGTTGTTGCAACTGACTTGAGTGTTGACGTCCTCCAAGCCTGTGCTACATCCAACTATAGAGTTCCAGTCCGAGATGTGGCCTACTATAGAGCAAATATCCCTCGAGTTCCAGTCTGTGAAGTGGCAGACTGCAGTGTGGACATCCCCCAAGTCCCAGTCAGTATCACATCAGCTCCAGGCTTGGATGTGGCTGACTGTTGTGTTGATGTCCCTCAATTTGCAGTCTGTGCAATATCAGACTGTAGAGTCAACGTCCCCCATGTCGGACCGACAGGGGACACTGTATCACCTCAGTTGAAGCAACTGAAGGTTAATGTGATTATTGGTAAGTTGACTGTCATGACTCCCTCATAACACAATACAGACAAACTTTTGATATTATATCTGTCTTTACTAATGTCAACTCCTATTTTTCTTTAAACAGACGTCGGTTCATGCAGCTATGAAATCGGCCGGAAGCTCGGTGAAGGAGGCTTTGGAAGCGTTTATGCGGGGATTCGCTTGAAAGATGGCCTTGAGGTATCACTTATTTTACTTACATTATTTATCTATCAAGGACCTCGTTTACACTGTCAGTGAAATGTGACCCAATTCCGATTTTTTGCTCATCTGTGACGCAGATCGGATGTGTTCTATGACCGCGTAAACAGGAAAAAAACGCATGCATTCAAATATTTTGAGATCGGTATCAGGCCTCGTTCATATGTGGAAATAAATCAGATATTAATCAGATATGTGCCAATGCGACTGTCATGTAAACAGGCAGATCGGATTTTCTAAGGCATTATCTACATCTCCGCGGTTTAATGATGAGAGCAACCCCGACTCGCATCTGCGAAGGGTCGAAACGTTGTGTCGTCGTAGGAGAGGAATGTGGACAAATGTTGACACAACATATTAAAGGTTGGCATGCTCATCCTAAAATTTCGGACTGACCGCTCCTCGTTAAAGCCAATATTTTAAACACAATATGCTCCCACGAGTCCTGAGATCTCTCTCGCACTCAAGAACTGAAGCATGAGCACAGGCTGCAATGATGGCTCTTTCGTCCTCCTCCGCCTCAAAATCATGGTGATGTTTGGCGAACTTCGCATCGCAGAGCTAGCATCAAGCATATTTCGTGTTTGTCCATCTGTGCAAGAGAATTTAACCCTTTAAGCATGCGCAACGTTTCAGATAGTATGGCAAGTGTAAACACATGAATCGGATATGGGTCACAATTGAATGTAAACGGACGGTGAAAAAGATTGAATATAGGCAACAAATCAGAATTGGGCATCAAGACCTGCAGTGTAAACGAGGCCAAAGTGTTCTTGCCCTATCATATACTCGAATCATTCTCTTCTTTTCAAGCATTCTCAGTGTATCTTATATTCACTACTTAGTGCACTTGACCTCTCAGACCTGTTTAAATTGTTAGAAATGCTCTACATGATTAGAATTTAAATTCATGAAACTGAACATGTCTATTCAAGGTTAATGACTGAAATGATATGAACTCTGCACACACATTGTAAATAATTCTAACAAATCCATTTTTTGTTTTGTTGATCAGGTGGCGCTGAAATTCGCTGACAAAGTGGGTATAGAATGGATCGACATTGTACAGGGTTCCTGCAGGTTTCAGTTAGTCAAATTTAAGACCTTTTTAAGACATTTTAAGACCATAAAGATTGAAATTTAAGACCTACATTGGCAAAAAAAATATTCAAATCAAAGAATTCATTAATTGAAAAGGCATTTACTTAATTTACAGATAAAGCAAACACATTAGTAACCTTCCAGACCCAACAACGCGTGTCAGAGAAAAGAACAGAATCAGATATCATTTTTTTATAGAAAATTGTACTTTGCATATTATAGGGGTGGTGGGGTGGGGTGGGGTGGGGTGGTGATGGCGCAGTGGATAAGACACATGCCTTTGGTGTGAGAGACCCGGGTTCGAATCCACTGTGAGACACCAATGTGTCCCTGAGCAAGACACTTAACCCCTAGTTGCTCCAGAGGCGTGCGACCTCTGACATGTATAGCAATTGTAAGTCGCTTTGGATAAAAGCGTCAGCTAAATGAATAAATGTAAATGTAAATGTTATAGGCCTACTGTAAAAAACACATAATTAGTTGATTTTAGTTGATCATAGTTGATCATAACTAGAGATGAAATGGCATGAACATTTCATTTAATTATTATAGTGCCAAAAATTACCACTGTTAATCACAGAATCCTGTTCAAAAAGTACTAATACTACACAATGAAATCAATTCACCAAGTTTTATGTCAAAAACCAGCAAATAACAAATAAAATTAGCATCAATACACACTAACATAAACATTAAAATAATACGATTAAAAATGATAGCCAGATTTTAAAAGTGTCTTGCAATTTGTTATATACTAACATGTACAAGTTCAAATAAAGTTGACAAAAAAGGTTTTTATAAAAAGATAAACCTCACATATTTCAGACTTTTCTAAAATCGGATAGGCTAAGAAAAAATGGGTCATTTTAAAGCTTGTTAATGATTTCAATGTGTTTGAAAGAGAAACAAGCCACACGCAAAAACTGGGCGGTTTTTTGTGCATTCTCGCGGTTTTTGACGAGGTTTTGGACTGGAAAACCTTGCTGGCACCTGGCAACCCTGCACCCGTAGTGTTTGGGTGCACCCGCATCCTTCATGTCTTTTTACATGTCGCTGTGCCTGAAAAAAAACGAGCGCGTCGCTTCAATTATAAGCGCGCTTACCGCGCGCCTACATTTGAATGAACTTGAGCGCGAAAAAGACGCGATATCAGGGTATCTGCACAATTTTTAAAGTCAAATTTAAGGCTTTTTAAGACCTGAAGAAATCTAAATTAATACCGTACATTAGGGGTGCGCAATATTTACAAAAATATGTCTAGATATTTTCAAAGTTTTGTTGATAATAATTAGATGATATTTTACTGATTATGTTTTTGTACTGGTACCCTGGCTGGTTTAGGCCTGTTGTTGACAGAAGACTCATGAAGATATTTTTTATATTCTATGCAGTGGTCAGTTCACAGTAGTGACAGAAATTAAATTTTTTATTAAGGGGCAATATTTGACACCTTAAATTGATTTCCAGGGACATTTTCACCTATATATGGACATTGTTTCTAAACGTATTTAGAGGTATGCATCACCTTTTATGTAAAATTCTAACATTCAAATTAAATTATATTAGAATAACACAGTACCAATGTCAAATTAAATCATTAAATTAAAATCCATCCTTGCAGTGCAGAGGTGACACAGAAGCGGCATCAAAACTGGCATTAGCCTACTATATTTACACTTCATTTACAATTGCATAAATAAAGCTATTCAATATTTAAATATGAAATGATTTATAATTTTAACGTTTTAATTAAAGGATACTTTAAATATGAAACTGAAACCACCAGTAGGTGGCGGCAAGTCACTGTCTTAATATGCGAGTTGTTGGGAGTCATTTATTCAACCGATTTGTTCAAACGGCTGATTCATTCAGAAAAACAAGTGATTGTTCATTGAATCGTTAAAATGATTCGTTCAAAACGCGGGTTTCAGTAAAAAAAAAAAAAAAAAAATTCATCGCTGTCTGTTGGACTTCATTATGAAATTCTCGTCGGCGATATAAAGTGAAAATTGACAATATTGTGTCCAAAAAGTAACTCACAATGTTAACTTTATTGTTAATTTAACTGTTGTATAAAATAAATAGCACATTTGCAATTGTGCAAAGGAAAACGGCACTCTTGTTCATGTGATATTCTAATATAACACCATAATATGATATAAATATAAGACAAAAACTAATTTTGGGACATCTATATGCACTGACACATCACGCAGTGAAAGTAAGCATGAGAGAAACGCGATGTCAGCTCGCACTCGCAGTGCCTCGTACATAGTTAAAACAATGATTACAATATCATCATAGTTCATAGACAATATCGCACACTCCTAAGCACATAAAGAATGAACATTTACTCGTTTTCTTCTCTCCTCTCGCGTGCAGGAGACAGACGTAGGCTAATATGCTGCCGTAAGTGACGCGAATTGTCACGTGAACAAGCAAATCCACCAAGATAGAATTAAAAAAATAATACGTAGGCCTACGCTAATTAGATCGTTTTAATTTCGAAAGCAGTCTAAGTCAAAGTGTCATCTAAAATTTAAGACCTTTCATAAGTAAAAATAAGACATAAAAAATAAATTTAAAAAATGTTATGACTTTATGGCCTTTAATTTAAAAAATCTAATTTAAGACCTTTTAAGACTTTTTAAGGATCCGCGGGGACCCTGGATAGGTGAACTGCCTCTTGGCGAGCGACTTCGATACTTTTTTGCTACTTTGTAATAACTTTCTGTGGCCAGCGTTTCTGGAAATGAACGAGGGTAAAATCTTTTTTAAGACCTGACTAAATGAAATTTAAGACCGCGGATGAAAATCTGGCTGTTTTTAAGACGTTTTAAGGCCTTAAATTTAAAGTTCAGAATTTAAGACTTTTTAAGACCCCGCGGGAACCCTGATTGTAAGTACTCTGTTTCTCTCAGTCTATTTTTCAATAGACAAACTGGTATTGTCAGTAGTTTTGTAGTGGTCTACATCCTTTCTCCATGTAAGATCATAAGAATTGTCTTTCTTCTAGGAGGGTCATCCTAAACCCGTTCCACAGGAGATCGGTCTGCTAATTCTTGCCAACAAAGGCCCCTGGGTTCCCCAGATCATCCAGCTTCTGGACTGGGTCGAAGAGCCAGAACGATACATCATGGTTCTAGAGCTGCCTACACCCTGTGAGAACTTGTTCGAATTTCTAGCCCGCCACAAAGGCACCATCGAAGAGAACGTAGCAAAGGCTTTCATGAAGCAGACAACACTCGCAGCTCAAGCATGCTGCCAACGTGGAGTGCTGCACCGCGACATAAAGCTGGAAAACCTGCTGATTAACCCGGACACCATGGAAGTCAAACTGACTTCGGGTGCGGCGAAATCCTGACCAATGCGGGATACACGTCCTTTGCTGGTATGTATTATTCCTCAGAGCTCTAAGGTGGGTCTCAATGTAGCACTTGTTTGGATTATCAGCAGTAATTAAGTAGCTTTTTTACTTTATTATTATAATACAGATAATATTTAAATTCTGTCAGATGAACTAGGGATCGCTATGGAGACGGCAGGTTAGCATAAGAAGTAACAGACAGACACAAGAATTAATTAGGGGCCAAGCACCGAAGGTGCGGAGGCACCTAGCGTATCTGTTCCCGTTCTTATTATTATTCTGCCGTTTCTTCCGACTGGGTGTCTATGGCAGCCCATAGAACCGCTTGTGGGAAAGTTATGAAATTTGGCACACTGATTGAGGACAGTCCAATCTGTCAACGTAGCAATTTTGGTGTCTTAAAACCAATCCCTCTAGTGCCACCAACTGTCCAAAGTTGCACTCATGTTTATGCTAATAACTTTTGAACCACATGGGCTAGAAACAAAATTCGTTTTCCCTCTGATTCCCTAGCTTAATACGATTCGTTCGCACCCTATGACATCATGGAAATTTTTCCGCCAATTTTCTACTGGTCCGGAGATACGAAAAATGGCTATTTTTGCTTATAACTTCTGAACAGTTTGTCCAAAAATCATCAAATTGGTCTCGTTAGATTCAGGGCAACATGCCTAGTCGACTGATATCCAATTTTACCATATAGGCCATTTTGGCTGTCGGCCATTTTGAATTTTGTTCTAAAATGCTGTTTTTTAAGAACGCATTAACAGATTGTTACGAAACTTGATATGGGTAATCAGCACGATGCCCTGAAGGAGCGTGAGAAGTTTTGAACCAGCGCCACCTAGTGGTCAATAGTTATAACAAAATTTCCAAAAAGGCTAATAACTTTTGAATAATTCTATTCTATGAATGGCTATTGAAATGCCACTGGTCTTAATAGATTCCTTGGGTCAGGCCGAGAACATAGATACCAAGTTTTCCTTATTTAGCTGAACTTCCTGTCCGCCATCTTGATTTTCATTCAAAACCTACTTTTTCGAACTCCTCCTAGACCGTTTGTCCGATTTTCACCAAAATCGAATCGTATCATCTCCAGACTGTGCCGACTAAAAGTTATGGATTTCGTGTCGATTGACGAAACCATTTTTGTATACCGCAGCAGCAAAGTTGAGGCATGATGCCAAAAGGACTATTCAGGCTTTATCCTCTGCAATGCCTTGACATATTGACACCAAACTTTGTATGTGTCATTGTCACTTCACTCTGACCACATCACATCAGTTTTGTAACTGCGCCACCTATTGGTCGAAAGAGATAATCAATTTAATCATATTTTTAATTTAAAACTGATGATTTTTCAGCCAATTCGGCTACAATTGTCTTCTAATGTCCAGGGTACCCCCAGGATCCTCCAACTTAAATTCAAGGCTTTTTAAGACCTTTTTAATACCATTTCAAATGAAATTCAATGCCAACTTCGTACCAATTCCGACAGAAGTATGAGGGGAAAATGTCAAATCTGTATACATTTTAAACCCTAAAAAATAATTATGTACAAGTAGACTATTTGAATTAAATAAAACATTTTATTTAAATTATCAGTCATATTTAATACATACGCGGCAGCGTTGTAGCGTGCACGTGTGTAGGCCAATGTTAATTTTGGCAGCCATTTTTGATTTAGTCTTACTCTTCATCTTCAGACGAAAATGCTTATTGGTCTTAGTCACATTTGAGTCATTCTGCCTTTCATAGTTTTAGTTGACGAAATGTGTTTGCATTTTTTGTCAACTTTTAGTCATTACTTTTAGTCAAACTGCAGTTACTTTAATTTTGGTAACTATTTTATATGTAGTCTTTAGACAGAAAATGTCATAATTATTCTCTCTAGGCCAATTCGATTAAGCTTATGAGAAATTAAAATTAAGCTAACAGGCTGTATTGACATTGCACTCTTTAGCAGTAGCACTTGTGCAATTCTACATATCCCTTTTCCTTAGTTCTCCAATTTTTTAGAGTGCCGTACCCCCTCTCTTCCACGACTGCAGTCACATCTTTCCATTAAGGGACAATATTTGCCCCATTTAATCGATTTTTCCATTTCATTTTTCACCTTTATAATACTTTTAAAAATAAATAATGCTTTAAATAAAACAATGTTCAATAAATATTCAATGTTAAAAAACGTTTAATATTAATAAAAATATGATATGATATTAAAATCGCCAGTAGGTGGCGGTAACTCATTGTCTTTGTCAAAGCCACAGATTTTGTTGCAAAATAGAGCAATAAGCCTGTTTAAAATTTAGTACATCACTTAATGTTACCCTTTTTTTTTTTCTTACTGTTGTATAAAATCAATGTCACATTTGAAATCGTGTGGATAGTTGGGAAACATTGCATTCTTGCTCGCATAATGATCAACATTAAAACACTGCTGTATATCAGCCTGCATTTTGATCGCAGGTTTAGTCGCACAAACAGCGCAAGCGGCTCGTAACAGATATTCTCAAATGAAGATCGCTGAACTCCAGCTTGTCTGTGTTTTCAGATCATCCGCGCTTCATCAACAATGTAGAGAGAGCGCGCGTGGATGGTTGTGGCCAGATACTACTGAAAAGACCAGGTAGAAAACATGCTCTTTTAACAGAAAAGCTCTGATTAGTAACCATCGTAACGGGTGCTCGCGCTTTCGCGCGTTCTTCTATGACGTGAAGCGCGAGGCGCACTCAACGTTACGCGACTAATTTTTAATTAGTCTACATTAGTAACAGCTAATTTTGTTACGGTATGAATTTAATCATAGAAAAGGCAAAAAAAAATTAAGACCTTTGTAACGAAATTCAAGACTTTGTATACCAAATTCAAGGCTTTTAAGGCCTTAATTTGAGATTATCAAATTTAAGACTTTTTCAATGCTTTTAAGACCCCGCGGGTACCCTGAATGTCTTTAATTGCTCATTGTTGCAGTTGGTCTGACACTTTCAGAAATGTTGGCATGTCTTGTCGTCTTATTCTGCTTGGCCCCGATAATTGCTGCTTGCAGCTATATTTTAGAAATATAATTGGTTTCAATTTGATTTGGAAGAAAAAGTAGAAAGTCAATAATAAAAAAAAAATGACAGGATCACAATAAACGATAAAACTGACTGTGCAAATTTCCACCTCGAGTGCACTCTTGTCGGTGTTTTCAAATATGTACCCAACATAGTCAGTTCAACACTCAGAAAAAATAAAAATAAAATAGACAGAATATCACAAGAGTATAATCTCTCTCTCAAAGGGACTTCAAGTGTCTCTCATGAAAAGTTAACCCCTTAACGCCTGAATTTATAAAGCTGTATATAAAAAAAAAAATTCTGTGTGTTTTTGACTTTAGGTAGATGGTAAATAATGTTGAGATTATCAATTTCACTTTTGCACAACAAATAAATAGAAATTTTGGTATGTTGCAAATTTGCGACAACAGGCATTTAGGGTAATTTTGGTATGTTGCAAATTTGCGACAGTGGGCATTTAGGGTATTTTTTTACAAAATGGAAAAATTAATAAAACACATTTTCCCATCTCAGGAATGTAGATTTTATTCATGGCACAAAGTTGTTAGAACTTATAAACTTTATACTTATAAACTTTGACAAATTAATGAATCTTGACAACAGCAAGAAACAAAACACTCTCCTACTCCCTAACATTGACAGTAGTTTTTATACATTCCATGTTACACTCTGTTTAACTCTTTCCTTGTTTCTCCAGTGCATACATTATATATTCTTATAGTGTTATATCCTAACATGCTATTTTTTGTGAAAAAAAAAAAAAAGATGGCTGAAACCATCTAAATACAGCATTATTATAATATGTAGCCATTAGCCCAATCCAGCCGTTATGGCCCAATGTCGCAAATTTGCTACAAACAGAAATCTACAAAGTACGTAAAAAATATTCGTCACATGAAGTCTATATGAATAACATAGCTATAGAAGCAATCAATAAGCTGGTACATATTTTTATCTTAGCACAACTTAACTCATTTTGGGAAATTTCTCCACATTTGCGCACTTGATATGCGGATTTTGCAAAACAAAATATTAGCTTCGGTGAACCGGATGTAGTTCCCACTCCGACCGCTCCTACGATAAACCAGTGCGTGCAAAATGTTCCTAGGTATGTATCGAATGTGCACAAACAGGCATTGGGGGAAAACACACGCTATCTCGCCTGCAGTCTGAATGGAAGGGGTTTGTTGCAAATTCGCGACAGTAGGCGTTAAGGGGTTAAATGTCTCTCAATTCTGGGTGGTAGTTCACCATACACCCTCAAGAAAAAAGAAAAGAAAAAAAAGTTCTTTAAATCAAATTTGTCGTGCTTCAATGAGTTTCAGTGGAAACTCAAGTAAAGGATATCGAGCCTCCAGGCTCTCCACCACGTGATGTCTTCTTTTCTACAAACTGGATTGGCTCGCCATCAAACTCGCAGTCTACAGGATGTTACAGAAGGTTGTGCAGGTCTTCACGAATCAATTAGGAAAAGAAAAGAAAAAACAAAGGAGACAAAAAAACCTGGCCTGTTCACAGACCAGAACATTCATTAAGTACATTTCAAAATAAGTTCCACATTTAAGATCCAGAATAACATCTAATACACAATTACAATTTCTTCATGAACTAATATAATCACATTCGTTTACCTCTGAATCACTAGCTCTTTCATACAGACACGTGACCAACAATGGTGACGCTGAACTCTGAAATGAACAAATAATAACCATGCGGTTCACTATGACCGCTCAAACTGAAGTAATTACATACTAGTAACATACAAATATTTTTTTTTTTTACATAATTGATTAACTAATTATTTACCTTTATGATCGATTTTTTTTTTCTTTTGTTCTCACTCAGGCGCACCTCGTGCGTGATCGTAAAATGGCGTCGGTGACCTGCAATGTACAATGACCATGCAGTTCACTTTAGACATTTGTTACTACTCGGATCAAAATACAATTTTTAAAGAAAATAACCAGTCCACAGCAACTAATTTAATGTTTAGTAGCAGTAATTCTATCCTATTGATTATGAAGTATTCGTCTTTTTTTATCATTAATTATATGATACTGACTCACCAAGTATAATTTATTCCTCTATTCAGTCGGCTTCTTGTTCAGAATGCATCAAATCAACTAAATCTCAACTTCTCAATACTTTTTTCAAAGATTTTTAACCTCAGATATATAAAATGGATCATGACGATGGGATTTTGTCTGCTCCTCTCAATCAAGCTCGTCTCTTCTGTCATGCGCATGCACGTCGACACTCATGACGTTAATTACAGAGAGCTCTCATTGGTTGATCGCTGAGAATTTATTTTAGAATATATTCACATATTTTTCTTAATATTCTAAATCTTAATAATCTCTTATCGACTTTTATTAAGGGAAAATCATATAACTAAATTGTGTAAATTAAATAATTAACTTTATTTAACCTGTGTTACATCAAACATTGATGACGAGTTTGAGACTTGAATGAGTCAAGGTCTTACAAAGCATCATGTAATGGAATCCACCATTGTGAATCAATAGCATCAAATAATTTCTTCCACACTAATGAATACCTAGTCAGAATGTTGCTTTAAAACAAGCTTATAAATCAGACAAAATCTCTTTCTTCCAGAGTATGATTTAAACGGCGAGTATCATGGGGAACCAGCGACAGTTTGGTCACTCGGGATACTCTTGTTTGAGCTGCTGTGTGGGCAATTTCCAAAGTCAAAAGACTTGTATGAGCTCAATAAGAACATCTGGACCAAAGATGGCTTGTCACAAGGTGAGATCTTAATTTCAGCAAAGGACACTTGTAATTCTAAATCATACAAAATAGAACAAAGTAATTAAAATGGTTTTGTGGGTAATGCAGTAATATTTAGATCTTTCAGCTTAATCAAAGAGAGCGAGTGTGAAGTTTAAGGTAATAATAGGACTTCTCTTCTCTTTCTTCACAGAATGCTGCAAATTACTTTGCTCTCTCCTGCAAAGAAACCCAGAGAAGCGGCTTGAATTGGACATTGTCTGTCTCCACAACTGGTTTAAATATTATTAGGACCGGACGGGCCGCCCCAGCTCCAGAACTCCTTGTCCCCATGGGCCCACACACCAATGCACACCCTGCATTGATGTGTGGGTACTATCCAGGTAGACACAACCTTATTCTAAAAAGAAGTCAAAGGGTGACCGAGCTTTTTCAGTTGTGGCTCCCAAGTTGTGGAACAGTCTTCCCCCTCATATCCGGCTAGCTCAAACAATAGAAATCTTTAAGTCTGAATTAAAAACGTATCTTTTTAACTTAGCTTTTAGTTAAGGGTATTGTACATTGTAGATATAACTTATTTTCACTTAGTTTTCATTTAGTTTTATCTCTCTCTACACTGATCTCATTATACTGTTGTGTGAGGGGGTATGTCTAAGAGTGTGTAGTCATGCCTTCATCTGCTAGGCTTGATAAATATTTTTAAACATGTATGTTTTACTGTTTTTAGTTAACTGTGAAGCACTTTGGGCAACAACGTTGCTATTTAATGTGCTATATAAATAAATAAAAGTTGAAATTGAAGCTGTACATGCCCAAGAAGACCCTCTGGAAAAAAGATGGCTTGTCACAAGGTTAGAGCTTCATTTCCACAAAGATTACTTTATCAATTATGTATCATTCAAAAACAGAACAAAGTAACAAAAGACAGTCATGCGGATACTGCAGTAACTTGATTCTCGATCAAAGAGAGCAGGTGTGAAGTTTAAGGTAATAATCAGATGTCTCCCATCTGTCTCCACAGAATGCTGCCATTTCATTGGCTTCTGTCCCCATACACCACTGCAGACGCTGCATTGATGTGCGGGTACTATCCAGGCAGACACGACCTGTACATTTCCAAGAAGACGCTGTGGAACAAAGATGACTTGTCACAAGGTTAGATCTTAATTTACAAAGATTACTTGTAATTATGTATCAAAATTATGCAATTATTTAGTGTTGGAGGGCTTTAAGGTCTTTGGGAGGAGGATTTTTTCTGGGTTCAACCTCCATTCCTTTTACTAAGACAATGTGACCAAGGAACTTTAACTGTCGTTTAAAGAAATGACACTTCTTCATGTTAAGAGTAAGAGATGCCTGGTTGAGTCTCTGCAGTATAGTGTTCAGATGTTGTATGTGTTCATCTAATGATCGTGAATGGATGGTAATACCACCTATATATAAAAAACAGAATTTGTCTCTCAATTCTGCCCGGACCTTTTTCACTATAAGCCTCTGGAAGGGCTGCGGCATTCCTGAGCCTATAGCCTCTGGTTGGTGATGAATGCTGTTTTCTCTTTATTCCCTTCCTCCATATCCACCTGCCAGTATCCTGACTGCAAATCCAATGTGCTGAACCAGGTGGGGCCATCCATGGATTCCAGGATATCATGAATAAGCGGCATTGGATAAGCATCAGGTATGGTCTTGCTGTTAAGCCTCCTGTAGTCCACGCAGAACCTGCAGGAACCGCCAGATTTGGGGACGAGGACTACGGGTGATGACCATGGAGAGAAAGATGGCTCAATGATGCTTAATGAGAGAAGGTAGGAAAGGGTAATATGTATAACCAGGCCATATCTGCCTTGGCCTACATCCACGATGGTTTCAGCAGCTCCCAGGAGTCCAAGCCAGCTATAATGGTAAAAGCCAGGTGGGCATCCTTCATTATATAGGTGTCCACTCTGCATACTTTATCATGCCACTTCTAACTGACTATTTCCTGATGCATAGCCTGTTGAAGCTTTCCATCAGCCCGATGAAGCCTCTCCTCCCAACTGTCTCCACAGGTTCTCCTGCATCAGGGTGTAAGTACTCCCTGTATCCAATACCGCCTTCACTTTACCTTTTACTGTTACAGGTACCAAGAGAAGGGAGGTCATTGAGTGGGGTTGTGCTATGGAAAGTCCTGCCAGGTTTTTGCCTGAGCCTTGGTGCACAAGCCCACGTGTTGACACGTCTGGACAAAGACATGGGGAGTGGGAACCGCAACTTCGGATTCCAGACTCGGAAAAATATGTGGCTGGTAACCTTAACTACATTCAAACGAAGACAGGCCCATGGACGATACTGGTAACGAGTTATGTGTGTACTCAACCCATGTGAGATGCTGACTCCAAGAGGATGGATTCGAAGACAACAAACATCGCAACACCCGTTTGACTGTTGCTCTGAGGATGGAATCGAGAGGAAAGACTAACCTTCACCCCCAATAAATGTCAAAAAAAAAAAAGTCTAGTCTAGTGGTTTTCAATTACATCTATATATATGAATTACCACAGTACTGCAATGTATCATGATACTACTTGCACTCAAAAAAATAAATTGTTGAATGAACGTGATTTAATCGTAGCACCCATTATGCATCTAATCAAATCAAGTAAACTTGGACTACTTTGAATATTTTATATGAACACAATATACATTTGTAGATTCAACATGATTGTAATATGTCAATGTAACTTCTTTGCAACTAATTGAATCAAAATGTTTGTATTGTGTTAGTCTAATCAAATTTATTCGTATCCACTCAATGTCGGTAAAGTGCTTCAAAAAACATAAACTAGTTAATATCTTGTTTTGGTAGTTTAATGAATATCTATCTTGTTGTTTCAATTACATTTGTTTTAGATGACAGCACTAAGAAGCATGACATTACCAAAACTTAGTAATCTACTAAAAAAGCACAGAAAACATGCAAACAATTTAAACATTTAATTTTTTAAAAATTTTCTTTAACATGCACCAATCAAGTTTAAACTGCTTTCTTCACTTTAAGTCTTCCATCCATATATAAAAACCTTACAGCAGCTTTCTGTGATATCACAAGAAAATTATTTTGATAATTATAAATTACCAGTTGCTTCACATCTGAAAAATTAAGCCATTTTAACACGATCCTTTTTGGGAATTTGTAAGTTAAACCTTGGCCTGACACAAAAGTTTAACATTTCAACAAACATGAATGAACATGAATTTATAACATAAAAACAAACATTTGTAAGTGTAACAATTTTTTTAGCTGTAAAATAATAAAAAAGACATGTCTGATACAATACTATAAAAAAAAAATACAAATAAAAATAAAATAAAAAACACGCAGCAACTTGCTGTGATATCACATGCAAATTTTGTTATTTATAAATTTCCAGTGTAGACATGCTTCGCATCTAAAAACAAACAACATAATACTGTGCATCAGTGACTGCTCCACTCCCAGAAAATATTTGTAAGTGTGTAACAACTGCTTCAGCCAGTTTTCCCTTTGGTAAAACACTGTTTTAGTCTCAGTCCATTTAAAAGCTCAATTACTCCAGCACCATAGACAGTTGCCTATAAAAGCGCTTCTATCCAACTGAAAATGTGCATCTTCCTGAAGTACACCAGTCTTGTTCAAGCTCACGTGCTCCAGTAGCTTTGTTTGGAGGCCAAACAAACTGTGCCAAAAATAAGTTGTCCATATACATAAACTCCAAGTGCATTTTGTTTGACTTAAAAGTCTTGTTCAAGGTTACCTGCTCCAGAAGCTTGTTTTAGAGAAATTGTGCCATTAATAACAGTTGTCCACCTATCTACGCAACAACTGCAACTGCAGAACTCCAAAAGTGCTTTCTGATTGACTTTTCTGTCTTTTTCAAGCTCACTCACTCCCAAAAGCTTGTTTTTGAGGAACTGTACCTTGGATGACAACATCTGTCCCATTTAGATTTAGAAAGATCTTCTGCAAGACTTCAAAAGTGCATTTGAGCTCTGGTGGGTAGCTCAGGATCAAACAGTATATCAGTCCAAATAACAGAGCACAAGCCTGTGCAATGCTATTCAAGTCATTTAGAACTTCCACACCTTCAATTAGGACACCAATGTCTGCTGGGTCATTGTCAGGCAGCGCTCCCTCCTTCAGTATGACATACACTCCCATCACAGTTTGCTCCATGGTACTTTGTAACTCAAAGCCTGAATCCTGTGGGACGAAATACATGAAAGATCACAAACAAAAAATAGCTCAAATATTTATTACAAGAATTGCACACTTATACACTCACTGACCACTTTATAAGGTACACCTGCAAAGTAGACATCAATCCAATACAGGAGCTCTGCTGTGAATTCTACATCTACAAAGTTATAATTTCTCAGTTGTTAACCTGAAACTGTCAGAAAGGTGACATTTCTACTATGTTTATTATTGAGGTCACAGTGGGTGCTGGAGTGTTATTGTAGTGCATTATATTATAAGATTGTTATAATTTAACTGGCCATGAACAAGGTGGCTAAACAAAACATCTAAGAATATAATGCACAGCAATAAAACAAAAGCATGCAGTTTCTGATGCCGTTATTTTTTATGTAAATTAGGCCCCAAAAGAGTTCAACCATATGAATTAAAAAATGATTGGTTTAGTACATCAACCAATTCACATAAGAACTTTGTCATGGTGTACCGTCAGTTTCCTATAAACTAATTTGTCCAGCTCAGTAATTTGATAGTTATGTGTTCTCTCATGTCACATAATGTTTGTAGCAGCAAATAGGGAAAAACATGGCCCAAGTACAGATTCAATGGGCCTTTGAAACTGTATTTTATCTTCAACTCACCAAATATGCCTTCACCAGATTTTCAGGGTCTTCATTCAAGTAGGTGCCCAGAGACTTGATGACACAGCCTCTTCGGGTATGTATAGTATCATCTATGGGGTGGGGACAAGGGGTGGGGACAAGGGGTGGGGACAAGGGGTGGGGACAAGATTTATTCAAACTTCAGTGGTGGCACAGCTAAAGAGTACTGTTTGGGAAGAAATGGCAAACTGCATCCGTCTTTCCATCTGCATTGAGAATGACTATTAAAGCCATTTATCAATACAAACCTTGGAGATGGCATCCATGATTTGTGTGATTTTCTTTCCTGCTTGCCCGCCTTTTCTACTGAAGATCTCCATCAATCGTGGCGAGTACCGGTCAAAATCAGCAAAGAATGTAGAAAGCAGTGGTACAGTAAAAATCCACAAGAACTCCCTATCAATCTGAAAAAAAAAAAAAAAAAAAAAAAAAAACATTGATAATACATTTGTTAACTCTCATTATTTTTCAAATGTGTTCCAATGTGTAGAAATAAATATTTTTCTGTGGAAAGGTTAGAACGCTCACATATCTCACATCGAAAAGTATATGAACATGTTGCTGTCTGTGTAGAATGTAATGGGTGAACTGAACTGTCTATACACGTGGGTTTTAAGTCCTGCCCATGTCTTAAATGTGCATGGACAATTTAAATATACACAAACATAATAATTGCCGCTTCCTAAACAATGGTGTAGTTTATAATGCTTAAGTAATTTGTACCTACAACTCTCCTTTGCAACACACTGCCTGCACTGCCACAAAGAAAAGGAACAATTTCGCTGTAAAAAAAAAAAAAAAAATGTATAAAAGTTAATCTGCAAAACTGTAACTTATTTACTCTGTGTATGCTAAGGCCAAAAATGAGTATTCATCAGTATTCTCCTAATTTCAAAGACTAACTTTAAAAAATGGTCAAAAGAATATGCAGCTGTTACAGCTGTTACAACCCGTTTGTCCCCCCCCTGTCGGCGGGCGTGCATAGAGGCTCATCTGGTCTGTCACTCTATTATCCTGAAGCTATCATTAACATCAAGGAAGTTATTTCTCTGAAGATGTGGTGGTGATCAGAAGGAACTTATAAGCATCCCGACAATGAGGAACAGCCTGAGGCATCACAGGTTCTAAATGTTTTCATTGTTGCTCTCTCTCTCTCTAAAGATAGGCCTATGTGGTGATTTTTGCAATAAGTTTAAGTTTAAAGTGAAAACTTTAAACTTATTGCATGTTTGTAAACCCATTCATACGTTGTATGGTCATTGATGTGTTAGGAACTACTTCTTCAACTCTCTTAAAATGTAAGATGATTGTGATTAGAGTTGGACACTCTGAAGGGGATAATACTGGTCTGACAGTTTCCTTTGACAGGGCTCCGGTCAGAGAGGAGGGCACGGAGAAATTATTCCAGCAAACTTTATTATTGAAGTTTGGGTACAAGCACTGGTGTACAAATAGGTATATGTATGTGTGTGGTCTATAAAAGAAACAAGAATAAAATAATATTAATCACAATGTACAAAAGTATACAGTAATATCCAATACAATAATAAACATTGAATCAGAATACTGAAATATAATAATTTGGTCAAATAACCTGAAAAGAGTCATAAACAACTAATATACAGGCATACAAAGGGTTAATGAGGCAATTTAGAGATACTAAATGGATTTGGTGGTCTTCGCTTCCCTCTAGTGGAAGCGGGCGCAACTGCACCCCATGCGCCCAGCACGTGAGGGGCGCATGGCCAGGGAGGGCCGAGCTACACTCTAGGTGCGTCTGACGGCGACACAGAGGCTAAACACGATTTATCAGTAGGGCTAAAGGGCATAAGAAATTAAATATAGCACTCGAGAATATAGCTTATGACTGATATAATATAAAGGAAACAATCTCCAGTCTAACAAGGCTTATAACAGTCACGTGATACCTATTAACTAAAGAAATACACAAGAAAGTATCAAAACCATGCATATAAGATACTTAACAGGAAAACAGGTGAAAGTAGACAACATCTAAACAAGTCCGATGGCAATATTTGCATCTTAGTGCAGGATGAAACTTACTTTCGCTTAGGTTACGCACACGAGAGCCACCATCCCACAGAATGCGGAGTCGGGAATGAGGAAGTGATGCGCTCGGAAAGAAAATGACGTCACTACAGTTTCAAAATAAAACGACAGGAAATAAAAGACTTTCCGACATAGCCGCCCCCAAATTTAGCAATAAATTTGAATCCCAAAGGAAAGTCTACTTAGTTGGCGTCGTCTTCATCCTCCCAGGCTGGCAACCGCACAAGGCGCACGACTGGCCGTAGGTAGGTCTGTCCCTTGATCTTAACTTCAGCTGCCCTGATTCGTCCATCCGAACCGGAACAGGTCTTCACCACTCTCCCGATGGGCCACTGAGCTCTGGGTAGCTGCGAATCAACCACCATCACCACCTGGCCAGCAGTCAGATTGTCTGTGTCCTTGTGCCACTTCGACCGCTTCTGAAGGTCCGGGAGGTGGCAACGGATGAATTTGGACCAGAAATGGTCCGCCAGGATGTGGCTGTGGCGCCATCTTCTTCTGCCGAGAAGGTCACTAGATGCGTAGACAGCCTGTGGGAGTGATGCGTCGCGGCGTCCCATCAACAGTAGATTTGGTGTGACGGGATCTGGATCCGCAGCATCGGAGGAGATGTACCCAAGCGGTTTAGCATTGAGTATGCCCTCCACTTCAATCAGCACAGTTTGCAGCACAGGTTCGGCGACGGTGTGGTCCTGAAGGATGACTTGGAGAGCTGACTTAATCGACTTGATCTCTCGTTCCCACGTTCCCCCAAAGTGTGGAGACTCAGGGGGGTTGAAACGGAACTCGATTTGCTGTCTGGCCAGCTGTTCTTGAAGAGGAACTTCTAAAGCGGCAAAACTGGCTTGCAGCTCCACCTCGGAAGTTGGTTCCTCTGTCAGACAGGATCTCAAATGGCTTGCCACGGCGAGCGATGAAGCGGCGGAGAGCCATCAGAAAAGCATCAGTGTCTATGCTCTCCAGTAGGTCAAGATGTACACAGCTCGTCGTCATGCACTTGAAAATCAGACCCCACCGCTTCTCTGTGCGCCGGCCCACCTTGACGTTGTAAGGGCCGAAACAATCGACTCCAGTCGACCAGAAAGGTGGCTTGTATAAGCGGAGTCTGGCAGGGGGTAAGTCTGCCATCTGAGGCACCACTGGAGTAGCGCGCCATTTCTGACATTCAACACAGCCGTGCTGATAACGCTTGATGGACTCTCTTCCCCGGAGGATCCAATATCTTCTCCTCATTTCGGCGAAAACCCGCTCGGGACCAGGATGTAGCAGTTCACTGTCATATTTCTTAATGAGCAGCTTCGTAACATGAGATTTGGGATCGAGGATGATAGGATGCATCGCATCTGGGTCAAGATCTTCTGCTCTGCGTAGTCTACCTCCCACTCTCACCAGGCCAACAGTTTCATCATACTCTGGAGCAAGCATGAGCAGGCGACTCAGTCTCGAGATGGACTTACCAGCAGCAAGAGTTTCCACCTCTTCAGGGAAGGACTCACTCTGGGCTTGTCTGAGGACATGAAGCTCTGCTGTTTGGACGTCAGCTGCTGTCATGGTGGGGCTGCTCTGGTCATCAGCCGCCCCGTGAAGGCTCTCATGGGTAGCCTTGAGAAGACTGTCCCAGTTGTCTATATCAGACCTGAGTGTCGTGGTCGGAGAGCAGGTGGTGGCTCCACAGAACAATGTCTTCCGAAGTTCATCCTCGTCAGCTTTTTGGGCTTCTATTAACTGAAGCACTGGCCAGGAGTCTGGATGTTGTCCGAGGAATGGTGGACCTTGGCTCCACCGCTTCGGCTGGCTGAGCTCGAGCAAGGGTCAGACTTCACCTTGATTGTCTTGGGTGCGGAGGTAAGCGACGGCCCCGTAGGCTCTTTCAGAGGCATCGCAGAAGATGTGTGCCTCTCGTCTGGGTGGCCCAGTGTCTGCTACTGATGGGACATAGCATCGGGGGATTTCCACTTGTGGAAGATGGACTAGTTCACTCTCCCATTGTGTCCAGATATCCAGCAGAGCCTCTGGTCTGATCGGTTCATCCCAGCCAACTCCCACTCTCCACAGGTCTTGAATCAGGATCTTCGCTCGTGTGGTGAATGGAATTAGGTGTCCGAGGGGATCATATTGCGTTGCCATCACCTTATAGATGTTCCTCAGAGTTGGCTGTGAATACTCTACTGGTCTGTGGCGGTAACCAAGGCGATCGGTAAGGCAGTTCCAGCGAAGGCCTAAGGCTGGCTCTTCGGGATCTTGTCGAGGCTGAGAGAGCCACAACTCGGTGCTTGCTGCTTTCGCTTCCAATGGAAGATGCTCAACAACTGTGGGGGTGTTACTGGCCCACTGCCTGATGTCAAAGCCTCCAGCTGAGAGCAGTTTACGCATCCGGTTGATAATGGTCTTGGCTTCATCAGCGTTCGTGACACTGGTCAAACAGTTGTCGACGTAGAAGGCAGTCTCCACAAGGTGTAGGATGTCCTCATGACCGCTGCTGTTATCCTTCACATGCCGTTGAAGGGCGTATGTGGCACAGCAGGGACTGCATGTCGTCCCGAATGGCAAAACTTGCCACTCATACACCGTTGGTTCTTCCTCCCTCTTCATACCTCTCCAGAGAAAACGGAGAAGGGGCTTGTCTTCTGGTAGCAGGCGAACTTGATGAAACATCGCTTTGATGTCACCACTGATAGCCACACTGTGTTCTCGGAACCGAAGAAGTACACCGAGGAGAGTAGGACCTAAGGTCGGACCGGGCAACAGTTGGCTGTTGAGACTTTGACCGTTGTGCTGGTAGGAACAGTTGTAGACAATCCTCGCCTTACCGTTGTGGTGGACAACATGGTGCGGCAGATACCAGGACTCTGTGGAGCTGTCTACTGTGTCAGGAGGTAGAGGTTTGGCGTAGCTCAACTGTTCAAGTTTCTGTATTTCTTGACAGTACAGTAGGTGTTGGCTAGAACAGTGTCTTTGGCTAGACGGCGTTCTGTGCTCCGTAGCTGTGGGAGCAATGTGTGCTTTGGAGCCCAGAGCGTGAGGCTAGCTTTGCGCCTCAGTAGTGGAGTCGCATACCTTATTACTCCATCCACTTCTACCTTGACTGTGCGCTGTTCCAGCAGTTCTAGGGCCTGCTGATCTTCTTTGGAGCGGGTCACAGTCTTGGCGTTGGCATACGGGGTTATATCAACTTCCCACAGTCGTTCAACGTGCCGCTGCAGCTCTGAGTTAGGAGACATGGTGAAGTAGCAATGAGAGCGCTCACCAGTGAGGTTGAGGTTGGCGGGGCCTTGCAATGTCCAACCAAGAGCAGTACACACAGCTACAGGACTCCCAGGAGGACCTGCTCGGACCGGTTGTTTGGGAAGCAGCAGATGTGGAAAGTCAGAGCCTATTAGCAGAAGCGGCTGGACCTTGTCAACCTTCGGCAGAGGAAGACCTTGCAGGTGGGGGTATCTGCGCATGAGTGACTTGACAGGATAGCTATGCTCAGACAGGCTCAGCTCACCAGCAGTGAAGGCATGAAAGATGTGGTACCTTTGTTTGGGAGAATGAGCTGGGGAGATGTCGAACGAGACAGCGGCTCCTTGTAGATGGATCACCTCATGGCGGACAGTACGCAAAGGCAAGCTTTCAGGCTCTTTGGCTAAATGGAGATGCCGGACTGCTGAGGCAAGGATGAGGGTTCTCTCTGATCCGTCGTCCAAAATAGCGAAACCTTCCAGAGAGTGCTCGGCATTGTACAGGTGCACCTTAACTAGCTTCAACATGACTCTCTGCGGACGACTAGGACGGTCAACGTATAGCGTTGAGCGTTTTGAATTTGTGACATAAGCTGAGGTAATGCTCACGGGCGTCACAGTACGGGCAGTAAGGCTTCACACTGGGTTTAACTTTGGGTGACTTTGTGCTGCGAGCAGGATCTGGAGGGGCTACCTTAGCTTTGCTCTCAGTGTTGTAAAACATGTTGGATGAAGGACCCTGGGATTTCCTTTGGCCCTTAACTGGCTTAGGCTGGTCTTGGAACATCAGAGCTGCTCGAGATGAAATGCGCTTTGCTTGTGACTTTAACTGAAGCCAAACAGAGAAGTCTTCAAGCGTGTAGGTCTGATCAGTGCCGGTCCTCAGGATGCCTCGGTTTATGCTGTACTCCACAAACGCGTCTCGATAGTTAGTAGGCAGTTTGCTGAGCAGCCTGTCGACGTGGGAGCCGCATCGCAGTTCGTAGCCATTCTCACCCTCGAGGGAGCGGAGCATGCCAACTAGACCTTGTACTGATAGGGCAAAGTTGTCAAATGCCTCTGGATCTCCAGATCTTACGTGAGGTGAGTTTAAGATGGCACCCAGCTCACTCTGCACGAGCTGACGCGGTTGCCCATATTTATCTTGGAGAGCCTGGAGGGCTGAGGTGTATGGCTTTGGATGGTACATGTAGGCTTGGGCTAGCTTGTAGGCGCTTGGCAGCTTCAAGTGATCGAGGAGGACTTGATATTTGAACTGCTCTGTGAGGTGAGCATGTGTATTGAGCAGATTGTCCAAAGCCATCTTGAGCAGGGCAAAGTCTGACTCTTTACCTGAGGTGAAGTGAGGTAGAGTAGGTCTAGGAAGGCCATAAGATGTGGCAACTAGAAGCTCCATGAGGTCTGTACCCGGCGCTGCCCTGTAATCTAGAGGCACTGTGCCCTGTTGTGGCAAAGGTGGCATGGCAGGGTAAGGATAGGACAGTGTGTTAGTAGCTGATAACACTGGCTGTAGAGGTGTAACAGGTGGAGGCACATATTGGACCTGGGCTTGGCTATAGTCAATCTGTGGCTGGCGAAGTGGGGCCATATACTGTTCTACTGACAGTGGCGGAGCATGTGAGGTAACGGCACTCACGGCTGGTCTGGGAGCCGACTGCGAAGCTGGGTTGATGATTGCAGGAGGAGGAAGCATGGTAATATACGTAGGCTGTGGCTGGGCTGATGGAAGACTGGTCGAGACAGGTGGACTAATAACTGCACTGGAGACTGGTGGCAGAACATGAATAGATGGAGTAGAATGGAGCAGTCCCTGTGCACCTTGCGAGTGGAGTAGAAGAGGCTGATTTTCTGATGAGGACCTTAGGTTTTACTCACATTCACTGAGAGGCCTGGAGGAACTGGGACTCTTAATTCCTTCTTCCTTCAGGAAAGACGTGATAAGAGCTGCTTGCGCCAATTCCATCTCTTTCTCTTTCAGTCGCCGTTGCAACATCTGATGCCTGGTGATAGCCTCTTTACTCTTGTATGCCATCTCTGCTTTCTCCTCCAGTCGACGTCTCTGCCGTTCTTGTTCTCTGAGAAGTTCCTCCTTCTCATCAAGGGCATCTCTGGCTTCTTTGTCTAGAAGAGTACACTGCTCGTCCACTAGCGTCTGCTCCATTATCTGCCGCTGCACTTCTGCTAATTCCATCCGCTTGACCTGTTCCTCCAACATGGCACTCTGTAGCTCGGATAGCCCGTCTGCAACAGACCTCTTGGTTGATGAAGCAGCACTGGCTCGAGATCTCGCTCTGCTACGATGAGAAGATACCAAGGATCGACATGACTCTGCTCTCACAAATGGCAGTGAAAGTGGATCAGGGATTGGGATGTCGTGAGCTGGGGCTGCTGCTCCGAGTTCATCAGCTTCGGTGGAAGGAAGTACTGTGACTCTCGGTATGTACCCAACTTCAAAGTTTGCAAGGGATGCTGGTAACTGTATCTCCCGCTGGGGTCGAGAACGCACTGCTGGATCTGCAGATGGTTGTCCTGGCTCCATATTGTCTCCAGAAAGTTGTCAGATCCGGCTCAAAGGACCATGTGATAGAGTTGGACACTCTGAAGGGGATAATACTGGTCTGACAGTTTCCTTTGACAGGGCTCCGGTCAGAGAGGAGGGCACGGAGAAATTATTCCAGCAAACTTTATTATTGAAGTTTGGTTACAAGCAATGGTGTACAAATAGGTATATGTATGTGTGTGGTCTATACAAGAAACAAGAATAAAATAATATTAATCACAATGTACAAAAGTATACAGTAATATCCAATACAATATTAAACATTGAATCAGAATACTGAAATATAATAATTTGGTCAAATAACCTGAAAAGAGTCATAAACAACTAATATACAGGCATACAAAGGGTTAATGAGGCAATTTAGAGATACTAAATGGATTTGGTGGTCTTCGCTTCCCTCTAGTGGAAGCGGGCGCAACTGCACCCCATGCGCCCAGCACGTGAGGGGCGCATGGCCAGGGAGTGCTGAACTACACTCTAGGTGCATCTGACAAAACACAGAGGCTAAACACGATTTATCAGTAGGGCTAAAGGGCATAAGAAATTAAATATAGCACTCGAGAATAGAGCTTATGACTGATATAATATAAAGGAAACAATCTCCAGTCTAACAAGGCTTATAACAGTCACGTGATACCTATTAACTAAAGAAATACACAAGAAAAGTATCAAAACCATGCATATAAGATACTTAACAGGAAAACAGGTGAAAGTAGACAACATCTAAACAAGTCCGATGGCAATATTTGCATCTTAGTGCAGGATGAAACTTACTTTCGCTTATGCTGGGTACTACACACCAAAAGATAATCGGGCTGATTTTGGGCCGATTTCCCCCCTTCCGACAATCCTAGCTATGTCCCGATTATCTTGATGACAGATTATCTTATCAGATTTTCCCTTGGTGTGAGGTGTGTTAAGAGTGTCCGAACCTGCTCGGAAGAACGTCGGAGCCGCTCCGATCGCGAATCGTAAATATTAAACATGTTTAATATTTACGATCAGAAATCCTGATGTGTGGGGGGAACCCCGAGGACAAATGCGCGCACGCTCTGGAGATTATCACGTGAAACAAAACAATATCCAATCAGAAAGCGAGATGATGGAAGACACGGTCATTCTCACACACACACACACACACACTTGCAGGAAGCTTAATGTTCAGATTTAGGATTCATAAGTATAAATTTCGAGGAAACAAGCCTTTGTTTTTCATTTTAAGTGCAGAAATTTTACACAATATTGGGTTTGAAAAATAAGAAGGCTGCAAAGTGCGTTTCAATCTGTAAACATTTTCAAATTTTTGTTTAACTTTTAAGTTTGTCACTGTTTATGTATATGTCTTTTTATGTTTGTTTATCGGCTTTACTCTTTGTACCCCCCTGACTGTAATTGTAATTCTTAAAATCAATAAAAAAAAGATAAAAAAAAAAGAAGAAGCTGAGTGTTAAGGGATCAGTGAGGTTCTATAGAGGGATTAAATAACTTTTTCTAAAGAGACAATAAATCCAATAAAGAATAAATAAAGACAATAAAGAATGAATATATTTCTGTATAAAAGGTTATATATAATGGTAGGTAGCCTACAATGGTTTTTTCACGTGAATTTTCTGTGAAAATCATTCCAAACACTATCGCAATTTCTTCCTGCATGTTGTCCGTCATGCTTATTCTGAAGTCTCACGATATTTTGCGAGATTCCCTGTGTTCATAGTTGAGACTCTGGTTAAAAATCTGTTTGTGTGTGGTGTGCTCTCTTTGTCACATCATGGCACACCACACACTAAAGGAGCAAAACGCTTAAATCTAGGATTTTTTGTCCTCATGTTTGTGGTCTGTCACATTTTGAAAATCTTATAAGATGTAAAAAATATTTTGGTGTGTACCCAGCATTAGGTTACGCACACGAGAGCCACCATCCCACAGAATGCGGAGTCGGGAATGAGGAAGTGATGCGCTCGGAAAGAAAATGATGTCACTACAGTTTCAAAATAAAACAACAGGAAATAAAAGACTTTCCGACAATGATATTTTTTTTATTTTTTTTAATCTAAAACTAAAATAATTGTTACACAGCGTTTCAGTAAATTTAGAAAAGATGTTTATTTTTAAATTGAACGATTAAATCGTTTCATTTATATTCTTTTAAAGAACAATATTTTCAACTTTAGCTAGTGTGAAATCTTGTGAAATATTTCATTATTAGAAAACCTCTTTTTCTCACTTCCACTGTCCCAGCAATCCCCCTGTGCTCTGGAACGTGGAGGGAGCTCCATGTGGCACACAGAGCCAACCTGATATCAGAGCTCAAAAATAACCCTCATGACTTCCATTATAACATGTCAAAGTTCAAAAATCAATGGACACATTATACTCACAAGGTCATAAACATTCCTATTATCCAATTAGTACAATTATTACATTTATACACAAGGTCAAAGGCAACACTGATAGGGCAGGGGGCGAGGCAAGGTCAAGAGTTCACCCTAGGTCAAGAGGTCAACATCAATTATAGGGCCATCAATCATCAGTGATAGGGCCATCACTCATTTTTTGACACATGGTGTAGCATAATCCCTACTGACCTTCACAGGGGAGAGTCTAGTTGAAACAATCTCTGCTGACACTTCAGGGATGCGTTGTGATCGTGCCTAGGCGCAGGTCCACCATCTGATCTGGAAAATAACATAAACATTAGTTAATGCACCATGAACAAACAATGAACAGCTGGATTTTATTAACTAACATTAACACAGATTAATTAATACTGTAACAAATGTATTGCTCATTGTTAGTTCATGTTAGTTAATACATTAACTAATGAACCTTATGTAAAGTGTTACCCCATATTTTTTACAGTAAAGTGCTGCCAACCACAGCTGCCTTTTTTTCCTTCTTTTTTTTTAAAGTTCATATATTAAAGGAACTTAGTCAAGTCAAGTCACCTTTATTCATATAGCGCTTTTTACAATACAGATTGTTTCAAAGCAGCTTTACAGTGATAACAGGAAAATAATGCAACAAAGTTTGTTTCGGCTGTACAGCAGATCTAGAAGAAAATAGCGTCATAGTACAGCTTAAGTAAGTTCTGTGATTGTTCATATCTGTCGTAAAAAAAAAGTTATTAATTTAGTTAATTTATCTATACAGCCGCTCTGGAGAAAACAGTGAATATCATATAGCTCAGTTCAGTTTTCATATAATGGTGTAAATGAAGGCAGATCAATAATATTGTTGAATATTATTGCTGAAACACTACATATGCTGTGACATGATACATAGAGACTCATCTGGTCTGTCACCCTATATCCTGAAGCTATCATTAACATCAAGGAAGTTATTTCTCTGAAGATGTGGTGGTGATCAGAAGGAACTTATAAGCATCCCGACAATGAGGAACAGCCTGAGCCATCACAGGTTCTAAATGTTTTCATTGTTGTTCTCTCTCTCTCTCTCTAAAGATAGGCCTATGTGGTGATTTTCTCACAGATACAACTTATGGAATTATTTAACATTTCACACAATGTGTGAGATGACGTGACACTTCAAATTTAAAAGTTTTTTACATACCCCTGATAAATAAAAAATATACTTTATGTTAAAGTCAAGTTTTTCCACAGACCATTGATGTAGAATATTTGTTTTTATTAAGACTTTAAATAGTTCATAGTTCACTACTTATTTGCAGCTGTATCATACAAATAAATAGTTAAAAAATCATATATTGTGATTTCTGGATTTTTTTTTTTTTAGATCATGTCTCTCACAGTGGACATGCACCTACGATGACAATTTCAGACCCCTCCATGATTTCCAAGTGGGAGAACTTGCAAAATAGCAGGGTGTTCAAATACTTATTTTCCTCACTGTAATTGTTGCACAGCGTTTCAGTAAATTTAGAAAAGATATTTATTTTTTATTTGAACGATTAAATCATTTCATTTATATTCTTTTAAAGAACAGAATGTTTTTCAACTTTAGCTAGTGTGAAATCTTGTGAAATATTTCATTATTAGAAAACCTCTTTTTCTCACTTCCACTGTCCCAGCAATCCCCCTGTGCTCTGGAACATGGAGGGAGCTCCATGTGGCACACAGAGCCAACCTGATATCAGAGCTCAAAAATAACCCTCATGACTTCCATTATAACATGTCAAAGTTCAAAAATCAATGGACACATTATACTCACAAGGTCATAAACATTCCTATTATCCAATTAGTACAAATACACACAAGGTCAAAGGCGACACTGCCATGAAGGGGTCAAGGTCATTGATAGGGCAGGGGGTGAGGCAAGGTTCACCCCAAGTCAAGAGGTCAACATCAATTATAGTGCATTAACTATACCATTGACCACTGATGTTTTAAATTAAACATGACCATATTGACCATTGATGTTTTAAATTAAATTGAATGAACTATTTTAAGTCTTAATAAAAACAAATATTCTACATTAATGGTCTGTGGAAAAACTTGATTTGACCTTAAAGTCAGTGACAAACATAAACGTGTTACAACGTGTCTTCACACGTAAACAACACGTTGGGAAGACGATCAGTTACTTGCACTTCGACCGGTCGCCATAGGAACGCGTTAACAACACGTAAGCACATGTAGGAACGTGTTACATATGATTTTATGAAAATGATAAATAGACCTTATTCAGAGCAGCGCCATGACAGGTGTGAAAGTGAGGCTGTGAGGGATAGTCTTGCCTTGTTTCCAATGGCATCCGCTGTAAAAAAGCTGTATAAAACTCCTAGATTACTTACAATTTTCCACAGCTTATATTGTCAGGAGTTTTTTGTCAACTGAAATGTCTTGGAAAGATATTTTTTCCAGTGTTTCATGAGCAGAACAATCCAAAAACACATTAAATAACACTACTGCCCATTGAAGAGAAGCATGTCTGTCCCTCACAGCCTCGCTTTATTTATTTTACAGTCTATGTTCATGCTAGCATGTTATGGGCAACAACAACTCAACCTGTAAGAAATCAAAAGGACAAAAGTACTCGTTCATTCAACTTTCGACCTAAAACCCATGTTGAACTTGCAAAATCTACAATCAGATCTGAGATTTCTCAACGGCAATCGGGTGAAAGATACAAATTTAGCTGTCTAGCCCCATTGACTCCCATTCATTTTGCACTCATGGCGATCGCCCCCAGTGGAACTCTGGTGGAACTACAACCAAAATTCGGTAGGCTCTCCGTAGACGGGCTCTAGAGGCTACATGTGATTTTCTGAAATTTAAACTCGCGACTGACACCTGTGGCCAAAAAACGGAACTGCTCTTCCTTTCTGCTCGCTCTCGTACGTGCACACTTCACAAGTCATCCGCTGCAAAGAAGTCAACATTATGTTTACAGAGGTAAGAACAGTCAAATACATATATTGTTTGAGAAACTAAGTTTGTTTGCTGACTAGCGGTGGTGGCAGAGTGATCTGAAACGTTTAACATGAACTCGCTTGACGTCACATCCGCAGACAGCGCGCGAAAAATCCAACCCGACAGAAAATAGGAAAAATAGGATACAGGCTTACCCCTGGTTCACACAGGACGCCGAAGCGACGCGGAACGGAAAATCACGCGCGGTCCGGCGCCTGCCTGTTCACACTAGACGCGTATTCTCCGCGGCGGTCTACAAGCTTCTGCTCAGTTGTTGTTTATTCAGAGCTATTTTTTTACATCATGGGTAAGTAAGTAACCTCATAAAATGAATACATCATGTTTCTGTAACCAAGAAGTTTGTACACTTCTTGTATTAATACTTTTTGTTAATACTCGCGGTATTTTAATTTGAAAATTGCTTATATTTTGACAATTGACCGGATGTCTCGTGTTTCTTGGTGTGACTTCCTGCCGGAATGGACGCGGATCACTCGCGGCTCGCGAAAAAAAAGACCAGACGCCGAAACTGGCGCTTCACGGCGCGGGCCGGCCGCGACGAGCCGCGGCGCACCGCGTCTGGTGTGAACGACACCATAGGTTAACATGGGCGCCGAAAGGAAGCGGCCTCCGTTCCGCGCCGCTTCGGCGTCCGGTGTGAATGGGCCGTTATAGGTGCACCCACTGTGAGCTGACAAGGTGTCAGTATATGCTCATCAGGAGATGTTTGAGTCATAAATGGTCAAATAAAAAGGCTATTGTTACGTTTATTTTGGGGAAAAAGTTGCATATAGTCTCTTTAAAGTTTATATAGCCTATTTTTACATTTTCGCTGCTGCTCTAAAATGTTTTTCGCCATCACCTTAAACAAGCAGCAGCTGCTTGAATCCCAGTGCAGGAGCTGTAACTGTTAGGTTACCACAGAAACGTAAGCGGTTAGTTGATTGCTGTGGTGACTCGTGACGCTCGCGAACAGCACTGACCACGCACGTCTTCATTTTTTTTATCGTTTGTTGGTAAAGGGTGAGAGACCCTGCGAGCCACATGATTTTTGCCTAAGAGCCAGGTTCCCAACCACTGGTGTACACACGAACACGAGCTGCCGTGAGACTGGGCTGGTCTGACAGGGAGGTGGGCGTGTCGGTCAGTCATCACGATGGACGATGATATCGTACATCGGCACAACCCTAATTCTTCATTGACATGTTGTCTCTATATTAAAGTACACTTTATTTGAGCAGAACTTTTTTACTACGAGGGACAGTCTTATAGGCTCCAGGTCCGTTGCAGACACACCCTGTCTGTAAAGTACAGCCTCCTCCATACTGTATAAATAAACATCCAAGAGATGTGAAGTATGCAGAGGCTCTTCCACTGAGGACCTTCAATCTGAGGTAGGATGAGTTTAAATTAAAGTCTGCTGAGTATTACAAATATCTTCAGAGTTTAAAATCCATTCAGATAAAAAAAAATAAGATTATGAATTACATTAACTGAAATATTACAGAATTTATTGAAATATTACATTTATATTTTAAAATATTAAATGGAGGTCAAAATTAACAAACTATTGACTTTATACTGTCAATGATAGGATACCAGTGTTAATGTGTTTCCAACATTTAAAAATAAAGTGTATGTGTGTAGTTGTAAGTTGATTGCCTAAAAAGTGTACACTGTAGCCTACTCTGTGTCTATTTTTGATGAGTGTCCCAAATGGCTCTCCACAGAAATGCCACATACACCTTTAAGCACCTTCATAAAAATGTACTACTGTAATAAAGTTGTGTTGTTAAAATTGTTTGGCATTACATTTTTAAAATGTTAATATTAAAATCTTAAATTCAGTATGAAAAATACAACATCATTAAATTGTCAGCCTATGATCCAATTATATTTACAGCTTATATGTCTGATTTACAATGTTTTGTTTTTGATTAAGATTTTGCCATGGGTGCCACGAGACTCTGCTTCCTGCTCTTCTGTGTCTTTTTGGCGAGCGTCTCTTCTGTGAAAAAACTTAACAATATTAATGATTTGAGGAATACTGGCTATGCAAATATTCGCCCACGTCATGGACTCCAATTATTGTTCTGGCTTGCCCAAAACATACTTTTTATTCAAAACGACAACAATCATTTACAATTGGATTTTTATCCTGAAAATAACTATGGATTCCATTTTTTTGGAAATATAGAGGGGATTCTACCCCCATTGAGCAACAGGCAAATGTACTATTCTGTTGGTAATCTAAGGTATAGTCATGCTACTGCTTTGCCGGAGTATGTACGGAGGTTTTACAGAAACAGCTATCTACCAGAAAGAAACATGGACAGGCTTATCATCTCTTTGGACAGAAACAGACCAGACATCATATCCAATGTGTTTATTACAGCACATAACCGAAACCAGAATGACTTTAATCCTTCTGAGACTTATGAGATTGATCCTGCACTAATCTTGATGCTCAGAAAAACTAATTGCCAAGATTATGATACTGATAATAATAGATGCAATCAGTTTCTGGAACAGATAGGATATAATAGCAGTTACTCTTGGCCTAAACACAGCCTCCAAAATGAACGCTCACCCTATTCCCAGTGCGATATATTTGAGGGAATTAAACTAAAGATTAAAACAACTACACAAGGTTACGCAAAACTTATATGGAAGAATATACCTGCAGCCATAATGAAAAACTATAAGAATTTATACATTGACATTTGCCAAGACACTCCTTCCAGTGATCCTAATAAAGATCCTACGCAGGTCATACAAGCTTATTTTAAGATTCACGAATCATCTGGGGCTTTAGATACTTCTGTCCCACTGAATGCTGGTCTCCAACCCCGACTGCAACTGTACAATAATAATAATAATAATTATTATTATACTAATCCAGATGTTTGGTATGGACCAGAGTTTGATGAAGCTAACAAAGTGATCCCCATCAGAATAAAAGGGATTGATGCTAATCTGCAGCTCTACGCTGGAGACGGCAAAGCCTGTGCTCGACTCTACATCAAGAAAACCTTCAGTGACTGGTACAATGTTCTTTACTACTCATGGGTGGGGTTCTACAGAAGCTCACAAGATAAAAATGATGGCTATTCCACATATCAGTATGCTGTGAAGTTTGCAAAAATGAAAGACGATAGCACAAATGATTATGATATTTACAATTACAAGTCAGGTTCGGTCATTGCTCCTGGAGTTCAAATCCGCTTCTTTCTGGACAAAAAATATAACAAAGTTTTAGCACGAACTACACCCTGGGAGTATAATAAAAACGTGACATCAACATGTGACAAAGGGAATCCTGAACTCTCACCACCCTGGTCTGATCCAGAATTCTTCAACGAACCAGAGTTCTATGATGCTAACAATGTCCTCCCTATTCAAATACAGATGTATGATGCTCTTCTGCAGCTCTTCACCAAAGACGGTAAAGCTTGTGCTCGGCTTTATATCAAGAAGACTTTCACAGACTGGAAAAATACCTTCAACTACTCATGGGTGGGGTTTTACATTAGTTCACAAAAAACAAATAAACAGTATAACACATATCAATATGCTGTGTATTTTGAAAAGATGGAGGATGGTACCGAACAATTTGATGTTTATCAGTACAAATCCAAATTAGATATTGCACCCGGAGTACAGATCCGTTTCATGAAGGACAAGGGCTATGATAATAATTTAACAGAAACTGAGGCCTGGGAGAGTGGTTAAAAACTCACTATAAATGAATCAGATTATGACAAACAATAAAAGCTTTAAAGCAGGATAATATCATTCTAACAGTCTGAGCTCATACAATCTTATGTGATTTGTAAGAACCTGCTATCTGTGTCCTGATAAGTAAATACACTGTTAATAACAAATCTATCTAATACTGAATCTTTTTTTATATTTGTTATTAGCAAAATAATTATTCTACATGATGTAAAATAATGTTAACAATAATCTTGGCATTTATCATATCATAATATATTAGTATAATATATTTTATTGCAATGTATCAATAATGTAACAGCCTTACTCTGCTTGTTTTACTGATCAATTGAAATGCTTCTATCTAATGGAAGCGAGTTGAGTCTGTGTCCTTGTTTTGAATATCCCACTGGACAAAACTAAGGAACCAAAGGTGAATAATTGTATTTTCGCTAGCAGGTTATATATGTTGGTTTCAATAACTGTTTTAAATGTTTGTTTGTTTTTGTAAATTCCAACATTCTAAAATTTGGGAAATTCTTTCATAAGAGGATACATTTACAGTTTATTAATTGCAATATTTATTCATCAAACAAATAACTTTGAAATTATATTTTTGTATTTACCATCATTATTTTGCCTTGCTGATGGTCATACATATGGTGGATGATCAGGAAAAGTCATGTGACTGAAATGAATTGTGTCAGTTTAAAGTTACACAGTATCTGCATATTATTTAGTAACCAAACTCACTGTCAGCACTGAGGAGTTTTCTGATAATCCTGTTTTCATTTTGTAAATTGCTTGCTTGTAATTTTCTGACACTTTTAGTTTTAAGTAGATTTTATGTTTACTCAATTCTATAATTAGCAGTACTGGTCTTCAACAGCTTCTTAATGTTTGCTCTGACTATGGAACTGTTCATGACATGAAATTTAATACAGACAAGAGTGCGGTGATGATTTGCAGAACAAAGGAGGATAAATGTCTAATGTTTCCTCGACGTTTACAGGCAATGCCGTTCTTTATATGCTCAGGCAAATAGTTGGGCTCGCAAGTTTGGTGGGTGCACAGAGAGAGTGAAAGTTGCTTTGTTCAGAGCATACTGCACTCCTCTCCACAATGCACACTTGTGGTCTAGTTATTATATTTCCTGTTTTGCTTCTAACAAAATAAGCACATATCCCTCCAATATCTTCCTTTGGATTAAAGGATGTAGCTGCATCAGGAACACACACACAAGCTGACACACAAAACAGAGTATGACTGTAGATTTGACACTAGGATTATGAGAATTTATTATATTTTATTTGAAGATTATTTTGTGTTGAGATGATTATGATACATAGAGATCAGTGTCCAGTTATCCCTGATATTTTCTCCATAATTACTTCAACAGTAATATACTGTTTGGATCTTCAAATCCAAATGTAATCTAAGACCCATAAGCTGATAAAACATGAGCCCTGGGGGTTTTTAATTTAATTTTATTTTTTTATTGTTATTTTTCATTTATTGTTTTTTTTATTTTGTTGTTTATTCCCAGGTTTTGTTTTTGTTTTTGTTCTGGTGAGGTGGAATTTTGATTTCATTTCTGTTCCTTGTTATTGCAACACATTGTATTTCACATGTGGTTGTCTTATCTTTAAGATTATATAAAACCCCAACAATACCTTTGATGTTATGAATAAAAGATTGGTCGAAATTGATTTGCGCATTAGTACATGCTAGATTAATGCAACAATATCCTAATATGTTACACGTTTAGCAAACAAAGGAGATGTTTACTTGTGAAGAATTACTATTGTCAGATGTAAGTGTAATTTTTTATGGCAAAGATACCAATGCATTTGTTAAATGTGAATGTAAATAAATATACAAGTGATTTATTTACATAAATAATAATACACACAATGTGACAATCTTGATAAAGAGAATACAGAGGAAAGTTTTTCAATCACAACCCACAGAAGCACATTAAAAATATTATTTACATTTGTTATACAAAATATTTTGTATTAATTAATACAGGGAAACATCTGGTCGGGTCAAAGCATTTTAGAGTGCAGGCTTTCTTCTCTTCTTTTGCTGACTGTATCGCAACAATAAAAGCATTTTCACAATCCTGCCTATGTTGGACAATCCTAAACTAGCTCTTCACATTTGTAGTTGTGCAAAATAGCAACAACAATATATAAAAAATAAAAAAGAAGAAGAGGAGGAGGAGGAGGAGAAGCATGTTCCATGTGCACATATTACTGTAAGAATAAGTACCATTAGCACATTTAAGACATTGGAGACAAATACAAGTTCACCAGAGAGAATATTTTTTACAATAGTGTTCATGTAACAATAAATGAAATATTCTGTTTAGCAGTCCTCCAGATTGGTGACTACAGCTGCTTTATATATGAGGTCAGAAATATCTCCCAGTGAGGTCTGAGGATAGTGTGTCAAAGCCTGTCTCTGAAGTGCTCCATCTAAACTGGTTTGATGTGTGGGAATCACTTGGTCCACAGACATGGAGGAATATATGGCCTGATTGGCAGGACAGTATGATTTCAGCTGGTGTCCAGAGAACGCTTCAGGGTGAGCCGTGAAGCAGTTGTTCTGCCAGAGACTGTTCGACTGGTTTTGGAACGGATACTGAGCCAACCTGTCTGATGGACAATTGGAGAAAGATGACACTCCGGTTGTTTCCGAGTGTCTGTTCCCCCACTGTAGGACTCCAGGCAAGTCTGGGGAGATTGAGGGATGGGGTGGCGTTGGGTGCGGGAGATTTTGAGACCAGGGACTCAGAGCTTGTCTAAGGCTTTGCTGATGGTGACCCGGGCCTCTGCTGACCTCTGTTGCCCTGTCTCGTTGTTCATGGACGCCAGAATTTAGTTCTGGGTTTAAATCAAGACTGGTTGGTTGAAAGGTAGTGACAGGTATACATCCAGAGCTCACTTCCCCGCCTAGACTCCTCCTTACTGGTGTGGTCAGCTTCTTGCTTTTCATACTGCGAGCCCGTCTGTTCTGGAACCACACCTGGAAATAAATATTAAAATGTCAAATCAAGACGTTGAAATCAAAATAACATAATATGCCCATTCATCGTATTACACTACAGTTGTATTACCTGAATTTTGCTCTCTGGAAGCAGTGTGAGCGCAGCCAGTCGTTCGCGCAGAGTGATGTCTGGATACGGCGTAATCATGAACGCGCGCTCCAATTCTGACAATTGCGCGCGGCTAAAAATCGTCCTCTTCCTTTTCCTCTGCCCATCAGCACTGTAAGTTCTTTCGAGTTCAGGAGAAGACAGCGTATGCTTGGTTGTTACATCTAAAAAATAAAGTCACTTGTTTAGTAAAGTGTCAGAAAACACATCTTTCCCGATTCATTCTTAAAATAAAGTCCCGCGCCCATAGAATAACCTTTCTGGGTTCCATAAAGTCCTTTTCTTAAAATAACCTTTTTAATAATATAAAGAACCTTTTGTCCAATTGAAAAGTTCAGAGGATGTTAAAGATTCTTCATGGAACCATCAATGGAAATAAATAATCAAAGAGTGCTGGTATTTCTTTCTTTTTTTTTTTAGAGTGAACGTTTTTATAAAGAACGGTCTTTCTATTTAAAAAATATATAGGCTAGCGAAAATAACACAAAAGAAAGAATAAGACCAATGATTATTCAATTGCTCAAAGTAGTCTATTACAATCCAAGGTTACACTTTATTTTAATATGTCATTGTTACAGTGTAATTATATATTTAAGTACTAAGTAATATTAATTAACAACATAGGATTAGGGTTTGGTTGAGGGTTAGTTGCATGTAATTATGCATAATTTACTGTTATAACTAGGCCTATGGTAAAAAATAAATAAAAATGTGCTGAATTTAGTTAGGCTATAACAACTTAAAAATTCGTTAAAATAACTTAAATATGAAACTTAACTAAACTAACCTAAAGTTAACAAAACTTAATACTTTAAGTCAAGTAGCCTATACGAACACGTTCTTTTTTAAGTTAAAACAATACATTAAATATTTCTTCTTCTAATGTTGAATTTTAAGTTGTGATAAATCTTTATATATACATATACTTATGTAGCTAAGGATAGCCTACTTTAAAATAATGTGTTACCCAATCCAACAAACGTGTTTAACCCAAAGTTATGGGTTAACATGCTCACCTGTAAACTGGACCATGTTTGAGTTGAAAATAAAATCTCTCTCAGTGTCCACGGTTATTTTTTGAACTAAATCGAACGACTGGTCAAAAAACAATGCCATAGTCCAGTTTGCACTGTAAAAGTTCAGCTCTCGGTCTGAGGTTCCAGTCCTGCTCGCGTCCAACGCTGAAATGTTTCCGAGCGCATTCAAACCCACCTACTTTATACTCGCTGCTTTTCACACCCACACGCTCCTATCGCGCTTCAAGGTGTCGTCGCAGGAACAGCGACAGCCTGAATCAGAGGAGAATACAAATGCTTTCAACTTTGATTCCCCCCCACCACCCCCACCTAATCCCTCTAGCATGTCTGGCAACTTCGTGCCCATCTCCTGTCCTGAAGCTGCAGGAAAACAGAGATCCGCTTCTGTCTGATGTCTTTCAGATCCTTTATCAGGCAAATAACCACAAAACACGCTCTCCTCAAAGGCTCAGATGTCCAACATCTTTTTTTCCACAGAAAATGTTGGCAAATTTTCAAAATTAATAGGCATATATTAAATAAAAATGCACCTAAATAAATTAATACAATTATTAAATAATAATACATAGGCTATAAATAAAATACTAGGCTATACAAATTTTAAAAAAGCAAATAAAGAGACCAACTGATATTTCAACAACCTCACAATAAAGTGGGGAATAAATAAAAGCGCTTTGAGAGTTTCATTCATCAAAAATTGTATTCATCAAATCAAACCTTAAATTCAAAATGATCGAAAAATTGCAAAGGATTTGTCACAGCAATCTGTGCACAGCCTGGCAATACACAAAGCTAAAGTCAGCAGTTAAACATCGTGTTCTGTTATATAGGTAATATTTTTAGACCTATTCCCTGGATGCGTTTTTCTAATATCCAGGGACATATTATTATCTAAGGATGATATTACGGATTAAGAGCGGTGTACGACGAATGAACAGTAATCTAAACCCGAGATTACTTCAGTAATCTGTGCGTTTTTCAACTTTGTTGGCATGAGGCTCCATCACTTTCAGGTCAATTTCAGGTCAGAAAGACAACTTTCTTTCTTTTTTATCTAACCAAATGCACACAATTAGCCTAATATGTGCAACCTTTGGGGAAAAGATGACTTTGCGTCGAGTTGCGCTGTTTAATATAGGATAACCTTTTTATTTTTTTTACTGACCCGTTCTATTTTGTTAGATCATTTAGCCCAATACATTGTGCTTAGAATACACATATAGGCCATTCCATGCGCTTTGATATGAAAGGCCTATTAGCGACAAGTGGCTCCATCAACTGCTAAAGAGATGAAACACAAACACTCCAGACAAATCTTACGTTTCACCACTAACAGCGTAATGGGGGGAAATGTGTATTTTCCTGGTTTTGGCTAAAGCTGGCAACGATGATAAATGTATTGCGCTTTCTGGAAGCAACTTGTTTAATTAAAAAAAAATAACCTTACCAATAGGCTACAATACACAGCGATTTGTTGTTAGGACCGATGGGCGGGATCAGGAAAAACAAACAAACACTAATATAGCCTAATATGAAATCATGTATCAGTGAATAATTGTAAAGTTTTTTTTTTTTTTTTCAAGCAAAGTGGTTAATTTTTATTTATTTATTGCTTTAAACAACAAAACAACACAACATACACTTTTAGAGCCAGGGGAGCAAAGAAAACACACACACACACACACACACACACACACACACACACACACACACACATATATATATATATAAATCTAAATAAATATTAATAATAATAATAAATCACAAAAATACAAGACCTTTGTATCAATCAAATTAACAGTATTAATAGCTTTTCCATTAGTACTAGATTGAATAGTAGAAAAGTAATTTTCTAATTCTTTAAGGAATACTGAGAAAAGGGTTTTTTTTGTTTAGAAAACTTACACTTATGGATGTGAAATTTGACTAATAAAATGAACAGATTCATTACAAAAGCCTCCTTTAATCACACTGATATCATACTTTGAATATCCAAAAATTACATTTTCAAAATGCTAAACAAAATTAAAGAGTAGGCTACCTTTTCCTTAATAAACATAGACACCTCACCATAACTTTTTCACATGGTTAATTTCAGTATGATTTGTTGTTGTTATTGTTTAATACCTCATATTAACTCATTCAACACTGGCTTTTGATGAGGCATCATCTCTCTTTTTCCTATAAGCTAGTCTTTTATGTTTTTAATTTAGCTTACCACATGCTATTCACCTTAACAGAAGTCCACAGAAAATGACTGAAGAAGAGTGAGGAAAACAACGTTGCTATTCTTGAAAATACAATTTTACTTGACAAAGCCGTCACTTCAAAATGCTAAACAAATTTCAGATCATATACAGTATCCTGAAATCAACCCCACTTAAAATGAATTCACCCCATTCTACATTAGATTATATCAAACCAAGTGACGTCTGACATCAAATTATGCTGATAATTATGATTATGATCTAATTTTTCAGAATTATGTCATCAAATTAACAATGGAATATGACCTATGCTCCAGTAACATTTAATAATCAGAACTGCAGAATGCTTTTCATCTTAATTTGAAACATTTTAACTTTTTGTGAAATGTTTTGCTTGAGAAGGGTTGTTGGTATAATCTTTCTTCTAAAT
This sequence comes from Rutilus rutilus, assembly GCF_951802725.1. Taxonomy (NCBI): domain Eukaryota; kingdom Metazoa; phylum Chordata; class Actinopteri; order Cypriniformes; family Leuciscidae; genus Rutilus; species Rutilus rutilus. The sequence continues at coordinate 5,109,827 of NC_140221.1, forward strand.
AGTAAACTATTTCTTTCTACCGTACAGCACCTTAAAACATCAACCTGCGCTCTTGACACACTTCCCACATCATTTTTCAAAAGTGTGTTTAACAGTTTAGAAGCAGATCTTCTAGAAGTGGTAAATGCCTCACTTCTCTCTGGGAGTTTTCCAAACTGCCTGAAAACTGCAGTTGTCAAGCCCCTCCTGAAAAAGAGCAATCTGGATAAGACCATATTAAGCAACTATAGACCGATCTCAAATCTTCCTTTCATAGGCAAGATCATTGAAAAAGTTGTCTTCAATCAGCTGAACAAATTCTTATGCTCGAATGGATACTTTGACAATTTTCAATCTGGTTTCCGACCGCACCACAGCACAGAGACAGCGCTCATAAAGATAATAAATGATATTCGCTTAAATACTGATTCAGGCAAATTATCGGTGCTGGTACTACTCGACCTCAGTGCTGCATTTGACACTGTCGATCATAACATACTTCTGGACAGGCTGGAAAACTGGGTGGGGCTTTCTGGGATAGTCCTAAAATGGTTCAGGTCATACTTAGATGGGAGAGGTTATTATGTGAGTATAGGAGACCATAAGTCTGAGTGGACATCCATGACATGCGGAGTCCCTCAAGGCTCAATTCTTGCGCCACTCCTGTTCAACCTGTACATGCTTCCAATGAGCCAAATAATGAGAAAGAACCAAATTGCTTACCACAGCTATGCAGACGACACACAGATTTACTTAGCCCTATCGCCTAACGACTACAGCCCCATTGACTCCCTGTGCCAGTGCATTGATGAAGTCAACAGTTGGATGTGTCAAAACTTTCTTCAATTAAACAAAGACAAAACTGAAGTCATTGCATTTGGAAACAAAGATGAAGTTCTCAAGGTGAACGCATACCTTCACTCTAGGGGTCAAACAACTAAACATCAAGTCAGGAATCTTGGTGTGACACTAGAGTCAGACCTTAGTTTCAGTAGTCATATCAAAGCAATAACTAAATCAGCATACTATCATCTAAAAAATATTGCAAGAATTAGATGCTTTGTTTCCAGACAAGACTTAGAGAAACTTGTTCATGCTTTCATCACCAGCAGGGTGGATTACTGTAATGGACTCCTCACTGGCCTTCCCAAAAAGATCATAAGACAGTTGCAGCTCATACAGAACGCTGCCGCCAGGATTCTGAGCAGAACCAGAAAATATGAACATATCACACCAGTCCTCAGGTCTTTACACTGGCTCCCAGTTAGATTTAGGATTGATTTTAAAGTATTATTACTGGTATATAAATCATTCAATGGCCTAGGACCTCAATACATTGCAGATATGGTCACTGAATATAAACCCAACAGATCACTCAGATCATTAGGATCATATCAGCTAGAAATACCAAGGGTTCACTCTAAGCATGGCGAGTCCGCTTTTAGCTATTATGCCAGCCGCAGCTGGAACCAGCTTCCAGAGGAGATCAGATGTGCTCCTACTGTAGTCACATTCAAATCCAGACTCAAAACACATCTGTTTAACTATGCATTTACTGAATGAGCACTGTGCCAATGTTCGTCCGACTGTTTGAACTGTACTGTATTTTCTGTATAAACTGTTTTAATTATTCTTATTCTTTTTATTATTTTAATTTCTTCTATGTAAAGCACTTTGAATTGCCACTGTGTATGAAATGTGCTATATAAATAAACTTGCCTTGCCTTGCCTTGCCTATGCATAGCAAAAGATAATGAGTGAGTATATCTGAACAAGAATGCTCATTATAACAATGCTTCTTGTTTTTTGGCAAAATTGCAACACATTATGTGTGCAGTCATCCTCACAAAATATTACTATCATGAACACAGTTGAGAAAAAAAACGTTGTTTGGAAATAATAAATATTAACTATAGTGTAATGGATGTGCAGTTCGCTTCACCAGTGACCACACAGGGTCGCTGTGGTTTTATTGACATGTCTATCTTATAGCCTAAACCGTCTTTCCCCCCTATGCCACATCCCTTTTCATTAAAGAATTTATAATCATGAATTATTATATTAATCATATTATTAATGAAAATAGGCCTAATAGTAATAGTCGCTGTAGTACTAGTAGCCTATATTGTAAAAAAAAAAGTGCTTAATATACCTATATTGTAATAATAATAATAATAATAATAATAATAATAATAATAATAATAATAATAATAATAATAATAATAATAATAATGCTTTAAGTACAGAACAAAACGGAGTTGCATGTACAAAACCATTATAGCCATGGCATACACAAGCTTTTTATTCATGCAAAAATCGACTTACTTTAAATTATACCAAGTAACTAATAACAACAACAGTAACATCAATAAAATCAAAAACAAAAGCCAGAGAAAAACATTTAGGCTTTAGGCTATTATAGTGTAAACACGGGGTAATTTTGACATTTCAAAGATTTTGTTGTGACCATCATAGACATAATAATTATACCCTATTATAGTCAACCCTGACTTCAAGAGTTTGTGTTGTAAAAATAAAAGAACAAAAATAGCATTTTCTTTTTCTCAATAGTTTTGAATATAGCCTACTTAGAAAGTGTGCTATTACAGGGGTAACATTTATGTAAAGTATTAAATGTAACAACTTTTATCTTATTTTGTCACTCTATGTACGCACGCCGAGCACGTGACGTCCTCACGTCATATATACGTCACTGACATCTGGCGGGAGTTATAATTGCGCGCACCGTATACCTCGAGTATTGCTCTTTTAACGTTGACTTCGTTTAAATATTCATTTTATTTGCGGAAATGATTGGGCAGAAAAGTATTAAGTCGTTCTTTTCGCCCGCGTGCAAAAAAAGAAATCTTACATGCTCAGGAGATGCAAGAGATGATGTGAGTAAAACACACTTTATTTACTCTGGTCTGTTGCGGCTGGACTGGGAGTCATATGTCGACACATTTCGCTTGAAATATGAATGAAAGTGGTGGTGCTTTATTTATATGTTGAACATATTGTCATTCACGAGCGAATAGAATTGGCTCTGATTGACACCTCGTTGTTCTTTTCCCCTATTCCCGCGAAATGTAGTTTACACAATTCCGGAAGTAGTTTTACGTCCTAATAAATTATCTGAAAGATACTAATTATTTAATTCAAATAATTGAATTAAATAATAATTTTATATTTATTTACTTTTTTTGTTCCTGTCTATCTGCTGGCCTCACTCCAGTCCAGTAGTTGGCGCTAATGCACCTTTATAATACAGAAGAAGTAGTTTTGGCTATCACTTCAAACAACATGCTGCGAAAATGTTACTGTAAACAAAACCGCTTACATGTCAATTGCACATATTTTAGTTGTTTATAAATCAAAATCTCGCGCATTCTGGTCGTGCCTGCAACCAATATGGTGGAGCGCTAACGGTTTACTAAATCATTTGAGTCTTGGCATCAAAACTTTGAGAAGGCATTCTATGACATAACTAATAGACAATGTTTTCAAGTATAGCTTGTCTTCGTTTTTTAAATGTACAAATGCTCGGCCGTGCTGCCAAGCGATCTTGGACTTCAACCAAATACATTAAAATATCGCCTCAGGGGAAAAAGCAAAAGTTGGAGAGCGAAGACTTCACCTGCGCGTCTTCATCGCTGAGTCCTGAGCAACTTGAACGGATCAACAGAAACAAAAAGGCGGCCCTGGAAAGGCTCTCTGCTCTCCAAACTGCTCCGGACGGGTTTGGAGAGAGCTGGAAGAAAGCTCTCAGTGCAGAATTCGGGAAGAACTACTTTAAGTCAGTAAGTAAGACATGGACAATCATTTTAACTTTAACCCTTGATAAAAGAAGAGTAATATACAGCAGTGCTTGTCTTTCGCAGTTGATGTCTTTTGTTGCTGAGGAGAGGAAAAAACACACCATCTATCCTCCCTCAAATGAAGTTTTCTCCTGGACACGGACATGTGACATACAAGATGTGAGTTTAATGTCGTGTTAGTATGTAAGGCGGGTCAAACTAATCAGTTGTTCCTTTGCGTTTAAACCCTAGCAATGCTTTAGACAGGAAAAAATGACAAAATGAAACATTTAGGAGGCAATTTTATTTTGGTTTTAGTTGCCAAATGTTAAAATCACCAGATAAAGAATTATGTTCAAAAGCATTTAGCTTGCACAGAGAATTTAGCTGCTTTATTTTGCTTTAAAGACTCTATGAAGTCAAAGAAATTTAGTTGTTTTTTAATATCTATTAGCTTTATAGTCATCCCCTAATAGCACATATATGTGATGGCATGCATACATTGCAAAGATCTCTTTTTGATATGCATATTTTCAGATGGAAGTGGTATTTTTGCATGTGCTCATCAGCAATGTTTTCCTAAAACATTTCCAGTCGGATGTTAAACAGGCATTTGGAAACAAGTCTTTAAAGTCGACATGAAATGGAAGTTGCGATAGTCTTTTCTTTACTATTGTGACGTATATCTGAGTGAAATGGCTTCTCAAGCAAGAAAAAAAATGTAGGACGGGACTTGGTTTTGTCCATGGGGAATTGTATGGATGGTTGTGGTTTGCTATTGGTGGATCTCATGTGAGTGACAGGTTCCCTCGCGCCAGGAAACACATCATCAGAGAAGAGATGTGCTGCAAGAGGGAGGGGAAGATATTTAGCTTAAAGATTACAATGGCGCATTAAAGGTAGGGTAGGTAATCCTGTTCAGAAACACTTTTTTTTATACTGAGTGAAATGGTCCTTCCATCCTGAGAGTAGTCAATACATTATGTGTTCAGAAAAAGGAATGAAAAAAATCTGACCTCTGTAGCAGCTGCAGGACAGTAAAAACGCTGATCAATCACTGCCACTCGGTCCGAGTGTAAAGAACCAATCAGATGCCTTCATGTCTCGTGCCCGAGCCCCACTGCGCGCGCTGCCCACTCATCACATGTCACCGTTCCCGGAAATATTCAGCTCAAAGCACCTGCATATGCAGTCAGCGAAGGCAAACAAGGCAAAAACTACTTCCTCGGACCCTGCCCGCACTCTTGAACGACCTCCTCTGCTTCGCCCTCAACCCCGGACCTGTCCTCGAACCGACGATGCGGTACTTGTCTCCGGACTCAGAGTGTACGTTAGTCTTCATTAGAGTCAACAATGTTTTCATCATGGAAACTCTTACATGCAAAACACTGTATATGTTATGAATCTTACACGAAATTCACCTTCATCACAGTGTAACTGATGGTAATGGAAAAACGTGTATCAATGCAACCTGTTTTTAGCTTTGCCTTATAAATATAGCTCGTTACCGAATGAAACTTTACCATTATCGATATGCTAGCTTGATAGTGAGTACTAAAATAAATCTTATTTGTTTATATTCATAGTGATAAAGTTAGGTATTTTATTACATGTGATTCTGACATGATGTCACTGTACGTACTGTGCTCCTTCCTCTCCACTCGTCTCAGGTAATAAATGCGTCTTCCAGCTGAGCCTGAGCGTTTGGCGTCGCGCGGTCATGTGTTTTGGGGGCGTCGCTTTGGAAGGAGCTCAGAAGGGAGGGGGTGGGAGTGAATGGAAATAATGAGCTGTGTTTATTGCAGATTAAAAGGTCTACAGTCACTCGATTTTTATATTTTCTTTTTCAGAGTACTTACATTTTAATTATGTATTGGTATATAAAGACAGTTTAAACAAATTTGGAATGTCTTTTTTTTTTTAGAAAAATCCTACCTACCCTGCCTTTAAGTAAATAAAAAGATGTGCATTGATAAATAATTTATATAAACTTCTATGGTGGTGATTGGAAACCATAAGAAATTAAAAGGGTCCAAAGGGGTTGCATGAAATGGCATCGTGTAGAACTAAAAAACAAAACACTGTGTCTTGCACCTTATGATGATATTTTTTTCTTGTGATTCTAGGTAAAGGTTGTGATACTTGGCCAGGACCCTTACCATGGGCCGAACCAGGCTCACGGGCTTTGCTTCAGCGTTCAGAGACCTGTGCCACCTCCACCAAGGTATTGTCTTGCAGTCGTCATAACACTATCCACAAGACACATCATTTCAAAGCAGCTTTACAGATTACTATATTGTGATATGTATAAATTAGCAATTGATTTGTTTTGAACCATTTGTTTTAAACCAGTGATTCCGAGCACGGACTGCCAAAGTCACATGACAAGGCTTTGGCATCACTGTTTCCAAACATTTTAATGGTTTGCAGCTAGAGGGCAATTCCTGTGAACCATGAAACAGTTTCTAAATGGTTTTACCTGATCTCTATAAATCTGTAGACCTTTTTATGAAACTTTTTGTATAATAAAAATGTAAATTGTAGTTAAGTCTCTTATTGGCCTGATTATCTAAGATCTCCATAAAACAAACACAACAACCCCTAACATTGAATTAAATAACACATATTATACAGACACTTTAATATTTAATGATATTAGATCTGTGTTTCCCAACACTACACATTTTTTTTATTATTCTAACTAAAGGGCCTGTTTACTCCTGGTCACTTCATGCGTTTTCTCAGATCGGAATGCTATCCGATCGTAAAAAGACCAGGTGTAAATGCCCTCTAAAACACATTTGAGAAGGATTTAACTCTGATCACTCAAACCACTTCAGGAGTTGTTCTGAGACGCACTCCAGACGAAACTGGACAAGTGTAAATGCATCTGGTTGTTGAAACCACATTATGTAAATGTTATTCATCTCAGCAATGCCAAAAAAAGAAACGTGTGAGAGCGTGTTATTGGCTGTATGACGTTATAGCCAGATATAACAGCGCTACTGCAACACACATCGTCGCAGATGAGCAGAGTATCTCTTCAGCAAGACTGTGCGCAAACTACCGCAAATAAAACTGTAAGTCGCAGACGCTCAACACACAATCATCTTCATTACAAGTAAAGAAACTAAATGATCGTACCAGTGCTGTTGCCGCTCTCTCTCCTATTGCGGTCTTTGAGTTTGAAATTGGCTGATGAGCAATAAAATGCAGCTCATATCTGTTGCTTTCGCTGACGTGAACTCCGTCAAATTTGCATATAGCGTGGGAATTGAAGATCAGATTTATGTTTGTTTTGTGGAGACATGTTTTCAGCATTGATAATAATAATGAAGGTTTTTTGAGCATCAAATCAGCATAATATAATGATTTCTGAAGCATCATGTGACACTGAAGACTGGAGTAATGATGCTGAAAATTCAGCTTTGATCACAGGAATAAATTAAAATATATTCATAAAATAAATATATTCAAATAGAAAACAGTTATTTAAAATTGTCCTAATATTTAACAATATTACTGTTTTTTTTTTTGTATATATATATATATATATATTTTTTTTTTAATCAAATAAATGCAGCTTTGGTGAGCATAAGAGACTTCTAAACGGCAGTGTATGTTACTATATTGTTCAGCAATACTCAGCAAGGAATTCGTAGGCCGCTCTGCCATACATTCACATTTCACAGCAATTATACCTTTCTCTGAGGTCACAACTACGTCATTACTTCAGGTTGGATGATTCTGATTGGCTAAGAAATAGAGACGTTTTCCACACATGGGCTGATATGCTGGAGAATATCTCAATTTGTAATAAGGCTGACACCTGGACCCTAGTTTGAGTCACGTTGTGACCTTCCAGTTTCGCAGAACTGCGTTTCTAAAGTCAGTCAATCTCCCCAGGGTGCCAGATGTTTACCAATACAGGACCTGTAACAAAGAATACTAGCGCACATACACCCCGACAGCGCCTGAAAATAGGTCTAATAGGTTAGACAAACTTAGTCCCGGTCACGTTGGAAGTTACTGAGCTGGGGACTATTTTCAGGCGCTGCGTCATATCATTACGCCTGCTGCACCCATGGTACGGCAGCAAAGTTTCTTGATTATTACGCAGGAATGAGAGTATAGGTCCTAGCCATATCAGCCTAGAAAAGGTCTGTCGGTCTTAGAACACGATGTAACTACAGAAGAGTCAAGTTTTAAATAGGAAAAATATCGAAACTCTTTGGTCATTTTTTTTTTTTTGAGAGAGATGCTAATGGTCTTGTCCGATTCAATGATCTATGCTAAGCTATGCTAAAAGTGGTACCGCCAGACCCGGAGATCGGCTGAATGGATTCGAAAACGGTAAAACTCAACTGTTTAACTCTGGGGGAGTTGTAAAATGAGCCTATTTCCAAAAAAAGTGGAGTATCCCTTTAATTTTATCGAAGGATAAATATTGATTAATAACTTGATTATTGATCACTCATTAGATATACATTGATGCGGCAGTGGATTCCGGGATCGGACCCTTCATAAGCGTCTTTCGCCCATTTCACACATACTCAGTGTGCAGTGTGTGTGCAGGAGCAAGAGCAGCACGCGCTATAGTGCTTTCACATCTGCTGTGTTTGCAGTGCGTAACTGATCCGCGGCTGTACCACAAACACATACTCAGTATTTTTATCAGCAACTTTTATTTAAAAAAAAGTTTTGTCAGCATTGCGATTCTCTTTGTACACATATACACTCTTTAATAGACGTAGTCACGTTTAAACACAATTTCAACAACGTATTATTCAATGCATTACTTCTATATAATTATATATTAAGTTGCTCAAGCAAGTGGTAAAATATTTAACCATGTTGTACTTATATTAAAATCGCATACATTTTAAATTAAAACTTAAAATTGACAAAAACAGCAGACTCGTACCCTTTCTTTTGCATAATTTAAATCTTTATACAATAAATCTTGCATGTCACAAAGAACTTGTTTTTCCACCTCCACGAATGAGACGAGTGTCGTTCATTATGTCGCATTGTTGAAGTAAATTGTAGTTTTCCTTGCTTTACTCCGGTCTTAAAGTAAAAATATGACTCTGAAAAATAGTAATATTTAATTAAATCCATTTATGGTGAGATTACTACATTTTATTTAATTAAATGCACTTATGATGAAATTACTACATTTTCAGGTCAATCTGTGTTCATTTTGACCACGAACCATTACAGATGAGAAAATCCGTCTGGATCAATATGGGCTTGATGCCCTTGAGATAAGAACCTCAGGGTTAAGAAAGGCAATCAAAAGATAATCAAACATAATTCTCAGGTTCTTAACTGTAAAAGACCATTTAACGAGAGACTGTGCGAAATTATATTCTGACAGCTTACGTTTAATTTCAACCTCTGTTATTCTTAACATAAAAATATGTATTTTACTCAAATTATTATAAGGGCTTTATGATTCTTCGTTTTGGATGCAATTATTTTATGTCACTTTTGCTGTTCACAGCTTGGTGAACATATTCAAAGAACTGGCTTCAGACATCGAAGGCTTTGAGCAACCCGGCCATGGAGATCTCACAGGATGGGCAACGCAAGGTGTGATTCATGCTTTCTCCTTTTCATGGCATGCACTTTACTGGTTCATTACAGAACTGATGACACCGCAAGATATGTCAAGAGTAGGGCTGCACGAGACTGGAAAAAACTGACATAGCGATGTTTAGTTTTTCTGCTATATATATATTGCAATATGAAAACAATTGCACCAGATATTTTACCAAAAACACGATTTCTCAGCTGTTCAAAATGTTGTTGTTTTTCTCTGTTATTTCTTTAGAGATATTGACTGTTTGCATATTCATTAAACAAAATATTCTGGGGGCTATGAAAGTTTTGTGAATGTGATCAAAAATGCTGGTGCTGGCTTGCAACTTTTTTTAGTAAACTCTGGCGTGGAAAGAGTTAAGACAGTCTTAACATAGAAGCTATGCTTATGCATCAACTGGCCCCACTGCAGGGTTCGTACAAGGTGCTTGAAGTACTTGAATTTGACTTTTTGAAATTTAAGTCCTGGAAAACCCTTGAAAACAGCCATATTTATGAAGAGGTACTTGAAAAGTGCTTGAATTATTGAAAGACAATATATATGAAATACATTTTTTCTATGAAACCATACTTTCATGCAAAATGAACGCTGCAGCCCATCTGATTAAGATATAAAGATATTTTGCATGACTACGAATGCTACGATATTGCTCATAAATATCCAAGTATATGATACAGCTTTCATTCATCAGCTCAATCATATAGTCATCGGGAAAAAATCAGTTTGAATAAAGGAAAGTGATATCTTTGTCATAGCATGGTTAACCATTAAATGGTTAATGTTGCCACAGTCATTGCATACTTTGCATGTGCTGCAATTTGTTTTATTGGTATATGTTTATTTATCTGTTTACCTTGTTTAGAATTTGAAAGATAATAAAGATATTGTTTTGAGTGATATCTATGATTGAAGTCCTTGAAAACCAAAAAAGTAGAGCCTGAAAAGTCCTTGAAAGTCCTGGAATTTCATTTTACAGTATCTGTACGAACCCTGCCACTGGCTCGAGGTCCTTTCCTGATCCTGCTGTCCTCTCTCTTCTCCCTTTCCTTCCTGTCTTCTCTCACTCTGAAAGTATAAGAAAAAGGAAATATAAAAGAAATGTTATGTTATCAGAGAGAGGAGCATTGGACCAGTGCACAATGCAAACAAATCAAAGCAAATGTAGGACTGGAACCATTGTTAATTAAGAAAATAAGAAAGAAAACACTTGTTTAAACCACTAATATTTGGAATTACATATTAATTTGGCTTTTTCTACAATTAACTCAATCTTCTGAATCAGGTTGCAAAAATGCTTTTCTCTCATCTGACCTATTATTCCTTTTTTCAAAGTCTTGTTCCGCACGGTTTCGCACTGTCGGCAGAAATTGGTCCTCGTCGGCTTTTTTTCGGCCGATTCGGCATGTTGAATCAGCGTCGGGCCGTCGGTGAGACAGAGAACTCTGATTGGCTGTTCAGCTTAGTGAAGAGACCGTGCATGAGAATAATAGCAAAACAGCGAGCAAAAAAGTAAAAACGATACAGATAGAAGGCTGCTCTAATGTTACGTCATCTTACCTGAGTGTTCCTTGGTGAATATTTCAATATTAACATGAGCGGAGTGGAATAAAGAAAGTGTTTAGCAGGATTGATATTCAAAACAGTAAGCACGCACTGCTTTGCTTATGGTTTGTGTATCTGCAGCCTGCAGTGTCGGTTTCCCTTTTTGAATGACGAATATAGACGAATATATCTGCAGAAATAGACAGTTGTCTCATTTACATGGTCGGCAGACAGTCGGCAGTAGTTCTCTCGGTGTGTTCAAGTGCAGTTTTTTTACCAACACAAGGCGACAACACAGAAGGCTTTCATCAGCGCTAGTTCGTCGGCGTCGGCTTGGTGTGTTCCAGGCTTTAGAGTCTCTACTAGAATTACTAGTTTTAGAATACTAAAATAAAACTCATTATTTTTCACATATTTTACATTGTTGCAGCACCTCTCTTCCCAGTCTGTCAGTAACGCTCAGCCCTGTTTAGTTCCTGTCTCTGTGAAGCCCCTCCTTCTGAAAAGGACAATATGCTCCTCTGATTGGTCAGCTGGATCCGTGTGTTGTGATTGGTCAACCGCTTAGAGCGTGTTTTGGAAATGTCACGCCTCTCACCATAACATCAAGTTTCAAAACACTACTAAAGCAACTCAACCCCTTTATTTAGCATATGTCTTGTGCAGGAATTATTAAAATGAGGAATATTGTGACGTGTTTGTTCCCAGAAGAAAACTCAAGACTACAACTGAAGCATTTCAGGGAGTTCAGAAACAGTGATAATAGGCGCGTTTCCATTACAGATTTGCGTAAAACTTTAGTGAATTTTTTTTTTTTTTTTTTTTTTTTTAAATGTCAACAAAAAACTATTGCAAAATGACGGCGTTTCCATTAACCGATGTTATGCGACTAAAACCTCATTTTTCTCCTCTCGCGATAAGTCATTCCAAAAATCATGGCAACGGACATTGATAGGTTTATGTATATCCCAGCCACTGGGATATACATCAACATATACATATACATTTCCAATCATTAATGGCAAGGAGAGACCCTTATACTCATGAGCGGCACATATGAGGTGTTTCTGGGTGTTTCTCACTCGTATCTGCTTCGAGGTCTTGATTGTGGCATTTATTTGAGGTTTAGAATCCAGTATTCCTGTAATTCTTTGTCCTTTTATGAATTTAATAAAGAACTCTGTCTCGTATTCTGTCCAAACATACCGCGTCATCTACGTCAGGTGACTGTAAATGCGCAAAAACTGTTTCCATTGCAGTTTTGCGAAATATTTCTTTTTCGAATTGCCTGAAAAACCACCTCATGCGAGCGTAAAAACTTTTTTGCGATAAATGGGAGTTTTTGCGAAATTGACGTGTTTCCATTGGGCGTATTTTCAATTCGCAATTTCAATTTGCGCAATGTGAAGGGTAATGGAAACGCGGCTACTGATATAAAGAGAATAACTCCCGCTGGAGTGACTTTGTGCTTTGTAGCTTTGCAGACCTTTTTCATCCTCAAACAGCAATATTACACTAAAGAAAGTTGAAAAAGTTAAATGTTTACTGTTAGATGCAATATAATGAATACATAGCCATATAAGCTAATTTCCTTGTGCATGTAAATGTGTTTAATGACAACCTCTTTATAAATGTCTGTTGTAGGGGTTCTGCTGCTGAATGCTGTGCTAACTGTGCGCGCGCACCAGGCCAACTCTCACAAAGACAAGGGCTGGGAGATTTTCACAGATGCGGTGGTACACTGGCTCAGCACTAACATGCAGGGTCTTGTTTTTATTCTCTGGGGCTCTTATGCTCAGAAGAAAGGGGCTGCGATTAACAAGGTATGTTGGAAACATAGAACTTGATGTGTGTAATTCTTTCAGTTCATAACTGAACAGCTAGAAAATACATGCCAGTAGATCCGATAAATATTCCAAACAGTTGTACATTTGTTTTCTGATTGTTGACTTGTAGAATCGCCACCATGTTCTGCAAGCCGTCCATCCCTCGCCACTGTCTGCTCACCGTGGCTTCTTTGGATGTAAACATTTCTCAAAGGCCAATGAACTGCTGAAGAAGTCAGGAAAGAAGTCCATCGACTGGAGCGCTTTGTGAAGGTTTCCCTGTTTGGTCGATTCAGTCGTGTAAATGGATGCTGTTTGTCCTGTTTTAAAAGTAACCTTTTTTTTTTTTTTCATTACCTGCTAAAATGATCAGTGTGTTGGTTATGAATGTTTAAGAGTAGGTATATAGTTTATTTTAATTACTTTATTGCTGTTCATTTTCATCTACTTTTCTGCATTTATCCCTTTTAGGTAGTCATGTAAAACACTAACACTGGTGAATGTTTTCGTTTATGCCTGTTAATACATTAAACTATTTTTCTACTGAATGTTATGTGCACTTGCTTTGTCAATCTAAATCTGTGTGTTTTAAGTAGGATAGACTATTTTACAAGTGTTTCAAAGCCAGATTAGATGTAATATCGCAAAACCAGTTTTTAGATTGAGCCAGGATTAGTTCTATTAGGACATTTAAAGCTGCATTCAGTAGCTTCGGGATTTCTTCGCTGTATTCTCGCTTTTTGCTCGCAGGTTTCTCTCTAGAGCTCCCCCCACAGCTTCGGAATAGATATTTGACAACACTGTTGTAAAAACTCGTTGGCGATTCTCAGACAACAGAGGCTAGTAGATCACCGACATCAAAGCAGATGGGACATTCTTTAAAACGTCTTCTTCATTTGGGTTCGAACAGCGTGAGGGAGCGCAATAATGACAGCATTTTAGCAGATTTCTTTTGGCCGTAAAGCAATTGTTTACATCGCGAGACCTGATATCACGCCATACTTCCTGCCGCGGCCCTATGTTCTATATGCCCGCCGGCTCAAAGTTGCAAGTGTGCATTTTCCGCTCAGGGGCACCAGGGGGGTGCGAAACGACCACCATTCAACCCGAAATAAGTAATATAACCATTCCAATGACTCCAAAGCTGTTCAGTTAAGGTAAAAAAAGTTACTTAGGTCACCTTTAAGTAGCTTTTATAAAATGTGCCTTAGGGGGGAAAAATACCCATACATTTAATTTTTTGTATTTTTTTTCATGTCATTTACATTCAGAGCATAAGAAACAAATGGAGGGAAAAAAAACATTTTTGAAAAAAGATATTTTATTCACATGTATATTAAGTAGGGGACAGTGGACACCACCAGGACTCAATTGTTTAAAAAATAAAAACATTAAATGACATATAGGCAAAACCAATGGGTTTTGTTTTCTTTCATTCACCAATCAATTTTTAGGTTTCAGGATTTTTTTTTTTGTTTAAACAAAACTTTGTGTAAAGATGATTCTCATAACTGTTCTGAAAGATATAACGGAATGAATTGATATACCATTTTACTTTATGCATCATGTGGGCAAAATGGCCATAAATGGGTTTTCCCATTCAATACACGATCTAATTTGCATATTAATGTGTTCTTGGGGCAACATGTAATAAAAAGTGTAATAATGGGAGTAATAATTGGCAACATTTTAATAATGATATATAATATTTCATTGGAATATTGATAAATCATTTCTTTGTTGATTTATGACAAACAATTAGAAAATTAGTCATATTTAAATTATAATTACAAAATATTATCAACTAAATTAATGCCAGTCATTTTTAAAGACCAAGAATTTGTAATCATGGTGAAACCTCCAAACATTTGGTATATCTGAAAAGCCCTGAATATGCTCTTTACAGAACATTAAAACCGTGACATGTATGCTATCAGAGAAATTCACTAAAATGCAATGTCCACTACAGAGGACAAAAGTCTATGGGTCCCAGGAGCAGTGTTGAGCAAAGTTACTTTTAAAAGTAATGAATTACAATACTGCGTTATTCCCTAAAAAGTAACCAACTGTGTTTCTTAGTTACTTTTTATGGAAAGTAATGCTTTACATTACTTTTGCGCTACTTTTTCTCTCCTGGGCTGGGCTTGCTTGTTTGTTTTTAATAACAAAACAAAACAAAAAAATCACCCTTCAGCAATAAAAAAAGAAAAGAAAAAATGAAACCAATATGATGTTTATCATTCAATTTAATTTTTGCTTATTCATATGGTTGAACTGGCCATAAACTTCATAAAAAGACTGCAGGAAATACATTGGTTAATTGAGATTAAAAACATAAAGTATATTTGTGTTATTTAACATATTTAAAGGTTGTATCAGCGATTTCAGGCCCAAACATAAATTATCACATTCATCTAATCTTTCCTAACAATCCGAGATGAGATGAGATCTGCACACAAAAACAATTGGTTTCACCAACCACTCAAAACCAAATAAATAGTGTTCCAACCAATCACCGACAGGGGGTGTGTGTTGTGAGGTTTTCGCGAGCAGCCGTCATAGGCAGCCGTGCACGAGCGCAAAACCTCACAACACACACCCCTGTCGGTGATTGGTTGGAACACTATTTATTTTGGTTTTGAGTGGTTGGTGAAACCAATTGTTTTTGTGTGCAGATCTCAGAGCCTAGGCTGCCTACAGAGACGCGTTTTTTTGACGGCATGCTTATGGGGCGGGCAGTTAGCGGATCGTTAGGAAAGATTAGATGAATGTGATCATTTATGTTTGGGCCTGAAATCGCTGATACAACCTTTAAAGGTGCAGTGTGTTATTTTTAGTGGCATCTAGTGGTGAGTTTGTGAATTGCACCCAACAGAAGTTATGGTGGCCGACAGGAAGTGATGTCGTCGTCTGAGACAGCAGAGAGTAGCCAGTTAAGCAATGAGGTTTCTTTACAAAGAAGATAAATTAAGAAATTAGGTTTACTTAATCATTCAGTAAAACGATATGTTATTGCGAATATTATTGTTACTTTATATTATTGTCATCATTGTGTCAGTGTTTTATTTGCTGTCTTTAGCTAGCTTCTTTGCACGAAGAACAACATAGTGACGAAACGTGTTTGTCCGTTTAGGGCTCCTGTAGAAACATGTCGATGTAAGGGGACCGGCGGTGTGTGTAGAGAGAAATGCCTCATTCTAAGCTAATAAAAACATAACGGTTCATTAAGTAAGGTATTTATACACCACTGAAAACATAGTTATGTATATGATATTGCATTTCTGTCAACAGATCCTCCTAAATATTACACAATGCACCTTTAATTATAGCAGGTTTGAGTAATACTCGAGTTCAACCGGCTGGCCCTGAATGTTTATGTGAATAAAAGCCTAAATTCAAACTGTTCATCATATTAGCGATCGAGTCTTCAGAAAATTTGGACTAAACCACTCAATTCATATTTAGTTTTTCCCTTTATGATCAAAGGTAATGTTATTGGTTATCAAAAATCCCTTTATGAACTTTTTGAGGCGTCAAAGTGGTAGTTGCGTAGCTGTCAATGGAGGGACAGAAAACTCTCAGATTTCATCAAAAAGATCTTCATTTGTCTTCTGAAAATGAGCGAAAGTCTTGCGGGTTTGAAATGACATGAGGGTGGTTAATGACAGAATTTAGATTTTTGGGTGAACTATCCCTTTAAACTGTGTTTGTGAAACCGAAGGAAAATATGTTTTGACTGACTTGCACAGTTGCAGCCCTCATTGTGTTTCCCAGCGTTAGTGGGTGTGCTTTCTAGTCAACCAATCGACGTAACGACCGTCTTGAGTTCAGTTCACCACCGAATCCCTTCAGGTTACTAGCATGCATGCTAATATTGAGGGCGAGCGGCAAAGTCTGGCCGCCTAAATAGCTTCTACAACTATATAAACCAACCCAGTAGCAATGGACGAAAGTTGTGGCATAATGTGAAGTATCGCCAGTGCCAAAAATTGTAGCAAAAGTCTTAAAATATGGCTACTCGAGATACACGGCAATACCGGAGGGCTCCTATCAAGCAAGAGCAGGACGACGACTCTGACGCAGAGGAATCGACTATTTCGTTAAAGAAACCTGATGGACGCGAGTCGCAGATCATCCATAGTGGTCATTTTATGGTGTCTTCTCCTCACACCGATCACCCCCCAAAGAAAGGTTACGATTTCGACACTGTGAATAAACAAACCTGCCAGACGTATCATTTCGGGAAGACTAGCACGTCGCATCTCTCTATTGATGCCTCCCTGACGAAGCTCTTCGAGTGCATGACCCTTGCATACAGGTGGGTTTATTAGTGAACAAAAGAGCGATTTACTACTTCTTTGTGCGAAGACTTTAGTTGGGCCACATCAAATGTTATTCCATCATTCCTGTGAAGATGTTAGCGCACTGCTAGCTGGGCCAAAAGAGTAACTAGTACGGCTTGGCATTTAATTTCCCCGAGGTGTTGTTTGTGTTTTATCAGGGTGTTTAACAGCCGACAATTCTTAGTTTTTTTTTTTTTTGTTAGGCACAAATAAAATTGTATTAGCCTGTTTAGGGTTATACTTTTATAAAACTCATCAACACTGACTTTAGGCATGACATAATAGAAAAAAAAAAAAAAAGACACTTAGAAAATTAGACGCCACTTTTGTGAGGAAGTGTTGCATAGTTGTTTCCCCCTTCCAATCTTAGCAACCTACTACACACAGACAGTCAAAACATTTGCATTTAAGTAGTAAATGTGTAATGTGTCTATAAAAATTCAAAACTCATTTTCAGATCTGTTTATTTATTTAGAAATGCACTATAAATTCATACACACAATCATTCTGCGATGGACATAGTTTTTAATTTCTGAATTAAATAATTGTTGGTGTTTATATATGTGTAAAGTGTGTGTATATATATATATATATATATATATATATATATATATATATAGGGGTAACAGTTTAGGACCCAAGGAACAGATGTTTGAAAGAAGACCCGGAGTCAGAATTATAATAAATTGAAGAAAAGTTTTACTGAAGATAGCAGACAGACAGACAGAGCGAGCAGTTATACCCTACACCACACACACACAGCAGTTATACCATTTCCAAGGTCTAAGCTACGTCATTGCTTAAGGTTGCAGTTTCTGATTGGCTAAGAAATAGATAAACATAGTAATTTTCCACACATATACAGATAGACTGATGCATATCTCCATCGATAATGCGGCTGACACTCGGACCCTGAAGTTAGGCACGTCGTGACCTTCCAGTTTGCAGATTTGGGTTGCCGGCCGCCAGCATGTCCAGAACAACAACTCAGTCAATCTCCAATAATGCCAGTGGTTCCTTAACCTGCAACCAAGAAGACTAACACACACACACCGACACACAGCTTTTCCAAAGTTGGGTTTGGCCAGGCTCTAACTATAAACAGGAGAGTCGTCTCAAAACATCATGATAATGCGTTCTTTCTCAAGGAGAGCTACACTTTAGTCTAAGTAAGGCTTTAACAAAGAAATGGTCCTTTAAACTATTGGCTTCAATGACCCCTATATGTTTTAACACGTTGAAGACCTTTCTCAAACACAAAACAAGTCCCTATTTCGTTTCTGGAAGCCGGGCAAAATGAGCAAGCACTGTTACTGCATTCAGATATCAAATACAGACATTAAAGAATACATGAAAAGAATATTTCAGTAATCACACTGGTAACTTCTATGACAAAGTAAAATCTCCAGAGAAGTCATTCAACTCATTTGAGATTTAGAAGGAAACATTGATTAATACCTTGATTATAATCACTCATATACATTGAAGCAGCAGTGCATTCCAGTCCACCCCCTTCAGTCCCCCGTTTTAGACCAATCTGGGGTCCTAAACGCATAAAAATGTAATGTAATTTTTTAGTGCTGCTGTTTCACATAACAGATGTTTACATATAGTACTCAAGACAAAATAACAAAAAAGTTTACATGCGCTTAATACAGTAAACGCATTAAAGCACTGTTTTATGATGCTGAAGATTAGAAAGTTTGTGAAAACGTGTTCTTTCTGACTAGATATGTTCTGATGATTATTATGCTCTTTTAAATGCTTTGACATTTACAGTAGTTCATCATAGTTGTCCTAAAACAAGAACGAGTATTGTTCAAAATTCATGTATAACTTTGATGAACGGTTTGGTCCACTTCAAATGTTGATTACTGTTTATAGAACTATATAATGTTGACTGTAGACGTATCCTATATGCATTTAGTAAATTACCATACAGATTTTAGCTTTGGAAAATGAGCTCAAAAGGATTACAGTTGTCAAGTTTGGTGCGCTTGCCCAGAATACACTACATTTTGATGAGTGATAATATGGATTAAATGTAAAGCCATTTGATAGTATGTAATTACTATGCAAGGATGCTTCTTTTTTTTCTTTCATCTTTAATAGTTGAGTTTTAGTTTTAGAGAATAAAAAACCTTAAATCTCACATCCAGTGATTGTTAATTGTAGCTTTAAGGGTTGTGCCTTGGGTTGTTCATGTTATGTGGACAATGCATGAATCTGTTGTGCTATTGAATTTAGTATGATAGCAAAACAGTCTAGTTTTGACAGTCACTTTACAAATCCTCAGAAATGGTTCTGTCCTAAATATCCTTTTTTTTTAGCATCTGTGTTGGTTGTTTTATTACCAAGCATGTTCATCTCAAACCAACAACAAACGCTTGTTTTCATTCACCGGCATCCGTTCAAGTCAAAGTGTCGCATTTAAATTGAGACTTAAATACTGTGGTTATCTTTTTGTCTTTTTAGATTTCCGTCTTCAAATTAGAATCTCGCAGTTTTAAACCCAAATTTCACAATTTTGTTCCGCCTTGTGGAAATCATATGCGTCATGACCCTGCTATCTCGTTCAGATCTTGCTCGTGTAGTTTTGTCTGAATTACGTTGCTTAGTTGCCTGGACTACCATGTCAGGTTTTTTTTTTTGGTTGTATGCTACATATCCAAAACGAGTGGAGCGCTTGAGTGTTCCTTATTTACTTTATTGCTCAATCAAGACATTGACTGAATAACGTCACATGGGCACGCATGGAAAATATAATTATCATTGAGCTTGTGAATGAATTATGCCTAGAAAGAAAGCAAAACAACCATCATTGTATTTGTGATTTTATTTTTTCAATTAGAGTTTCTCTAGAGTGTTATTTAAATGTTTTATACTAGTAGTAGAATGAAACTTTTGCCTGTACAGCCATATTCCAAAGTAATCTGTTGGTTTAATAAGGGATCATTTCATTATTAAAAATTACTGCTCCCTGAGGTCGTATTATGACCACAATGCAATGCGATCCTCTCATGAGGATTCTCTTCAAGTTTACTCCAGCTGCAAGTGTTTCTTTTAACCAGATTAGTCACATTTGAGTTATATGTAAAGGCCTATGTGGCACAAATACTCAAATACACAACAAGAAATGAAACAATACTATAGACCGATTATGATGATAATCAATTGAAAATTGAGAAAAACGCTCTGGTTTTATTTTATTTATATCTAAGCATAATAGCAACATTGTTGGCCTTTTATAAGTCAGACCACAATGATGCATGAAGAAATATTTTAATATTTTCACAGTATTGCAATATGCATAACAGCAACACCAACCAATATAATAATGCTCACACTTTATATAAAGTGGCCTTAATCGTTTGACTCAATTTGCTTAAACATTTTGGTGCATTGTAATGATATTTAAAGTACTTGCATTTGATTAACATAGTTAACTTTACCCCTAACCGTAACCCAACCATTACCAAAACTCGAACCCCTATAATCCCAACCCTGCCTTTACTCCTAAACCTAAACTCATTAGGGGTAAATATTGGATACTTTTTTTTTAGAATATGTAATTACACTGTAATTTCATAGTCTTGTAGGCATTGAATCTTTGTACATAGTAGTTAAGGCCACCTGATAATACGTATCACTGTACAATTCAGGTGGATGGTTCTGGAAAATAAGTGTGAATAGTGGAGTTAAGTGGATACAAAAGCAAAATATTTTAAATATTTATTCTAATTCCATCCCTGACCGTGCAATATTTGGGTATCTATAATGTGCGATGTATATCAAGCTTAGACTGTCAGTGACACGAACAGAACAGGCAATTAAATGGTTCATTGCAACTGTTTGTATCACGATTAATTAATCACCACCCAAAATGTCATGATCTGATAGTCCTAACAAACACATATTTATTCTGTGTCCACAGTGGAAGGTTGGTGTCACCAAAATGGAAGAACTTCAAAGGCCTCAAGCTGCTGTGGAGGGACAAGATTCGCCTCAACAATGCTATTTGGAGAGCCTGGTATATGCAATGTAAGATTAATAATGAAACACGCATACTGCTTAGAAATGTGAAAACACAGGAGGTTGTTGATTTCTGTCTGCAATGCCTGTCTTTCTTGAAGATGTAGAGAAGAGACAGAACCCTGTGTGCCATTTTGTCACGCCTTTGGATGGCAATATGGATTCGGGAGTACATCGACCAACAGAGGTGAGCATGTTTGGAGTGTCATTTGACTTTTCAGATATTTTAGACCTGAAGGCCTAAAAACCTGTTTTTTTTTCCCTTGAAGAATTTGCACTGTTCATTTCTTGAGTTAGATCACCATGTTCTTCTGTTTCATAGGCAATAGCAACAGAAGGCAAGTACTGGAAAAGGAGAATTGAAATCGTCATCAGGGAATATCATAAATGGAGAACATATTTTAAGAAAAGGGTATGTTTGTTTTCCCCTTACATTGAACTAACTCAGATGTTATTTATGAATGTCTTATTTACAACAGAAATACACCAATTAAAAAGATTTCTTTAATAGCACTCACAAATTGGAATTTATAGTTACAGAAGCACAAGGATGAAGACCTGTCCAGCCTTCTCAAGGTAATTTCTAGAATGTTCTCCACTGTTGTTGATAAAGCTTTGCTTTCAAGTAATTTTGCATCTAAGTAAAAAGTGTGCACATGCATGCTGTTGTTATCTATAATATGTTACACAAACTTTGTTGTTCATTTGTGATTAATTGATATAAAGAGATCAGCACTGCTTGTCTTAACGTCACATCAGATTTTAATAATCCATGCATTTCAGAGTTTTTGCAAAGACTAATTTTCAGTTACGAATCTTGGTTCAAACGCTCCAAATACATTTTTGTTGAAATCTTTTGAAAGACAGCAGTTCACATTCAATTAGCTGTTTATTTTATTTCCATCACCGTGTCCCTTAAGTGGCTTCAGACTAAACTACTATATATATATAATATATATATATATAGTAGTAGTGGTTGACCGATGTTGTTTTTTTGATGGCCGATGCCGATATCTTAGAGAGCAGGATGGCCGATATAAAGCCGATATTTTTATATATATTTATTTTAATCAATATTTAATAAATTAGAACTAAATTAGAAAACAAATCTTTAAAATAAACATGCTTTTATACTTAAGATGGCAACTTCTTGAATCTGCAATCCTATTACAGTATTTTTCACAAAGTAACTGTTTAGAAATATATGAATATGTGAATAAAAAGAAGGTAAACACTGTAACAGGGCACTCAGTAATCTGGTAATTTCGTGCTGGTAATCATATTTTTTCAATAAAGACAAGGTAACGCTAATTTTACATAGCCTACAACACAGTGAAAACGATATGAATATGACACAGTTGGCAACTGGATATATCACAGATATGAATATGACACAGTTGGCAACTGGATATATCACAGATATGAATATGACACAGTTGGCAACTGGTTATATGTCAGCATATTTTAAAATGAAGGATTTAAAGTTTTTCGCTCGCGTCTCCTGTGAAGCTGATCTTCTGTTCGCATTCACTCACTTCGCACGGACCGACCGTCACTTGCAGACAGTAGTGCACACTTCACAAGATATCACAGCCGGAAGGTTTGTGAAATTAAATGTTTATTAGATATTCAGAGATTTGTTTAAATGACGTAGATGCGCATTTGCTGAATGTTGACGGCAAATGAGAAAGTATTTTAGCCTAATTGTTTGTCTTTTCTGTTACAAATAATATAAAAGCAAACGCTTTACTTTACTTACTTCGCATACCATTTACTTTCTTTGTTTACCAGTTCTGTCTAACAAAGTATTAGATATGACTGACAGAGATCGTAAATTAATGAAGACAGAGAATGTGAGTGAGCGCTGTGTGATCTGAGGAGCTGCCGTTGCCATTCTCTTCTGGCACTTGTGTTCTCAGCGCCGCCCGTCAAAATAAAAGTCTGGAGCGCCGTCAAAATAAAAGTCCCGCTTCCAACACATCGGCCAATCAGAAAAAACTTATCGGCCGATGCCGATATTTCAAAAATGCCAAATATCGGCCGATATATCGGTCGACCACTATATAGTAGTTTAGTCTGAAGCCACTTAAGGGACACGGTGATGGAAATAAAATATGAGATGGGAGGCAAATTTATAATTCAATGCTTTTGCGTTCCCACGTCATATTATTTCAATCACAAAAGTTTTGTGAGCAAACTTTGAACGCAAAAGTGTTGAAATATACATTTTATAAAATCACCATTATACCTTATAAGGGTAAGTTGAGTATATTAAGTGCATAATGGTTGTTGAGCAGGTGCCTTGTTTAAAAGTTGCATTGTTCAATTTCCTTTGGGATTCTTCTGCTCAGTGGCAGTGAAATTGCTTTGGAAAGTTAATTTGTGACTCCTTGTTGAGTGTCTTGGATCCTTGCTGTTGGTCCTGGACAAATGTTGTCAAGACTGAAGTTTAGAGTGGAGCACAGACGTTTTATAGTAGTATTTAGATGCATGTAGAGAGGAGATGTGTATAATATGGGAGAAGCTAAAGTTAAGTTAAGTTGGCGGTGTCTTCAGGTCTCAGTCAGTGCAAGAACATGGAGGGTTGGCTGGCTTTTGATGACTGGAATGAAGTCGGTTTTATTTTACAGCCAAATGGCAGTTCCAAAATTGTTTAAGCCTGCAGTGACGAATGCCAAAACATTTGCCAATAACCGGATGAACCATAAACAAGTAAATGTGTCCTTGAAATATTAACTTAAAATGTCAGGGAGCACTTCAAGTATATATTTTATGACTTTGGCTGTCAGAAATATTTTGGGAACCCCTGGTTTTGATCAAAATGCTTTTAAAGATCACAAAGTCAGTTGTGTCCTCTAACTTTTGACTGGTAGTGCATGTGCTGCTAATACACACTCTTGATGCTTGATGCATTTTGCTCTGCATGAACCACGAGTGTGTCTGTTGACCTGGCCTGCTTGTTGCATTTTGACCTCCCAAAGGGTGCGGAGGAACAGTTTTCGCTCTTTGGGGAAGTGTGGCCAGACACCTACCGTGTCCTCTTCTGCCAGGATGAGGATGTCAGTGTGGGAGGTCGTCGCAGGTCCCGCAAGAGTCCTGATTCACCCGTCCCAATGGAGATGGACTCCCTTTTTGACATGGACGTGCTCATGTCTGAATTCTCAGACACACTCTTTTCAACACTGGCCTCTCATCAACCTGTAGCATGGCCCAATCCAAGGGAGATTGGTGAGAAATGAGTCAAATCAACATTAACACATTTATTCTTGAGTAAGATGAACTGATGAACTGACAAGCCCCCTCCTGTCTTCTTAGCCCATGCAGGGAATGCAGATATGATCCAGCCTGGCCTCATCCCACTGCAGCCCAACCTGGACTTCATGGACACTTTTGAGCCTCTGCAAGGTGTGAGCGAGCTTCCTCTTGTTAACTTGCAGATTAACGATTGACTTGTTGACACAATGACTAGTTGATGAAGAAATGTTACGGCCTTCCATCTACTTGGGCTGGATATTGAAACAAATTTCATGATTCAATTTCAATTCACTAGCTAACAATTCAATTCCAATCTCAATCTCGTTTAGATTCAATATTGATTCATTTGGATTCGTCATTTACATGACAATTTTTCTCAATGAAAAATCTCTCTCAAATAATGTTTGTGCCTGCCTACTTTTTCAGCGGCTTTGGTTCTGGAAGTATTTTTAAAACTAAGTTGAAATAATGTGCGTTGACGTCTTCAACAGATACAGATACGGTAACACTTTATTTTTAGGTGACGTGGTTACACGTTACAAGATGTACTTACTATAGTGATAACAGTAAGTTATGCATAATTGCAAGTAACAAACCCTAAACCAAAGCCTAACCTTAACTCTATAGTAAGTACATGTAGTTTATTAATATTACTCAGTAACTTATTTGAGTAAGTACAATGTAATTACATCACCTTAAAATAAAGTGTAACTGCAAATACTATCGATTGACAACCTCGTAGCCCACAGTAAAGTTTCCTTTAAAGGTTTATATAAATCATTGTTAAAAATATTTGTTTTCTATGGAGAAAATTAAAGGAGTTTTTACTTCCGGAAACCTGATTGTAACAGCTAAAATTAACAACTGATTTGTATAAAGATATTTAAAGGAACACGGCGACTTTTTGGGACTTTAGCTTATCACCGTATCCCCCAGAGTTAGATAAGTCCATACATACCCTTCTCATCTCTGTGCGTGCCGTAACTCTGTCTGACTGCTAGCCTAGCTTAGCACAAAGACTGGAGGTAAACGGCTCCAGCTAGCATACTGCTTCCAATAAGTGACAAAATAACGCCAACATTTTCCTATTTACATGTTGTGATTTGTATAAATAACAAGATCACATGAGACACAGCCATCTTCATGTAAATAGGAAAATGTTGGCGTTATTTTGTCACTTATTGGGAGCAGTATGCTAGCTGGAGCCGTTTACCTCCAGTCTTTGTGCTAAGCTAGGCTAGCGGTGGGTGCGTCAGACAGAGTTACGGCACGCACAGAGATGAGAAGGGTATGTATGGACTTATCTAACTCTGGGGGATACGGTGAATAAGCTAAAGTCCCAAAAAGTCAGCGTGTTCCTTTAAATTACACGTAAGGCTTTTTTTTATACTAACTTTATGAAAAACATTTGTAATGATATAATTACTTGTCTGCTCCAATTCGTTTTTTGAAATATAAACATTTTAAACAATTTCTCTCTGAAATAAAGACATATTTAGTCAAACATAAATGAAATATTGAAGTACATTATGTAGATGGGTACCCAACACTGATTGAAAAAGTGCCCCCAACTGCTCAATAATATAGAAGACAATATTTCTAGCTAACGATCAAGCTATGGAGCTAAGCTAATTGGACATTTATTGGCTCTTAAATGTAATGTTACATGACATATAGGTAAAAGCTGTTTTATTGATGTCTTTCCATGGTTGAAACAAGATTACATGAGACATGATACATTTCCATACGCCTGCACTGTATCTTTCAACATACATTCTGATTCATGTTTATTTCATGCTATAACTAGTAGTAAAGAGGAAGAGATGATCGGTTCACGTGCCGCTTGAACTGAAGCACTACAGAGATCTGTCACGCCACATTATGCCAAAATGGTATTTATTGTTTGAATTTTGTCATAAAATTGACTTTGTTTCATATTAATAGTAACAAAGCGTTTTGTAATTGCTATTAAATTACGATTAATTTAACTTAAAATTGAGAAATCAACAGTCAGCCAAGTCCTAACATCTACTGGCAACTGGTGATTTTGTGACTAAATCACTCTTTTAGTTGTTAATTTTGAATTCATGAATCAATCAAACAGTTTTGTGGAACATTCTTCATCAAAGTCATCAATGAATTTCCTACAAATTCACTCAATCTGTCAGAGTAGTTGTAAAGTTTACTCACTGGATCAAAAGTCTTTTTTGTGTCCCCAACTAGATCTGTTTCACACCCTGCGTCCGCAAGCCTTCCCCTTCACTTCCCAAACTTCCCCACCAGTCACTCCCTTAACCAGCAGCAGCTCCCAAACACAGGTAACCATCCTGAACATGCAGCACAGATCTGTAGGGCTCGAAGTTCTTCCTGTTTTGTGTGCACTTCCTTTCCTCCACTGCAGATGCACAGTTGCTTCACGTTAATTACGAAACTCTGCAGTGTCTTTGTAACCCATTAGAATCATTAAAGATTAGTATGCATAACTGAACTGTGTAAATGTGCATACTATGATAAGACACAATGGGCAATTGACAGCAGGGATGGGATATATGGCTTTAAAATAGCTTATTCATGACTGTACTTATACAAAATTTAATAAAAATAAAAACATGCCATTTTTATTATCCATATTTATTATCCAAATTATTAAGATTGCACAGATTCTGCCACAACTGACCAAAACTGTATATTTTTTACCGGTACTAAAACATTTTATATGGAGGACTTTTATAATTTTCAGACATGACACACATGATTTGTTTAAATTGTAGACACTATTAACATATATCTGTAACACTGTCATGCCTGCGAAAGAGGCCCTTAAATTAGCATACAGGCACAGTCTTTTAGGAAGCTATTGTTCAAATAAAAAAGTGCATTAAACCCAAATCTACATTTTTACAGTAAACAACAACTTTTATTCCTTTTCACACAAATGATGAATACAGAGGCAGATTATCGATTGATGGCTTATTTTTGTGCTGTTCCTTGCACAATACTATGTTATGAACTGCAATCTGAAATTGAACTTGCATAAATTAGGATTTATATTTTGCACTAATCAAATGACTAAGTTTGAATGCAGAATAATAGCTGCAAAATACCTATTGCTGACTTCATGTTGTTAATACAACTGTAATTACCAAAAATGAAGAAACCACTCACTGCTCTTGTAGCTTTTATGAGTATTAATGCATTATATCTTCTACCACATTTGCAAAGTAATAGCAAAAATATTCCAAATATTTACTATTAGGTATATCCCTACTTGTTAGGTTTAGTACTTGTTTTTCTCAAACAATGATACGCACAAAGCAAAGGCAGAAAAGAGTTTGCATTGTGCTGATATTGATACCTGTTGTTTGCTAGAATGCCTTGCTGTCATCCATGCCGCTCTCCTCAGAGCTTCCCTCTCTGCCACTGGACTACCGCCTCATCCCGTCTGCTCCCCTGCCCAGCCATCTCGCAGGCGCCAACCAGGACAATGGTAATGCTGCCGGCCCGTCCTACCAACAAGCCTACATGCCTCTTTTCACAGAGCAAGTGACCCCCTCCGTCCCATCTCTGCTGCCACCACCAGCTCCACCTCTCCCACCAGGAGGTGTTTCTACGGTCACTACAGTCCCTCAGCCCACCACAAACATCCCATCTCCTTCTGTAATAACACACTCCGCCCCTTCCACAGTAACTCCCACTGATGCTGCCACTACCTTCAGTCGCAGGTCCAGCTTTGAGTCTCCACAGCCTGCGGCATCAACCTCTGCCTCACCAAACTCACAGTCAGTCAACTTCGCCTTGCCCAAATCCATTCTGCCTTCTGTTCCTAGCAAAAAGGCCAGACACCCACAGAGACAGATTGTCCCGGCCAATCCACTGCCGTCCCAGCTCATACTCACAGGTTTGTAACATGCTCACTAACACACACACAAAAAAATCTAAAAATGGACCACAAATAATAACACATTGAACACATTCTGTTGTTCAATTACATATTTCTGTAAACTATTTAATAATAAGCAACACATTTTCAGTTTGATATTTTTATAACAGCTTGCATAAACTTTAGAAAACGGCAGCTGTGGTTGTGAGAACATAACAGTAGAAAGGACAGTAGCTAGTAGTAACTTAAATTTACAGAAAAAAAATGATAAATGAGCAAAGAAATAAGCATTTTTGATCATTTTCACAAAAGTTTCATGGCCACCCAGAATATTTTGTTGTATGAATATCTGAACATGCAATATATCAAAAGAAAGAACAGACCCTCTGCTTTTATACAAAAAAAAACTTGAATATGGGTAAGTTTAATTTTAAAAAAAGCAACATTTTGAGCATAAAACTGAGAAATTTGCATTTTTGTCAAAGACTATATCAGTATCGGATTCAGAACGATGATCAAAACACAGATGGAGTGGATCGGGTCCATCAGCACCTCTAAGGTTGCACAGCCTATAACTCATCCTGGGTCAACATTTCATGCAGTAACATTAGGTAGTTTGGATTTATATGCTGTTTAATGTTGATCGTGTTATTTCACATATGCATCTGCTTACATATATCGCTTGTTTCTGCATCTTCTATGCCTGTCTTTTGATATAACAGAGATTCTGTACTCTATTAGAAGATGTCATAGTGCCCCTACCGTGTAACAGTGAAATCACTGAAAGCCGGAAAACTCTGTCAAAGGCGGGGAAAGATAGACAGGCGATTTGATTTCGCCCTGCAGCTCAGGCTGGAAACCTGTGCATTTATCTCTGCTGCTTCCTTTACAAATTTGCGGGAACCAATCACAAACTGGCCACCTGGAGCGCTATTGGCGGGTTTAATCCAATCCAATTCCAGAGCTGTTACGGTTCTGTTCAATTCCTTTTAACCTCTCGACGATGCTCAACGGCTTATTTTTAGCAAACAAATCGCTCGAGTGGGTGTAAATACCACTAACTTTCATGTTTTTTTTGCATAGCCTGCAAAAATCGCTCGATTCCTTTGCTGCTTCTTCAAACCGCTGATCAACACGTTTGTTGACACGTTTCCTGCCTGGAGTTTTCGCTGCAAAGGATGTCACATGGATCGTTGGTCTGATTGGTTGAAGGACTATCCAATTGCGTACAGAGTCATTTGAACTATGCCTGCTGATCACGCCTCTTGTGCAGTAGAAAATACAGAGCAGACTCCCCGGACTAATGTTCAATCTTAAAAGATTGAGCTTGGTCTGGTGATAGCCAGACTAGGGGAAAGAGTTAATCTACTCAAATCTACATCCACAGGAATTAAAGTTCAAAGTGTATACATATATATATATATATATATATATATATATATATATATATATATATATATATATATACAGTGCAATGCATAAGTTAATACACCCATGCTAAAGTTGACTAAAAAGAGGAATAAAAAATCATATTTTGGAAATTGAACTTAATGCCTTAATTTAAAAAATTAGGAAAAATCCAACCTTTAAGGACACCAATTTTCTTTGTGAATGAATAATGTATCGTAAATAAATAAATGTTCTTCCTTAAAATACATGGTGCATAAGTTAGTACACCCCTATGTTAAATTCCCATAGAGGCAGGCAGATTTTTATTTTTAAAGGCCAGTTACTTCATGGATCCAGGATACTATGCATCCTGATAAAGTTCCCTTGGCCTTTGGAATTAAAATAGCCCCACATCATCACATAGCCTTCACTATACCTAGAGATTGGCATGGTTTTATTTCAGTTAGCCTAAAAGCTAGTTTGATTTGCATTGCTCTCAATGCTAATCAAACTAGCTTTTACATACATTATTCATTCACAAAGAATATTGGTGTCCTTAAAGGTTGGATTTTTCCTAATTTTTTAAATTAAGGCATTAAGTTCAATTTCCAAAATATGATTTTTTAGTCAACTTTAGCATGGGTGTATTAACTTATGCATTGCACTATATATATAGAAAAGGTGTGCGGTGTCATGCACACAAATACAAAACACCATCATGGTAACACAACACTAAAATAATGCAATAATTTAACAACATAAGATTAAGGAACCCCTAACGTACTTAACTGAGAACAAAACTAAGAAGAAACAAGGATTTCAATGAGCAACGACCAAATGTGAGCTGTGTCGCACAGAGAATTCTGAGAACGTCAGTTTACTTTTTTTCACTGTAAATTATAAGATACCTTGTTCTCTTTCACTTCTGAGAACTGTACATTCATCATCAATTCATTGTAAAATTACATGAAAATGACTCATAAGATCAGTTTTTCACTTTATAAAGTAAGGGAACTCACCGTTAACCAATTAACAGGTTTTTTTAACTATAGCATTTTACTATGTTTTACTGTTAAATTGGCTATCTCTTTTTTTTGTGCCATACAGTGACGGACTCTGGTTATGTTTTCATCTATCAGTAATTGGAGAAAACCTCTCCATATTGGTCATTAAGATTAATTTTGATTAAATAATTTAACCAGTTTAGCAGTTCTAATTAAAACACATTTACTGCAAGCTTTCCACAAGCTGCTGATCTGCCACAATGAGACAATTTCACACTTTTTAGTGTGTTCATCTATTAGTGGATCTTCAACAACTACAATGGATCCCCAAAAATCATCCAGAAAATTGATATTAGGATAAAAATCAACAGCATTGCCAATGCTGAAATTGTTCTCATCATGTACATATCCCATCATAACCATTCCCAGGTCCCGCCAGTGCTGTCATTGTTACCTCGTCCCCTCTCAACACTGATGTTGTCCCCACCACTGGTTTCATTGCCTCCTCCAGTATTCCTTGTGTAAGATTTCCACCCTTCATGTCCTATCATGTTTTACAATAGATAGTCTGTATAAACGGGTTGTGTATCATTCAGGATTGATTTGAAGAATCTTTTTAAATTCCAAAATTTTAATTGAGTTCGCAAGCAGGATGCAGAATTATAAATCAAATTTGAATGAAAGTAAGTAGAATTGAAAATGCGTGTAATTAGTCATTTTTATACATTTTTCAGTCAAAAAAAAAAATCGAACATTTTCATGTACAAACATCTACACTACTGTTCAAAAGGTGGTAAGATTTTTAACGATGATAAAACAATTTCAGGATTCTTTGATGAATATAAAGTTCAAAAGAACGGCATATATTTGGAATAGAAACCTTTTGTACCACTATTGTCTTGACATCATTTGTGATCAATTTTATGCGTCCTTGCTATATAAAGTATTAATTTCTTTTAAATAAAACTGACTGACCCCAAACTTTTGAACGTTAGTATATGTGTTTTGGTCTGAGGCCGTGTAAGCTCCTACAAGTTAACAATCAACTCATGCACAGATATAGTATTTCTCTTCCGTGAAATCAGACCAAAAATTGACTCATCTTGCACTCATGGACTTGTTCAGTGAAATGATACAACTCTCTCACTCTAATAACACTTGTCTCTGACTAGCAATAATGAGTAGCAATGGGTGTAAATTTTATAAAAGTAAAAATATTTTTTTAATGCCCCGTCCATACTTTCTAATTCAATAGAAAATTGGTAAACGGAAGAGAGGATATTGTGCTTAAAGGGATACTCCACTTTTTTTGGAAATAGGCTCATTTTACAACTCCCCCAGAGTTAAACAGTTGAGTTTTACCGTTTTCGAATCCATTCAGCCGAACTCCGGGTCTGACGGTACCACTTTTAGCAGATCTTTGAATCGGCCAAGACCATTAGCATCTCTCTCAAAAAAATGACCAAAGAGTTTCGATATTTTTCCTATTTAAAACTTGACTCTTCTGTAGTTACATCGTGTACTAAGACCGACGGAAAATGAAAAGTTGCGATTTTCTAGGCTGAAATGGCTAGGAACTATATTCTCATTCCTGCGTAATAATCAAGAAACTTTGCTGCCGTACCATGAGTGCAGCAGGCGTAATGATATGACGCAGCGCCTGAAAATAGGTCTAATAGGTTAGACAAACTTAGTCCCGGTCACGTTGGAAGTTACCGAGCTGGGGACTATTTTCAGGCGCTGCGTCATATCATTACGCCTGCTGCACCCATGGTACGGCAGCAAAGTTTCTTGATTATTACGCAGGAATGAGAGTATAGTTCCTAGCCATATCAGCCTAGAAAATCGCAACTTTTCATTTTCCGTCGGTCTTAGTACACGATGTAACTACAGAAGAGTCAAGTTTTAAATAGGAAAAATATCGAAACTCTTTGGTCGTTTTTTTGAGAGAGATGCTAATGGTCTTGTCCGATTCAATGATCTATGCTAAGCTATGCTAAAAGTGGTACCGCCAGACCTGGAGATCGGCTGAATGGATTAGAAAATGGTAAAACTCAACTGTTAAACTCTGGGGGAGTTGTAAAATGAGCCTATTTCCAAAAAAAGTGGAGTATCCCTTTAAGCAGTTTTGGGGAATTTCTTGCCCATTTTTCTATAGTTTGACTTAAATTTCTTTGAATTTCAATTCACTCAATTAATTTTCCTATCTTTCCAATTCAGCATCCTGTGGGTTGTGGTTCGTTCCATTTCTGATTCATGAATTGAAAAGGGAGCCAGTTCTTAATTTTGAATTCTACCCAACCCTAGTAAATAATAATTCATTTTGGCCCCAAGCAATCCAAAATTACAATAAAAATGTACACACTACTTTGCAGGGTTCTGGTGGGTTTCATATTCTCCCTCAGACACAGAAGTCTCCCCAACTAATCGTACCCAAAGAGGAAACCTCCACAAATGTGTCCAACAACAAGACATCTGTACAGTCTTCAAGTACAGGTTCGATTCAGCCCTGTCACTTTCAATTTACGCTGAAATTGCTCTGTGTTTTTGTGATTTATTTTATTTTTGATTCACTGAATTTAGGGCTCTGACCAATTTTTTGTTTTTAATCCTTTTTCTTTAGCACACGACGGACGTGTTTCAGGTCAAGGGTCACCATTGGGACCAGAACAGGTACCAAGCCCCCAGTCACCTCTCAGCACCAGTGCAGGCATGGGCAAAAATGAAACCTGTAAGGTACGGTTCATGAGATTGCACTCTACTAATGTTGTCTAACTGTACATTGATGTGATGTATCCAGAAATGCAAAATTACATACATTCATACAGAATGTTTCAAATATAAACATTTGCACAATAAATCATAGTAGAAACAATTGCTGATATTGAGTGAATGACATTTTTTTTGTTGTTGTGTGTGTTGGGGGGGGGGGGCTAACAACTTTCTTAATTGGCCAATTGAGCATAATTGTCACTAATTTTGCTGTTGAAATATCCAAATATCTACCAATTTCTCAGTCTGTCTTGTTTTGTAATTTTTGCTTTGACAGAGTCGCAGAGTGACTCACATATCTGCTGAGCAGAAGAGGCGATTTACCATAAATGTCTGCTTCAAGACGTTGTGTACTCTTGTGCCGACCCTCAAGTCTCAATCAAATGTAAATCTGCATTCATCTTACTTCATTCTCAAAATCCACATTAACCTTTTTTTTTTTTTTTTTGGAGCATAGAATTTGCTTGAAGTTGTCTCTGCAATGGGAGAAAGTGTTTTAAAGAAGCCATATGATCATTATTTTGTTTATTGGATGTGCTAGAATAGGTTAGCATGCTTTAATGTAAAAAAAAATTTGTTAACACTTTATTTTACAGTGTCCTCATTACATATGTTACATGTACTTACCATAGTATTAACAGTAAATTATGCATAATTACATGCAATTAACCCTCAACCAAATCCTAATTCTACCCTAACCCTATAGTAAGTACATGTAGTTGCTTAATATTACTCAGTACTTAAATATATAGTTGCACTGTAACAATGACACCTTAAAATAAAGTGTAAACAAACGTTATTTTTCACATACTGTACATTATTGCAATTCACCTTTTAGTGCTTCATTCTGTCCTGTACACACACAGTTCAGTCATTTACAGGATTGACAACTGCATTCTACTACCGAAATAACCAAAAAATGCAGGTAGTGACAACCGCATTTACAAAATGTCCCCACAGTGTGTAACAAACAAGTAGCCTAGTTGTTAATGACATACTATGAGAGATATAAGACGAGAGAAACATCTCTAATGTACGTTAATATACGAGGCAAGCTTAAACAACATCCTCAAAAACGCTTATAATACACGACGCCTCCATAGACTTTGCTTTTTAGTTAAAATTGCTGAACACAATGAAACTTTACAGTTTGTACATGGCCATTGTGACGTGGACAAGTGCGGTAGTAATCTGTACTTCGATCAAGGTGGTTTAGGCAGGTCTGAGGCAGTGTTCTCTGTCAGATACGAGAAACACTGTGAGCTTTGTAACTTTGCAGATATTATACATGCACAAACAGACACATTAGTGCTTAATCCTGTCCTGTACACACACAGTTCAGTCATTTACAGGATTGACAACTGCATTCTACTACCGAATTAACCAAAAAATGCAGGTAGTGACAACCGCATTTACAAAATTTCCCCACAGTGTGTAACAAACAAGTAGCCTAGTTGTTAATGACATATTATGAGAGATATAAGACGAGAGATACATCTCTAATGTACGTTAATATACGAGAATATACGAGTAATCTGTACTTCGATCAAGGCGGTTTAGGCAGGTCTGGAGCAGTGTTCTCTGTTAGACTATGAGCTTTGTAACTTTGCAGATATTATACATGCACAAACAGACACATTGCACACTAAAGGAAAAAGAAAACATTAAAAACCATCATATGGCCTCTTTAATATTGAAAAATAATGTAATTACTGTTTCATTTTGACCCTTAAACAGCAGAACATGCTGGTGATGTAACTTTATTTTTTGTCACCCATATCTGGGTTTTCAGATCAGTAATGCTTCAACACTTCAAAAGACTGTTGATTACATTGGCAAACTACAACTAGAGAGACAACAGATGCAGGAAGAGACCAAGAGACTACGAGAGGAGATTGAGGAGCTTAATTCATCTATAAGGTAAGTGTTCATTAAAAATAAATATTGGGAACTGATTGAAAGTATGACTTTTGGAAAAACTGCTGCTTCATAGCCAGGCTATTTCAATGTAAAGCTTTGTGTGCATGTAGACCTGCTTATTCTCTGTAAAAGATGCCCATTATTTATTGCAGCTTGTGCCAGGAACAGCTCCCCGATACAGGGGTTCCCGTCACACGCCATCGCTTTGACCACATGAGGGAGAAGTTTGAGGACTATGTGAAGAACAGAACTCTTCAGAACTGGAAATTCTGGATCGTATCCTTAAGCCTGAAAAGACTGAACTGAATAGACAAAATGTTTGTACTGGATTGGACTCTTATTTTCTTTAATACCTCCTCTCTCAGTTTAGCGTCATTATTCAACCTCTGTTTGAGTCCTTCAATGGGACAGTGTCTACCACCAACAACACAGAGCTATGTGAATCCACCATGCAGTGGCTGGATCGTTACTGCTCCCTCCCTGTCCTCCGACCTAGTAAGTTCACCGTTCCACTTTATTGAAATGTCCTGCAAATGTAAACTTTTTCTTCGACTGTAGTAGTAGTCTCGCATAGCCAGACCTTCAGACTAACGGCAGAAAGTCTGGACTCCATAGCAGCTTTCATTGGCCAAGGGGACGTCTGACCGACATGTCAAGCAACCAATCATAGTTTGTTTTGTTCAGCGTCATGTTTAGGGGTGTAAAAATGTAAAGGCGCTGTCCCCACAATAACAGACCGGTGTGGTGAACAAATGAGTCCTACTGAAGAGATTAGTCCGAGCTTAGGACCCAAGCAATCCGATTGGTTCAAAGTACGTTTTGTGGGTAATCGCTTTAGTGCCTGGTTACAAATCATACAAAATCACTTTATTATAGAAGAAGTTTGTACTACGTTATAACGAATCATCCCCTGATTTGAACCAGGGTGGCCGCGGGTCCTTAAAAAGTCTTAAAATGTCTTAAATAAAGTTTTCCTAATAAAAGGCCTTAAAAAGTATTAAAATGTCTTAAATTCAGATTCGATAGGTCTTAAATATTTCTGGTCACGTTACCGCTAAAATTTCTCCAGTCTGACGGACCCAATGTCCGTCAAATAACCAGTGAAGCATCGAATCGCGAGAATGATTCAGATTTTATTACATAAACAGCTATTGATAATGATAATGTAGGCTTTTTCTGGTAACGCTGTTTCGTTGTTTCAAATGTAGGCGCGTTGCGTGTGGCAGGCGTGCTCATAATGTAGAAGAGTACGCTCATAATGCGCGACCACAACATTGCCCAACATCAAATGACAAACGTAATGCAAGCGGAACGAAACTGCTCGTTATTGTGTGGTTGAAGGACCGTTTATCAGTTTGGACCAGTGCAGCGCGAGCCGATCGTGATCATGCGACACTGTTACTACACAGCGCTAATAAGAGATGCAGTAAAGAAAGCATTTTAATTCGCCACAGAACAGAACTGACAGAAGTAATAACATCGCTGCGAGATCTAGTGAGACGCATTCATATTTCTTCGTTATTAACGGATCAACAGCGCTGACATGGAAACCAGGAAGAAACATTGTGCCATGAATGAACTATCAGTGTCCACATTTTCAACTTTCTTTAGTGTGTAATGTTGCTGTTATTGTTGAGTTATTCTCTATATCAGTGTCACTTTTTCTGAACTCCCTGAAACGCCTCCATTGTAGTCTAGAGCAGGGTTTCTCAACCAGTGGGTCGCGAGACTTTCTCTGTGTTACACCGGCACAGCCAATAAGTGCGCTTCACAAAAGGCTCATTGCAACAGTGACCTCCAACGAATCATATTTTCGAGTGTTGTACGTTGAATCATTATTGCCGTAGCTTTCTAACACTGTTTTTAAACTGTCCTATCACAGTCATTTATTATTGCCGCGAACGGCTCTTATTGGACAAGGTCCAAGCATCGGCATACAAAGAATTGTCCGGGACCACCTGACCAGATTAACACAGAAATTCTCTCGAGTCGGGATTTTCAACAGTGACTGCAACCAAAACAAAAAGCAGGAATAGGCTGACAACAGTTAGTTTGTGTGCGACACTACGATTCGCCCTTTCCCAAATTCTACCGCATCTGGATATCATCATTTCAGAGCGGCAGTCTCAAGTGTCACATTAACATGAGTAAAAAAAAATAATCTATTCATAGCCTCATAGTTTGCCTAGTTATTGAAAATGTTTGTGTGTTTTAGTGCAATTAATTATAATAAGCATATACGGTGTAGCCTAGGTCTATGACTGGCATACAAAAAAAAAAAGTAGGAAAAAGGTTGAGAAACCCTGGTCTAGAGTTTTCTTCTGGGAACAAACACATGACAATAGTCCTCATTTAATTAATTCCCACCCAACACATACATAAAATAAAGGGAGGAGGCCTGGTTGAGTTAGTAGTGTGTTGAAACTCGCAGCTCTGGTAAAAAGCATGACATTTACAAAACACACTCGAAAGTGCTTGACCAATCACAACACACTAGTCCAGCCGACCAATCGGAGCACTTTGCACTTTTTAGAAGGAGGGGCTTCACAGAGACAGAAACTAAACAGACCGTTACTGACAGACTGGGAAGAGAGGAGCTGCAACAATGTCGAATAAGGGGAAAATAATGAGTTTTTTTAACATTCAAGCATGAAAACCTATTCTAGAAGAGCCCAAAACCAAGACTTTGAAAAGGGGTATTATAGGTCTGCAGGAACTGCCTATAGGCCGTGAAATGATAATGAAATATGATGTGAAATGAAATGATGATAGAAATATCTAATGTTAGTAACAGTGTTTTGGTGGTCTCAAATGCACAAACTTCTTTTGTTCTAACCTGGCGCTTTCTTCAGTGTTTACTGTTTCTTCATTTTGATGTAGTATCTTGTATATCTGTGTATTATGTTCACCATTTCTCTTTGTGTGTTTTTTCCTGTATCCTACAGTGGTACTCAAGACATTACGACAGCTGTGTACCACCACCTCCATCTTGACCGATCCCGCACTGTTACCCGAGGAAGCCAAAAAAGCTGTTCTCAACCCCAAAAAACATTCCTCATGATCCTCAGTTTTAACCCTTCTGACATCTAAAATGTGATTTTTAAGAATTTTTATCCAGGCGTATCAGGCTTCAGGAGCCTTTTGCCCTGTGGGTGAGGTCTTTGCTTTGTTGTTACTAAAAACTCCACTCAAAATGGTGGAAATGCAAGAGAAATGCAAGAGAACTGCTTGATTGTCTACTTTTAAAATGTATTCATAGAAGTGGACAAAATGGAGAACTCTACGTACGTGGTCAAATTGTTTGCTTCTCATATGTACAGGAAGATACAAATGGCCACTCAAGCAAAAAAAAAGAGTAAGCCCCCTTTCTTTTCTTTTTTTTTAGCATAAGCGATTTATTTTAAAATGACAAACCAAAGTCAATCTCTCTTGTTTACGTTCATCATCTTGAGAGCCATACAAGGTGGCATGTCTCCACCTGTATAGTTTTACTAGACCTGTTGCCTTGAGACTCAGGGTGTTTTTTGTTTTGTTTTTTTGTCACATGTTTGGGTGTTTTCTGTATTTGATGCTGTTATTCTGATTATTTAGTGACCTTTTGGAAATTTATCCTCCGTTCACCCAAAAACTGCTACACCATTTAACAAATACCAGGATCGAGACTGCCTTATTGAAGCATTTAAGCGCATGGACAGATGCATGGGCCTATAAAACAAATATTTATATTCATGTAAGTGTGAGGTGCATTTGTTGTTTCTTAAGATGAACATTTAAAGGACTTTCGATAGGCTGATTATTGTTTTAGTTTTTTTGGGGGGGGGCGTCTTAATGTCAGACTCATTTCAGCAGGTCATATTAAACGGCCCACAGGAAGCTTCTATTTTATAAATATTGAACTGTTTTTTTGTTTTTTGTTTTCAGTGTTCTGAATGCTGATTTGGTCAACACTTTGTTTCTGCATTTTCCTGGTAAAAAACAAACAAGGACTGTTCCCAATAAAAATGTATGAATTTTGCATTCATTTATATGCAAGGCAATTGACTAAATAAAGTCATTTGTATGGGAAGTTGGAGGGTATTTTCACTAATCTGAGCAAAGCGGGTCAGGATATAAGTAACTTATTTACCATACAGAAAGTTGTGCTGTCTCCTTTTAGTTCAGGCTTCATTTTCAGAGTTAAACTAAATTCTGATATACTTGAATAACACGAGGAGACGTTCGTAACTTGGTGAACCTTTACTGAACTCAAGGCAGCATAGAACATACATCTAGCTCTGCCAACCCCAGAAAACACTCTGGCAAAAACACATTCACTCCAAAAACAGGAACGCCCTTCCCCAGGCTTTTAGCCTCTTAAAGCAATCTCACTAATGGAATAGTCAGTCAACACATTACATAAATCATTTAAATTCACATTTCTTTCAATCTTGACCTTCTGTTTTACAGTGTTTGACGAACACACTTTGGAGGATTTCTCCCTTTTTGTTTTTGAACGAATACGTAAAATGTAAATGCCGAGTTCTTGCCTTACCCCAAGCCTTCATAGTGGGCTTTCAATAATGATTTTTATTCAGAGCAGTCAGGTTGGATTTGATGGCGGTTGAAAAAGGGTACAATATGTTTTTTTTTTTTTTTCTTCTGTGAATCTGCACAGAACTAAACACCAATTAAAAATGTGTCTGACTGTGGTCCGACTTGCTCTGAATGGCAAAAAACTCAAGGCCATGCCAGACGTGCAGTTAGTTTGTGCTGACTTTGATTGTAACTTGCTGAAGACTTCATAATTATTGGTTTAAACAACCGTGATGTGTTGTTCTGTTTTAAAATGTTTGATTTTTAACTTTGATATCATGTTTAATGTGTATAAATTTTCTGTGGATATTACCAAACTCTGACATTGAATCTGCATTCTCTTTAGGCATAAGTTGTTATCATAGGAGAAAAAAAAAAATGTTTCCTTTATATATATATATTTATATATAATGTAAAACACGTCAATATAACCATACTTTGGGTGTCTATAGTTCATTTTTATTTTTATAAAAAAGAAACAACATTTTTAATTATAGGCTATCCAATGTTTAGAATTGGGATTGCGCATTTTTTGCAGGCAGAAACCTGGAAAAGAGTTAGCGTTTTAGCACTCCCCGTTCCGTGGTGTTGAAGTCATGTTTTTTTTATGGGATTTAGTTTGAAAGCCTGAAATAAGGTAATTGGTGAACACAAGCTTAAGATATTTTGATGTTATATTCTACGACATAAAACAGACCAGTAATAGCCTAGCCTAATAGCCTTTTAACCCTTATGCCTCATTATATATTTTATGACGTTGAGTGCATTAAGGGACAAAAATGTTAAATATTTGAACCAACATCCGTCCTGAAAATTACTACCAAATATTTATTTAATTTTCAGAATTTTAACCCCTTAAATGCCATTTGTTTACATGATGCCACTGTTTTTATCGATGGAAAAAAACATAAAAAAATGTAAAACAATTGTGTACTACATGCTAGGTGGATTTCTTGGGAGGGAATTATCACAGCCTGGTATATGTCCATGATTAGCAGAAACATTGATTTTTACGCATTTTTTTTTGTGTGTTATGTCAGATTAAAAAAATAATAATCACGCTTAGCACGTTAAGGACCAATGTCACATATTAAACACTGCCTAAAATATTATATATTATTATTATTATTTTCCACTTTTACTAAGTTAAATCTTTTAACCAGCATCAGTCCTCATCATAACTACCTAATATTTATTTAATTTCAGGATTTTAACCCTTTAAATTCCAGTTTTGGTGACGATACCATCAATTTGTATAAGAGAAAAAACACAATTTAATTATTTTCCATGCACTAAATGCAAAGACAAAACTTTAGCTTTGGATTATCACAGTCTTGAATATGTCAAAGATTAGAGGCAACATTATTTCTGGTGCATTTAAAGATTTTGTGTTATGTCAGATTAAAAACAAAAATCACACTTACCAAGGAATTTCTAAATTCTATAACCATATCAAACATATCAAAAACTTCAAAACAAAATGGGGTCATTGTTCAGCCAAATCATACCGAAAGAAAACAATGCAGTGAGAAGCGATTTCTCTTGCTAAATGCACACGCACTCATACACGCCTACACACACACACACACAGAGGGAGAGAGAGAGAGTATAGACAGAAAGGGTAAAATATGACCTTCAGGATATTATGATTATTATATAATATAATATTATATTATATTACTGCCACCTTACCGTGGTGGAGGGGTTTGAGTACCCGAATGACCCTAGGAGCTATGTTGTCTGGGGCTATATGCCCCTGGTAGGGTCTCCCAAGGCAAACAGGTCCTAGGTGATGGGTCAGACTAAGAGCGGTTCAAAAACCCTTTATGATGCCAATAAATTCGAGGACCGTGACGTCGCCCAGCCCAGGGTTGGGGCTCGTATGCGAGCGCCTGGTTGTCGGGCCTCCCCCCATGGGGTCTGGCCGGGCTCAGCCTGAAGGAGTGACGTGGGGCCGCCCTCCCATGGACCCCACCACCTGCAGGAGGGACCGTAAGGGGCCGGTGCTTAGTGGATCGGGCGGCAGTCGAAGGCGGGGGCCTAGACAACCCGATCCCTGGACACGAAACTAGCTCTAGGGACATGGAATGTCACCTCTCTGGCGGGGAAGGAGCCTGAGATTGTACGTGAGGTTCAGAGATTCCGACTAGAGATAGTTGGGATCACCTCTATGCACGGCTTGGGCTCTGGAACCACACTCCTGGAGAGAGGATGGACTCTTCACCACTCTGGAGTTGCCCATGGTGAGAGGCGGCGGGCTGGTGTGGGTTTGCTTATAGCCCCCCAGCTCAGCCGCCATGTGTTGGAGTTCACCCCGGTGAACGAGAGGGTCGCTTCCCTGCGCCTTCGGGTTGGGGATAGGTCTCTCACTGTCGTGTGCGCCTATGGGCCAAACGGCAGTGTAGAGTACCCGGCCTTCTTGGGGACTCTGGGAGGGGTGCTGGAAAGTGCTCTGACTGGGGACTCCGTCGTTCTACTGGGGGACTTCAACGCCCACGTGGGCAGCGACAGAGACACCTGAAGGGGCGTGATTGGGAGGAACGGCCCCCCTGATCTGAACCCGAGTGGTGTTCTGTTATTGGACTTCTGTGCTAGTTACAGCTTGTCCATAACGAACACCATGTTCAAGCATAAGGGTTTCCATCAGTGCACATGGCACCAGGACACCCTAGGCCGGAGGTCGATGATCGACTTTGTGGTCGTTTCATCTGACCTCCGGCCGTATGTCTTGGACACTCGGGTGAAGAGAGGGGCGGAGCTGTCAACTGATCACCACCTGGTGGGGAGTTGGATCCGATGGCGGGGGAGGAAGCTGAACAGACTCGGCAGACCCAAACGTACTGTGAGGGTCTGTTGGGAACGTTTGGCCGAATCCCCTGTCAGAGAGATCTTCAACTTCCACCTCTGGCAGAGCTTCGACCAGATCCCAAGGGAGTCTGGAGATATTGAGTCCGAGTGGACCATGTTCACCACCTTCGTTGTCAACACGGCCACTCTGAGCTGTGGCCGTAAGGTCTCCGGTGCCTGTCGAGGCGGCAATCCCCGAACCCAGTGGTGGACACCGGAAGTAAGGGATGCCATAAAGCTGAAGAAGGAGTCCTATCGGGCCTGGCTGGCTTGTGGGACTCCTGAGGCAGCTGACGGGTACCGACAGGCCAAGCGGACTGCAGCCCGGGTGGTTGTGGAGGAAAAAAATTGGGCTTGGGAGGAGTCTGGTGAGGACATGGAGAAGGACTACCGGTCGGCCTCGAAGAGATTCTGGCAAACCGTCCGGCGCAAGAGGGAGGAGACCCCGGGGAAGACCTAGGACACGCTGGAGGGATTATGTCTCCCGGCTGGCCTGGGAACGCATCGGTGTCCCCCCGGAAGAGCTGGAGGAAGTGTCTAGGGAGAGGGAAGTCTGGGCATCCCTGCTTAGACTGCCGGCCCCGGATAAGCGGAAGAAGATGGATGTATGGATATTATGATTTTTGTCACTCGCCTAAACACCATGTATTATATTTAGGCCCTACACACACACACACTTTTGTCAACGCAGACACACATTGCTCTCAGACATCCACACATACTCAGAAACATCATTTTAGATCATTGAGCCATTAAAGCTGCATTATGCAGCTTTGCCAACTTCTTCGCTTTTTGCTCGCGGGTTTCTCTATAGAACTCCCCCTACAGCTTCGGAATAGATATTTGACAACACTGTCGTTAAAACTCGTTGGCTCGTCCCATCTTCTCCCACTGGTCATGTGTATTTGTTTTCAAAGAACCCGGCGAACGCACGGAGCCATGTCCACTGAGGTATGTATAATACACAGAAGGCTAGCATATAAATGTTTAGATAGTATATGTGTGCAGTGCCGTAAAGCAG
Organism: Rutilus rutilus; assembly: GCF_951802725.1. Lineage (NCBI taxonomy): Eukaryota > Metazoa > Chordata > Actinopteri > Cypriniformes > Leuciscidae > Rutilus > Rutilus rutilus. Next base: position 5,153,611 of record NC_140221.1, read on the forward strand.
TTTGTTACATCGCGAGACCTGATATCACGCGATACTTCCTGATGCTGCCTGATGCGAGACGCCGGCCCAAAGTTGCAAGGGTGGTTTTTCGTCTCACAGGCGCTCGAGGGGTGTGAGAAGACCACCATTCAACCCGAAAACAGTCATATAACCATTCCAATGACTCCGAAGCTGTTCGGTTAAGATAAAAAAGTTACTTAGTTCACCTTTAAAATGCTTCATAACACAATCAATAGTGCCCCTAGTGGAAACCAGGAAAATAACGTGCATTTCCCCCCATAGGGAATATCTATGTAGTGATGTCATCTGGTGGGAATACACTATATAATGCAAATATAATGTTTTTGCTTCAAAATGAAAGGATGTTTCAGCATAAGTCATGATTCATGTATTAATGACGGCCCCGGCTTTAAACGACGTTTTAATGGGTTTCAATGGGCCATTTTTGGTCATTATGGTGCTATAAGTTCCTATTTGATCTACACAGTGTGTGTTATACATATTATGCAACATGGGACCAAATTTTAACATTTATCCAAAAAGTCAAAATTTTGCCAAATTACATACCTTTTGCATTAAAACAGCCAAAATGGTCAAAGATATTAAACTGAAAATGACCAAAAATGTCCTAATACAGCATGAGGGTTAAAGCTGTTACTTGTGCTGAAAAAGGTGGTTGCTAACAAGTGTCTAAATGGGTTTAATCTCACTCCAGAGGCTGTCGGGACATTAAACGTATAGTCACACTGCCGACTGTGTTTTTGTTTTTTGTTTGTGTGTGTGTGTTTGAATAAAGACTAAAACAGAGGAAAGTCTGTTCACTCGCCATATTTTTTTAATGAAAAGAAATTAGTATTTGACTAACAAATTATATTTTTAAAGGGACACTAAGTGGGAATTTCTCCCATCTAGTGGTGAAACTGTATTTTGCATTCATACGAATAATGCTCTCCAGCGCCTCACTTTTCCAAATGCGCGTTGCATCTACGGTTGCCGTTATGTACTAAAAAGCTATGACAGGATGTCTTATAATAGCACTTCGAGTTTTTCTTCGGGTGAACAGGTTTGTTATTTAAAACAAACTGAAACTTGAATCAACAAAAAAAAGAATGTTACAGTATAAATTACTGACTGTGAAAAACATTAACTATGGTAGTTAGCAGTAATGCCGCCTTTATTCGTTATATTTTTTTAAGTACGTGCATTGTTAGATATCATCATCATCATCCGTGCCTTCTCTAACGTTACTTTACTCAATAGCTGCTATTCATCAAAGAGCCTGTTTAACTTACTATGAATAGAATAGATAAATAAGTTATAACTATAAATGTTCTACTGTCTATATAATAAAGTTCACAACAAAGCAATGCAAAATAAGCCTGTAATTAAGACCGTAACATTGACTTACCTGTCGAGAAGAAAGCAGGCAACTTCAGCATCTCTTGTTTTGAAAGCTTTCTCCTGCATTAGCTATCCCGACATTAACCTTTGTTTTTGTAATCTCCGGTCACGTTTCCTTTTACGGTCTATTTTGGACTTTTTCGATGACGAGGACTCCTTATCCTGTGACTCATATGTATGTATGAATGAACGGTGTATAAATAACCGTGCAGTGCAGCCTTTTAAACTTGCCGCGGCAGTGACAAGCGCCTCTCTCTGCTCTGCTCCTCCGCTTCTGCTGACTTCAGTCACGTGACGCTGGTTCTGAACGAAACGCGTTGTGGAAACGCGTTGGCCTAGTACTTTATGTCCCTCTCTGCTATTATAGTTTTTCAATATGGCGGAACTACATGGAAGCCTCCGTGGACCTACCCGTCCCATGTATATAAAGATAATAAATTCTTCGTTTACGAGGATTAGTCTGATCATTGGCATAGGTATTTGTACACCATTGAGGGCATATTTATGAATACAAATATTGATTTTAGATAAAAAAATACCTAAAAAGCTACTTATTGTCCCTTTAAGATGTGCAATATTAATAGCCTATCATGTTTTATTGTTACATTTCAGTCAAAATATATGAGAATGGAGAAATCATGATACATTTTGAGAACTATCATTATCACAATTAACTACAAGAAATATTTATCATTCCATCCCAATATTCTTCATCTTTGACAACAAATTCTAAGAAACGGAGTAAGTTGGACACAATTAGCAATCGCCCAAAGAGTGGAAAATCTGATTAGTATCATTTTCCATCATGCTTTGGCGGATCGTATAGCGTGGAGTTATTTTGTGGGCTAAACATAAGAGATTAGGGTTTTAAAGGGGGTTTCCATTGTGGAGAAGAGTGATGGGCCAATTATCAAAATCAATTGACACGATAGTCAGAAAGGTCAGAAGACCGCAGCTTCACGTGGAGCATTTGGAGATTTTTTCTCCTGAATAAAAAAAAAAAAAAAACGTTGCCTTATCTTCTCTAATAAGGTTCCGCCCATTCAGCTGACATAAACCACAATTTCAGTCAACGAAAAAACCTATCCAGTGATGAAATGTTTTCTGTGCTGACAAATCTTGTGCAATGTCCTAAACTGCTGAGATAATCACACAATGTGTGACATAGGCTACACGTCCACTAATGACACGTCCGATACGCAAACGAATGACTCCTTTGAACCAGAGGAGAGGAGAGGAACAGGAAAGGAAGAGCAGAGGAGAGGAGAGGAAGAGCAGAGGAAGAGCAGAGTAGAGGAAGAGCAGAGGAGAGGAACAGGAGAGAAAGAGGAGAGGAGAGGAAGAGCAGAGGAGAGAAACGGAAGAGCAGAGGAGAGGGAGAGCAGAGGAGAGGAACAGGAGAGGAAGAGCAGAGGAGAGGAACAGGAGAGGGAGAGGAGAGGAAGAGGAGAGGAAGAGCAGAGGAGAGGAGAAGAAGAGGAGAGGAAGAGCAGAGGAGAGGAAGAGCAGAAGAGGGAGAGGAAGAGCAGAGGAGAGGAACAGGAGAAGGAGAGGAAGAGCAGAGGAGAGGAACAGGAGAGGGAGAGGAGAGGAACAGGAGAGGGAGAGGAACAGGAGAGGGAGAGGAACAGGAGAGGAACAGGAGAGGGAGAGGAAGAGCAGAGGAGAGGGGGAGGAATGGAACAGGAGAGGGAGAGGAAGAGCAGAGGAGAGGAACAGGAGAGGAACAGGAGAGGGAGAGGAAGAGCAGAGGAGAGGAACAGGAGAGAAAGACGAGAGGAGAGAAACGGAAGAGCAGAGGAGAGGAACAGGAGAGGGAGAGCAGAGGAGAGGAACAGGAGAGGAAGAGCAGAGGAGAGGAACAGGAGAGGAGAGGAAGAGCAGAGGAGAGGAGAAGAACAGAAGAGAAGAGGAAGAGCAGAAGAGGGAGAGGAAGAGCAGAGGAGAGGAACAGGAGAGGAGAGGAAGAGTAGAGGAGAGGAGAAGAACAGAAGAGGAGAGGAAGAGCAGAAGAGGGAGAGGAAGAGCAGAAGAGGGAGAGGAAGAGCAGAGGAGAGGAACAGGAGAGGGAGAGGAGAGGAACAGGAGAGGGAGAGGAGAGGAAGAGCAGAAGAGGGAGAGGAAGAGCAGAGGAGAGGAACAGGAGAAGGAGAGGAAGAGCAGAGGAGAGGGAGAGGAGAGGAACAGGAGAGGGAGAGGAGAGGAAGAGCAGAAGAGGGAGAGGAAGAGCAGAGGAGAGGAACAGGAGAAGGAGAGGAAGAGCAGAGGAGAGGGAGAGGAGAGGAACAGGAGAGGGAGAGGAGAGGAACAGGAGAGGAACAGGAGAGGGAGAGGAGAGGAAGAGCAGAAGAGGGAGAGGAAGAGCAGAGGAGAGGAACAGGAGAGGGAGAGGGAGAGGGAAAGGAAGAGGAGAGGAAGAGCAGAAGAGGGAGAGGAAGAGCAGAGGAGAGGAACAGGAGAGGAACAGGAGAAGGAGAGGAAGAGCAGAGGAGAGGGAGAGGAGAGGAACAGGAGAGGGAGAGGAAGAGCAGAGGAGAGGGAGAGGAGAGGAACAGGAGAGGAACAGGAGAAGGAGAGGAAGAGCAGAGGAGAGGGAGAGGAGAGGAACAGGAGAGGGAGAGGAGAGGAACAGGAGAGGAACAGGAGAGGAACAGGAGAGGAAGAGCAGAGGAGAGGGAGAGGAGAGGAACAGGAGAGGAACAGGAGAAGGAGAGGAAGAGCAGAGGAGAGGGAGAGGAGAGGAACAGGAGAGGGAGAGGAACAGGAGAGGAACAGGAGAGGGAGAGGAAGAGCAGAGGAGAGGAACAGGAGAGGAACAGGAGAAGGAGAGGAAGAGCAGAGGAGAGGGAGAGGAACAGGAGAGGGAGAGGAAGAGCAGAGGAGAGGGAGAGGAGAGGAACAGGAGAGGAACAGGAGAAGGAGAGGAAGAGCAGAGGAGAGGGAGAGGAGAGGAACAGGAGAGGGAGAGGAAGAGCAGAGGAGAGGGAGAGGAGAGGAACAGGAGAGGGAGAGGAACAGGAGAGGGAGAGGAACAGGAGAGGGAGAGGAACAGGAGAGGGAGAGGAACAGGAGAGGAACAGGAGAGGGAGAGGAAGAGCAGAGGAGAGGGGGAGGAATGGAACAGGAGAGGGAGAGGAAGAGCAGAGGAGAGGAACAGGAGAGGAACAGGAGAGGGAGAGGAAGAGCAGAGGAGAGGAACAGGAGAGAAAGACGAGAGGAGAGAAACGGAAGAGCAGAGGAGAGGAACAGGAGAGGGAGAGCAGAGGAGAGGAACAGGAGAGGAAGAGCAGAGGAGAGGAACAGGAGAGGAGAGGAAGAGCAGAGGAGAGGAGAAGAACAGAAGAGAAGAGGAAGAGCAGAAGAGGGAGAGGAAGAGCAGAGGAGAGGAACAGGAGAGGAGAGGAAGAGCAGAGGAGAGGAGAAGAACAGAAGAGGAGAGGAAGAGCAGAAGAGGGAGAGGAAGAGCAGAAGAGGGAGAGGAAGAGCAGAGGAGAGGAACAGGAGAGGGAGAGGAGAGGAACAGGAGAGGGAGAGGAGAGGAAGAGCAGAAGAGGGAGAGGAAGAGCAGAGGAGAGGAACAGGAGAAGGAGAGGAAGAGCAGAGGAGAGGGAGAGGAGAGGAACAGGAGAGGGAGAGGAGAGGAACAGGAGAGGAACAGGAGAGGGAGAGGAGAGGAAGAGCAGAAGAGGGAGAGGAAGAGCAGAGGAGAGGAACAGGAGAGGGAGAGGGAGAGGGAGAGGGAAAGGAAGAGGAGAGGAAGAGCAGAAGAGGGAGAGGAAGAGCAGAGGAGAGGAACAGGAGAGGAACAGGAGAAGGAGAGGAAGAGCAGAGGAGAGGGAGAGGAACAGGAGAGGGAGAGGAGAGGAACAGGAGAGGGAGAGGAAGAGCAGAGGAGAGGGAGAGGAGAGGAACAGGAGAGGAACAGGAGAAGGAGAGGAAGAGCAGAGGAGAGGGAGAGGAGAGGAACAGGAGAGGGAGAGGAAGAGCAGAGGAGAGGGAGAGGAGAGGAACAGGAGAGGAACAGGAGAAGGAGAGGAAGAGCAGAGGAGAGGGAGAGGAGAGGAACAGGAGAGGGAGAGGAACAGGAGAGGAACAGGAGAGGGAGAGGAAGAGCAGAGGAGAGGAACAGGAGAGGAACAGGAGAAGGAGAGGAAGAGCAGAGGAGAGGGAGAGGAACAGGAGAGGGAGAGGAGAGGAACAGGAGAGGGAGAGGAAGAGCAGAGGAGAGGGAGAGGAGAGGAACAGGAGAGGAACAGGAGAAGGAGAGGAAGAGCAGAGGAGAGGGAGAGGAGAGGAACAGGAGAGGGAGAGGGAGAGGAGAGGAACAGGAGAGGAACAGGAGAGGGAGAGGAAGAGCAGAGGAGAGGGAGAGGAGAGGAACAGGAGAGGAACAGGAGAAGGAGAGGAAGAGCAGAGGAGAGGGAGAGGAGAGGAACAGGAGAGGGAGAGGAGAGGAACAGGAGAAGGAGAGGAAGAGCAGAGGAGAGGGAGAGGAGAGGAACAGGAGAGGGAGAGGAAGAGCAGAGGAGAGGAACAGGAGAGGGAGAGGGAGAGGAGAGGAACAGGAGAGAAACAGGAGAGGGAGAGGAGAAGGAGAGGAAGAGCAGAGGAGAGGGAGAGGAGAGGAACAGGAGAGGGAGAGGAGAGGAACAGGAGAAGGAGAGGAAGAGCAGAGGAGAGGGAGAGGAGAGGAACAGGAGAGGAGAGGAACAGGAGAGGGAGAGCAGAGGAGAGGAACAGGAGAGGGAGAGGAGAGGAACAGGAGAGGGAGAGGAGAGAAACAGGAGAGGAACAGGAGAGGGAGAGGAAGAGCAGAGGAGAGGAAGAGCAGAGGAGAGGAACAGGAGAGGGAGAGGAGAGGAGAGGAAGAGCAGAGGAGAGGAACAGGAGAGGGAGAGGAGAGGAACAGGAGAGGAAGAGCATCTAAGATTATCTCGTCCCGGGCCCAGGCAAGACTGTCAGCTGTTTTTTAAACAGTAATGTCAGCACATATATTGCTAGCTAATTTTTTTTTTTTTTTTGCTATATTTAGTGGCTTCAAATTAAATAAGCTCATGTTTTTAAATAAAAAAATTCTGATTCAGATCTACTCTTAATTTATTTTACTTACATTTACTCAAGTCATAAGATACAGCTCATTGATTTCACAACATTGAAGTTTATGCAAAAAGATTTTTTTATTCATTTTTCTGGAACACAGACAGCCGAGGTATAGGCTTCGCCACCGACTGCTGTTCCAATGGAAGATGACATGTTCATATGCTCAGATATCATATTCAGCATGATTTCTTGTGACATTGTACAAAAAATGGTATTGCTTGAAAACAAGCATGTGAGATCTAAAACCTTTAAACATTACAGGCCTTTTTCCTTGACATGCAGCAATGCTCAGAAGCAAGAATGCAACAAAGCACTCATGTATGAATAAATAAAACACAATAAATAAAACAAAAATAAATAATTCCTACAAATAACTGAACCAGCAAAGAACGCTACTCCATAGGTTTGACGATCCATTTTATGTAAAGCTCAAGTACGCTTCTCACATTTTCTAAATTCTTTTGAAAGATTTCCTCACAGGTATTGGTTAATTTTTCTTTGCACCTTGCAGTTTTTCGGCCATCAACTTGCTCTATTATATTTTTCAGCTTGTCGCGCAGCACCGTGTCTATGCTAAAACCAGATGCCGTCTCCAAGTAAGAGCTGAATGTAGAGAGGAGAGTGCAGTTGAGGCGTTCATGCCTCTCTGGCTCCCTAATGCATCCAACCGAGTATGGTTGTGCGATAATATTGTTGTTCTCGGTGCGATTCCTCAGGGCCGACGCAGCTGAACTCACCTTGGGGGGGAAAAAGCAACCAGTTACTTTTAAGAGCAACTCTAGTTTTTCTCTGAAATCTGTCCAACGCCATCATATGAATTACACTGTCGGAAGCCAATTTCATTTCCTGGTTCACAGCCAGCAATGTTTCTTATCTCTGCCCTAGATAATATTCCTTATCAACCCAAAAGTATGATTGCTCAACCAGTAAAAAAGAAAGAAAAAAAACTCACCAGATGTTTCAACGCATCTTTACCCAACTCTTCCATTTTTGTAACAGCAATAGACTCTGCCATTTTTGTAACAGCAATAGACTCTGCCACTTTTGTAACGGCAATAGATGCAGATTGAGTGGACTGTAGTAAAGACAGTAGCAGGAGTACACCTACAAATGCAAGAGAAACATTCAAATAAAACAATAAAAAAAAAAAAACAGCTTTACAGTGTCCTTGTTACACATTACATGTACTTACCATAGTAAAACCAGTAAATTATGCATAATTACGTGCAACTAACCCTAATCCTACCCTAACCTTATTGTTAATTAATATTACTCAGTACTTAAATATATAATTACACTGTAACAATGACACCTTGAAATAAAGTGTAACCAAAAACAGCTGAAAATATAGACATTGGTAAGGGATTTGATCTGGAGTATTGATAATATACTGCTGTTTAAGTTACAAATGGTAACTCTGATAAGAGAGAATTAGGATGTGCTACATCCTCTTCTTCATCTCTTACAACAGCTTTAAACGGTGTCTCTTTCCTTGTAAAGGAAGTCTAGTAACTTACAGAGAATGTTCTGTCTAAGTTTGAAAGCAGACTTACCAGCAGTGCAAAGCTCTTTTCTATAAGCCATGATGAAACTCTTGACTTGATTGATGTGTGTAGATGTGTTTAGCCATATTTATGGTGTCAAATTGCTTCTCTTATCAGATCATTTACTAATTTGGGAGTTTTTTTGGGTCTGATGCATCACTAGAATCCTTTCCATTACATTTAATTAAATACTAACAACTAATATTACTGATATACAGTTATATATTAACTATATAAATGATATTGACTCCATATCTTAACAGCACAAAGACACCTCGCTGTAAAACACAAAAACAAGAGTTGCTGCCTTAAATTGTTAAGTACAATCAACTTGGATGTTTAAATATTTTCAACTAAAATTACATTAACTGACTTAAAAAATGAGTTAGAAATCTTAAGCGATCTTGTATAACTTATAAACAAAGTTGAAAACTGCTTAACTTATTTTGATGAGTGAAAGCAATGTAAAAACATGTTGTCTTAACTTATTGATCATATCATTTTTTACAGTGTACCTATTTTGTGGTATGGTTGGTATGACGAATCTCCAGGGGTATCTAGTTTATTCAGTGATTGATTTATCTATTTTCTGCCTAAGTTGGTTCTTGCTTTTGTGTATTCTCCTTGGTCTCTCTTGGTCCTATTGTACATTTAAATTTTTAGTATATTGTTTTTGTCATTTCATATATGTATGTATGTATACGTATGTATGTATACGTATATATGTGTATACGTATATATATATATATATATATATATATATATATATATATATATATATATGTGTATATATGTATATATGTATATATATATATATATATATATATATATATACACATATACATATACACATATATACATATGTATATATATATGTGTGTATATGTATGTATATATATATATATATATATTTGTATGTATACATGTATATATATGTGTGTGTGTGTGTGTGTGTGTGTGTGTGTGTGTGTGTGTGTGTGTGTGTATGTATGTATGTATGTATATATATATATATATATATATATATTTTAAACTGAATATCTTAATTTTGAATAAAAAAAACTGACCCCTGACCCAAACAGTACTGAACCTGCTGATCTGTAAAGGTGTCCATCCTCAAGGGTCCAGGAATGGAGTCTCTATTATAGGACTATTAATTACCCATTAGGCACTTTATTTTCACTTTGTTCATATTTTGATTCATTTTTTATTTAAGTGAACACCTCTCCAAGCTGATACGCGATTGCAAAAGGAAGAAGAATTGGATAAAATTTCGGGTTGGTCGTGTCGAAAGTTAAATCCACTGTTCTTACTCTCCTGTTACTGTTACCAGACAGGTTTCTATTGTTACTTTGTGCAAATACACTCCAAAACTGGGAATTTTAAAGGGATAGTTCACCCAAAAATTATCCCATAATATATTCGCCCTCAAGACATCCTAGGTGTATATGACTTTCTTCTTTCAGTCAAACACAATCAGAGTTATATTAAGAAATATCCTGGCTCTTCCAAACTTTATAATGGGAGTGAATGGTACCTGAGATTTTAAATTAAAAAAAGCCCATCCATCCTTCATAGAAGCAATCCATACGGCTTCAGGGCTTTCTGAAGTGAAGCGATGCGTTTTTGTAAGAAAAATATCCATATTTATAACTTTATAAACTATAATTACCGGCTTCCGGTAACGACCGTATGCGAGTCAAGTCTATATTGTGCATTGCTCAGACCAAATTAAAATGTTTACCTGAGAAAAGAACAGCCATGTGCTCTTCACCCTCCTACCTCCACTCCAGAAGCCCGATTGCAGTACCATCACATAGAGGCAAAAAAATCACTTTCCACAACATTTTTGTTCACTGTTCCTTGCTGGTGGGATGATCTTCCCCATCCTAACCGGACAGCCTATTTCTGACAATATTCAAAACAGCTAAAAACTCATGCTTGATCCTGCTGCCTTTCTTGCTTCTATGATTTCTTAATGCCCTGCCTGTTCCAGCTTGAAATATTCCATCCACACATGTGGTGTTGGGGGTACAAGTAATGTGAGTTGTGTAATCTGAGTTCGTTTGCATAAACTGTTAAGACTAGTCTTACAAGTTAGTCAACCAATTTTTTTCCTTGTATTGTGTTCAAAACCCTATAACACTGATGTTCCCGGTCAAAAATTACCGGCCTACAAAAAATAGCTTATAAATCCCCTCGTTATGCTATATTATCGCCCAATATTGGATTCAATCTTTTTGTCAACTTGTTCTCTTTCAATTAGGACTGGTTTTATATTTCTATTTGCATCTGATTAATCGTAGGCCTCATTTATCTGAGAGTAGCCATCTAATTTAAGTAAAAAAAAGCATTATTTATGAATAATTTTGGAAATATTAAATAAAATATGAAAAAAAAATGTGCACTGTTGATCACACTAGTCTACTTTAATGTTTCACCTGGAAGTTTGTTTTGAAAAACTTTTATTTTGTACAAAATGGCACAGAGTCACACTTGTGGTGTTCCCGGTCAAAAATGGCCGGCCATTGAAAGTGAATGGGAGAGACTGACAATAAGAGACAAATTTAGTGTTCAGGAGCATGTTCATTATGTTTATGTACACATATGTGCATGTGTGCTTGCTTGCGAAACTTGATCCTACCCTGAACTAAAAAATCAAACAAGCAAGCTCAGCCAATATGAAAAATAGTACATATTGTAACATAACTTTTCAAAGTAATTTCCCCCAACACTGTATGTTTCAAACTTTGTAACACTTCTTTCTTTTTGTGCTCCAAATGATAAGATTATGTTTTATATAAACACAGTAAAGAGTTCTCAGATGCACATGTTGATTTGAACATCTGGTTTTGCTTTATTCAGTTTGCATGAAAACATCGATCAGACAATCAGGGAAGGTTCATTAGACGTTTTTTGTGTCATGAAAAACTAAGCAGATGCCTCACTGCTTGTGAAAGTCAGGAGACTGAAGGAGGTTTTGATAGTGGGTAAACCTGTCCCTTTGTCAATGGCGGGGAAAGAGTAAATATTCTGTGGGACAGATGAGAGGAGTGTGGAGTGATTTAAATGATGAGACCACACAGACCACACTACTGTTTGAACGGGAAAAAATACAGCTGTGTTATAACATTCAGAAAGCCGTTAAGGAGCCGGGGTCATCATCAAAATTTATGAGGCCGGGGACAATGAGTAGAGTTTAGAGGAACTTTGGCTCCCTCCTTCTGGGACAAAATTCCCAGTTGTCCAGTCCACCTACTTGCTTAATATGTTTTATTAAAGCCCCCCTGTGTCCCTTAAAACTCATCTTTGATCACCAAAATGACATATTTAAAAGTTTTTTCCTTAAAAAAAAAAAAAAACTTCATGTCTTAAAATAGCTTGAATGTAACTCTACACTCTTGCCTTATTTAGTATACAAGGTCCATGAATATGCAAATGAGCCCCGTCTCCACTCACTCACACCAGCTCAGAGATCCACTCATTGACGATCACACGTTGATCTGATTGGTTACAAGGTAGTTTGTGACGTCAGAAACACCAGCGATTTCAAAGCGTGTTTTTGAGACTGTCTTTGGTTCACTGCAGTTTTAAGAAGAAAATACTCAGCAATGGTGTCGACTTATGAATTTACACATGGTTTGTCTTAAAGCACATTAAAAACACCACATAAACATATAAACAACATTAAAAGCTTGATTTTCACCACAGGGGGACTTTAACACAAAAAAATATTATATAAAACCTTTTATATTTGGTTTGTAGAAGCTTTGATGATTCTTGAATTTCACTATAAAAGGCTTGAAAAGGCTCTTTAGCTTTAAGAAGCTCATAAAAATGTAGTCTTTTTCTGTGACACTGTTAATTGTGTATAATTGATAGCCTACTATTATAGTATTTTGTTAATATTTTGAATTAGATTTTATTTTTCTATTTTCTATTTTTAGTTAAAGTTTCAGTAGTTTGTGGTGTTTTTTATTTTATTTTATTGGTTTATTAGTTTTCATTAGTGTTTTTTTAATATGTCTGTATAGTTTTGTTCAATTAGTTTTAGTTAATTTACTTAAACTGAACAAAAATGAGAAATGTTGCCTTGTCTTTAAGTTTAAGATTTTTTTTTTTCTTTTTTTTCAGTTATTGTTTATTTTATTTCAAGTGATTTTTTATGGTTTTAGTTAACGATAATAACCCTATTCTGTGATTGCCTGCATAATTTTCCAAATTTATGACAAACAAGCTCAGGTGTCTCATTAAAGAGGGAAGAAACTACTTGAAGTTATGTGAAATAATAATACTCACAGTATCGAATAAGTTAAGGTAACTCAAACCATTTAAGGAAACCGATTGCCTTAAACCATTTAAGTTTAAAAACGTACATATATGAGTAGGGGAGAGTGGGGTGATTTGTGCCAGGGGGTAAGTAGTTCCACCCCTTGTTTCTGGAAAACCATAGAAGAAATTGGTCATGTGACCACATAATTTTGAAAAGCAATCACTTTTACTCATCCTCCAAAGAAGAGAGACACATGGCATGAGAGTTAAGCACATTTTAGTGCAAAAAACTATGATTAAGGTTTTTTGATTGTAGTGTCTGAACAATTATAGAAGTTTGAAAACCTTTCACATATGTTTTAGTGCTTTAGTAGGCTACACAATGAGTCTATTAGCATGATGTTAGCTCTTAACTGCTGGATCATGCTAGTTTTTCAAACTTGTGGGTCTGGGGTGATTTGTGCCAAAGGGCCTGGGTTAAGTTGTGCCAGATCCAGACCACCTAGACCTACATACTCACAGGGGATAATCTTGAGAAGTGAGGAGATGGGCATGCCTCATCATTGTTTGACTTAGGCCTGCCTGCTATTTGTTTCATTTAGCTAACACTGATTTCAGGTTTGAGTTTGCACTGTTATTAAAGAGAAGTTTTATTCCGTTTTTAAGTGGCCTGTCACAATAGGATGTTAAGAAATTAGCCTAGTCATTTTATTCTTATATGTTACATAATTGACAGACAGCGCTATGTCAACAGGCATCTATTGCTAAAGCCTTTTTGCCTGAAATGATTCACAAATATCATATATTGTGTTGCTATGGTGCTCTAAATGGTTGCTAGGGCGTAGCTTGATAGCTTCACAATGATCCTGAGAGACTGATTGGTCGTCTGAGTAAAATGAGCCCGCCCCCTTGTCTCTATGACACTGTGATCCAGAGTTATGGTCAATACAAAATCCCTATGCAATTGACCATAGTAGGAAAAACGCATGCTATGGTATTCCAGGGTGACAATATCTAAATAAACCTTAAATGAGTAATTTTGTATTGAATTTATCTTGCTTTCATATAGCATTACGGTTCATAACATTAAAATGTTCTGTTTTACTTCAGAAATCACTGGCACAATTTACCCCACTGTATTCCCCCAAAGGCACAACTTCCCCCGCACCAGGGGCAAGTTGTACCATGAGACCACTTTTTTCCCAAGAGCTATATTTCTGAAACAATTTATGTCAGATCCAAAGTTATTGTTCTCAGGGATGCACCACATCCTGAAATATATGTACATCCTTAAGTTGAAGGCATTACTGCCGTGGCCTCACTTTAAAGTCACTTTGAGTAAAAACTGGCACAACTCACCCCACTCTCCCCTACTGTGAACTTAATTTTTCTCTTTGAGTTCACATAAAGAGAATATTTAATTAATCTATAAATCTACTTCAATACTTTGTTTGCTAACTGCTAGCTAGCAATAGCACAAGCACCACAGACAGTATGACAAGCACACACACAAGCACTAGTGTGCAAAGAGACTATCACTGAGCCGAAGTGTGCACAGCCATTGCTTTTTAAATAAAGCAACATATTAATGTGGTTCGGCCAATCCTTAACCCAATTACAGGCTCTGCTCTTCAACACAATGTAAACCCTTTTAATTTCTACATAGCAGAACATTATATCTCCCACTAGATCTTGAGCAAAAACAAATCTCGCTGTAACACATTCAGTTTCAGTTCTGCTTAATATAATCAGTTAATGAGTTCTTAATATTTGAGTAAACCGAACTTGTTTCATTTAGTGAATATTAATGATAAAGCGAAATGATATGCTGTAAGAATTATTATAAGGAAGACATTTCTGATTTTGTCCATGAATCAGAGTGCAATTTATTCTGAGCTCCAAATTAGTTACTGCACTTTTCGTAGCTTCAAAAATGCTTCCACCTGTCAAGAACTATGATAATAGATCATGCTGAAATTTCTAAAAGAAGAATCTACAGACTAGCTTCGCGTCGGGGTCCTGATCAGCCTGTCGGGGTTGTATTCGCTAATAACAACCGCCTCGCTCTACATTATCCCGCTTATTACATGGCTACCTATACCAAATAAATCAATAATTTGACACAAAATATTGATCTAAAAAGGAGTTTATTGATTTAAAAACGATCGTATTGCTTCCGCTAAAGAAAATAGTCCGTTCCGTCTCTACGGTTAGAATCCTGCGTCCATAGCAACACTATGTCACAGGACTATGATTACAAATGTCGTTCAGAGCACCCACTGTAAAAAAGACCTAAAGCTCTGATGTAATAAGATTGAATGATCATATCTAGTTGTAAAATCCAGACTTTGCTGATGAAATTATTTTCTAAATGTCAGACAAAGCTCTGGGCTTTCCTAAGATGACTTTAGGTCATAGGAACACTCACAGAAGATTGAGAACTTATGTGTAACTGCTGCCTTAAAGTTTTAAGCAATATTCAAGAACGTCCAGCAATAATTTCATTGCACTTCCAAACCTTCCATTTTTAAGCAATTTCCTACACGAAAAAAAAAAAAAAAGGTCTTTGAAATAATTTAGAAATTGCTAGAAATTTCACAATTACAAAGAAACAGCAAGTAGCACATTGAATTAACCGTGACATTTTGAAGTAGAATGACGGAAAAATAGTATTTTCTTTTAAAACATACTTCAATAATCTTAACTAACTTTAAAAAATAATAATCATCATTTTGGCAGTATAACAGGACCTGCATTGCAACAGTACAGGAAGTCTTTAGCAGAGATATCTTTGCATCACTGTTGTGCGTATGCTTGCACATGGTGAATGCATTATGACCTAATTGGTGATTCCCCTTCTGAATGGATAATCTTGATCTGAGTGTAACCGGGGAAGACCTTCATCATTTTACACTGGGGAATGTTGCAGTCCCTTTGCTGATACAAGATTTCCACAAGATCACCAATGTCACTCATTCTCTTACTTTTTGATAGCTGTATTAGGCTTATCCTATAATCACAGTAACAAAAAATTCCCTTTTTAATAAAATTACTACTATTGTAAGATTTATAATTCCTATGATTAATCATTACACACCATTTTGATTTTAAAGGGAAAAGATGTATTGACTGGTGAATTTGTCAACTTAGCGTTATACTTCAAGCAACATGTATTAAATTGATCTGTTCTGCCATATGGGATTGAAATCGTTTTATTGATGCTTTTCAACAAGAGAGATAAAAAAAAGAGACAATAAATCAGCTTTTGTTTTAACATGTTAACAGAGATATCAAGATAAGATCAGACACAAGTATTTCTTGCCCTCTGAATTGGTCACAAAATACACAGTGATAGTTTGAAAGGATTTTGTTATGCAAAAAAAAGATTGTGACACTATTTACATGTGACAGATACAAAATAGACAAGGCAAACAAACAAAATAGACAAACTGAAAGAAATTTTAAAGGTATAGTTCACTCAAAAATGAACATTCTGTCATTAATTACTCATCCTCATGTCGTTCCAAACCCGTAAGACCTTCGTTCATCTTCAAAACACCAATGGAGATCTTTTTAATTAAACCTGAGAGCTTTCTGTCCCTCCACTGACAGCGTGCACCTGAGACCTGCTGTCAGACTCTAAAATGGAGTTTGCTCACAGGGTCGCAAGACAACGTAAAGTACATTCATCTGATGAGTTTTATCAGAGCCCGTCATTCTCTGGTTTTATCAAGTTGAGGTCAATAGCGCGCGCTCTCTAATATAGGCATATATTTTGCCGCTATGTGAACAAATCCAGCAAAATGCGCCGACGCGTTTGTTGACCCCAGAGGAATAACTTTAGCCTTAACCATAAATTGTGATTAAATATATATATGATCACTCACATCAAGACGCCGCTGCGGTGGTGGAGTCCATGCAGGAGCAGCGTTTGTCACTGCGTCTCTTTTCAGCGGGAGCTGTGTGGAGAAGCCCATTTCCACCTCGCGTTGGAGAAGCAATCCCGGGAAAATGCAGGTTTCACACTCACGGTCTTCCAGGCCAAGTGCATGCAAACACTGGCGCCTATTTTCCAAGTCTGCTGGAAAGCTATGCAGTCCAGCAGTCAGTGCTATTCAAAAATCTACCAGCCACTCAATGTTTTTACCAGCCACTTTCTTGTTTTTAACCGACAATGTGTAACTGTCTGCATGTGAAAATTAATACTACAAGATATACAATACTTAAGCAGTTTATTTTAAAAGTTATTAAAGAGATCGTTAATATAGTCCAAGTGACTCCAGTGGCTCAATCTTAAGTTTATAAAGCGACGAGAATACTTCTTGTGCGCAAAAAAAACTAAAATAATGACTTTATTCCACTATTCATTTCCTTCTCTTACATGTCACACGCATCACGCACATGACCAGCGTCGGCCAATAGTGAGCCTACATGGTGACGTGTAACACAGACGCGCTGAGCAAAAACACTACGTGAACCAACTCGAGGCCCAGAGAGAAGGAAATGAATAGTGGAATAAAGTCGTTATTTTTGTTTTTTTTTGCTCACAAAAAGTATTCTCGTCGCTTGATAATACTTAAGATTGAGCCACTGTAGCCACTTGGACTATATTAACGATCTCTTTAATAACTTTTCTGGGCCAGCAAGTTTCAGTCCCTTAGAAGCCTATGGAGGAGTGATCCAGCTGTCATATTTCATCAAAAATATCTTAATTTGTGTTCCGAAGATGAACGAAGGTCTTACGGGGGTTGGAACAACATGAGGGTGAGTAATTACTGACAGAATTTTCATTTTTGGGTGAAGTAACCCTTTAAGTGTATTCAATTATGTATTAACTTCAGCTTAACATCTATTTGACTACACTTCAAGTGTAAATAGTATACTAAAATGGAACAACTTTTTTTAAACTTCAAGTGCAAGATTCATGAGCAATTAAGCACACTTACAGTACAATTGCATTGTATCGCCATTCTAATGGAAATACACTTAAAAAGGCATTGCAGCACAAATTATTGTGTTTAAGTACATTTTGTGCATACTGCTATCATACTATAAACTATGTTAATTTAGTATGCCTCTGTAATATTTCAAGTGATCTACAAATGCACTTCCTACACTGTAAAAAAAAAAAAAAATCCCGTAAAAAAACGGTAAATCTCTGGCAGCAAAGTTTCCAGACGGATCCCGTTAAATTACAGAAAATAACCATTTCACAAACACCGTAAAAATACAGAATTGACTTTACTTAATTAAATTAGAGTACATTACTGTTGATAATGGCATATTAAACCGTGGAAAAACGGATAAATGATGTCAAATTACATAAAAAAAAAAAAAAACATTTAACTTTCAGGTTAAACTGTAAATTTAGGGTTTTATAAGGTTATTTTATAATAATACTGTCTATCTAATTATCTTTTAATATATAGTTTTTCTGTGTTAAATAACTGAAGTTATGTATAAAAATGCAATAAGTACATAACTTCAAATACAAAGTTTGTATATTTACAGTTTTAATTTTTGCAGATCCAATTTCACAACTTTGTCCAATCTCTAATTAAGAACTTAATAATAGCAAATTTAGTCAATTTCTGTTAAATTAACTAAATGTATCAGTACACAATACCTGCACATTTACAGTATTACTCATTAAACAAACACTGAACATCAAGATACGTGAATGATAGGAAATACAAGCTTAGTATATAATTTAGAACATGTAAAAATATCCACATTAAAAGACAACTGCTGTATACCTTTATACTCTAATATAACGTATTATTTTACACATTTACAATGACATTTTATCCAAAGTGACTTAAAAATTAAGAGAACAATAGAAGCAGCAAGTGCAGTGACAAGTCCCAGTTAGTGTAGCACAGTACACATAGCAAGTTTTTTTTTTTGTTTTTTTTATAAAAAAAACAAGTAATAAAAACTCAGTGAGTGTTTTAGCGCAATTTTCTCACGTCATGGGATCACAACACTAAGAGATAGTAAATGAAAGAGAAAATAAGTTGCTCGAGAATATAACTTTGTCTTGAAACTTAAAAGAACTTTCTGAAATCAAATCAGCAATGGATAATAAAAAAGGCACAATCACTTGACTAGTTGAACATCATTTTTTTTATTAGCTCATTATTTTTTACATCTTGTGTTCACTCAATATCCTCGATTTTCTCTGTATCAGCTTCCTTTTCTGCTTTGTCCTCTTCAGATTCTTCCTTCTTTTCTGCTTGACTATTGGCTTGTGACTTTGTAAACTCTTCTTCTGCTTTCGAGATATTTGCCAAAACATCCTCTGAAAGCCACGAGTCATCGTAGAAATCAGATAAGCCTGATGAGGAAGCCGTTGGTGTGGATGTCGCCATCTTTTGTCGCTTTGCTGAACGTTCTTCCATTTATTTTGCAACAACCTCTTGTCGTTTTCTCATATATTCTTGCTCCTTCTCCAAATCTTGATCGATACCTTCATTGATTTCTTGCCGTAATTCAGTGGAATTAATTGTGCTCATGACTCTTGTGAATACCGTATTTCTGTGGAACAATAGTTTTATAGGTGAAAAGGCAATATTTTTCTTATTTCCCTTCATATAAAGTTTTAATTAATTTTTGAAGCATAAAGGAAAGATTTTTGATCAATTCTTTTTTTTCTAATATTATTGTAAATTTTAGAAGCTATCGATTGCAATTTGTTTCAACTCGATAGCTATTATGGTTGCCAAGGACAAGGCTTTTAAAGTGTCCCACTATGACAATAATAATGTTTTTTAAGTGAAGTTCAATTACAACCTAAACATCATACTTTCAGTGCAATGTTATTATAGTGTAAGGTAGAAACAAATTGTCTGAAGTATATTTCATCTGTACTTTTATCCCCATTTTGTTATAAGCATGAATGTTGCTATTACACTACAAGTGTATTATATTACAATTCAGTTCAAATGCATTACATCAACAGATTACAAATTGCATTTCAGAAAAGGATCTTTATTATTGACACAAAAGTAACACACAAAAGCAGATATTGGCAAAAGGAGGAACCTTGAACAGTCGACTTTCTCTGAAATGCCGGGAAGAGAACAATGGCGAACAACTTATTACAACTCTCTGTATTACAAATAAGCGTACTTACTATAAGTACACTAAATTACCACTATACATTTTTGTATTTTAACATATTTTATGAAAGTACTCCGATATGCCACTAAAAATACTTATTTTAGAGTGTACTGTATAAAGTGTACAGAAGTCACACTTCTAATGAAGTGAGATCATAGTACACTTTAAAAAAGTATACTAACAATTAATTTCCAAAAAATATTCTTCCCATAAGTACACTGAATTGCCACTCTAAGTATATCAAATTTAATACACTTAAAAAAACTTCTATACAATTTAAAATACTTTAACAACAAAGTACACTTTCAAAAAGTACATTTTAAAAATAATTTGATTATTGGTAAATTAGTATACTTACTTTTTGGACTCTTAAGTTGAACTTAATTACATATTTTTTGAAGTATACTTTTAAAAAGTACATATTAAATACTCTTTAAATAAAGCAAAACAAGTAGAAGCATACTTGTTTTATACTTCATGTACTTGATTAATATTTCTAATACACTAAAGTATACTACTTTTTTACCTGGGCGTGCTTGTTTACTGTAGCTTTTGTAATCTCTCGCTTTTGTAAGATTGTTCACCGCCCCTTAGGAAAAGTATCCATGGTTTTGTGATCGATTATTACTGGTTGTATTACCATAGTTTTCCGACAAATATAATTAAATGGTGGATAACATTGTGACTATAATCTATCAGAAAAAAACAAAACAAAAACCACTCTGAAACGTCCTGTGAAATCCGTGCTTGCAAAGTCCGTACATGAAACACACTTGTTTGTTAACATTGTCAGTAGGGCTGCACAATATATCGCAATTATCGAAATATCGCGATATACATATCGCAACAGCTTGCAAAAACTGGGGTCATGAACAAAAGACAAAGAGAAAATCACTCACTGCTCTTGGCTGAATAACCTTTGTAGCTTTAATAAGAATCAGAATATATTAAATTCATACAGTGAAAACTAAGCAGTGTTTTATTTTTTACATTTGATTATTCAATTTCTTAAGTTATTAAATAAACCTAATGTACAGGGGTGCAAACACATGTATGGTCAAAAAAGAGAGAGGTAATCGAAGCCCTCGTCCCGTGGCAAATATCCAGATACTTACATTGCCACCCACCCCTGCCACCCCCGGCCCACCCCTATAGGCACATATAGTCAAATGAAATTCTGAAAAACTATCTAGCACTTCTTCTTGTTTTACTACTCCTTCCTGAAAACAATTTCACCTGATGATTTGAATAGCTCTTTTTGTAAAGAATTAATAATTCTAGGATGATTGGGGTAATTTTGTAGGGTAGGCCTATAGCATCTGCATAGAAAATAATAAACAAATTACAAGCATATATAAATACAATAAAACACAAATACACGTGAAATAAAGCAGTGCTTTATGTTTATCAGGTAAATTAACTATTAAGTTAATTTAAAATTTAAAATAACACTGCCTTCACTGTATACATTCAATATGATTCATATAATTAATACAGTTTATCTTTAGACAAACGTGATTTTTCTCTTTCTCTTTTGTTGTTTGATTAACTTTGGTGACACAAACTGGTATATTGGGTGCTGTCCCTTTAAGACGAATGCGCGTGTCTACCGGTAATACGCATCCTTTTCTTTCTCTGACTGCGTTTACGGGCAAACTCGTTGACACGGGAACTGACTTTTTTTTCACATGTCTGTTCAAACACAAATAGATAAGAAAGAAAGGGGAATTTGGTGTTCACGAACTTCACGTGCTGTCTGTGACTGCGTGGCAAAATAGGCTACAGAATTAATATTTCGTTCTGTATTGACAGGGGCAATATTTGAAAATCGATAATTAGGCCTATTTTTTAAATTACAATTATATATGCATTGATGTCAAAACCGAGAGACTTTCAAACATCAAAATGTAATTTATTAATATGTATTTGCGCCTTCTATTTTGCCTGGAAACTTCCACCACGCTGCGTGTCGCATGAAAAATAGGCGTCGGTTCTATTACTAGCACTCGCGCTCGCCGTACTATTCTTTGAAACGATAGGGGGCGACTCGAGTAATTGTCCTCTAAACCATCAGGAATCAGCAGTGAGAAGAAGAAAGCTATACACACGTGACAATGTTTATTTTAGTACACCACCACCAATACCACACTACAAAAAGAATCGTGTAAAACCCAGTAAACCCTGAGATTATTACTCGTGACAATAAAACAAAATATATGGATATTAGAATGTGTAAAAAACAAAACTAAATCAACGATCTCCTTCATATTTTCTAATTTCACTAAACATTTCATTAAGTTTCGTGAACATTTTTATTAAACATGGACCTTTATGTTCATTAAAAATACTTTTTATGCTATTGTATGCTCATTTTTTAAATGTAAGCAACTCATTTATACTGCAAACTGGGTGCTGGTGTGGTGAGAAGTTCGAGCTCGGCCAGATTCGGCTCGAAGTCGTTCATCTTCGGATGCGGCGCCGCGTGCGTTGTTACAAAAAATGTCGCGCACACCGCCAGCCGAAATTGGGTCTTGCGAACCCAACGCGCACGACCGCCCACACCGCAATGACGTCATTTTTGCCGCACGCACCTTCGCGCTCGTGCGGACGCGTCAAGTATAAACCAGGCTTAAGGCCTATTTATACTTCTGCGTCGAACTCCCGCCGTAGCTACGTCGTAGGCTGTGTTTAGCGCGCGTACTCTACGGCGTACCCTGACGTGCACCTCTCCAAAAATGTAACAACGCGTCAATTCTACGCGGACACAAGCGCTGTGATTGGTCTGCCAGAACCCCTCCCTCGGGGTTTCACACGCTCCCTAGGTACGCGTCAACGCGGACAACGACACAGAAGTATAAATTAAAACCAACACGTTGCCTACGGCGTATAGGCTCCGGCGTAGGTCCGACGCAGAAGTATAATGAGGCCTTTAACCTGTTAACATGGGAGCCGAAATAAAAACGAACACGCCACGGAGGCAGTGTGTAGACGGCCGGAAAGGCGCGGCGCCGAACTCTGGTCTCAGCATGCATTGCAGAGTGAGACACTAGTGGTTCACGCTTGCGCACATACTGCTGTTTTGGCGCGCCGTGTTCTGATTTGCTTATTTCCTATTTACTTTTTGGTGAAATTATAATCAGGTCCTCTCCCTTTTTAAAGATACTAGTACTAGTTCTTATTTATTAGATACTAGTACTTATTAATTAGCTATTAGTACTTATTCAAAAATACTAGTACCTATTTATTACATACTAGTATTTATTCCAAATGTTACTAGTAAGATTTTTTATTTTACCAGTAAGATTTTTAATTTAACTCTCCAGTGGCCATTCTGACTAGTCATAACAATAGACGAGTAAAAAAGCAGTTGTGACTAGTAAAATAAGAGTAGTTACTAGTAACAATTACAAAAGATACTAGTGTCTAAATAGGTACTAGTATCTATTGAATAAGTACTAGTAGCTAATTAATAGGTACTAGTATCTAAAGAATAAGTACTAGTATCTAAAGAATAAGTACTAGTATCTATTGAATAAGTACTAGTAGCTAATAAATAAGAACTAGTATCTAATGAATAGGTACTACACTGTAAAACCTAACAGTAATATTAACTAAATACAATTGAGTTCACAGCACTCAAATATTACCGAAACTTGAATGACTGAAACAGAACTCAAACTGAATGAGTTATAGAACATTTCTAGATCCCAGAATGATAATTGTATAATTAAGTGATTGATTAAGTGATGATTGAGCATTAGTGATGAGCACCTGGTGTTAACAAGCAGAATCACTTAAGGAAAGAGAAACACAAGAACTACAACTGACTTCAGCCACAGCAAAATCAACTGGAGATAAAAGAAGACATTAAATATCTCAAGATCTCAGCAGAGGAGGATTAAACAACTCCACGAACAGCATTACAAGCTTCACTTATTATTAACCAGTTTGACTTTATTACTGCCATTCGTCTACAGAAGTTCTTATTAGATTTAACAAAGGTTTAGAAGTTGATGATTTGAGTTTCATTTAAGGTCACCATGATGGAGATCAGCGTTTGCTTTAGTTGGGCTCTTGACCCTTGACTTTTGCACAAGATTTTCTTTGGCTGCTATAATTGTGTGTTTATAAAACATATTTGTTATGGCACAAAAGGCAAGGAGAAGTCTGATTGGGTGTTGATGGTGAAGGACTGATGATGACAATCATCATTTAGTGACTTAATTCACTGGTTTCATTCAGAGTCTGATCTCTGATTAAAAGGGCAACATATTTGTTTTACTCAAAACTGTGATTTTACAAATAGTTGTGCACAAAAAGTTTCACAGAAAAGGTATTGCATTACTAAGACTCACACAGACATCAAGAATCAGCATATGAATCTCAACAATGGTGACCATTAAAAAATGATTCATGCTGCAATGCATGCTGGGTACTAGCATAATATAAAACTTATCCATGGCTCCCAGCATGCATCGCGGCATAAATCATTTTTTAATGGTCACCATTGTTGAGGTTCATATGCTGATTCTTGATTACTGTGTAAGTCAGCATGATACCATAGAGGCTTTTAAAATCTGATTGTCACAACAATGGGCCTTACAGCAGAATCAGTTCTATTATAATGATTAATACAAGTAATACATCATCATTCTAATCAGAGATTAGGCTCTGGAAATGATCAGAGAATCAAGTCACTAAATGATGATTTTTATCATCTTAACACAACCACATGCTCATTTTTTCTTTTGGCGTATGTGTCATAATGAATGTGTTTTATAAACACTCAGTTACAGCAGCCAAAAGAAAAACTGGTGTTATAAAGTCAAGGGTCAAGAGCCCAACTAAAGCAAACACTGATCACTATCATGGTGTCTTTAAATGAAACTCAAGAAATCATCATTAGCCATCATTAGCATTAGCATCATTAGTAATAAGTGAAGCTGGTAATGCTGTTTGTGTAGTGGTTTAATCCTCCTCTGCTGAGATCTTTAGAGATTTAAACGTCTTTTGTCTTGAGTTGATTTCATCTAAGGCTGTGGTTGGAAGTCAGTTGTAGTTCTTGTGTTTCTCTTTCCTTCATTGATTCTGCTCGTTAACAGCAGGTGTTAATCACTAATGCTCAATTATCACTTAATTAATCACTTAATTTATTGACTGCAATGTATATCTACTTTTAGTAAACTCAACTGAAATAAGTTCAGAGTACTCATAACTATTGTTTTTATAAACTTAATTGAATTGAGGCAATCGGTTTCCTCAAATGAAATGAGTTAGCTTAACTTGTTGGGTTTTACAGTGTAGTATCTAAAGAATAAGTACTAGTATCTAATAATAAGTACTAGTAACTAATAAATAAGTACTAGTATCTAATAAATAAGAACTAGTATCTAATGAATAAGTACAAGTATCTAATAAATAAGTACTAGTAACTAATGAATAAGTACTAGTAACTAATGAATAAGTACTAGTAACTAATGAATAAGTACTAGTAACTAATGAATAAGTACTAGTATCTAAAGAATAAGTACTAGTATCTAAAGAATAAGTACTAGTTTCTATTGAATAAGTACTAGTAGCTAATTAATAAGTACTAGTATCTAATTAATAGATACTAGTATCTAAAGAATTAGTACTAGTATCTAATAATAAGTACTAGTATCTAATGAATAAGTACTAGTACCTAATAAGACTAGTCACTATTGGAATAAGTACTAGTATCTAATAAATAAGAACTAGTACCTAATGAATAAGTACTAGTATCTAAAGAATAAGTACTAGTATCTAAAGAATAAGTACTAGTATCTATTGAATAAGTACTAGTAGCTAATTAATAAGAACTAGTATCTAATTAATAGGTACCAGTATCTAATGAATAAGAACTAGTATCTAATGAATAAGTACTAGTACCTAATAAATAAGAACTAGTCACTATTGGAATAAGTACTAGTATCTAATAAATAAGAACTAGTACCTAATGAATAAGTACTAGTATCTTTAAAAAGGTACTAGTACCTAAAGAATAAGCACTAGTACTTAATGGAATAGATACTAGTATCTAAAAAATAAGTACTAGTAGCATGAAAATAGAGACTAGTCGGTTTAAATGATTAAATGTTAAAACGGCTTGCCATATACATTATGAATAAATGTATTTGGATCAAGTTCGAGGGACTTAGACGTCCCGCCAACACTCGTCCAGCTATGTTCAGTAAGAACGTCTAGTATATCACTCTCTAAGCCATTTAGTAGCATAATACTTATCCAACACTTTGTGAGAGCATCTAGCTGTGATCAGCATTTTTGGGGATTCCAGTTTATGAGCAAAAACAGTTTACAGTAACACTTTAGAATAATTTCCCATGAATAGATAACTATACAGGATGTAATGCAAGACAAATGAGTCCATTAACACGTCAGCTTCTACTCAACTCAAATGCATACAAGATTAATTAATCAGTTAGTAATATCAAATTAAAGATTTCAAAGGTAGTTCCTTATGAGCCAATCAATATGTCAGCCATAAAGCCAACGTGGTCATAAAGCACATCACTAATTACTCATTTTAAAATAATGGTCCAGGGCTGGTCTTACTATGCGTGTGTATGTTAAAATATAGTCTGAGATGCAATCAGTCAACTTTTTTACTCGGAATATAATATTTTACTTATATTTTACTATAATCATAAACTGCATCACTAATTACACAAGTGTTACAGGCACTCTTAAAGAACTACTAGTGATCAGGACTGCGTTTCTCAAAAGCATTGTGAGAAGTTGATTATAGAGAGCATTGGTGGGAATGGTTCTATAATCTACTTTTGCTTTAGGGAAACGCAGTCCTGATCACTAGTAGTTCTTTAAGAGTGCCTGTAACACTTGTGTAATTAGTGATGCAGTTTATGATTATAGTAAAATATAAGTAAAATATTATATTCCGAGTAAAAAAGTTGACTGATTGCATCTCAGACTATATTCTAACATACACACGCATAGGAAGAGGGTTAAAGCTGAAGCAGGGTAAAGAATAAAAGCATGATGTTATGGCAGTATTTGACCAACAGCCTGAAGGAATCATCATTTTCTTTAATTCTAACGCACCTTTGTGAAAATGGGTAGGTGATACTTAATAAGTCTAAGTTGGATACTTGCACGTCTCACCTGTTTGAAAGAGAGTCCTAATGCAGTTTGTTGAGGATCCAATTGATCTCTGCTGAACCAGGTTGATGCAGAAGCTCTATGATGAATGGAAAGACAAGACCGCAGACTGGCTCAAACCTATAGGGGTCCTTTGAAGACTTCTAGCTCAGCATCCTCATGTTCACATCAGTAATTCCCATTCTTCCTGCTCTCCATTGATCGTTTAAAGCGTGAGGATGTCACACCCTCAGGAGTGAGTGAGTCAGTATGGAGTTGTGTAGGGAGAACGGGGATGGTTGCAACATGGCTTATTTCTCCAAACAGGAATGAGCTAGAGAGATAATATTCATATTATGCTCAGTTATCCCCTCTTCATTCCTGGAAGAAAGCAGACACGTGTGAACATTCCTTCTTCGAAGTTAAAAAAGTATTTTTTTACATGATTTGTGTTGCCATACTGTCTAAACTGTTTGCAGTGAAGCATTCATATAATTTAATCAGTGTTATCTGAGCTTCTAAAAGGCGTAGCTAGTATGTGTTAAAACTATTGTGTCAAGATAACATAGCAAGTTTTATCATGGCTGTCAGTGTAGGGCCCTTTTCACAACATTGATGTAGAACCTTGTCATAACACAAATTATAATTTTATGTACTAATAAAGAACCCTTTTTAATAGTCAGGTATCTCAGACTAGGCATACATTTGTTCTGTTCTGTGTTTTCAGTATATGCCACAAGAGAGGAAATGCACAACAGATAGTGTGTTGGGTAACACTTTATTTTACAGTGTCCTTGTTACATTTGCTACATGTTACCATAGCAATTACAGTAAATTATGCATCATTACATGCAACTAACCCTCAACCAAATCCTAATCCTACCCTAACCCTATAGTAAGTACATGTAGTCAATTAATATTACTCAGTACTTAAATATATAATTACACTGTAACAATGACACCTTAAAATAAAGTGTAACTGTGTGTTGTCCCTTTGTTCGTGGGCTGGTTGTATAAACTGCTAATCTTACAACTTCTACATTAAATTTTTTTCTTTAAGACTGTTCATAGCTTTTTTAAATCAGTTACATAAAACGTAGATTAGACAAATTTGATACAGAAACGTAAGACTTTAGACACTGTCTTAACATAATAGCTATGTTTATGCAACCAGCCGCAGATGTTAGCAGCAAACATAGAGAAGCATAAAGGCAGGACACTGAGGTCTGAGGCAAAAGACTGAGGCCATTTGCCACATAACCTTGCAAGAATATATAAGAATCTATATAAGAATATATTCCAACATGCACTTAAACACACACAGTTCTTTAATCTTTCACAGAAGTTCACAGAAGTATAATTAAACTTCAGTGCGTTGCTTTTGATTTTAAAATATATTTTTAATTGACCAAAACCTGGTTGTTACTTGAAAGTGTTCAGCTCAAAATACGCCTCAGATCATTTATTATAGCTTGTCAAATTTGCCCCTTTTTAGGTGTGAACAAAAACGCGCCGTTTTTGTGTGTGTTTCCTTTTTAAATGCAAATGAGCTGAAACCGTCATGTTTAACTTTTACACAAGTTGACACATTTCCCCGGCAGAACGGTTTGCATGCTTTGCTCGAACTTTTGCCATTGCGTTAGAACTGCATGGTTACATTGTTGTCATTTGCCAAACCAAATGGCGGTGCCGTGGGTGGATGCAGATTAAGAGGCGGTAATATTATAATAAGATCCCCTTCCTACATCAGAAGGGGAGTGAAATCTGATCAGCTTATTTTTTGACATGCTTGCAGAGAAAGGCTTACCAAAACAAAGTTACTGGGTTGTCACTTTTCATGTTTTCTGGGTTGGTAGAAGCACTGGGGACCCGACTATAGCAATTAAACACAGAAAAAGTCAGATTTTCATTATATGTCCCTTTTAATAAATGTTGCAACTGCCCTGTGGACTGTTATGTGGTCAGTTATAACATTTGACTTTTTCTAATATAAATTGTACATATATAAACAGGGGCTGCTGTTGGCTTGGCTGGCTGGTCACTGCTCGTGTGGCTCGTAGAGCAACGTAATTTACTCTAGCAGATTATAAATAATATGTATTTCGTGCACATTGTGTTATTTATTTAACCTATGATGATGTTTTTATGTATACTGTTTACGTGACTCTACGTGGCCTCGTTAATTGCCCCTTGGGGACAAATAAAGTGTTTTAAAATTGAAATATATTATCATACAGTTGTAATCAAAAGGATTTAACCCCCATTGAAAATTAATGCAGGTTTTATTGGCAAAATTTACAGACTTTCAGCTGTTTGCAATGAACCAATCATTCAAAAGTAATTGAAATAGCTCAACACTACAAATGTTTTAAGTGGTTTCTCCAAATTCAACTGAAAATGCAACTTTTAATGACATTTGCCGTCTCAAAATTATTCAGCCCCTTCATGGAAAGCATCTTTAGTTCTCCCTTTTACTGTTATGACCTGCTGCTCACGAGATGTATAACCAGACACCAGCTTCTGGCAGCGTTTATGAGGAATCTTAGCTCATTCCTCATGAGCAATGGCCTCCAGTTCAGTAATATTCTTGGGTTTGTGTGCTGCAACTGATCCCACTGATCTGCCGCCTTCAAATCCCACCAGAGATTTTCTATGGGGTTCAAGTCAGGTGACTGTGATGGCCACTGTAGGATCTTCCAGGACTTCTTCTGCAAACACGCCTTGGTGGAATTTGAGGTATCCTTGGGATCATTGTCCTGTTGGAAGGTCCAAAGACACCCAAGCTTCAGCTTCCTCACTGACGGCATGACGTTTTGGTTTCACTTTATTTTTATGGTCCCTTTAACACATTCTGTTGACTATAAGTAACGTTGCACCTGCATGTCTACTAACTCTCATTAGAGTGTTAGTAGAGTATTAATAGACTGGTAGGGTTAGGGTTAGAATAAGTTGACATGTAGTTGCAAAGTTACTTATAGTCAGTATAATATCTGTTGGAGGAGCATCACAATAAAGTGTTAGCAGATATTAAGCAGACAGTCTCCTAATGAGAGTTAGTTGACATGTAGTTGCAAAGTTACTTATATTCAACAGAATGTTCAAAAGGGACCATCAAAATAAAGTATTACCGACGTTTTCTCCTAGGATTTCCTGATACTTCATTGAATCCATCTTGCCTTCCACACGCTGCAGGTTTCCAGTGCCAGAGGATGCAAATCAGCCCCAGAGCATCACCGAGCACCAATACTTCTGTGGCTAATTTATATGATTATGAGCACTTTTCTTGTGCTTTTGAGTCAGTAGTGGTGTAGTCTTGGAGTTCTGGCATGCGTTTAGTACGTGCCTTACTGTGCAAGCTGAAATCTCAGTGCCTGTTGCCACCAAGTCTTGCTGCAGGTCTTTTGCAGTCAGTCAAGGGTTTTTCTGAACATGCCTTCTCAGAAATTTGATTGCAGCCGTTCAGGTATTGTAACCACTGTTCCTTTAAAGGAACACTCCACCGTTTTTTGAAATAGGGCTTATTCACTTTCTTTCATACATTTAGATAGGTGGGCAAATGCATTTTTGTCTCAGTGCATGCATTGTTTTAGTTTGACAGGGTCGGCGCTAGCTTAGCTTAGCATAATGAATGGAATCCTTTGTTGCCAGCTAGCATGTCCTGAGTAAAAGTGATATAAAAAAAAAAAAAAAACCCACCTAATTACGTCTTGTGGCCTGCGTATTCACAACAAGTACAAATAGCGATGCAGATTAACACTAGTCGATTTCCTAGGCAGATATTGACTTATATATTAAGGACTATATTAGGGGGAAGCACAGGCGAAGCACTGCTACTTGGGAGTGATATCGCTGCACCCAAGTAGCAGTGCTTTGCCTGTGCTTCCCCCTAATATAGTCCCAAGTCAATATCTGCATAGGAAATCACCTAGTGTTAATCTGCATCGCTATTTGTACTTGTTGTGAATACGCAGGCCACAAGAAGTAATTAGGTGGTTTTTTTTTTTTTTTTTATATCACTTTTACTCAGGACATGCTAGCTGGCAACAAAGGATTCCATTCATTATGCTAAGCTAAGCTAGCGCCGACCCTGTCAAACTAAAACAATGCATGCACTGAGACAAAAATGCATTTGCCCACCTATCTAAATGTAGGAAAGAAGGTGAATAAGCCCTATTTCAAAAAACGGTGGAGTGTTCCTTTAACTTTGTAATGCTCTTTTGGCCGGACTCTGTAATGCTCTTTTGGCCGGACTTCCAGCATGTGCAACAAAACCTCTACAGATGATCCAAAATGCTGCAGCTCGTCTTGTCTTCAACGAGCCCAAGAGGGCCCACGTCACTCCTCTGTTCATCTCTCTGCACTGGCTACCTCTCGCTGCTCGCATCAAATTCAAGGCATTGACGCTTGCTTACAGATCTATCACAGGCTCAGCTCCCTACTATTTTCACTCACTCCTACGAGTCTACATCCCTACCAGACGCCTACGATCAATCAACGAGCGACGTCTCGTGGTTCCATCACAGAGAGCCACAAAATCACTTTCCAGAACATTCTCATTCACAGCTCCATGCTGGTGGAACGCTCTCCCCGGCCTCATCCGGAATGCAGAATCACTGGCAACATTAAAAAAACAGCTGAAAACCCATCTCTTCCGTGAGCACTTAACCTCATAAAAAAAAAAATAATAATAATAATAAAAAAATAAAAAAAATTTCCTTTGAAACATCACCTATCAGACTTATGCTACTCTGAATAATGCCTGAACTTTGTATTCTGAGCACTTCTTGCGTTGTTGTTGTTTTTGCCTCTTCATGATGACTCGCTTTATTTAGTCCTAATTTGTAAGTCGCTTTGGATAAAAGCGTCTGCTAAATGACTAAATGTAAATGTAAATGTAAACTTTGACCTTGCGAACTATGCTTCCAACGGTGTCTCTAGGGACATTTAGTGCCTTCGCTTTCTTTTTGTATCCTGTTCCTTGTTTGTGAAGGGAGATGATATCTTCTCTTAACTTTTTGGACCATTCTTTTGATTTATCCAGATTTCTAACATGCAGTCGTGACACTCATTAAACCTAGCCAGATCAGATATTTCATGTGTTCTAGCTCAAGCACACCTTAAGACAGCACCTGTTTTGCAGATTTGTGCTGTTGAGAGGGATTCTCTTCAACGGGCTGAATAATTTTGAGACTGCAGAAGTCATTAAAAGTTGAATTTTCAGTTGAATTTGGGGAAACCACTTAAAACATTTGTTGTGTTGAGCTATTTCAATAACTTTAAGTCTGTAAATTTTGCCAATAAACCTGATTTGCAATGGATGTTGAATAATTTCGATTATGTACACCTGGGGCTCGTTTCAATAAAGAGGTTCAACCAACTCTGAGTTAAAACTTGAACTCTGAGTCAATTTACCCTTAGATGGGATACTGAGTTTTCGGTTTCAGAACAGCTGAATTGAGTTCACTACGACTTTGAAAAGCCATGATCAATGGACCCTCAACACCATGTCACTCTCCAAAAAGGCACAACAGCGCCTATACTTTCTCCGCCGGCTGAAAAGAGTAAGTCTCCCTCCACCCATCCTCACCACATTCTACAGAGGCACCATTGAGAGTGTGCTGACTAGCTGCATCACTGTCTGGTACGGGAACTGCAGTGCTGCCGACCGCAAGACCCTCCAGCGGACCGTGAACACAGCTGCAAAGATCATCGGTGCCCCTCTCCCCTCCATCCTGGACATTTTCCTTACACGATGCTCCAGCAAAACCAACAGCATCGTGAAGGACTCCACCCATCCCTCCCACAGTCTCTTCCAGCTCTTACCATCTGGAAGACGGTACCGGAGCATCAGAGCCCGCTCCGCCAGACTGCTCAACAGCTTTTTCCCCCAGGCTGTGAGAGCCCTGAACTCAAACCACCCCGCCCACCTCTGAAACCCCACGCAAACCCCTACCTCCTGAAACATGAACCACCCCAAACCTTACCACACCCAAGAAAAAACTGTATGGACACTTTACACTATGTGGACACATAGAGGACACTTTACACTATGGACACTTTACACTATGTGCACTATGGACACTTTACACACACTGCTGCGGGTACACAATCCCACAAAAGACTCAGCAATATATGTATGTTTACATGCTCATGCACTTCAAATCATCCCGCACTGTTCCCCAACCAGCTGCTGACTCAAATGTCTCTATTTGCACATGTACAGTATTTGTGATTTTCTTCTATCTTTTAGTTTGTATAGGGTAAATATTTATGTGAAGCATTTGTATAGTTTGTATTTATTATCCTTTATTCTTTTAGTTTGTATAGGGTAAATACTTATATATATATATATATATTATATATATATATATATATTATACTTATAGTTAAATCTGTCAGTAGGTTAGTTGTGTATAGGTTTACAGTGTTTTTTTACTTCATTGTTGTATGTCTGTATTTATGTAGCACCGTGGTCCTGCGAGGCACGACATTTCGTTCCACTGTATGTCCCCACATGTAGCGGAATGACAATAAAGCTCAACTTGAACTTGAACTTGAAATTATTGGACAAAAAGACGTCTGGATACTTCCTAGTTAATACGCATGTTTAATTCTTAATCACTGTTATATTATCAGAGGTGAAAACTGGCAGAACGGTAAATTATTGAACTAATATAAATTTTCATGGTATCCATGAAAAAAAGAATGTGGCAGCAACTAAAAATTAAGTATAAAAACATAATTCAATCAGGTAAAGCTTTAAGCAAAAAAGGTTCATGTAGGCATCTTGACATATTAAAGGTCCCATTGCATGAAAATTTCACTTTATGAGGTTTTTTAACCTTAATATGAGTTCCCCTAGCCTGCCTATGGTCCCCCAGTGGCTAGACGTTTTGATGGGTGTAAACCAAGCCCTGAGTAAATGAAAAGTTTTGAGAAAATGAAAGCTCAGACGGGCGAATCTAGAATCTTCCCTTTATGTCGTCATAAGGGGAAAGGTTACCTCCCCTTTCTCTTCTTTGCCCGCAAAGAGAATTTGTCCCGCCCATGAGAAAATGAGCTGCGCGAGCGCGATATTGGTTTTTCCTCGAGAGACATCTTGGTCCCCCCTGTGCCCCCCCATTTATAAATTCCTGGAATCGGCCCTGCTGTTTATGCATCAGTAAATCAAGCCAGTGACTAAATGATCAACTTCACGTAGTTTCTCTTAGTAGGATGAAAATAATCTTACTTAAACTGTGATTAATATATATACAGAAAGCGATCAAAGAACAATCCCTTTCCAATCGCCCAAGCTCTGATGAATCACACAGTGCGAGTTTATCTGGACACTTGCCAAAGCTCGTTATGAAATCAATGACGCTGTTACACTACACAACGAAGCTATTACTGTAGGCCTACTTACCTCATGTTTGCATTGGTGAAATCATTAGTGAGAGTGCAGAAACTGCGTTGCAATGATAAGATCTTCATTCACGCGATCAACAGGCTGTCATCTGCTCAATCATCACTGTAACCTTTTATGTGATGGGAATAGATCTAAATACTTAAACTTCTCACGATTCGTTAATCTCGATAGCTGTAATAGTAAAAACGTATAATAGCTGTAATAGTAAAAGTTTTCGAGAGAATTCCACATGTAATGCGAGATATTTCATATGCAAGCATGTCAGCCAATCACAGCAGTGGGCGTTTACACTGAAGTCTCACAGCAGACACGCCCCTTCAAACAGAGCGTTCAAATCAGAGGCTAAAATCAGGCTAGGAAATATGCCTTATATTTCTAAATTATAACAACTTTTGATCTATAAAACATACTAACATTATAAGGGCACCCCAGGAAACATTCTAAAATAATAAAATAATCCATGCAATGGGACCTTTAAATAAATATCATTCAGTGTCTATCTATTTCAATGTGCAGCAGCTTTTCTCAGTCAAATGCTCTTTTCACATAATTAAATGTTCTCTAATCCATCCATGTCATTTCTTAATAAGGCTAATGAAATTAACATTTGACTTATACTCAGCCAAAAGCGAGAAGGCAGAGCCTTGCAAAATGAGTGGATGAAGAGGTGGCCACAATATTGGAAAAATATTAATATCCAACAGAAAAAAGAATAACGTTGCTTTTGTATTTGTAGGAAACTAAGATGACCAAATAAATTGTGAATAATTTGTTTATTTGACAGCTGTGGTGGTGGTTACGACATATAGGCTAAGCTATATCTCAGACTATCCTTCCATTCCATATTGTAATCTGTTTCATTTTCGGAAGGAGCGATGATGGGAATATGCGTGTCATCAATGCATCCAACCACATTGGAAATCGTAAAAGAAAATGTTATCAAGATGTCATCAAGTGAACGTCATTTATCAGATTAGCCTAATCTCAACCGATTTCTACAGCACTGGCCCACACATGACTTCTTTGATGGGTTGTGCCCAGGAAACGACACAAACATTCTCAGAAAGAATCAAACACTTTGATTTCCGCTCTGCATACAGCGGCCTTACTCATGTGCTCTGCATTCCCGATGTTATATAGAAAAATGTGCAATGAATGTCCTGCACTGCAAAAAAAAAAAAAAAGATCCTTTTCTTAATGGCCTATGATTTTTGTGCTGAATTTTCAAAACTCTTGTCACATGAGTAACACACATCTAAACCCGTCTACAATTCACACCTAATACAGTGCCTTCATTGATGTTGTAAATATTTGACTCAATTATTGTGTTAAAGTCAGGGGTGAATTTTTTTTAATGATCAGATTTGTTTTGCCATACTGTCTAAACTGTTTTCAGGAAGCATTGTAACGTCATATCATTTAATCAGTGTTATCTGAGCTTCTAAAAGGTGTAGCTAGCATGTGTTAAACCTATTGTGTCAAGATAACATAGCACGTTTTATCATGGCTGTCAGTGTAGGGCCCTTATCACAACATTGATGTAGAACCTTGTCATAACACTACAAAATTATAATTTTATGTATTAATCTAGAAAATGATTTATAGGGTGGCATGAGGTCTAAGAGGGGTGACACCAAAGCAAGCACCCATGCATAGTTTTGGGGGATTTATGGCCTGACATATACAATTGTGTTCACAAATAATGCATTACCACAAAGTAATCATCTATACTGTTTAAAATTAAATAACAAAATGTTTAATATCAATTTTAATAAATATTTAATAACAAAATTTCAATATCCATCATGACAGCACCAAGTCAAGATACTCTATATGAAAAAAACATCAACAGATTCGAAATGTTTCTGAGCTTGTATTACTAAAGAAGATGAGCTGTTTTTATTAATATTACATAATCTGCTTTGGATGGTACAAATCCCATGTTTAAGTGCAAAAAAAAAAAAAAAAAAAAAAAAACCTTAGAAAGAAATACACTAATATCAATGCACTGAGACTGGAAGAGTTTTGAAACCAATGTTTGAGTTTATGTCATTACCAGGGGTGGATATGTCTGTGTGTGGTCACCCAGAACACCCTAACAACCACATTCTCACATCCCAGCAACTGCATAGCAAGAGCCTAGCAACACTTTAGCAAACACCCAGAACATCTATCTATTATGGCCTAACTGAATTATAACAAGGCATAAATGTGTCTTTCAAACTTTTCAATCTAGTTATTACAGGTTT
This sequence comes from Rutilus rutilus, assembly GCF_951802725.1. NCBI lineage: Eukaryota > Metazoa > Chordata > Actinopteri > Cypriniformes > Leuciscidae > Rutilus > Rutilus rutilus. The sequence goes on from NC_140221.1 coordinate 5,189,844, forward strand.
TCATGATTGCTATTAACACACAGTTCATGAAACATTTCACCGTTTTCTCACAACTATCAACACAATCTCAAAACTATGTATACACCAACTTCCACACACCTCAAACCTTTTAACATTCTAGTTAAAAACATTATCTTCTGTCAAAATCAGTCTTTGTCCTCAAATTACACAGAAAACTGAACAAACACACAGAATACTCCACTGCCCAGTGACCACTAGTGGTCAATTCATAACACTGTAACAAAACACTGTTTTTTATTTACATTTTTTATATGCACCACAATACAATACAGTAAAAAAAAAGTATATTTTCTTATCTCTGCATATTTCATGGGCAAATATTATTACCGTATACAGTACTATAGGAGTAATGGTCTTCTGACACGACAAGACTATATGAGTCATTCAACGAAACCGATATGATTTGAGTCCCTCTGACCTTTTTAAGTGTATTTTATTTATTGGGTCACAAAAATCTATTTTTAAAAGCTTTTTGTATCAATTGAAATATCTCCTTTAATAAAGTTTTAAAATAATGACATACATTTTTATCTTTATATTAGAAATTATCTTGTTTTTTTTTCAGTTGACACCACCTACTTTGTCATGTCCCTCATGGCCTTCTATGAAAGTGTACTTGGGATATGAATCATAAAATTAGAAAAAAGTCCATACATTTGGCCATTCCCATGAAGATCTATCTGTGCTTTTTTGCTGGTAATGTTTTTTTTCCCCAAGTAAATTCACATTATTTAGTTCCGTCCCTCAGTAATCCCTCAACCCCGTTACACAAATCATTCTCTCCCCCCATAAAAATAATGACCAGATCCTTATATGTGACATCAATAACAGGAAGTAACATCATAGAACAACATTGTGTGCAGACACAGGCAAGTTACCACCTTCTTTTATAACTATAACTTATTTAAAATTGTGATATTGTGGTTGTCAGGCTCACTGACTCAACCCTGTTACATCAAATAAAGATATATTTATGTTACTTGTGAAAATTATCTTTGTTATTTAAACAATATAACTGATTTCTTAATATCATGCATGCCATGTGCTCTCCTGTTATTCACTACATGTAGAGCAGTGGCCATTTTCGAGCAAAAAATCACAACCCCGTCACACTCAACCCTGTTACTTTTTTACTACAAAGCGCGCGCACATGCAAAAAAAAAAAACACACAAACACATGCTTGCACACACACGTACACATCAAAAAAGTACACAAGTAATATGTTTTATTTTGATGACCTATTTAGTCAGTTTATAATGTTCTAATACTAAGTTACTGTTGTTTTTCCTGCAGTCGGGTTAATAAAACTGAGTTGCAATTGCAATTTATATCTTTTTTTTCTTGGTTACATAATGAAATACAGTGCTTATAGAAAATCTTACAGTGAATTTGAGTAAAAAACAACTATGTATATGTTAAGCTGTATTTGTCTCTTCAACCCCGTTGTCCCTACCCTAGTCTCAACCCTGTCACACCTACATTTTTATTCATTATTCTTTTAAGTTTATGAATAAGTAATTTAATGTTTGTTGAACTTAGTCTGAAAATGTTCAGAGCAATCATAAGAATACTGATTTTAGTTCAAATTCTGAATATAAGCCACATCTTTGATCAAAAATGATGAGGTTGCTGTCACAAAAAGTGCCCATTTCAGGCTTTAGTATAGCATAAGTGTAAAATTATATGTAAATTTTACATTTACAATCACTGAATTAGTGTGAGGGACATCTGATTAATAGGAAAATGTTGATTTCATTACAAATATATTTTATAATCATATTCAGAGAGCTCCCATAATGTCCATAACAGGGCTGAAGACTAATAATGCCCATATCTTAAAATAATAACCAATAATAATAGGGATTTGATGCCTGAGGTGGGAAAATATGTTTTTCTGGAAGTTAAATATGTAATTAATGTTGTGGGGTGTTCAGAAAAGTAATACATATAAGTATAAAATCCAAAAATGTATAAGTCCAAATCGTACCGGCTTCGTGGAATGACTCATATATCCCTAGACAGTCATTTCTCACTTCTGCAAAGATACAGTAGGCTAGTAGGCTAGTAAGGCTAACGTTACAAATTAGGCTAACTGACAATTACAAGTTTAAGAGATTGCATAATGTGCTAGTTTACTGTGCATAGAAGATAGAATAGTGAAACTTCCCTCATCTAAAGTACTGGTACTGTATACTGTAACTGATGATTATTCAGCTCTCTCTCCAGGATGCAAAAAATCTGATTGCTGTGTAGGCTAATCAGTTTTGCCATGCCACCTAATGTTTACTCATTGTTCAACGTTTTGAGAAATGTGTCTAATGAATGGTTCGGAAAATTGGGCTGAATCAGTTATAATGTGTAAGCAATCGGGGAAAACTGCAATGCGATTAGATTCTTACCTAAATCTGTTATAAGTTTCTGTGATCGGGATCTTCTTATTGATTACATTCGTCTGATGGAAAAAAAAAAGTCCTGTCCGTCATGAAAGTGGAGCGCGCGGTCGGAGAATCAGCTCGACTAACAATTATACGAAATTAATCTTACACAACGCGATTAGATTTTACAGAGGACTTCTAAATTATTTGAGAAAAAGCAGTAGGTAATTTTCCGATTCACGAACAAATGGAAAAACAATTAGTAAATGAACTGGGCTGTGAATGCACCGTTAAGTTGGTTTGCCAACCGCCATAAAAAAGAAGAAGAAGAAGAAGAAGAAGAAGAAGAAGAACTGGGCTGTGCTGTGATCATAAGTAATTTGTTAATGAATCTGATTCTGACTACACTGGGCGTGTTGCGTGCGCGTGAAACCATCATGCACAGTTTACTGAAAGACGTGTTTTATTGCCATTATTTTGCTTAACGGTGTTTTTTAATATTATTATTATTATTATTATCTCACCACATTGAAGCACCGCTGCTGCAAAGCACTACTTGAAACTGCTTACATTTATATATTTTTTGTGATAATTCATTAATTCTGGGGTCAGGTGGCAAAGCTTTTTGTGCCACCCCCTGGTTAAAGTCAGAGAATGTCTCTGTTAAAGTCAAACACACCATATATTTTCATCATCACCAAAAACCTGTAGTTATAATGTCCAGCCGCTAGAGTGGCGCTGTGCTTTTGCAGCTTTCTGCGAATATCCGGAGAAGAAGACAGAAACATCCGGGTATTGTTGTTCCACCGCTAAAGAAACGGGTGATAGACGGAGCTTTACGAATTATACCGATAACTACAGCCTTTCTTTATTCGTTATCATGGCGGCAAGTACATTTGTTTGATTCTTGTTTGGGCAAGGTCGTACTCGACAGAAGCTTGTAATTAATGAGACAGCGATTGATGGGCTGCATTCTGGACTCGGAAAATGGCGGATTTCATATTCTAAGCTAAATAGAAAAGAATTAATCGCACGGCTCAAAACAATGCTGTGAACTAAAATGGCAACCTATTGTGTTCTAAACTTTAGTGTATTTGAGATGACAACAAGTAATATAGTTTAGTTAGAATCTGCTATTCAGCACGTAATGCACACAAACATGCGGCGATTAGCTGGATAATTCGACTTACGGTCCTTAGTAACGTTACTCGACAACACTCCAGTGTTGAATGTTCATAATCGAGTGTTTGAATGCTTTTTGTATTCTTTACATTTTAAACAAAACAGTAAGGCTCGGTGTTTATACTGGTTTTGTGTTTTATCAGGCAAATGACGCCGAGTTCGGGTTGGAAACCTGCAAAACATCCCGCAGCTCGAAGCATTGTTCACGGTCCAGATCGCGCTCAGTGGAGCGGAAGCGCAAGTCAGGTAAACCAGACTCACTGATCATGACATGTTGTTGCAGTCATTCCCATCAAAACCCCCATACACTGTAAAAAACCTCTAACACACTGCAAAACTTATTTTCATGATTTCGTATCACAATTTTTTTTTTTTTTTTGTCAAATCAACTTAGATAATTAATGTGGTTCAGATAACATGCTATTTTGAGTTTCTGTTATTTGAACCAATCTCCATTGTATTAAAGTCCCCCTGTAGTCACTCATTTTATCCCTTAACCCTTTAGAACCTGAAGCTAAAATAGGTGTTTTTCACATAATTTGATTTTTTGACTGTAAAATTCTAAAACAATGTGCTATCTTCATGTGCAAGGTGTCATCTTTTTCAGAAAAAGATAAGCTTTCAACAAATTACAGTTATTGACCATTATTGTATGTGGTGAGTTTGTAAATAGAATTTAAATAGACAAAAATAAAAAAACGAGAATAAATGTACTGATTTTTATTTAGAAAAAAAGCAGAAAAAATCATGAACGAAAGAAACTAACACTTTAAAGTTGAAAAATGAACTATAATACATATATACAAGTCTTTTTTGTGACATTGGGTTGCACAGTTTTTATGTAGGACACTTTTTTACATACACGCACACATACAAATGCACGCATTCATAGGCATGCACACACACGCACTACATGCTTACATGTAGTTTCTTACGAAAGAAACTAACACTTTAAAGTTGAAAAATGAACTATAATACATATATACAAGTGTTTTTTTGTGACATTGAGTTGCACAGTTTTCATTTAGGATACTTTTTTCATACACACACACATACAAATGCACCCATTCAGGCATGCACACGCACGCACTACATGCTTACATACGTGAAAGAGTAACGGCCATCCGCCTCCCAGATTTCATTAAAAATTCCCAATCCCCTCTTCTGCTGTGTAACACTTCTTTCGCCATGTATTTGTTCGTTTCTTTTATTATTTTGTGCAATCCAAAACACTCTAACCTGCCGCGCGTCGAATCTCTCTGTTCAAATCCTTCCATCCCGCGCTGCTGTCATTTGCAGACGGAAAGCATGACATTACCGTAATAAGCCGTATATTGGCGAAAAGCGCATGATGTCTACTTTCAGGAACTATTTAAATTATTTTGATAGTGCAAACGGTTGAAGAGTTACAGTGACAAGAATACAGCTTGGTTGGCTGTGTCGTCGACGACACATCCGGTTTTAAAGGGTTAAAGGGGAAGTTGGCAACTATTTCAACTTAATTAAAACGTTTAGAAATCATTTGGATGGTTAAATAACCTGTTCTGGTGAAAATGGACGTTCCCCCTTGCGTTCCCAGGCGGAAAACCAACCTTGCAACATGGGGACTAATGTCCCGGTAAGTTAGAAAAAGGAAGTCTCATTTTACGGCAATTCGGCGTTAACAAACATGCCATGTGATACTGTGTATGATGTATTACCCACCTCGGTAGACATAGGCTAGCTCCATACGATAAAGTTGGCCGGCTCCGATAATAACAAATGCACATGAGAAGCGGTAGAAAGGGGGTGGAGGGTGACGCAAGTGAGTTTTATTATGACAGTGTTGAGAAATATACGCCCCACAGCTGTAGGGGGAGCTCGTTGAGAAAACATGCGACAACAAAAGTGAAAATCAGCGAAGAAATGGCTAGAGTTGCCAAGTTCCCCTTTAAAATGCATCCTTGATCACCAAAATTTCATATTTAAACGTTTTTTCCTTAATTGTTCTTCATGCCTTAAAATAGCTTGAATGTAACTCTACACCCCTTTAGTATATGTGGTACTATGAATATGCAAATTAGCCCCGCCTCCAGTCACTCACACCAGCTCAAAGATTCACTCGTTGACGTGATTGGTTACAAGGTAGTTTGTGACGTCAGAAACCCCAGCGATTTCAAACCGTGGTTTTTGAGACTGTCTTTATTTCACTGCAGTTTTAAAGAGAAAATACTCTGCGATGGTGTCGACTTATGAATCTACACATGTTTTGTCTTAAAGCATATTAAAAATACCACATAGACATTGGCAAGGTGATATTTAATGCCTACTTGACGGTCTAGGTCAAAAGAGCCCACCCTCATATCTCTATGATGTTCTTTCATCTGGTTATGGCTTGTTCATGTTGTTAGGGTCTTCTAAATGGTTGCTAGGGTGTAGCTAGGCGGTTGCCAGGGTGATACCTAAAGCCAGTTTACAGCCTTTTTAAAATAGCCCACCCACATGTCTCTACGATGATTAAATGCTGAGATGCTGTTAGTAATTTTGCTGTATGGTTGCTAGGGTGCCCCAAGGTGTGGCTATGGAGTTGCTATGTCATTATTTATTGGCTGCTTGCTAGGCAGAGAGGAATGAGCACAAAACCTTCTCTATGACCTTCTGATCTGGTAATATGATCTCTCAGATTTTAATGCCGATGTCAAAATGTGAATTTTAGGCATTTTTTTCTGCCAGATCACCGTTTTCTCCTCAATACAGCAGGTTATGCACAACAATTATGTAGTCTATAAAACAGGTTGCATCGCTTTTGGTTCAGATCTTTTGTATATGCTTCATTATATAAAGCTGTTTTACTCCAGATGTCTTCTGCCAAAGATAAGCATAACTGATGTCCATCTCATATTTACATTAATTGATTCTAAAAGATTTTTTTTTTTTTTTTCTTATCACAAACTTTAGGATATCAAAATTAAGGAGCAGCATTTGAGATGATAATAGTGATGCAGTGCTTCACAAGTAGTAAATTAGCTGTTATTTCCCCATCAGTCACTGATCTTCACTGTCTATCCTTGACTAAATTCAAGCATTTAAACCAAGGAGTTTATATATATACCGGTTTACACTACCGTTCAAAAGTTTGGGGTCAGTAATGTTTTTAATGTTTTTTTTTATGATTAGCAGTTTATTGGATTTTCCAAAACATTTTACACACAAATCAGTCATGAAAACAAATAAAACCAAACATACAACAAAATAGAATGAAAGGAAGACATAATACATCCATAAAAAAAAAAAAAAAAAACACCAATAACAGTGATGCCCAGAGTCCTTGAGTTTGCAACCTTGTCTATATGTAGGTACAGTATTCAATCAAATGTGTCCGACAATCCTGTTACAGAGTTAAATTATATGTTTAAAAGCCAGAACGCCATTAAATGCCCAAAGTATACGCATGATACTTCCCCCATTTCAGGTTATACTCCTCCACTTTATCAAGCAACCTATAGGACAGTTGTTCAAGAGAAGCCAGCTGACCCAAAGCAGCACACCACGCATCCGGTGCAGGTGCGGAGGGGATGTTTTTAATGTTTTTAAAAGAAGTATCTTCTGCTCACCAAGGCTGCATTTATTTGATTAAAAATACGAACAAAAACAGTAATATTGTGAAATATGATTCCAATTTAAAACAGCTGTTTTCTATGTGAATATACAGTAAAGTGTAATTTATTCCTGTGATCAAAGCTGAATTTTCAGCATCATTACTCCAGTCTTCAGTGTCACATGATCCTTCAGAGATCATTCTAATATGATGATTTGATGCTCAAGAAACATTCATTATTATTATCAATGTTGAAAACAGTTATTTACATTTTCATTTCCTGATGCTATGATGAATAGAAAGTTCAAAAGAACAGCATTTATCTGAAATCTAAAGCTTTTGTAACATTAAACACTACCGTTCAAAAGTTTGGGGTCAGTAAGAATTAAAATTTTATTTTTGGGGGAAATAAATAAAATAAATCAGTACTTTTATTCATCAAGGATGAGGTAAACTGATCAAAAGTTACAGTAAAGACATTTATAATGTTAGAAAATATTCTATTTTAAATAAATGCTGTTCTTTTGAACTTTCTATTCAGCAAAGAATTTTGAACAAAATTTGTACACAACTGTTTTCAACATTGAAAATAATAATGAATGTTTCTTGAACATCAAATCATCATATTAGAATGATCTCTGAAGGATCATGTGACACTGAAGCCTGGAGTAATGATGCTGAAAATTCAGCTTTGATCACAGGAATAAATTACAGTTTAAAATATATTAAAATAGAAAACAGTCATATTTAAATTGTCATAATATTTCACAATATTATTATTATTATTATTATTATTATTTTTTTATCAAATAAATGCAGCCTGGGTGAGCAGAAGATACTACTTTTTAATTAAAAAAAAAAAATCTTACTGACCCCAAACTTTTGAACGGTAGTGTACATTGCCTTATTGAAGGTCCTACCTCAATCTTGAAAGATGGCCAGTCATAAAGTAAACTTTTGACATTTTAGGGCCAATGACACTGGCTGCATTGTGCCCAGACGCATGAATTATGATCAAAATCGCATTGTCTCTCCTTACCCTGTCAAGTAAAGCTTCTGTTAGTCTTGAGTCCATCTAAAAACTGCTAAGCAAACATTTAAAGATTCTTTTTCTTTTCTCATTTATTAAATTCTGCAGCGGTAAGAAAATACTCACATTAGTAAGATACATTACCGTGCCAGTGATGACTGTGGGCCTCTTCATCAGATGCATTATGAAAAAGTTAAATTTCACCAACCTCTGTTATTACCAGGTTACTATTTGCTAAAGGCTTTTATGTGCTATCCCAACTTTGTTTCAATAGGAAATATGGTCAAACCATTTGATTTTTAAAAAGTTACATGTACTTTTAAACCTCCAGTATCCTTCAAACAATCATTTATTTGTATCGTTTTGCCTTTTAGGAGACAAGAGGCACAGAAGAAGCCACAGCAGAAGCAAAGAGGTAACTAATTTTAGTCCATTGATGTCATGTAGACCTAAATTAAACTGGTCACATCATCATCAGTAGTTTTACAGCTGGCATTTCTAGTCTTAGCCGGTGGTAAGTATGCAGCTTAGACAGTAAGAAATGAAATGCCAGACTGAGAGGAAAAGCACTGATATAATCACAAGTGCATGTAATATTAAATAATATTAATGTTGATAACAGATGGAGAGAAATGTCTGTTTGGGAGCTTTTTTAACGTCCTGTATTTTAGATCATATGATAACATTTGTATAATAAATTACACTCAGCGTGCTAATGCACGAAGAGACACTCTGAACAGAAGACGCTGCTGACAGATAGCAAAATTATATGCCTACTACCTGGACAGGTAACTATCAGTCATTTAAACTTATTTGCCTATAAATAGATCTCTTTTTGTCTCACAACCCCTTTTTTTTGTAGATGCCAGCTCAGAATTGCAATGGAAATAAAATGAGTGGTCATTTCCCATTTGAATGCTTGCAGATTTGCAAAATGTTATAATCCGTTTTAAAACCACTGAAAAAAAAAATTTTTTTTTAAAGATGAATTTGGTCATAATTGGCTTTTTCCGCTGTACACGGTGACCGTGAGTTCACTTTCAATGGGAGAGCAGGGCAGGAGGTAGAACAGGCTCGTTCACAGGAATCATGCCACTTTGTTGTGTACAACCGCAGCCGCTGAGATTTATTCCAATTATATTATATTTAATATTTAGTTAACCTATTCTGCCCTACAAAGCCTAAACACAGTGATTACACATCTTTTTTTTTTAAATGTGAAAACTGCAGTGCAGTGTTTTAGTTTTGAGGCTTATTCAGATTTTGATTTGGCTTTATTTTTTTTATTTTTTATTTTGCATGTTAATTTTAGTTGCATGCAAGTCATTTCATGTTCATGTGCTTTTGTCATTTTATTATATTTTTTTATTTTATTTTTTTAAATATTGCTCTTTAGGTTTAATTTATTTTACTTTCCGTTTTAGTTATTTATTTCCAGTTAATAGTTTTAGTTCTACAACATAAACTTATTTCAATATATTGCATTTTATTTGAGCTTTTTCAATGAACAGAAATATTTTTGGTTATTACATTTGGTAATGTAGTTAGTTACATTGTACTTACTCAAATAATAACCGAGTAATATCAACTTCATGTACTTACTATAGAGTTAGGGTTTGGTTTAGGTTTATTTACTTGTAATTATGCATATTTTATAGTAAGTTACATGTAGTAACTACATCCTTTTAAAATAAAGTCTTACCATATTTTTAATTTAGTTTACTGTAATAACTCTGCTGCAGTAAATATAAGATCCACTCTAACACACACTTTAAAGCCATTTATGTTACTTTGGTTTGCCTTTGTATGGCTGTATTATCTTTGCATCTCTCAAATGAACACCCACACATTTTATGGAGAAATAAATGCCATTACACCTAAAATTAATTGGCTCTCACTTGCGTGCAACACAATGCGATGTTAACGTGTAAACATGTCAGAATAGGATTTTTTTTGTTTACTTGCACGAGTATGGCAGTGCCTGTACACATAAGAGATGGCAAGATTGCAAGAAAAGTTTTTATCGTATCATGTAAAATTCCCTTTAAAGTCAACATGAAACGGCATTCCCAACCCAATTTACTTTATCTTGAATTGACTCAGTGGACTACTTGCCACAACCACTTGCACTTTCTACTTATTGCTACTCGGGAGTTTCCAGTAACAACGTTCAGTGCGCCTACATAGACAGTTACTCATGACAACGCAGATTGTTATTATATGTTTTTTGGCTGTCAGTCGATTAAACCGATGAATCATGATCTCTGCTTTAACATGAATTATCTTGAACCTGCTGGAATGTTCCTCTAAATATATTTTCTTTCAATTCAGAATAATAAATACATATATTTCCCCCACTAACCTGCAGCAGTCCAGTGCTCGTCTTCTCATTAACAGCATTTTTCTTTTACTGAATATATTTCATACCTGTTGAGTTTACATTTTTAAATGAATTTGATTGCTAAAAAGGATTGGTTGGTGCTCTTATTCCAGTCTTTTAAAATAGTTTAAAATGAATGCGCGCCTCAAATAAATTAGTCAATATTTGATATTTAATTCATCTTAACTGGTAATGCATTGACAGCGCTACTACTTTGAATAAAAATGAAGAATTCTGGCTTAAACGTAAATACAGTGAAATGATTGACAATGAGAAATGACACAGAATAGTGATTAAAATATTTAATACAAATAAATGTTTGCACTGATCGTATTCATCAGGTCTCACACGCTTCAGCATCGCGGTCACTAGTTTAGACGAGCTCTGACAACCTGTGGTGGAAAATCACGCATGTTTAACGGCCTTTTCTCAGATCAGCTTGGGTTGGATTCAAACTTTACACTGTAATCATCAGAATATCTCTTCTCCTGTCCCTGAAAATGTCCATATTTTTACATCATCTTGCTGACTCATTTTAGGTAGCGTTTAGTCAACTAGGTGACACGGCACATTGAAAAATATACTTAACCGGAATTAAATGACTCGTACTCTTGCGTCACGAAGCTCAGTGCGAGTAGTCCATTGAGATCAAAGCTGAGCTTGTGATCAGATATGTGGAGGATATAAATGTAAAATTAGGCCATATTTTGAGACTCTCCCTGCTGGGATCCAAGCTCAAATTCATTCAACAAATCCCAAAGCTATAATGTGACCGATAAGTCAAGAAGCATAAGACCAGGAACATGCAAGTAAATGGGGTTTATTTTGATTTCATGTTGACTTTGCGTAAGAGAAAAAAAACGAGAAAAGAAAATGCCAAATAAATGAAATCTGTAGAATTCTCACAAATTGAAGAAGTTGCGATCTGGTAGACAAAAGATCTCCCGTGCTTTTTTTTTTGGTACTGAACTAGGTGTAAATGTGCTGGTTAAGTGCACTCATTTGTGTTAAATGTAACTGTACATGCTGCACTCGGATGGTGGTGGACAAGCTTTTTAAATGATAATTTAAATAGTGTTTTTCTTGTCAGAATTATTTTGGCAAGTTTGTTGTTAAATCAACTTACTAACTCTCTTTATTGCACTATTTTCCTGAAAGAGACCAATTCTTCTTAAAACAGGCACGGAAGAAAGACTCTGAGAAAGCTCTGAAATGTCAGAGCGGATCAGAGGAGCAGATGGAGATGTCCGATAAAGGCCGAGACAGGCTGTCTGAAGAAGTGGAGGAACGGCATCGCAGAAAAGACAAGAAGTCCTCCAGACCGAGAAGCCTATCAAGATCACGCTCAAAGGAAAGGTATTTTCATCTGACGTTTGTCATTTCGATTTGATTTCATTCATGCAAACGTGTCAAGTTATGTGAAGGCTTAGCGTGCTTAGATGTGAATTAATGTTTTCCCGAAGACGACATCACGGTCGAAACTGGGACAAAAGAAGATCCCGCTCACGCAGCGGTGAACGGCGATCGAGGAGTCGTGAGAAAAAGAGACGGGCCAGGTCTCGCTCAAACTCCAGAGGCAAACACAGACATCACAGCAGGAGCCGTAGCAAGAGCAGGTGGACAAAGATTTTGTGTTTGGGATCTTTTTTGTGAGTGAAACTGAATGAAAATGCTGATTTGTGCTTAAACCGTGAGATGGTCCGATTTTATCTAGGGAGAAGAAGAAGAGGACAGAGAAAGCGCGGAGAAAAAGTCGCAGTCGGTCAGTTAGCCCTGTGACCTTCAGGGGTAGAAACACAGCCATGGATGCTCAGGAAGCATTGGCTAGAAGGTAGAGTGACATCTGTTGCCTGGAAGCACAAAATAAACTATTTGGATTTTATACACAGTATATAGCAGAAGTGAGTACACACCTGTGCAAGATTACTTCAAATCACCAAGAAATCAAAAGCATTATGTATTTATTTTAAATTCATGTGCCCTCATAATCTTTAATCAGAATAATTTCCCTTCCCTCTTGCATTGACTTCTCTGCTCTGATGATGTGTTTACTGTCGAGAGGGCGGGGCAAACTGTCACTCACATGAGATCGACCAATAGCAAACCACAACCAGCCAATCAATTCCCAGTAGACAAAATCACTTTTTTGTTTTTTTCTTGCCCGAGAAGCCGTTTCACCCGATAGACGTCACAATAGGGAAGACTGTCGCATCTTCTTTTTCATGTCGACTTGTATCACCTTACATTAATTGCATTACTTATAAGTTGAACATATGTCCTCACCTTTTTTTTTTTTTGGCATTGAGTTCCTGAGATCCTGTAGTTTCAAGGTGTTTGTTTTCGATTGTTCATAAGAGCAAATACTTTATTTGTCAAATTATAATTAAAGCGGGTTTACTCTCTTTGGTTGTATACTGTGTATGTGTAGATATACTCCCAGAAAAGGTTATAACTGTTTCATTAGAAATATTGTCAGAATCGGTTGAATTTCCACTCTTACCTAACAGGTCGGATTCACGAAACGTTCTTAATTGCCAATTTCTTCTTCTTTTCCAACTTAAGAAAAAAAAAGATATTTTGTTTTCCCAAAAACCTTTCCTAAGAATGTTCTTATCTTTTTTCTTAAGATTGTTCTTAAAGATTCAAATTCAAGTATTCGTATTCCTGAAAAGAATGTTCTCAAAAATCATCATGAATAACTTCTCAAACTTAGGATAACTTCCAACCTGTCTTAAATACCCAAATGTAAGATGTTTAATGAATTTTATTGGGTTGTTTGTTTCAAACATTAAGCATTACAACACAACAGAACACTAGCTAAATATAATGCGTATTACTACTAGTACCGTGAATGTGGACGAGCACTCAGTCTGAAGTGACACCGATTGATCTCGCATGATGCACTCACTCAAGCTAGAACTAGCGAGACATCACAGATACATGCATTCACAATAGAGAAAGCGCAAGAAAGACGGAGCGCAAATGAATGGCAAAGACCGCTGTGTCTTGAGGTGCTATTCTTACGTCAAAAACTACCTTGTAACCAATCACGTCGACGTGCGGGCGAGCTTTAGTATGTCGTAAACCATGACCGCTCTGAGGAAGGGCGTCTCAAGAGAAGACAGGTTATCCTGGTAATATTTTTCTGTTGATATGAAAAATGATGTATATGATGTATATTACGATGTTATAATGAATATGCCTTTCTCCACTGACGTACTGAGTTGTTCAAAGCGTTTCTAAGGATGCTGATTTTGGCAGACTGAGATGGCGATTGGGAACATGGTTTGTGTAACATTATTAGCTGTTCATAATTAGGCTAGTCATATTAATTACCGTTACGTGTCCGACTTTGTTAGAGCGATACCATTGTGCAGCGTTTACCTCAGTAAAGTTGAATGTGAATCTCTGAGCTGGTGTGAGTGAGTGGAGGCGGGGCTAATTTGCATATTCATAGATCCACGTAAACTAAATGAAGCAAGGGTTAGAGTTACATTCAAGCTATTTTAAGGCATGAAGACTTTTTTCACAGGAATTAACGTTAAATGTCATTTTGGTGAGTTTTAAGGGATAAAATGATTGACTACAGGGGGACTTTAAAATAACGATTTTAACTTTATTAAAATTTAAGTTTAGAGATTAACTCTCGTCAAGCCAGTCGCGATGAAAATAGTCTGTACGCTTATATCTAATGTAATCTGCAGGCAGTGCTAAAAGACGGGCTTTGAGGTGTTTTTCATTCAGCGAGTCTTCAGCAATTAAACCAAATAACAAATCATTCAAAATAGCATATCAATCAAATAACACCTTTCTTTTTCTTCTCAAGTAAAAAAAAAAAAAAAAATGATGTTCTTAATAAAATATTTGAGAACTTCTTAAGAATTTTTAGGAACATTCTTACAAACTTTTTTTTTTAAAGAATTTTCTTCTTTCTTAAGAAGGTTTTCGTGAATCCGGCCCCAGTTTATGAAAACAGCATATAAGCAACTTACTGTCTCAACAACACCTCACAAACCTGTAGTCTCTGCATACTAATGTGAACACTACTAAGTGCTTTGACATTTGTTGAAGTAGAGATGAATTAAGAAACTGTTCTGAGAGGGTTTTAACATGCTGACTGTTAGTACAATAAGCAGGCTTTCACACTGGCAGTTTAGTCTGATAAAGAGCACGGTTTGCATGACAGATGAGTTATGTTGAATGCTGATGTGCGGATCAGCAGGCAGACTGTAGCTATTTTTCCATCCAAAGGTGCGAATTTAACTTATGTGCAAAATATGCACAGAAAAAGCACCATTTCTGTCCTGTTTGTTCAGGAGAACAAAACTCTCACTTCCTGGGAAGTTGGTGCAAGATATTTGTAATAAAAATGGAAGCTGCTGCTTTCGGGGGAAGCAACTGTGGCTCTTTTTTTTTCATGCATCATAAATCACTTGAGCCTCAAAGCACAATAAACTGATTTCATATTGACTTGCGTTTGAAAACACAATCCTGAGAGACACTTTCTGATGACAGACTTTGGCTTTCCGAATGATCAAACCAACATTTTGAGAAGCTGTGCAATGAAACTGATCTGCTGGTTAGTCCAGTTATCCAATCACGTCCTCTTGTTTATTCAGTAAATGTGTTTCCATTTGTTTCGTCTTAATTGGATAAAATTATCCGCCTCAATTGAGCGCGTGTGCTTCCATCTTGGCATTTCCATCCAGCGTTTTTAATGAATTGCTCACAATCAAGCTGTATCCTCAAAAAAAGACTGCGAACAGCATAAAGCCACCTTCCCCTAGACATCTGTTTGTCTGGTCTGTTATTGTGCATAATAGAATCAAAAATAAAAAACTCATAAATATAGCGACCTGCATTGCGCACGCCATGCGCGTTTGTAATGCAAAATGAATGGAAACGCACCACTGTTCTGCAGAATCCAGTGGGTCTGAAAGCAGACCAACTGTGCCGGGAGTAATCACACTCTGATTCGGACCGCAGCAGACGTGCCCAGTGTGAAAACCACCTCTAGCTGATTAGTGACGTATTAACTGCTCTCTAGTCTTCATGTTCAGTAAACACATTCACTTCACACTCTTAGGTTGGAGAGAGCAAAGAAGCTTCAAGAACAGAAAGAAAAAGAGTTGTTGGAAAAACGGCAACAAGAGCAGGCAGCAGGTAAGTACCTGCCACAAGTCAAAGCTATTGGTGGAGTGGCTTCACATCTGACCCACTCCATCTGATGTTCTGTTGGTTGTTTCTCCACCAGCGACTGCTCCACTGTTGTGTGATCCGGTCACCACTGCTCCCAGTCCAGCGCTGAACGTCGCAGCTCTGCTGGCCTCGGGCACACAGGTCACTCCCCAGATCGCAATGGCGGCTCAGATGGCAGCGCTTCAGGCCAAGACACTGGCAGAGACCGGCATTGCCGTGCCAAGCTACTACAATCCCTCAGCGGTCAACCCGATGAAGTTTGCCGAGCAGGAAAAGAAGAGGAAAAAGTTGTGGCAGGGGAAGAAAGAAGGGGTGAGGACAAGAGTTGCTCTAATGTGAGGGATAATGTACATCCAGACGATTGTTATCGCAGAATAAACCCCGACAGGGTTATCAGGATCTTGCATCGGGTTATTCTGCGATAACAACCGGCTGGATGTACTTTATCCCGCTTATTACACGGCTACTCGCCACATAAGTAAATAATTAGACATGAAATATTAATCCGAGTCGAAATATTTTATTAGCTCTTTAAACGCAAAGCTTCTGCAGAGAGAGCAATTGCTAGTGCGGAGAGTTCAAACTAGACTGACATTTAAGGGATAACGGTATACAGTCATAGCACTTATTACACGGCATTTCACCACATAAATAATTATGGGGATGAAAGATACTGATTTGAGATGAAACTGTTTTAAAATCGTACCTGTTTGTTGTCCTATAATCCATTACAGTGTACAAAACAATCGTTGCAAAATGACAGCAGCTGTATTTGTATGAAACGAGAGCAAGTCCGCGATACCCGGATGACATAATTAAATATTACCTCACCAAATACAAAACTTCCACAGGGAAAAAACATTCCTAGCAAGTGTAAAGCGCCGACTTCAGATGGATCAGAATCAAGTATTCCACAGAGCCGTGTAATAAATAGATTTGAACAGCTATATGTATATTTTATTATTTATATCAATTTATATTGGCAAGTTATATTGTGGTATCAGTTTAATTGTTTGGATGGGTCGTTAATTGTTCTGTTTATTACATTATACATTTTATACAATACAAATTGAACAAACGCAGTCAGATAGGGGTCGTCTTTAAATCACTTTAAATCTTACCACAGGCTCATTCGTACCTTTACTATTCGTACCCCTACTACTCGTACCCCTATTTCCCCCTATCGTACTTTTTTTTCTGTACTCGAAAGGGGGTCGTCTTTGTAAGTGCACATACATTTAAATCACTTTAAATCTTACCACAGGCTCATTCCAAACCCATACGACTTTTATTCATTTTCACAACACAAATGAAGATATTTTTAATTAAATCTGAGATTTTTGTCCCTCCCTTGAAAGTCTGTTCACCCAAAAAGAGATGGTAAAGTCTTCTGAATTGCTTTATATCTTGAACTGATTTAATTTAAGACTTTATTAACATTTGTTTAGCATCATCTTTAAACCACAGAACTGTTCAATTGAATTCAAAATTAGCATGCAGTGTCGTCGTCTTTTTTGGACTGCACTAGTGTTGCAAACAACATGCAAATACAATACAGTTTAAGAACATGATATACATTTATACACCATTTGGTAACATTAGAGCAAATTATTTGAACAAAGTTTTAGTATTAGCATTTATTTCAGATAGAAATGGTTATTGATAAATACATTTATTGCATACTTAAATGAAAGTACACATTTCTTTCAAAATCAAACACTCCAGTTCTTTTGATTTTAAAGAAATCATGCTTTACTTGGACTCTACGCAAGCTTGTCATGCCTAAAGGCCTGTTTTCTCTATATGATCATTGGTCAATCTCTTAAATGGGCACAACTAACAAACAACCAACAATTGAAACAGATAATCATGACGTTTGATAGTAAAAGCAGCCTAACAGGAAGTGCTCCGTTGGAGAGACGTCATGTAGTTTAACATTCATAATCTTGTCTCATAACTATAGCCTTTATAAATGGCATTATTTAGGAGACGATTAAGAATGCTGAATTTTGAAAATACAGTTATGTAAATGTTTAGTGGTTGTAATGTTTATGTAAATGTTCAAGCATTTGGTCAGTATTAATATACGTTTATGTTGTAGGACAAGTCACAGACAGCTGAGCTTTGGGAGAAGCTGAATTTTGGCAATAAAGACCAAAATGTGAAATTTCGCAAGCTTATGGGAATTAAAGTAAGTGTTTTCCTGTATTAAATATTGCATTATCTATTTAAAATGTTCCTAATGTGTCAAATGGAGAAATCTAATTTTTTTCATTATGCTTTTTTTTACATGTTCAACTTGTTGTTTTAGCATGAAAAATATCTGCAAAGTTACAAAAGTCCCTCCAGCGGGAGTTATTCTCTCTATATCAGTGTCACTGTTTCTGAACTCCCTGAAACGCCTCCATTGTAGTTTTGAGTTTTCTTCCGGGAACAAACACGTCACAATTAGGGTTGGGAATCGTAATAAATTTTCCGGTTCCGATTCCGCCAAACGATTGTGGTTTCCATTCAATAAAAATAATTTTAAACAACTAATAAAAACAAGTAGCAAGGGAAAATGCACAATCCTTTTTGTGTTTATTTCTTATACTTGTCAAATGAGTTTAACAGACTGGTAATGTCAACAAATTCAACATATTATTTAGCAATTTATGCAAAAGTAATACATTTCTGCATTCTCTGGGAGAATTTGGGACCTCTCCAAGCTTATTGTATCTCCAGCAGTGGAGAATACCCTCTCAGAAGGGGAAGAATATGCTTGAACACACATGTAAGACCCAGACAGGTGTTTGAATGATTGATTCATATAGACTTCACTTTTTTCATTATGAATCAGCGCTCTAGCGGTTAATGAACAGAACTGCATGCGTCTTGCAGAAGAACTTTGTAGCCGGAGCTACTTCTCTCTGTATATGTCTATGACGAGTCACGCAGGCACTGGGATACTCCGCAGCGGTGCCGACCCGACCGGTGTAACGTAGTCTGAGTCTAAACGCTTATTACTTATTGATTCAGGACAAGACAAAAACACGGTTTGAAAAAAGGCATTCATGATGTACTCGCTCATTATATACATTTTGTAAATTCTGAACACAAAAAAGTTACGGACTGCAGCTTTACCAGTCGTCTCTATGAATGTTTTGAAGCATCAGATGTGATCGATACACTCGTTATTTGACTTTCAAAAGGTGATTTGCTCTATTTTGGCATCAGTGTTTACACTCGAACTATAAACTTTTATCTTAGTACTTCTGTGATCATTTGAATATTTGTAACACAGAAATATCGATTACTGTGTGGTTGAAAAGTTGTTTCGTACACACTACCGTTCACAAGTTTGGGGTCAGTAAGAATTTGTATTTTTTTTTTGGAAAGAAGTTAAAGAAATTAACACTTCTATTCATCAAGGACACATTAAATTGATCAAAAGTGGCAATAAAGATATTTATAATGTTACAAAAGATTCTATTTCAGATAAATTATGTTCTTTTGAACTTTCTAGTCATCAAAGAATCCTGAAAAATAAAATGTATGGCGGTTTCCACAGAAATATGAACTGTTTTCAACACTGGTAATAATCATAAATGTTTCTTGAGCATCAAATCATCATATTAGAATGATTCCTGAAGGATCATGTGACACTGAAGACTGGAGTAATGATGCGGAAAATTCAGCTTTGATCACAGGAATAAGTTACACTTTACTATATATTCACATAGAAAACAGCTGATTTACATTGGAATAAAATTTCACTGTTTTTACTGTATGTTTAATTTGAATTGAATGTTCCGGTGTGAAGTGTTTGTCATTTAGGAATAAGATGTGGGTGTTTGAATCGAGCTCTACTGTCTTTATATTCTCTCTCTCTCTCTCTCTCTGTCTCTCTCTCTCTCTCTCTCTCTCTCTCTCTCTCTCTCTCTCTCTCTCTCTCTCTCTCTCTCTCTCTGCGTTGACAACTGGCGCAAAACTTATATGAGGAGCGCGAGGGCTTTTCAGTGCATGCATTACTATTTTAATATTCATGAGAATATTCATATTCTATTAAAGGATAAGCTTCCAGCACTTCTCCCAGACATCGCACCAGAACCGTTTTCAGAACCGAAACTTTCGCACGGTTCCGGTATTTTTGGATAAGAACCGATTCTTGGTTCCCAACCCTAGTCACTGTATTCCTCATTTAAATAATTCCTGCCCAAGGCAAACATAGAATAAAGGGACAAGGCCTGGTTGAGTTAGTAGTGTGTTGAAACGGGTGGCTGTGGTAAGTCGCTCGAAGCAGTTCTAGCCCAAAAACAAAATCAAGACTTTGAAAAAGGGCCTAATAAGTCCTCTTTAATATAGAAATGTTCTGATTGATTGTGTTCCCCGTAGGGTGAAGAGGAAGGTACTTCATCAGGAGCTACTAACGAAGAAGGTCTTAAAACCTTGCAGCAGCAGGAAGAGATGTTTCGCAACCTGGACGTCCAGTACGAGATGGCCCGCTCACAGACGCACACGCAGAGGGGAATGGGCCTTGGTTTCTCCTCCTCTTTTTCATCAAGGGGCATGGATGCTGTCTGAACATTCTGTACTTGTGCTTCACGTCTCTGTAAATTCTGGCCGATGTCGCCCCTGTAAAGCTGGTTTGTACGTGCTTGTAGAGAATGCTGGTGCATTAGCTTGCATGTATAATTCATCAGATCTGTCGTTTTATTCATTTTGCAAAATTCACATGTAAATACAGTTGATTGCACAAACATATATTGTTGCTTGGTCTCTGACAAGTGTTTAATATTGTAAAGCTTCCATTTAGATTTTGGGTGGGGAATGTGATTGTATATTTCACTGTGTTTGTATTGAAACTCCCTGAATCTAGCAATTCCTGAATTATCAACGACCAACGGGTGCGAGTCCATTTCTGCCTTGGGTACTAGGGGCGATGCTATATTGTTAATGCTTCATTGCTTTTAATAAAATGGTTACTACATAAATATATTAAGGGCACAAATTAACATGGCAGACATTTCATTGGTTTCGGTTGGGAAACAAAAAACCAGACCAATACATTTCACACTGGAAACAATAAAACAATTTATCATGTAAAATACTTCTCATCATAAATGAAGATCAAACATTTTTGATATTTGGCTTGTTCTTATTACACTAAGAGAAACTGAGATTGGAAGAGCTGAAATCCCCACTTTTAACATAGCATTTGTTCGACCTTAGATTGTGAATCTTAATAGGCAAGTTAAACCTAGCTATCTTAACTTAATGAAATATGCTTACCACCCAAATAATTAGAAAAGGCTGCTGTGTGTGTGTGTGTGTTACAGCTAAAGGTCAACAACACACCATATTTGCACTTGTTTAGTGTGGTCATTAGGGAGTGCCTGAATAAAAGTTTCCTAATTTTTACCTTTTGGCTGATGTAATCTTGGTGTTAAACTGACGCTCAAAAAGACCAACCTATTTAGTTAAAAAGATGGACCAAACCATAATGATTGATACTAAATGTAATTGAAAATCACTTTTAAAATTGAAGTAATTGAAGTTGAAAATGGTCTCATGTAAACGGCCCCCCAGTATTATTCCCTCACAATGTTTGTTAAACCGTTCCAATCAAAATCCAACATCAAATTGAAAAACATTTAAAATTCTCTTCAAACTGAAGTGCCTCATTTAACATGAATATACAATACATGATTATTGTGATTACTTTATTAGAAGTGTATAATACTAATATTAAATCAACTTAGTGTGCTTTTGTGAGAAATTATAATTATGGATTACTATAAAATGAATACAATGTCTTTTTTCCTTATAAAATTATTTCATGGCAAATTGAGTACATTCTGCATTTCTCATAAAATGACAAAAAACAATAACATTGTATTCACAATTTTATTACATTTTGATAAAATTATTACATTATGAACATTTGTTACATTTGACTTGCATTATGTGCAGTTATTACTGAGTTGCTACATGATGCAGGCTCTTGCAATTTTGTGCTTCAACCATAATGGAGATAACCGCTCTTCTAGTCTCAAACTTTTTTTGAAAAGGTGACATTATTGACTGATTTGACTCGTGGATGTGATTGTTCTGTGGAAAGCTGAAATGGTAGCCACATACACCTTTAAAGTAGATGTACGCCCTTTATCCAGACAGTCTTGTAAAAATGATAAGATGACAGACACAGCACAACTAACCAGATCTTCATTTTTCATCCTACACCAAGACACGAAGACCATCCACTTTAAAGCATAGAGGCACCTGGTTGAAGGGGCACTTGCATCTGCATTCGTGTCCAAAACTCGCTGCGATATGATTATTGTCCTGCTGACCTGCCAGACATGCAAGTTTCTCTGGGCTGGGGTGCCATTTTGTGCCCATCGCCTGAGATAGCAGCTCCCTGCTTAACAGAATCAGCCACTGGGGAGCTAACAGGAGATTTAATATCTTCGGAAACCATGGATGGTTGGGCCAGTTCGGTGCAACCAACAATTTCTTCCACTCTTCCCTGATCTTGTGCAGCACTAGCGGCATGATCTTGATCAGGGGAAGAGCTAATTTGCGTCCCTTTGGCGACTCGATAGAGCATCCCTTTCCAAGGGAGCATTGGTCAGTGAAAAGAACAGCGAGTTCACCTCAGGCAAATAAATCAATCTCCGCCTCCCTGAAAAGGCTACAAATCAGCTGGATTGTCTGAGGAGGCCATAAGAATAAAAGTCTTTCTAGCATCGGAAGCCGGCGAGAACGAATACCACCTTGGTGATTGATGTATGATACCGCTGCCCTGTAGTCCAGTTGAATGAGAACATGGCGGCCCTTCAAGAATGGCAAGAAGTGCTGCAAAGCTAAAGATACTGCCCTCAGTTCATGGAAGTTGACGACTGCGCACTCGTCCAAGTGCTGTAAGCCAGAAGGCTCCCCAGCCCATCAAAGATGCATCCGTCATCATGACTTTTCTTCTGACCTCTCTGCCCACCGGAACCCCTCGCTCGTACATGGTCCTGTAGAGCAAAGGGGTGTAAGTGTGCATACAGTGGCATACGCCGGGCGTGACACAGGCTTTTAGCCAAAGCTGAAGCGGCCTCATATGCAGAAGTCCCAGCCGGCACATGACCGCTGCAGCTGCCATCATGCCCAGTAACCTCTGAAAACACTTTAGGCAAACTGATCTCATGGCTTAAATATGGCGAGGGCCCTGAGGATGGACTGCACACGCACCTGAGACAGGCGGCTCGCATTACACATGAATCTAGGTTTAGCCCCAAGAACGCAATGCTCTGCCAAGGTTGAAGTACGCTCTTCTTCACGATTATAGACAGCCTCAGAGATTTTAAGAGGTCCAGAAGCTGATGCTCGTGGCTTTTCAAAACATCCTGATACTGGGCTATGATAAGCCAGACATCTAGATAATTTAGAATGCAAATTCCACTTTGTAAAGGTACTCGCAGTTAGGATCAGTCCGAAAGGGAGGACTTTGAACTGATACACAGTGTCCATCCTTCCATCTTCTTCTGCTTATCCGGGGCCGGGTCGCGGGGGCAGCAGTCTAAGCAGAGATGCCCAGACTTCCCTCTCCCTAGACACTTCCTCTAGCTCTTCCGGGGGGACACCGAGGCGTTCCCAGGCCAGCCGGGAGACATAGTCCCTCCAGCATGTCCTAGGTCTTCCCCGGGGTCTCCTCCTGGTGGGACGCGCCCGGAACACCTTCCCGGGAAGGCGTCCAGGAGGCATCCGGAACAGATGCCCGAGCCACCTCAGCTGGCTCCTCTCGATGTGGAGGAGCAGCGCCTCTACTCCGAGCTCCTCCCAAGTGACCGAGCTTCTCACCCTATCTCTAAGGGATCGCACAGCCACCCTGCGGAGAAAGCTCATTTCGGCCGCCTGTATCTGGGATCTTGTCCTTTCGGTCATGACCCAAAGCTCATGACCATAGGTGAGAGTAGAAACATAGATTGACCGGTAAATCGAGAGAAATAGAAATCTATTTCTTCACCACGACAGACCGGTACATCGACCGCATTACTGCAGAAGCTGTACCGATCCGTCTGTCAATCTCCCGTTCCATCCTTCCCTCACTCGTGAACAAGACCCCAAGATACTTGAACTCCTCTACTTGAGGCAGGAACTCACCACCAACCTGAAGTGGGCAAGCCACCCTTTTCTGACTGAGCACTCTACTTCACGTTAATAGACAGTCTCAGAGATTTTAAGTGGTCCAGAAGCTGATGCTTGTGGCTTTTCAACACATCCTGATACTGGGCTATGATAAGCCAGACATCTAGATAATTTAGAATGCAAATTCCACTTTGTAAAGGTACTCGCAGTTAGGATCAGCCCGAAAGGGAGGACTTTGAACTGATCAGCATTCTCGAACGCAAATCTCAGAAAGCTTCTGTGACGAGAGGCTATCTGGATATGAAAATAAGCGTCTTTTAAAATCACTGACACTAACCAGTCCCCAGGTTGAATGTGCACATAGATCTGCTTCACAGTAATCATTTTAAACAAGACTTTCACCAGTGCACGATTCAGCGGTCTCAGATCCAAAATGGGCCAGAGAACCTCCATCCATTTTGGGGAATAGAAAGTAGCGGCTGTATAGACCCTGTGCTTTGGTGGCACTACCTCTATCGCCTGCTACGCCAGGAGAGACTGAATCTCTGCTCGCAAAATAGACGCATGCTGATCTGGCACCACTGACTGCATCATGCCACAGAAGCGGGGTGATCTGCGTGCTAAACTGAAGAGTATAGCCGTTCACAATTGTATTCATTACCCACTCCGACACCACCGGAAGCGCATGCCACGCATGACACCTCTCAATGGTGGGATCCTGCTTATACTGTGCAAATGAAAGTGAGGAGGAAAAGTGAGCCCTTTTTCTGAGATGTTTGCTTTTATTATTGCGAACTTTATTGCAAACCATTATTCAACCCCTCACCCCTGTCATCTGCAACCAGCAAGGGATGGGTGTAACACAGCAAGACGAACTCACTTGCTCTGTGACTCCTCCTCCGCTTCGACGGACGAAACATTCCTCCTCAGAACACTCACATCAGGAACGAGGTTGGAGCTCAGTTGCAGGGTTTGATTGGTGGGTTTCCTGCCTCCTCTACTGCCTGAAGTATCAGGACTTGGGCTTCATGGCAGGCTCCGGGTCCTTCTTCGAGCCTGAAGAAGGTTTAGCATAATGGTCTTGCTGCTGAGATGAGACGAGCGCTGCGCTGAGAAAGATCTGGAACGCAGCCGAGGAGCTGAAGCCCGCTTACGCACAAAGTGGCTCAGCGCCTTAGATTGCTTCTGCGCCTCCAAAAACTTTTCTGAGAAAGATCCCACAGCATCGCCAAAGAGACTATGGGGGCTTACGGGCACTTCCAACAGCCGTGGCTTCTCCGAATCTTGCATGTCTGTCAGCATGAGCCATAAGTGACACTGAAGAACAACAAGACTGCAATACATATAATAGTATAATAATAATAACAATAGTGGCCTTCTTAGTCGCCCTGAGCACCAGGTCCAAGTGCAAATCCCTGAAGGACTCAGAATCCGGACCCTGTTAATCTAAAGCCTGAAGCATCTTGGCTTGAAAAACCTGAAGCACTACCATTAAATGAATGGCCGATGTTGCCTGGTCAACTGCCATATACACTTTGTCAGTGATATGGGCGGTAGTACGGCATGGATTTGAGGGAAGCGATGGTGTAGATTTCCAGCCATGTGCAGACAGGCAGAGATGCATTATTGTAAGAAAAATATCCATATTTACAACTTCATAAACTGTAATCACTGGCTTCCGGTAACAGCCGTATGCAAGTCTAGTTACGGCGGAAGAGTGACCTCTGACCCAACGCATGACTTATTGATGAACATGGAAGTGCAGAGGAAAGAGCAAAACAAAACACCGGTCATGAATTAGAAGTCAGAAATGTCCGAGGATTTCGATATGAGAGAAGAGGATCTTGAGGATCAGCTTTATTTGTTTGAACCACGAGAGGTGTTTACGTTCATTGAAGCTTACGCTACATCCTACTTCATATGTTGGGTCAGAGGTCACTCTTCCGCGTACGCCTGTCACAGGAAGCCAGTTTATAAAGTTTTAAGTATGGATATTTTTCTTACAAAAATGCATCGCCCACTTTATTAACCCACTTTAACATACGCATATCGTGCCTTTGCTTGTAATAAAGCGTGGGCACAGAGGTATTGCGCTCCACCCTGAGGAAAGATAAACTATGATGTGTGTCACTAAGCAAGACATCTATTCAGGCTGTTTATCATCTATTTCGATCCGAAAATAAAATGCAAGTAAAATGAATATATTTTGTTTGGAAACATTTAATACATTTTTATTACATTTAGACTGTTTTGAGCAGTCATGAGTTTTAAGTTAAAAGGAATTTAATTCAATCCATTGAAGTCAATGGAGGTCACACTGGTAACTCTCATATGTTCTTATACATTTCATATAATGATATATTCAAATTAAATTTCTTATAAAAAATTGCTACAAATATTTTCTTGCATCACATTTTTTGCTGTAGTTCTTGTAACATTTAAAAAAAAAAAAGTTTAATAGAGGGTACATGTACTGTAGTAATAGCTTGATAAAACATGGTCACAATTCAAAACTTTAAAAAAAGACGAAGTGTGCATTCACTCATTAATGAGAAGTTACTGAACAGATACAATATGGTTTTAGTTGAAAAATATTAAGTTATAGCTGTTTTATAAAAACAGACCCGGGAATGCAACAGGTGTATACAGTTTTTTAATGCACTGCAAGGGTTAAATGTGTACAAACTTGCACGTATTACCAAATACACATTTTTTTCAAAATAAAGCATACAATATGTACTTCTGCTTGAAAATGGACATTTCTTCCATATTAGGTTCCTTCTGAAAAAAGGGAGATATTCCATCTCACTGTAAAGTTTCCTTTGCAGGTTTGTTACTTTTGTTTTCACAACTCCTCTTCTTCCCCATGTTTAGTAGGTCTGTTTGGTGGGTCAGTTGTAACTATATTTGAGATGTAATGTAAATGTATTTGGATACTGCCTGTATTACCTGCTATAGTGTGCCTCTCAGATCATCGTTAAACCATGCTGGCTAAAAGTTACCAAAAGCTTTTGGATAAACCAAAACATTCTTGCCTAATGCTTCAACACATTTGTAAGCTCAGCACGGCAAAAAGGATGTGAAGCTATATCTTCAAGTTAAAAATATGAAGATATGAACTATGAGAGATAGCCATTTTCCTTTTAAATTCTTAATAGTTTGGCCTAAAAATCACAAAACTTCTTTTTATGAACAAATACTACATTTGTGCCCCCAACATGTGTGGAAAAGACATAAAAAACATGATTTTTAACGGTAAACAATTTATTTGGAATAATTTGTTTAAAGGCTATACAACTATAAAAATGTCACCTCAGGACATAATATGCAAATAAGTAACTACACTTATTTGCATATTAGACTGGAATACAATACATGGGCCACTCCAGTGATAAGATTGTGATTGGCAAATTCAAGGATAAGCAATAAAATTGGGTATTCGCTGTGTCGTTTCCAGTGTTCTGCCTCGTCACTCAGACCCATCCAGTGTGCAAGAAGATTTCGCATTGCCTCTGGGAAAAGTTCAGTTGCCAGCTCCTCTGGAGGTGGCAAGTTCGTGATGTGCTCAATGTGTTGGGTCTTAAAACCTTCAACCCGGTGGCTAATGGTGCTGTTGGCTGCATTGAACTGCTGGCCAAGCCAACCTGCCACAGCCTTTAAAAGACTGCTCGAGTAGATGGAGTAGCTCTTAAAATGAGTGTGAATCAGTGCCATCACAGTATCCGTCAGTCTTTCCTCTTCAATCATCCCGGTGATAGAGTATTCAACATAGTCCAAGATCTTTGTGGTAGTGTTTAATTGTTCTGCTTCCATATTTGTAAGTAACTTCAGTTTTTCCGCTAGGCTGTGAAGCTTATCAGCAAGTAAACGACACTGGCTTAAGTTCGTTTGCTCTGTTAAGGAACAGTAGTCGTGATCTGTAGATGATGAAATATCTGACTGAACTGTGGTTATTGGAAAGATGTTCATTTCCCCTCCGTCTGAGTGTTGATGGCCTTGGTATGATGGACATGTTTTATTATTTGCCAAAATTGTTTGTGCCTCTTGATCATTTTGGGGTTGAACATCCTGGGCACCCAGATGATAGGTCGTGTTTAAGTTGTTGTCATTTATTCGAGATTTCCATAGATCCTTATGAGGAAAATTAATAAAAAAACAAACAAGACTTATTAGAAATCGTGAAGATACAAAGACATCAAATATAATGATAAACTCAAATTACCTGAAATGACTCCATAATTGAGAGCTGGTCTTGTTTGCTATATAGTTCAAATGCCACTCGAAAAACTCCTTGAACACTATAGAACCACAGACTGTTGTTGGAAAAAGGAAGTCGTAGCCCTTGGAATCTGAAGTCTAGAGATCAATAAGGTAAATCTTATCCTCTAATAGTTCATGAAAATGAACTATTGTCATCCAATGCCCAGGCCAAAAAATGATCATCACATACCTGATGAGAAAACCAGTTTAGTTGCCAGTCCTCGTTTAGCATATTTCGCATGGTATCTGGGTTGGTTTTCACTGCGAATGTCTGTGTCTGAGAACAGATCAGCTCCAAGAAAGAGAGGGATCATCTGATCCTAAAAAAAAAAAAAAAAATCAACAAATGAATGTATAAACAAAATTGAATTTTGGTTGAGGAACCATACAAATGATTTTAGGTATCATCAGGTATCTCTATAGTTTCTTTATTAAAAATTGAAGACAAAAATACTTTAAACTGATATTAATTAAAGTGTATTTAATTTATCAATAATCAAGAGATGGGGGGAATGCTCACTGGAAAAATGAGAAGCCATAGTGGAAACCCGGCTGAAAAAACATCTAAAAACAGCCCAAGCTGGCTGACTGGTTTTAGTTTTTCTTCCAGCCTGGTCACATCTGGTTTTGCAGGCTGGTTTTAGAAGGGGTGTTTGCTGTTCGGCCACTTCTTTAACTGGTCAGGCTGGTAGGGCAGCTGACCAACCATCTAAAACCAGCTGAACACCAGCTTAAACCAGTTATGTCTAGTTTAAACCAGTTAAGACCAGCATAGAGTGTTTTTTTTTTTTTTTTTCAGCAGGGGTACGCACAGTTGTTTCCATGCAGAAACTAAAATGCTCAAATCTGCCTTGGCTGGTCTTAGCAGTTTTCAAGCTGGTCTCCAGCTGGTGTCCCAGTCCGATCAGCTAGCCAAAAAGTGTCCAGAACCCCTCTAAAACTAGCCTACTAAATCAGATATGACCAAGCTTAGGTTGGTTTCAGCAGTTTTTCCAGCAAGATATGTATGTCCAAAAATCAACAGTGATATGTTACTTGTGTTAGTGGTACACTTACCTCATTTGTGCTTCGTTTAGAAACGTTAAAGGAGTTATTGTTTTTAAGATACAAGAATCGTATCCTCCTTTTCCCACTCTCCCAATATGACATATTGATGAGAGAAACTCCTCCAGATGTCATGATGATTTACAGACAGGAAATTTTTAAAATAGTGAAGAAATAAATAGTTTTATTGCAAACGCCCTGACATGCCAGATATAATCTTTAACGTGGTTACAGAAGGGCATTGTAAAACCGCAAACTCTAATTTAGGAACGGTCATATGCATATGCTTTAAGTATGAAGTATTCTCCAAACGATGCGTTGTTTCTATCTACAGAAGAGTGTATATTTCCTGATTCTGGTCTCACTAGCCAATCAACAGTCAAGCGTCAACGCGTTGTAGGATTTGTCCTTCGAACCGGAAGCGCTTTGTGATCATCAAACATGGCGGCGGTGGATTTTGGAGATGCAGAATTGTTCGAGCAATTCGATGAAAAAGCGCCAACGCACATTCGTATAATAGATGAAGGTGATGAGGAAGAGGGTGAGAGTTCAGATCGACTCCGGGGGCTTCGGCAGACATTAGAAGTGTGCGAAGAAACAGTAGAGCGTCTGAAGGCAGAGAATATCCTTATAGTGTTTCATCCAGTGAGCGTGCTGGCTTTCGGTTTCGGCTGAAATATGTTTGACCGCTTAACTGCTTTGCTTGCGTGTTGAAGATAGCGGTATCGCTGGATATAGCTGTATCTATTATTGCACTTTTCGATTGTGTTCAACAGACGTTGAACAATGTCTGATGTTTGTGTAGATCAGTTATGTTTAGTTCAGTTACGATGAAAGTATGATTAAAGGGATAGGTCACCCAAAAAATGAAAATTCTGTCAATATTTACAAACCCTTAAGACTTTCGTTCATCTTCAGAACACAAATGAGGATATTTTTTAATGAAATCTGAGAGCTTTCTGTCCCTCCATTGACAGCCAAGTTACGTAACTACACTTTCAAGCCCCAGCGACGCAAGTGCTTTGTTTGCGCAAAAAACAAACAAACATAATTTACACCATTATTTCTAAAAAATGAATCTCCAACGTGCCCTCACAACGTCCGCTCTCGTGTCAACAACACACACGTGTCGTGCTGCTCTTGTGAAAGCGAGATTTGTAAATAAAGGTGAAAATGATGGCTTCATAAAATTTAGATTAAACCACTGGAATCATATGGATTACTTTAATGATTTCTTTACCACCTTTCTGGGGCTTGAAAGTGGTAGTTGTGTAGACTGTCAATGGAGGGACAGAAATCTCTCAGATTTAATTTAAAAGATCTTCATTTGTGTTCCGAAGATGAACGAAAGTCTTATGTTTGGAAGGACATGAGGGTGAGAAATTAATGACAGAATTTTCATTTTTGAGCGAACTATCCCATTAAGTTTGCACCGACAGCAGATCTTTCTTTATTTTTTAGTTGTTATGGTCGATAATCAACGTAACAACTGCTATTTTGAATGTTTTTGTTAGAAAAAGCATACTGAAACTCCTAAATTTACAATTTCACATGCTGCAAGTGACATCAAGCATCAAGACTGAAATGACATTGAATGTTGAGTACTTAGAAACCTTTTCTGTAATATATAACTTTTTCAAATCTTCAGTCAAGAATTAAGACTCCAGTTTCTGTAATACAGCCGCTGGAACAGAAAAATGGTTCACTGTAATAAATACGCTCTCTAATTTCAATATTAGCCTCATCAAACAGATGAAAAATGCTAATGGTCAGTAATAGCTATATGGTATACTTCTACTCTCTTTTTTTCCACTGCTTGTTGTCTGTCTTTATATTGAGTGTTGAATTGTCTACCTTAATGATGATCCACATGAGGAACTGAAGAGAAAGTTGAACATATTAAGTCGTCCCACGTGAGTTAATAATAATTATTTACACTCTATTTCAATATACGGTTAAACCGGGCATTTGCAGTTACTGATTTGATTCAATGGAAATGATTTTTATGGCAGGGGTATAAAAATAGCAGACTCAAAAACCGATGGACCACTCTGTCAGGTTAATTATGGAAACAGCATCATTTCCAAGTAGGTACTTTCTGTAACATCCTTGATTATAAAGTTTTGAAAAATATAGTTTTTTTTATATGCTTTTTGTGTGTGTGTTTAGGCAATGTCGGAAAGACATCGAAGACTTCATCTACTGTCTTGTCGAGAAACGCCTACATGAGTGTAACAATGATCCAGAAGGCTCTGCGCTTCATGTCAACCCACATGTACATCTTTAATATCACTGGACAAGGAATTTAATACAAAAGTCTTCATCAGTATTCACAAATTCTGTTTTTTCCTTGTTCGTAGCATTCAAGTTTCGTCATGGAGGAGAGCTATAAAGCGAAGACTTCCAGTGACTCCCAACTTATAAAAAATGCTTTCAGTGTGAGTGACCCAGCGACATTATTCATATTAATTTATTTGACTATTGAAACCACTAATCAATCTTGTTTTTGGTTTGTAGATAATAGGGAGTGTTTTATACTTCACCAACTTCTGTGTTGATAAACTTGGCCAGCCGCTGCTGAATGAAAACCCCCAACTGACTGAGGGATGGGAAGTTCCCAAGTATCCTAAAGCTTATAGCCAGCTTATACTTACTGTGCTTTTCACAATCTAGATAATGCTTTCTCTCTGTTTTACACATCTATGCACATCACTGCTCCTGAATCATTTTTTTGCAAAGATACCAGCAGGTCTTTGGCCAGATCATTGCCCTCGAGGGCCAAGAGGTGCAGGTAAAGGAGAAAAGGTATGGAAAGAGTTTACAATCGCAGCTTTTGGATATTGATATTTTGATGGTATTGCAAGACTGATGATTGCCTTTACCAGCTTGCTGTGCAAGTCAGTAATGTTTTCGATTGCTTGTGTTGTCTTTCCAGACCTAGACCATGCTGTTTTAACTGCTGTTCTGAGGACCATCAACTCCGAGACTGTCCGAAGGTGTTTGTTTTTTCTTCAGTTATTGACTATATATGTACTAGATTCAAATTTACTGTTGCATTGTTATATTTTGAAATCGACATATGGTTATAAATCAAACTTTTAAACCTTTTAACCTTTTTTTTATTTACTGTTTAAGCCCAAAGATATGGCTCGTATCAATGAAAAAAGAAAGGAGTTTTCACAGAACAGCAATCAGAGCAACCAACGCTACCATGCAGAAGAGGTCGAGGAGCGATTTGCAAAGTACAAGCCGGGAATAATGAGGTCAGTCATCTTATGAAGTGCCAATTGTTGCATTTTTTTGTTTAGTAATTTCTTCGTTTTCACACAAGGCAAACACTTAAAGTCCCCCTTCAGTCTTATATGTATCACTGTTGTTCTACATTACAGAGAAATGCTAAACAAATAATGAGCCTTTAAAATATAAATCAAGCGCACTAGCAAAAGTAATGATTGTGAACATTTTAATAATTTAGTGTTTTCTCGGCTGCAAAGATGTTGATGACTGACTCTCATCTCCGCAGAATAATAGATGCGCTAATAGAGAGAAATGCATGTTAAGTTAAATGTCATGCAATAAGTGCTGTACTAATTTAACTTCCACACAAACACTTGGATATGTGTCTAATAATAGCGCACATTAATTTTGGTTAACGATAGAGCAAGCGGCCATGTAAAGTGGCAAACGTTGAGCTACTACTTGCATGTTTCAACTGATAAGCCATGTTTGAGGTCAGTGAATTATTTCGTTTGGATTTCCTACCCGACATAATTACCATGTGGACCAGCTGTGTTAATGTCCGTCACGGACTGTGTGACTTTCCACTTCCTGTGGAGGTTTTTTTAATTAACTGACTAATTAAAATTTGGTCGATTAAGCCTCTTCTCGTCAACTAATGTTTCGTTGAATATTAGGGAACAGCCCTAGGAAAGAGTATAGAAAACTATCATTCCTAATAAGGTAATCTAAGATCAAAACATCATAAAAGCATTAACAAATGCAAAAAAGGTATGAAGCGATTCAAAGATAGTTTAATATAAGCTTCCAGAAGTTCCCAAATAAATCTAGTTTGTAATTGATAAATCGCTGTAGGCTATCTTTATATATATATAATGTTCATCAACTCGCATCAAATGTTGAGAGCATGTCTAGTTTCCACTTTTGGAGCACAGACTGTAAAAAAAGATGGACGACGCCTTCGCTCTCTTCCATTGGTGAGAACTGAAGCCGCCAGTGTCCCGATATGGCGCTGACGTCTTGGGACTTGAGTCTGCGCAGTAGCGATCTCGGGACCAGACCTGCGCAGAAGTGAGCAGGAAGTAAAGCCGCGAAATCTACGCCCCGCCCTCACTCTCGCAGAATGCACTCTCCCTGCACTTTTTTAAGTGGCCTATGTCTGCTCCGTTCTGCTCCAATTTTGATGTCTGTTGATTGCAGTACGACAAGAGGCTTGTTAAAATAAAGTAAATACAATCTCCTCAGTCCTCCGAAGATCCCGAAAAAAAGTCGGTCGTTGGTGCTTCAGTGAGTACTTCGCTCAGAGAACCTGTCAATCACAGCTGTCAATCATGACGTTACACCACCGTTTTTATAGCATCGCGTAACTAACTAAAAACAAACTTATTACATACAATTGACTCAAGTACTGATAACATAACAAAGGCATTTTGTCTTTCCACCCACATTTCTTTGCCCAAATATTTTAATTTGGGAGGATTAGGCCTGGTTTCACAGACAGAGCTTAGATTAAGCCAGGATGAGGCCTTAGTTCAATTAAGGCATTTAAGTAGCTTTTATAAACGTGCCTTAGAAAAAAGAAACATTACTTGTGTGCATCTTGAGACAAACAATGGAACTGACATATTTTAAGATATATCAAACGTGTTTTAGTCTGGGACTAGGCTTACGCCTGGTCTGTGAAATGTCATTTTTCTGAAAGTCGACTCAGCTGATATGCAGTTTTTATTGTCTTTGTGTAGTGAAGACCTCCTTGATGCTCTTGGGATCACTGTAAACACCCTTCCTCCATTCATCTACCGCATGAGGGAGCTCGGCTACCCGCCTGGCTGGTTAAAGGAGGCAGAAATGGAAAACTCAGGCCTGATTCTCTATGATGGTAAGATTTGGTATTTTATTATGGCCTGTGTTAGCAACAAATCCCCTTAGGTTACGAAACCCCAGAATTGTAAGTTATTACTAAGGGTTTTCATATTGAGGGGTTTGTTGCAGCTGACCACAGAACTGCAAGACCTTCACCTTTCATAAGCGTGATTAAGGAAGGATAGTGTGTTTTAAATACAACTATGCTGCCATTGACTCAGTAACTTTTCTTTGCAAGGATCAAATGATGAAGATGAAAATCACCCCATCCAAAAGACATCTTATGATGTCTCCAAGCTGGTTGACTTTCCTGGCTTCAATGTCTCTACGCCACCCAACATAAGAGATGTAAGTGTGCAGATACTCTAATTGTACATGACAAACAAAGAAATGCTTGTGTTTCCACATCATGATGCAGCTTGGTATGGTGAAACTTTAGCTACAAACAGAACGAAGATGATGCAACATCTACCGCTGACATTCTCTTCAGGAAATGTAGAACATCTTGAGTGCGTCTCAATCAGCTCCCTAGATCGTGAATCAGTATATTGCGTACACAAAATCAGGCACTGGTGAGGACCCTGACTCACTACACATTGGGACAGTGATGGCTCTATTTCTGGCTATATGGCAACATCCTCGACGTACAACATCACTTCTGATTTTTATGAACAACAGCAGCACAGATGTCTCTCTGATATTTATATTTTTATGTTATTTAAAAGTACATTGATAAAAACATTGATTGTTACATATACCTGCAACCTTTCTGCTGTAAATTTATAATAAATCTTAGATTATGTTCACTACCTATCTAGCAATGTATGTTTATCCCGAAATATAATACAGTAATGGTTTAAAAAAACTTCCGGTAAGGCAACATAGTGAGCATTGATGCTCCCTAGGTTTCACGGTGCATTGTGGGATGTTTTAGGGAGTGAACGTTTCAGTGCACAAGAATGAATTTGGGATTGAGACAGCCCTTAAAATGGATGACTCCCCGATTACTGAACTAGGGAGCTGATTGAGACGCACCCTTTTTCTACAAGCTGATAGTCTACAAATGTGGCTGTGGATGGCTGTTAATGCAAAATCCTGTTTTCCCTCTATTAAGCCTGTTCTGTTGAAATCCAACAAACCCTTGTGTGTGTTTTTTCCAATATACAGGATTACAGGTCTTTCGGGTCTATTCCAATGCAGCCTCAGCAATGGAAGCAAAATTTTGCTGCTTTTTTAAGCAGTAACTTTCCATCGGTAAAAACCCTTTTCGATATATTTTAGTTATTTTTTTCTGGTTTATTGCCTTTATTGGTATTTCCCAAGGAATTTATGATCTCT
The DNA here is from genome assembly GCF_951802725.1 of Rutilus rutilus. Classification (NCBI taxonomy): domain Eukaryota; kingdom Metazoa; phylum Chordata; class Actinopteri; order Cypriniformes; family Leuciscidae; genus Rutilus; species Rutilus rutilus. The sequence continues at coordinate 5,225,466 of NC_140221.1, forward strand.
GTATGTGCACAGCAGGCCACCAGCTGCAGTAAGAGGCGTCATGAGTCTGAATCCACACTCCAGAAGACAAAGAAATTGAGATCTAATTCAGATCAAACACACCAGGCATCGGATATGGAGATAGAGTCAGGTACACAGCTTCCATTTTGTTAAACACTGTAGGTTTTATTGAGTACAGATTGTTCCGGAATACATACTTGACATAGCATCTTTGCAGTGAAACTAATTACTTTTTTTAAATTTGTCAAAAAAAAAAAAAACATATAGCATGTAACTGTGATTTTTTTTAATTATTATAATTTTTTATAGAAACACCAAAATGAAAGTTTTCATTGAAACAAAAAGCTGGACAACAGTTTAATAATCAATCACATTTATTTAATAATCAACACTCAAGTGAAAATGGAGTTGTATAATTGACCCTTCGCTAAGCCCCGCCCTCCTTAGTTACTGTTGCTACGCCTGTCAAGCTTTTGCGCCTGGCACGTCTATTACAGTATGTATGCACCGGTTTCAGACATTCCCAAGGAGATAATTAGTAATTTTTGGCGAACAGGTGAAAATCTGAGAGAGCAAGACAAAAGGGACTGCAGTATGCATTCAAGGGATATAGCCACGACATAATATGCAAACGATTAGAGAATAATTTCATCAAAATTGAAGCTAAAGCCTATAACGTTAGGTCCCAGCGCAAGCAGCAGCCGCCTCATACGCTGACCATTCAAATGGGAAACACACAAATTGAGGAACAGCTATGTGCATGCACAGCAGGGTGGGTGAAATTTGAAAATATTCTAATATTTATAAATCAAACAGCTTATCCATAAGTATTGTGGAATAAACACAAGACATTAGCCTGACCACTTTGCAAAGATAACATTCTCCCGCTTATATTTTTAGTGCGCCAGACTACAGCTCACACGTCGTGGGTCACATAAGTGACTACTGTTTATGAACTGATTAAGTTTGCATACCAACCTTTTCCTTGGAGATCTCCGGCAAGCCCCCTGGTTTACTTTTACTAGAACTAACACCGGGAGAGTCGCGATCGGATTGGGGTACTAGTTTGGCCGTCGATTAACAAAATGCTGAAATATGATTTTAAGTAACGTTAAGTTATGTCAGTGAGCCTCCGTCTTGCCTTTAATCACACTGCTTGATCCACGTGGACAATAACTTTATTCTAGAGCTGCTATAAAGTCAAAACACTTTACTTTTAATTTCCTATTATCAATGTAAAGCTGCTTTGGAACAATCTACATTGTTAAAAGCGCTATATAAATGAAGATGACGCCCGGCATTTCTCCCCTTGGGTTTTAGGTTTCGGGAAGGGAACAAAATCCACCACCCTGTCTAAACTTTTAGGATACCGGGTATCAGATTTGCACAATCCATACGCACAACGTTCAGCATGTTTCCCTCGCTCGAAAGCTTGCTAGACCTCCCGCGCCTAGTTACGGTTGCTAAGCCACGATTGGCCTGTGGCGTTTTTTGGGCGTGGCTTAGCGAAGGGTCAATTCATATGAATTAGTTTTATGATCTCTTTATGAACTTTTTGAAGTGTCAAAGTGGTAGTTGTGAATTTTTATTTTTGGGTGAATTATCCCTTTAAATGTCTCAGGGTCTGTTGTTGTGTCCTGAATATTTTTGGTTGCCGACATGTCAGTGCCTCGCTAAAAAAAAAGACTTCATAATTGTGAAAGACAATCATGATGATTTAGTTTTCGTTCTTCTACAGATCATGACGCGCCTCAAATGAGATCTGATGGTTTCCAGTTCCACCCACCCCTCCCTCCTGGTTGTTCATCCTTGAGCGTTCCTCCACCTCTACCGCTGGGAACGCCTCCATCCACACCTCCAGTCCCTAAGGGTACTCCACCAGCAACTCCACCTACAAGTGATTCTCCATCCACCCAAGGGAGGGGGATGACGGAGGGGGAAGAGTCAGAGGATGGGCTGACTTTGGAGGAACTGGAGGAGCAGCAAAGGCTTCTTTGGGCAGCCCTTGAAAAGGCAGATACTACAACCAACAGTGATTCTGAAGCTGGAGCTTCTGGGACCCCCGTCCCAAGTTCACCCAGTGTTGTCACTTCGCTTAAGCTTGACACAGAGGAAGAAGGAGAAAAGATGGAGGACTTGAGTCATGCTTTTGAAATCCAGAGCACACCAACTTCACCCGGTGATCCAGTAACTAATTGCGAGGGTGAGACGATAGATAAAACAACCTGTGATGGTCAGGAAAAACATTCAATCAATGAAAACGTGATCGATTTGAGTGATATTATCGTCTTGGATGAAATTTACGAGGAAAACAGTAATAATGACGCTGCAACGAATGAAACTTCAGCCTCTCCACACATAAGCACACAAGAGTTGAACGCTCAAGTGGCTGATGACACGGAGGAAACTGCCATAAATAAAGTAGCTTTCGTCCCACACCGTAGCAGATTTGCTGCGGGAATAATTCCTTTTGAGGACACTCCTGAGTTTACAGAAGTTGCTGAAGCAACGGGGGTTTACCTCAAGATTCGAGATTTACTAAAAGGCTCTCCAAGAAATCAGGCAAAAAACAAGAAATAATTGAAGTCGTCTGTTTTTACTGCCCACCTGTGGACAATAAGCATTGTTTGTTTCTATTACTACAGTCCTTTTGTAAGTAGTTTTACTTTGGTGCTTTGTATCTTTTTACTGCTATGGTGTGGTTTTTAAAAACACAAAAAGGTTACATTTGATTTGTACCTGAATATTAACTGACTGTGGGTACTTGATTTGTGTGCAAATTTTTTTTTTTATTGTTATTCTTCCTGTTCAGTTTTCTGTTATTTCAATTATTGCTACATCTCATAGCATGCTCATTTGTATGCCCGCCATAGATTATCTGTGTAATTTATTGTGAATATCTTTCAGCTTAATTTTCTAAAGAATTCTCACTCAATTAAAAGTTTTTAACTCAAACTTGGTAGTAAAATTAAATCATTGCACTTGAATTTTTACAATTCTTTTATTAATGCAATTCTTTGCCTGTTCTACATGATCTTAATTTAATTTCTTTATACCATGGGCTGTCTGAATACTTGATTCTGATTGGCTGCAAGGTGTGCGTTCTAACCATGTAATGCACCGGTAGGTCAGTTTGATCACCGCTCTGTATTACTACGCTGCTTTTGTTGAAGCCCGTGCACACACACACACAGATGGGAGATCGCTCTGCGCGGACAGATATGAGCACATATTGTCAACGCTGGATCGTGACTTTGCTACTAATTAGCTACATCATATTTCTCAGTAGCGAGGTGGTAACATCGATGTTTTTGAATTATTACACTTACCACTTCATCGTTAGTTAGAGACGCTGCACGGATGTACTTCACACGCACAAGCGTACATCTTTCTGTAATTCATTCAAATGAATGTTATAATTCACTCAAATAAATGTAATCTTACCACACAATTTTATCTCTGTGTCTGATTTAGAGCGTACGGAGCGCTAGATTTAACGAGTTGTAGCTGACGAAAGTAATTGTAATAAACCCTTCCAGTCAAATTTTTCGCTGCTAACATCTAGAGTTGTCGCGATAGCAAAAACATATCTTATGATATTATACCAGCTGAAGTATCAAGATACCAAGTAGTATCATGATAGATTGCATTGCAGACCTCCCTTCTCTTGGTACCTGTAACAGTAAAAGGTAAAGAAGTGAAGGTGGTATTGGATTCAGGGAGGACTTACACCCTGATGCAGGAGAACCTGTGGAGACAGTTGAGAGGAGAGGCTTCATCGGGCTTTGAGTTTCCTCTCAAAGATTCATCATGGCTGATGGAAAAGTTCAAGTCAAGTCATCTTCATTTATATAGCGCTTTTAACAATGTAGATTGTTTACATTGATAATAGGAAATTCAAGTAAAGTGTTTTGGCTTTATAGCAGCTCCAGAATAAAGTTATTGTCCAGCTAAAGTTAGTTTGATTGATTCACTTCCGTCGCAACGATCATTAGTTATTAACTAGGGGGCCGCTAACACAACACCGGCGACAAAGGGCAGCCCTGCCGGAGTCCAACATGCACCGGGGCGGGAAACAGTCTGACTTATTGCCGGCAATGCGAACCAAGCTCCTGCTCCGGTCGTACAGGGACCGGACAGCCCTTAGCAAAGGGCCTGTAGGGAACTTTTTCCTTCTTCAAAGCAGACCAGGAGACGTTGGGATCGCGTTCAAACAGAAGTTCTTCTTTATTGAGCGTGGCTGCAGTCCAACAATCTAATCTAATACAGTATGCATTGTATCTTATAGGTGTTGCCCCCTGGTGGGGCGATGGCAGTGCTGACTACGCCACCCCTTGGACAAGACTGGTAAGAGCAAGGGGACCCCTTTATAAAGAAGCACGCACAGGCTTGGTTTAGCAAAGTAAAAAGATACAATGTTTATTTTATCTTAGTTAAAAATGAGTCGCTTTAGATAGTCAATAAATAACACACAAATTCATCATTTAACAGGGATAAGCCATAGTAGAATGAGCCACCAGAATGTAAGCTTAAACAGGCCTAGGTTTCGATACCACACGTGAGCTAAGGCACACCACTTTAGAGTAGAACAAACACTACAAACTCAGCTTACACACCACAGCAACGTTGCTGGTTGAGCTATTACAACAGATGCACACTTCACAGCATTACACTGCACACATCAGTTCCAAATGGGTGAAACACTCTAAGGAAACCAGACTAGAGCCCGGTAGGCTAATCGCTCCTATAAGCCCAATCCACATTAGGCTATTAATAGGGAAGGGGAGGGGAGACAAACAAAGAGAAGAAACCGCTAGCCGGTGGCCACCATCAGTTCACTAACACACATCTCTTACAGCCCGCCGGCTAGTGGTAAAAGAAAAGAAAAAAAAAAGAAAAATACAATAAATCAATAAACCAAACGGACAAGTGTCTAAGAAGCAGCACCTGCACATACATACACATTCAAACACATTCAAGAGAACAGCAGCCGACAATCTGATTGCTGTAGCCTCTATAAAAACAAACCAACAAACAAACAAACAAACAAAAAAGAAACAAGAGACCCAGTTGAGTGCTCTGTGCGCCTACGAGTCATAATCAGTCAGTCTATTTACATATAGCTACTAAATGCACGCGCACACACGGCAAACACAAGACCCATAAATTAAATACTGTTAGATCCTAACCAGACGTAAGCCGGTAGATTTACTGCAAGAAAAACCCTCCACCATTACTTCTTTCAGCAAAGACCATGAAGCACATAACTTTATTACACGTTTTGCTTTTTACCAAACACATTATAATTAAAACCATAACATACCTTTTTGCAAGCTAGCGATTGGGTGAGTAGACAGTGTTCCGTGCTTCACGCATTCACCAGGGTCACTGGACGCTGGCGAACATAACAACGGAGCCTCATTACAATTAACGTAATAAACCAACAAAGATACGCTAAAACAGATAGAAAAAAAGGGTACCTTCTCTACGCTTGTCACTCTAGGCATTCCCAACGTATTTTGGAAACGCATGCACACACACAAAACAGTAGCGCCGTTGGCAATCGCTCGGTAACACCTTAACCCATCAAGAAAACATTAAAACCTCCCTTAGTGCACTGAACCCAAATAACCATTATAGTCATACAACAACAGATAGTCTGGACATACCTTGCACAACAAACAGCACCCAGGAACACTGCTGCACTCCAACGCGTCAGTAGCTAGCTACAATGAATGGCTACCGGCATGAGGACCCCAGGGGCCTATACACCTGCCTGCGCTTAATTGCTGACCTCTCCCACCCACATTAGGTGACGTAGCAATACGGGAAAGAGTGAAAGTGAGCGAGAGGCGGAGAAAGAGGGAGAAGAGAGGGAAAAGAGAGCACCCCAAATCCACAGGCTACAATCCACCCCCTCCAAATGAATCGGCGGCCCGACGATGACACCTCATGCCCAGGAGTCTTCACCCTCTATTCCTGATGGACCATCATTTCTGCCACAAGTCGGCCGGGGTAGATGGTAGAGATTGGAGTGCTGCCCTGCTGTAGACCTCGCTGAACGGCGCACAGCCACAATATTGTCCTCAGGCACCTCAGCCATATCCTCGCTGTCAATTTCTTCAGACGCTGAGGTGCCGGTTGGCGCAGGTACAGCTTGAGGTTCTTGTTCTGCCCCATACCAAATGATCACATCTCGGGCATCACTATCGTTCCAGGCAGGAGGATCTTTGAGGGTCTCCTCTTCCCAAGCTGGACCAGGAACACCACCTGGCCCGGGCCTCAATCCCATGGGGATGGCGCGCATCTCAGAACGATGCACCTGTCGAACAGGTCCACCCGCATCTACAGGGATCACAGTGTATACCGCTCCTGCTCCAGAAGGGCAGCGTACAACTCGATAGGCCACAGAGTTCCAGTAGTCCTGGATTTTATTTCTCCCATGTGGGTGGTTCCGCAGATAGATCAAATCTCCTTCTTGGAAGCCGGCATCGTTCACCTGATCATTATGGTTCTGGTTCCGCCTGAGGGCCAGTTCTTCTGATCTCTGCTTGACATGTTCATGAGTCATCCTGACACTTTGCTGGTGCTTTTCAACCCATTCTTCTAGGGTGTTGGTGTCTGGAGCAGCCTCCCTGATACCAAGCAAGAAATCAACTGGCAATCTTGGGTGGTGGCCAAACATCAGATAATATGGTGTATGCCCTGTGGTCTGGTGTGGGGTAATATTATAGGCAAAGGTGAGCTGAGGCAGATGATGTGGCCAGCGACGCTTCTCTGTCTCAGGTAGTGTGCGCAGCAAGTCATGGAGTGTGCGGTTAAACCGCTCACACTGGGCATTCCCTTGAGGATGGTACGGAGTGGTGCGGCTCTTTTGTATACCATACATCTGACACAGTTGCTGGATCAGGAGGCTCTCAAAGTTTCGCCCTCGGTCAGAGTGTATACGAGCTGGGGGACCAAACCTATGGAACCATTGCTGCACCAAGGCCCTGGCCACAGTAGGAGCTCTTTGGTCTTTAGTAGGGACAGCCTGCGAGTACTTTGTAAATATGTCTGTGAGAATCAAGACATTCTCTCGTCCATCACTGGCCGGCTCTAACAGAGTAAAATCAAGAGCCAGGATTTCATTCGGTCGAGTAGCTTGCATCGTGCTCCAATACGTACGGACTTTGGGCTGGACGGCCTTCCCCAGAACGCATCGCTGGCACTGCTGGCACCACTGTTCAACATCTTTAGTCATACTGGGCCAAAAACATCGGCTTCGGAGTAGCTGGAGTGTTCTTTCCATGCCTTGGTGCCCTTGCTCATCGTGGACACTCCGTAGGACTTCGGCTTGCAGGCACTGAGGCAGCAACAGCTGGAGAGTCTCTGGACCCCCCCCTGGTGCATGAATCTGGCGGTACAGAACTCCTTCCTCGTTGACTAGGCGGTCCCAGTGCCGGAGCAGGGCCCTGCTGGACTTGGGTAACGCTTCACGCTCCATTGCACCTGGCCGTCGCCCTTCTCGATAGTACTTCCTCACGGGCCCGATGACTGGGTCAGCATCCTGAAGCGAGCTGAGATCCTGAGGTGTACGCCCCGGTAAGGCCACCACCTCCTCGCATTGGCCCTCTATGGCCGGCGTCGGACCAAGGCTGGTCAATGCGCCCAACGCGGGGACCTCTGTCCCGAAGGTGAAGCGTTCCAGATACTGACGAGAAAGGGCGTCGGCATTCTGATTGCTCTTGCCCGGACGATATCTGAGGGTAAAATTGAATGATGCCAGTTGAGAAGCCCACCGCTGCTCGGTTGCTCCCAGCTTTGCCGTGTGCAAATGGCTCAGGGGGTTATTGTCAGTAAGGATTGTGAAATGGTTCCCCAGCAAATATTCACGGAACTTTTCCGTAACTGCCCATTTTACCGCAAGTAGTTCGAGCTTCATGGAGCTATAGTTCTCCATATTTCTTTCAGCAGCTCTGAGTCCCCGACTGGCAAATGCGACTGGGCGTACTTTCCCTTCATGTTCTTGGGAGAGGACTGCACCAAGACCTCCGTGGCTGGCATCTACCTCCAAGATGAAGGACTTCTTAAAGTCGGCATAAGCCAGCACTGGAGCCGAGGTGAGTCGCTCCTTCAGAGACAGAAATGCTTGCTCACATCCTTCATCCCAGGCCGAGGCCAAAGGAACTGGGGGGGTCTTTCCCTTCCTTCGAGGTCCACTGAGTCTTCCTACCAGATGGTGGAGCGGGGCTGCCAGCTTTGAAAATCCCTCCACGAAACGCCGATAATAGCTCGCGAAACCGAGGAAAGATCGTAATTCAGCCAGATGTCCAGGGCGCCTCCACTCCTTAACCACCTCTATCTTGGCGGGATCCGTGGCAACTCCCTCAGCGGAGACCACATGCCCCAAGTAACTAACCTGGTGCTGGAAGAAACGGCATTTTGACAGTTTTACTTTTAGTCCCTGTTTTTGCAGACGGGAAAACACCTCTCCCAGTCTTTCCAAATGCTGCTGGATGGTGGCGGAAAAGACGATCACATCGTCCAGGTACAGTAAAACGGACTGGTATCTGCAATCGCCAAACATGCGCTCCATTAAACGCTGGAACGTTCCAGGCGCATTACACAGTCCAAATGCCATTCTGTTAAACTCAAATAGGCCAAAAGGCGTACAGAAGGCGGTCTTAGATTTATCCTGCTCCACCATTGGCACCTGATTGTATCCACTTGCAAGGTCCAAGGTGGAGAACCATTTTGCTCCTGAAAGTGCATCCAACGATTCTTCGATACGGGGAAGGGGATATGCGTCACGGCGGGTTTTTGCATTTAGCTGCCTGTAATCTACACAAAGGCGCAAACTCCCATCCTTCTTAGTCACCAAGACTATAGGAGAAGAATATGGACTGCTACTTTCTCTGATGACTTTACTATCTAAGAGCTGTCGGATGTGCGCTTTTACAGTTTCATACTGGGAGGGTGGAATTCTACGATATGGCTGTCGAACAGGAGCATTGTCCAACAGGGGAATCTCATGGCTGATTAAGGACGTGCATCCTAGGTCTCCCTCCCCTTGGGAAAAGATGTTACTATACTGGACAAGGAGGGCCCTGGCCTCAGCAGCTTGTTGCTGGGTCAACCCCGGAAAGTCTGGCGCCGTGAACTCAGGGACACTGCAGCACTCAACTACCTCCTGGGTGGAGACATAAGCTTGACACTGTTCCCATGAAGGGTCGACTGATATAGAGGCAGCTGTTCCTGTTACAGCTGCTGCCACAACTTGTACAGTGCCAATAGGGCGGCGTGGGGGCAACCATACCTTTGTGTTACCCACATTCACTACAGGTGCATATAAAAAACCCTTTCTAGCCGGGACCAGGGTAGGGGACACTAGTAGGCCTTCGGGCAACTGCTCCTCGTCAAAGTCCAAGGGCTCCAGCAAAAACTCTACGGACTCAAGCTGGGGGCATGTAACCGGGACCATAGTTAGGGCTCCTGCCTCCAGACAGACTGCCCTTTTCCCATGGACTTTCACTTTGAACGGCTTCTGTGCATTTACAATGGCCTGGATCTGTTCGCAGTGTCTCAACGCACGTCGGGCTGCCGGTGCCGCCGATTTCACAGGGAGGGAATGAAAGAGCTGTGACCCATGTTGTTTAAAAAGGACCTGATAGCATTCCCCAATTACATTCATTCCCAGTATCCCGGGTGTTACAAGCTTACGGTCTTTAAGAGTGCTATTCTCTGGGTCTTTAACAATCAAAATTCCCCTCCCCTGAATGCATTGCCCCAGTACCCCCACATCCAACTCTAGGTAACCAATATAGGGGATGTCTAAACCATTAGCGGCCTTAAGCCCAAGCCATCTACAATCCTTCCTTTGTAGATGATGAAAATGCTCTCGAAAGAAACTCTCGGTGATGGTGGTCACCATTGACCCAGTGTCAATCAAGCAGGGAACTGTTACGTCTCCCATAGAAACAGACAATACAGGGCAAGTTTTAACTAACTTATCATATGATTGAGAATAAATTGAGCCAGACACGTCCCTTCCCAGCGTGTGGCTCTGCACACTGGGAATTGCTAGTTTCCCGATTGACTAGGGAGGTTGTCTGGGCCCGGTGCTTGGTTAGGGGGGATATCAGGGGGCAAACGTGAAGCTAACCTACTATTGTGGGTGGGGGGAACTGCCTGGCAATAGCGGGCTATATGGCCTGGCTGATCGCACCGTAGACAAATGGGCTGACCATTGGGGGCACGTTTGTATCGCCCACCCCGGTGTGGTGGAGGGGGCTGTGATCTACCACTATGGTGTCCTAACTGCCTCACGAGCATGTCTAACTGAGCTTGTTGCTTAAGGACCAAGTCTTTTAATTCAATGAATTCCGATGACTGGGGGGCTGTAACACATTGCGACACAACCTGAGCTTCACTGCTTGCACCTGGAGCACGGTAGCTACGGTCTCGGTTGGACTGACCCTCCTGCACCCACCTTATAGCTTCTTTCCGTACGGCTAGAAGAGTCAACCCACTATCTGCTCGTACCAGTCGCTTGAGTTCCCTGCGTAACATAGGATCACAAACATTTTCACAGAACTGGTCTCGCAAAACAATATCAGGGTTCCTAATGGCACCTTCATTTGACTGTTTTACTTTATCCAACATTTCCATTAAAGCATGAGAGAACTCAAACAAAGTTTCATTGTCCTTTTGCTTTCTGTTAAAGAAACGCTGTTGCCAGTACACATATGATTTAGCACACCCATATACTTCCCTTAAGACTTCAATTATCGACTCAGGGTTTTCACGTGTGGCTATAGGACGGTACTTAATCTCATTTCGGGCTTCACCCTCTAAGTGATCAAACAAAAACAGGGCCTTGTCAAAATTAGACATATGCGTTGCCCGAATACAACTTTTTGCCTCTTCAATCCATTCTTCAACAGACAAAGACCCTGCAGTTGCAGAGCCAGAAAACTTCGGGCATCGCCGCTCTCGAGGTATAAAGAGCGCTTGCTCCCGTCGAGCAGGCTGGGTACTAGTAGTACTGCTACTAGCATTGTCCGCTGTCCCTCCCCCCGAGAGTCTCTCATTTTCAGCCTGGAGCTGCTCCAAACGTCGTCGCAGCTGCTGTAACTCCACCGCGGACTCCTCTCCGTCACTCATTTTGTTGCCAGCTGCTGTTCTCTATACACACTTGCGTACTCTCTCTCTCTCAGACACACACACACGCACAGGTGCTGCTTGAATAAACTAACCTAGCGACACAAATGCTACCCTGCCGACTACGCCAAATTGTTGCCCCCTGGTGGGGCGATGGCAGTGCTGACTACGCCACCCCTTGGACAAGACTGGTAAGAGCAAGGGGACCCCTTTATAAAGAAGCACGCACAGGCTTGGTTTAGCAAAGTAAAAAGATACAATGTTTATTTTATCTTAGTTAAAAATGAGTCGCTTTAGATAGTCAATAAATAACACACAAATTCATCATTTAACAGGGATAAGCCATAGTAGAATGAGCCACCAGAATGTAAGCTTAAACAGGCCTAGGTTTCGATACCACACGTGAGCTAAGGCACACCACTTTAGAGTAGAACAAACACTACAAACTCAGCTTACACACCACAGCAACGTTGCTGGTTGAGCTATTACAACAGATGCACACTTCACAGCATTACACTGCACACATCAGTTCCAAATGGGTGAAACACTCTAAGGAAACCAGACTAGAGCCCGGTAGGCTAATCGCTCCTATAAGCCCAATCCACATTAGGCTATTAATAGGGAAGGGGAGGGGAGACAAACAAAGAGAAGAAACCGCTAGCCGGTGGCCACCATCAGTTCACTAACACACATCTCTTACAGCCCGCCGGCTAGTGGTAAAAGAAAAGAAAAAAAAAAGAAAAATACAATAAATCAATAAACCAAACGGACAAGTGTCTAAGAAGCAGCACCTGCACATACATACACATTCAAACACATTCAAGAGAACAGCAGCCGACAATCTGATTGCTGTAGCCTCTATAAAAACAAACCAACAAACAAACAAACAAACAAAAAAGAAACAAGAGACCCAGTTGAGTGCTCTGTGCGCCTACGAGTCATAATCAGTCAGTCTATTTACATATAGCTACTAAATGCACGCGCACACACGGCAAACACAAGACCCATAAATTAAATACTGTTAGATCCTAACCAGACGTAAGCCGGTAGATTTACTGCAAGAAAAACCCTCCACCATTACTTCTTTCAGCAAAGACCATGAAGCACATAACTTTATTACACGTTTTGCTTTTTACCAAACACATTATAATTAAAACCATAACATACCTTTTTGCAAGCTAGCGATTGGGTGAGTAGACAGTGTTCCGTGCTTCACGCATTCACCAGGGTCACTGGACGCTGGCGAACATAACAACGGAGCCTCATTACAATTAACGTAATAAACCAACAAAGATACGCTAAAACAGATAGAAAAAAAGGGTACCTTCTCTACGCTTGTCACTCTAGGCATTCCCAACGTATTTTGGAAACGCATGCACACACACAAAACAGTAGCGCCGTTGGCAATCGCTCGGTAACACCTTAACCCATCAAGAAAACATTAAAACCTCCCTTAGTGCACTGAACCCAAATAACCATTATAGTCATACAACAACAGATAGTCTGGACATACCTTGCACAACAAACAGCACCCAGGAACACTGCTGCACTCCAACGCGTCAGTAGCTAGCTACAATGAATGGCTACCGGCATGAGGACCCCAGGGGCCTATACACCTGCCTGCGCTTAATTGCCGACCTCTCCCACCCACATTAGGTGACGTAGCAATACGGGAAAGAGTGAAAGTGAGCGAGAGGCGGAGAAAGAGGGAGAAGAGAGGGAAAAGAGAGCACCCCAAATCCACAGGCTACATAGGCATTTTAGGAGGATGGACTTTTGAAGGTGGTTCCTCTGCAACTCAAAACAATGCAGAGGATGATTTGATTCAATCAAGTGAAAACCAGAGGGTTGTTCCATAAAACAAGATTAGAAAATAAGCCAGGCTTATTTTGGTTAGTCAGACTTATTGTCGGTGAATTCTGTTTCATAAAGCAAACTTAAAATAGTTCAAACTCAGTTACCCTGGAAACTTATGCTGGGAAACTAGCCTGGTCCGGGGCAGGCTAACTGTCAGGCTAAGCCTGAGTTGATGCTTAACCAGAATACCGTTTTAACACTGACCCACTGGGAATGTGATGATATTACATCGGACTCTCTGGCATGCTGCCATTTTATTTCATGTAACCACTATCAGTCCAACAATGAAAACAAATGCACTTTAAAAATAAATGTAATACATTCGAACATACAAAAAGTGAAACAAATGTAAAGAAGTAAAGGTAGGCCTATTTGTTTAGTTGGTGTGATTTTTGTAATGAATCAATTAAATGTCTATAAATAGGGAGCTCCACCCATATGTGTAGGAGGACGCATAGTCATGGCGTGTCCTTTCATTGATGAGGTGGTGGATGAGGGAGCGATAATCATACGCAGGGCATTTCAAAGAGAACGTACTTTCAGGGACAGGGAAGACCCGTTGGCTTTTTCTGACTATTACCTGCATGAGCAGATTAGATTCTCGAGGGAAGGGATAGCATATATTTGTAGATTACTGAGCCCACACATCGCAAATAGCACACGGCGCAATAAAGCGCTCACAGTCCTGCAGACTGTGTGCATTGCACTTTGCTTTTTTGCCAGCGGAACATTTTTGTACACAGTTGGAGATGCAGAGAACATCAGCAAAGCATCGGTTTGCCGCTCTGTACGAATTGTGTACCTGTCTTTAAAAAAATTACTCAATGTGTTCATCACCTTCCCTGGCCACAGAGGGATTCACAGTATTAAACAGGCCTTTTATGGAATCGCTGGTAAGTTCAAATAAGAACTATATAGAAAATGGAAATATTTATTGTCTGTTAATGTAAGACAGGCAATTGACAAACACTTAACTTTTGTAGCTTTCCCAAATGTTATCGGAGCTCTGGACTGCACCCACGTGCGCATAAAGCGCCCGTCTGGTCCGCATGAAGCAGACTTCGTTAATGGGAAATCATTACACAGCATCAATGTACAGGTACAGTCCCACTGAGATTATATTGTAGGCTAGAAGCGACTGTTCTTTACAATAAGCTGGGCACCTGTGTTCTATTCATTGCAAATGCATTAACAATTCTATTTATATATATCTATGTAAGTCCAGTGTAGTGACCTACATTTTTTATTATTTAGATGATTTGTGATGCAGATTGCATCATCACAAATGTAGAGGCAAAATGGCCTGGCTCAGTGCATGATTCCAGAATCTTTCGGGCCTCTTCTCTTTCCCACCAACTGGCACAAGGTATGTTAGTCACTTAACATATAGCAAAAACTACAGCTTTAAAATACCATCACCAAATTCAATGCTTAAATCTTTTTTTTTTTCTTTTTTTTTTTTATTCAGGTCAATTCTCAGGAATTTTGCTGGGAGACAAGGGATATGCATGGCTGCCTTATCTCTTGACTCCCTATCAGGAGACGCAGACTGAGGCACAGCACAACTACAATATTGCCCATGCACGCACAAGAGCTCGTATAGAGATGGCATTTGGGCTCATCAAGTCAAGGTTCCAGTGCCTGAATTACCTCAGAGTGATTCCACAAAGGGCATGTAACATTGTAGTTGCATGTGTTGTGCTACATAACATTGCCTGTCTGAGGAGAGAGAGGCAACCAAGGATGGTTGTAGAGCAAGACTGGGACATTGAAGGCATTTTTGATGACAATGAAATAGGCAGGGTTATAAGAGACAGTTATGCCAATAATTATTTTGGCTAATACTGTCCAAACCATGTTAAAGGTTTTCACTTTCCCCTTAATTTACCAGACACACAAGTCATATTTTATTTTTTATTTTATTTAGGTTGAAGCTGCCTGTTGGGGGTGAAAACATACAATTAAATGTGGTCAAAAAACAAAAAGGTCATGTGTCATTGTTTTAAATATGGCAGTTCTACTTGCATTTTTCTCAAGCTGTTGGATTTCCAGCTCCAACTTTCTCATCTTGAGTTCTTTATATTGGATGTCAGTATCTATGGCCTCCATTTGTTTCAGGAGATACCTTTTGTAGACTCCCTTTATGTTCTGGGTTTTGTAGGAACAGAAATTTAGTTTTTTTCAATTTGATCTAGTGCTCTTGGCACTTTTTTGTAATTTCTTAATACTCACTTGGTCACATGTGGTCCCAGACTGAGAGGGCTCTAGAAGGGTGTCAGCATCCTGTTGCCAATAATGGAAATACACACAATTTAGCACCTCACAGGTAGGCTTTTAAATATATAATGTGCAAATCTGTGCCTACCTCAGGCCTCCTTGAACATACTGACACAGTCTCCTCATCCTCCTCAACTGTAGATGGGCCTCCAACCTAAAACCATTAATTAAACTTGGTTTAATAAATCACCACTTGACAAATCAGTGCTTTAAACTCATACTGTCATACTCACAGGGTTCAGCATGATGTCTGGTGGATCCAGAAAGCACACAGAATTTGGCATCACTATAAAACAAAAAGATTTAGTTAGGAATGGAAGAATAAAAATAAATAAAATAAACAAAATACCTTTTAAGTAGTGATCTCTTATACTAGATGGAATGGATCCAGATGCTGTTCCCCCCTCTATTCCCTCAATGACAGGCCTCCCTTTATTCAGGTCTAATGCCAGCTCCTCTGCAGGAGTAAAGTTGGCTGTCGGTGCCCCTCCCCCAGTGCCAGCAACCTCACTCTTCTTTTTGGCAGCTGCAATTATTAAACATCATGAGACTGGACAGTTGTAACATCAAGCTGGCTATGCTTAAGTACTTACATAGATTTATACTTTATAATTAATACTTACCATTCTGAACAATATTTTTATATTTTATTTTCACCTGCTGCCATGTTCTTTTTTCTTCACTTAATTTGCTGCTGTAAAAGTTACACACACACACACACACACACACACACACACACACACACACACACACACACACACACACTTCAATGTATTGTGACAAACATTTAATTTAACTTTAATAAAATATAGTAATGTAGGCCTACATTAATTGCTACTTACGCATTGAGACGATCATCAATTTCCTGCCAGCCTTTTTCTCTCGTTTTATTAATTGCTGCGGTATTTCCTTTTTTTGTAATCATGTGTTTAAATTCTTCGTAAGATTCGAGAAGTAATTGCTGCTCAGTTGCCGTGAACATCGCTGCTCTCTCTTTCCCTTTAGTTGCCATGTTAAATTGATTAATCTATGCTCCACCATCAGGGCTTCTTAAGAATAGCGTGCACGCGCAATTATCTAGACTAGATAAACCTGGTTCAAATTAGTGAGATTGCGTGAACTTGAATTACCTTTTATGAAACCGCCTTAAGCCCCAACTGATTTGTTAGGTTAATTCAAGTCGGGTTTTGGAGCTTAATCCCCGCTTTTCTAATCTTCTTTTATGAAACAACCCCTAGTTTGGCAGGTTATCTGGCTTGCTCAAGAGAAACAGGCCTTAATCAGCATAACACTATCATTCAAATGATCCAATCAGCCTGACAGTATCACCCATACCTTCACAAGATCACAGAGACAAAAGCACAGCTGTACATTGAGCTTAATGGTCAGGAAATGCATAAAGACAAAGGGTGAGGGTGAGAGTCTCAGCCATTGACTCATTTAGAGAACAGGACTGGCAGAAATCTCTTGATATAATCATCATAACCGCTGCTAAACTTTCTCAGTTTATATTGGAATCTAAATTAAACATTTTAATACATTTGTTATTCTTCAGTCCCCCGTTTGAGAGTTCTTAAAAACTCTCACAAAATACAAATTTAGACACTTAAAAGTTCGTTCTTGTAACTTGAAAAAGTTACAGGCACATAGCAAGTTCATTCTTGTAACTTGTGTAAGTTACAGGCACATAGCAAGTTCATTCTTGTAACGTGTGATAGTTACAGGCACATAGCATGATCTGTGTTGTTCATCTGTAATTGCATGTTGACACAGAAACAAACATGCAATTAGGGTCCGTGAAGTTCTTACGAGTAATAGTCTTTTCTAATTGAAACTGTTGTTTCCTTGTGCTGGACGTGAGTCATTTGTTGGTTGACACACTTGATACTAACAGGTTTCCGAACCATGAAAAGTTATTTCAGTCATCTGGTGTAATTTTGTTGATAGATGACTGAAGTTCCCGTAGGTGAGTCTCTGCGTTGTGTATTTTTTTTCTTTTTTTCTTTTGTGATAGTTCATTAGCAGTTGTCGTCTTGAGGTTGTGGCTTCATATGCAGGTGAGACGGTCGGTGCATATGGGTCTCGGGACAAGTGTTTATCTGCACAGAGTAAGAAAGAAAACAAAAGACGACAGAGCAGTATTTGTTCAAACACTAGGGTTGTATCGTTTTCAGAGTCAGCTGTTGTTGTTTCATTCTTTCCCTATTTCTTAATTGATTTGACACCTATGGACCAGTGAGGTGGGGATAAGAGGGGGGGATGAGGAAATCTTCACCACAAGGTTTTGCCCCAGAGGCCTGTTGCACTTCGGTTCTTCCCTGGGCTCCGCACTGGTCTGTGTGTCCTATTCTGTCCCTGTTGTGTGCACACTGTAAAGTGTGTGAGAAAATTGGCACATTTCCACTCTCCAGTGAAACATCAGTCATAGTAGACATCATAATAGAGCATGGGGGTCTGGCTGGAATATTTCTGTGGTATAACATTTAAGGCTTTGAGTTTTCTTAACCAGGGTCCCCCAAAGAAAGGCTGAGAACAGTCACTTTCCTTTTGTTCTATTAAACAAAAATCAGTCTTTCGTCTTTGTTGTTGTTTCTGGGGAAATTAAGCACTCACAGCCCAAATGGTTAACACCTTATCAAGCTGCCCCACGAGTTTAACGAGGAGGGGAGGGGCTGCTTCAGAGTATCAAGCAAGCTTAGCAGAAGCTGAGTAACCTTGTTAACTTCTTTAAAGTTCTTTTTGTCTTTCCTACAGTCTTTCATCCAATGGCCATGTTTACCACAGTAATTACAGCTGCCCTCTCTCTTAGGACATTTGCGTTTCTGTTCATTCTCTTGTGTTGACCTTAAAAGAAACTGCTGCAATTCTTACTCTCTCTTTAAAATCAGAATCTCTTTCCCAAATAGCTAAAGTTTCTAGGTTACTTCTGAGAGTTCTGTTAGCCCACGTAATATCTAGGAATGGCAAGGCTGTTCTGTACTCAGCTACAAGACCATCAGCCCAAATTCGGATTAGAGCTCCTTTGTCAGCTAGCACACTTTCGGAATCATCCACTATTCCACTGTAAGTTACGGCTGCCTGACAAAACCTTTCAGTGTATTCACTTACAGTTTCTTCTTTCCTTTGCACACAGTTAGTGATTCTAGACCAGTCTATTTTGGGTCCCATGATATTCTTTAGAATTTTCAAAACACCTTCTCTCAACTCACCTTTACTGGCCTGTTGCAGTTCAGAATTGTTTACAGCACTTTCAAAATCACTGAATTCTGACTCAGTCAAGATCTGTGATATTAGCTGGGTGACTTCAGCTAGAGACATATCATAAAGCCGCATTTTGCTGATCAATGCTCTTCTAAATTCAGAAAAATGTGTGCGTGCTGAGGGTAAACTCTGGGATAGTCTCTCTATATCCTTAGGACCTAAAGCTGTGTTGACTGCTTGTAGCTGCAGTATGGGGGTTGCAGATGGAACTGGACCCCCTTCAACCCCTTTTCCCCTACTCTGAGCCTTTTGTCTTGCTCCACACACTTCAACTGCATTTACATCTTTCATCAATCCAGCATTGACATTGCCCTCTATTCTATCAAAAAACTGTAAATCAGGATAGCTTTCATCTGACTGTTGGTTTTCTGAGTCACATTTGGATGAGGCCTTATGGCCCATCTTTTTCTTGAGAGAGGACACTTGAGTGTGCAATTGTTTGTTCTGTTCTTTTAACTTAGCAATACACTGAGCTTGTTCTTGTGCAATGGATAAGCTAAATTCTCTGTGACAACAGATAATGGCTTTCACACTGTTCTTGCGAATACTTGCTCCTAGTATCTTTTTACAATCTTCAATTGACCATACTTTTTCTGGGTGAATGCCAAATTTCTTTGTTAAATTCAATCTGACAGACTCAGTCACTATATAGTCCATGTGCTGTCCTAACAATGACTTGAACTCACTGTCTGTCCATAAAGGAGTCGCAAGACCACCTTTCTCATTTGTTGGAATCAGCCTAGCATTCCTTCTAACCATTTTATGAGTGTCTTTCTTACCACACAAACAAACACTAAACTTCTCTCTTCAACAGAGGGTACACTTGTAAACTTTCCAATTTACCAACACTTCACACTTAACTTCCCTGCCGACAAGAACAGAGGATAAACCAGGGTTTCCCCAGGTTTGATCACCCCAAATTTAAGACTTTTTTAAGACCTTTTTAAGACCACTTTAATGAAAATTAAGACCTAAATCGCACCCATTATGCAGTCGTAAAACACCATCAAATCCCAATGATGACTATTACTAACAAATGTTTTAATTAAAAATACATTTATTATAAAAAATCTCATTCAACAATACACTGCAAAGTGATGTTTTTGGTAAATATCAAACATTCATAACAATAAACCGCTAAACTAACTTTTCAAATCGTCTTAGTAAAGTTTCTCAGCATTCAAATTGCTTCAACCATTTTACATTTTCAAGAATAAAAAGAAATGTAAATAGGCTACACCTTAAAAACGAGCGAGCGAGGGAGGGAGGGATAGAGAGACATAGAGAGGGGTAGATAGATAAAAAGAGACACACAATAAGAGATAGATGAGAGAGAGAGAGAGAGAGAGAGAGAGAGAGAGAGAGAGAGAGAGAGAGAGAGAGAGAGAGAGAGAGAGAGAGAGAGAGATAGGTAAGAGAGATATAGATAGAATATCGAGATAGGAGAGAGAGACACAGAGCGACAGATAGATAGATAATGTCTGGTTCAGATTACAAGATTTTGACTCCTAAAGTCTTGTCGTGGACAAGAAACATGTCAGACTAGGCTGTACGTTGCTTTCCGTCACACGCAAACATTCAGTCGCGCGCAGCGCGCGCACACACACACACACACACACACACTTTCGCTCACTCGCGCGCACACACACACACACACACACACGCACACACTTTCGCTCACACACACACACATTCGCTCACTCGCGCGCGCACACACCCACACACACTCACTCACTCGCGCACACACACAATCGCTCTCGCACGCGCACACACACACACACACTCGCTCACTCGCTCACTGTAATCTGAACAAAACGACACTTCCCCATGATGTCTCTCCTCTCGACTGATTGAATGTTGATCCCGCCGGCGCGAAAACCCGAACTACTGTTTGCGCATACTCCAAGACGTTCTCTGACGCTACGCTAAACCCTGTTGAATTTTCACGTTGTTGTTTTTTCCCCCATTTCACCTTGCGTTGCAGTCTGGTTGACTTTGAATAAATAGGCTAGTATAATGAAATTTAAGACCTTCGTTAAAAAAATTAAGACTTGGACAACGGAATTTAAGACTTTTTAAGGCCTTAATTTAGGAACATGAAATTTAAGACCTTTTTAAGACTTTTAAGACCCCGCGGCAACCCTGTAAACAAAATATTAGCAATTTACGCTAATCCTTCTCTGCCTAAAGCAAAGGATACAAAATATTAGCACATGCTGCTAACCGTCCCTGATAAAGCAGAGGATAAAATCTTCACTAACTTTACAGAGGATAAAACTTCTCTAGCAAGAGGATAAAACAATATTAACATGTAATGCTAATCTTCCCTGCCTGGCAGAGGACATCTTTCATCTCTACAAGCAAACTTTTTAGAGGATATCTTTAGTTAACCAAACTCTACAGCTGTTTGTTAACTATTTCTCTGAACGGCACAGAGGATATCAAAATTGTACTGGTTTGCAACGGTTCTTTGAATGGAGTGAAACTCACCAAATCGTTGGTTGTACAGAAATATTTCGTCTGGAACTCAGTCAGCTTGAAGTTTTCAATCTGGTGGAAGCTGGAAAGATTCAGAAGATTCAGTCTGGAACTTAGTCAGATCTTTGTTGAGCTTGAAGTTTCAAGATTCAAATATTTGAGCTTGAAGTTCTTTGTTGAGTTTCCTTTTTCTCCATCCGGGTCACGGCACCAAATTGTTGGGAACTTTTTCCTCTTCAAAGCAAGACCAGGAGACGTTGGGATCGCGCTCAAACAGAAGTTCTTCTTTATTAAGCGTTACTGCAATTCGTCAAACATAATCTAAAGTCATGACCATGTCCTGGTCATGACTTTAACCTGACCCAGCAGGGGCTAACATGGGTAGCCTACCAGAAGATCATAGATCAATATGGTTATGGGGACTATGTGAACGTAACTGCTGTCCGATCCATGACGGTATAATCATGGAAACAACTTCTGTGCAAGAGGACTTGTAACCCAGCACAGTCGTACCTACTTGCGCTTGCGCTTGTGGGAAAAACTACAACGTATGCAAAATATGACAGCAAAACCAAAAGATCCGGGAACCGACCCGACACGTACTGACAACCTGGAGTCTGGGATTGATCCCGTTATGAAGGAGTGTGGCCAAAGCGGACTTATCCGACGCCACGCGCCCGATCCGACTTCAGGTAGACGAGCACCCTTCGTCCAGGCATTTACCGTTGCCTCATACAACGTGCGGACCCTGGCCGACTCAAAACCACGCCGTGGCTGTGCAAACATCAGCCACAAGCTGGAGCAGATCATCGCCGGCTGCAATTCTACCAAAATTGACATCATCACCATCCAAGAACATAGACTCAGCTCAACAGAGCCGATCACAATAAAATGCCGAACAGACGGCTGGACTCTGGCTCATACGAACTCAACACACGATTGCCATGGAGTAGCTGTCCTTTGCAACAAACGAATAGCTCCACTGGTCCGATACATCGAGTACAAATCAGATCGCATAATCGCCACACATCTAGAAGGCAACCCACGAATGTGCATTATATCTGCCTACGCGCCAACAGACTGCGATGATAAACAGCCAAAAGATGCCTTTTACAATGATCTCAAAGATATCGCCCTCAAACAACCGCCACACACACTGACCATCATTGCAGGCGACTTAAACGCCCGCATCGGCAAGGACAGTCAAGACACCAACCCTAGGCAAGTTGGACCTCATTGCATGCACGACACAACAACTGACAATGGCGAACGCATGCTCGAACTATGCGAACTAGCAGACCTTCGACCAGCGCATACACACTTTCCAAACAGGAAAAGTCGGCTACTCACCTACTGTTCACCAAAGGGCGAGTGGTCACAACTTGACCACATGTTGATCTCGACAAAGTGGTGGAAATCACTCAAAAACTACCGCGCTTACAATACAATCGACGTCGGCTCCGACCACAAAGTAATGAACGCAAACTTCAAACTGAGCCTAAGAGCACCAAAACAACCAACCAACAATCGATGCAAGTTCAACTGGGAAAGACTAGCAGAACCGGAAATCAAAGAGTCTTTCAATTTCGAGCTTAAAAATCGGTTCAGCTTGCTAATGGACGAAATGGAAGCCATACCAAGTAAAACTGCCAAGATCCAGCAACACGCTGACGCACTGGATGCTGCTCTACGCGATACAAGCGAAAAAGTACTTGGAAAGAGGCGCAAAGCAAAGTTGGCGAGCTGGGTCACTGCTGAAACTCTCACACTACTCGACATCTGCAACAAGGTCAGGGCAAAGTACAAGCGAACACGACTGCCCTCGCACAAAATGACGTGGCAAAGCCTGCAGAACCAAGTGTCTGACGCATTCACACATGACAAAGAAGCGCATCTCGGCCATCTGCTTGAAGCGCTTGAGAACGCAGACAAGAAGAGAGAACACGGCAAAACCTGGAAGATCGTCAATCAGATCTCAGGTGACGACAACAAGGTCGACCCAAGCAAAGTAAAGAAACTCGATGGATCAATGCCCAAAGATAAAAACGATCTACTCAAAGGCTGGCGCGAGTACTTCCATTCACTGCTAAACAACAAAAACAAAAACGCAGATCAAACAGTCCACCCAATTCCATCACCCGACTGTACTGACATCAAAACTGCTCAATTCAATCGATCCGAGATAGAGCAAGCAATCGAAGACCTAAAGCGCAACAAAGCGCCTGGACCAGACTACGCAATGACAGCTGAAGTGCTCAAAGACGGCGGTGATTTCATAGTCGACGAGCTGCTCTATATCTGTCAAATGGTCTACGAAAACTGTCACGCACCCACTCAATGGACATCGAATCTCATCATACCTCTGCCGAAGAAAGGAAACCGGCAGATAATGACAAACTGGCGCGGAATCACCCTGACATCAATTGCAGCAAAAGTGTGCAATCGCATGATCTTAAATTGAATTCGTCTGCCCATCGACATTATGCTCAGAAAGAACCAAGCAGGCTTCAGAACAGGCCGCAGTTGCATTCAGCAAATTCATATTCTGCGACGAATAATGGATGGAGCATATGCACAAGAAATCCCACTTTACATCACATTCATCGACTTCAAGAAGGCCTTCGATTCAATCGACAGAGAAATGATGTTCGCCATTCTCCGACACTACGGCATTCCAGCAAAGATCGTTGATGCAATTCGGGTGTTGTACGATGACTCGAAAAGCCAAGTATACCTGCAAGGCCAGTGCTCCGAGCCATTCAAAATCACAACAGGTGTACTTCAAGGTGATGTCTTAGCACCATTTCTATTCATCATAGTCATCGACTACGTCTCAAAACTATCAGCTAAAGAATTTGGATATCTTACACACAAAGGCAAGGAAACAGATGGAAGTTACAGAACTTTACGTGCATCAACTCGCGTGCTAAGTCACAAAGTGAATGACCTAGCTTTTGCCGATGACATCGCCCTACTTGAAGGAGACGCAGAGCAACAACAAAAACAAGTCACCGCACTCAAAATACAAGCACGCCAAGTAGGCCTAGAGATAAATATCAACAAAACCGAGCAAATGCGCCTGAACATACAGAAAGACGCAACTCCTGCTCCCGCACTCAAGATAGATGACCAAGAGGTAGCCATCGTAAATGACTTCAAATACCTAGGCGTCTATGTAGGATCAACAAACAAAGACGTCAATGTTCGAATCGGTTTAGCTTGGGTAGCGTTTCACAAACTCAAATCCATCCTAAAAGCACCCAAGACCAAGATCAACTTCAAGATTCGACTCTTCAAAGCCGCTTGCATCTCCATCTTGCTTTATGGCTGCGAAACATGGATCCTCACTAAACATCTAGCGAATCGACTCGACGCATATGCAACAAACTGTTACCGCATCATGCTTGGTATAGACCAGAAGAACGATCATATCACAAATGAACATTTATACGAGACGGTTCAACAGGTGCCAATAAGCACAACTATATACGATCGCCAGCTTAAGTTCACAGGCCACTGCATTCGCATGGCAGAAGACGAACCGGTCAAACGTTTCATCTTATATGAGTCACAGATCAAACCAACAAATAGGCGCGGGGCACCACGAACATCGTACCGCGAACAAATATCACATCACATCACCGACAAAAGCGTGATCACTCTCAGCGAAAAGGAAATCAGCGAGTTGGCAAAGAACCGGAAACAATGGAACTGTCTTTTTGCCGCGCCTAGGCAAAAGAAACCGAAAGGAGGGAAACCTCTCGTCGACCTCTAGCTCAGCTCGACTGATGATGATGATGACAGTATGCATTGTATCTTATAGGCATTTTAGGAGGAGGGACTTTTGGAGGTGGTTCCTCTGCAAATCAAAACAATGCAGAGGATGATTTGATTCAATCAAGTGAAAACCAGTTTGGCAGGTTATCTGGCTTGCTCAAGAGAAACAGGCCTTAATCAGCATAACACTATCATTCAAATAATCCAATCAGCCTGACAGTATCACCCATACCTTCACATGATCACAGAGACAAAAGCACAGCTGTACATTGAGCTTAATGGTCAGGAAATGCATAAAGACAAAGGGTGAGGGTGAGAGTCTCAGCCATTGACTCATTTAGAGAACAGGACTGGCAGAAATCTCTTGATATAATCATCATAACCGCTGCTAAACTTTCTCAGTTTATACTGGAATCTAAATTAAACATTTTAATAAATTTGTTATTCTTCAGGCCCCTGACCCCATACTCCCAGAGCACCCTCCACAGGAAGCCGCGAGGGACACGGTCGAATGCCTTCTCCAAATCCACAAAGCACATGTGGACTGGTTGGACAAACTCCCATGAACCCTCCAGCACCCTGGAGAGGGTATAGAGCTGGTCCAGTGTTCCACGACCGGGACGAAAACCGCACTGTTCCTCCTGAATCCGAGGTTCTACTATCGGCCGTATTCTCCTCTCCAGTACCCTGGCATAAGCTTTCCCGGGGAGGCTGAGAAGTGTGTTCCCCCTGTAGTTGGAACACACCCTCAGGTCCCCCTTCTTAAAAAGAGGGACCACCAGAGGTCTGCCAGCCCAAAGGTACTGTCCCCGACCGCCACGCGATGTTGCAGAGGCGTGTCAGCCAAGACAGCCCCACAACATCCAGAGACTTGAGGTACTCAGGGCGGATCTCATCCACCCCCAGTGCCTTGCCACCGAGGAGCTTCTTAACTACCTCGTGACTTCAGCTTGGGTGATGGAGGAGTCCACCTCCGAGCCTTCAGCCTCTGCTTCCTCAATGGAAGACGTGTCGGTGGGATTGAGGAGATCCTTGAAGTATTCCTTCCACCGTCCGACGACATCTCCAGTTGAGGTCGACAGCTGCCCACCTCCACTGTAAACAGTGTTGGTAGGGCACTGCTTCCCCCTCCTGAGGCGCTGGATGGTTTGCCAGAATCTCTTCGAGGCCAACCGATAGTCCTTCTCTATGGCCTCACCGAACTCTTCCCAAGCCCGATTTTTTTGCCTCCACAACCACCCGGGCTGCAGTCCACTTGGCCTGCCGGTACCCGTCAGCTGCCTCAGGAGTCCCACAAGCCAGCCAGGCTCGATAGGACTCCTTCCTCAGCTTGATGGCATCCCTTACTTCCGGTGTCCACCACCGGGTTCGGGGATTGCCGCCTCGACAGGCACCGGAGACCTTACGGCCACAGCTCTGAGTGGCCGCGTCAACAATGGAGGTGGAGAACATGGTCCACTCAGACTCAATATCTCCAGACTCCCTCGGGATTCGGTCAAAGCTCCGCCGGAGGTGGAAGCTGAAGATCTCTCTGACAGGAGACTCTGCCAAATGTTCCCAACAGATCATCACAGTACGTTTGGGTCTGCCGAGTCTGTCCAGCCTCCTCCCTGGCCATCGGATCCAACTCACCACCAGGTGGTGATCGGTTGACAGGTCCGCCCCTCTCTTCACCAGAGTGTCCAAGACATATGGCCGGAGGCCAGATGAAACGACCACAAAGTCGATCATCGACCTCCGGTCTAGGGTGTCCTGGTGCCACGTGCACTGATGGACACCCTTATGCTTGAACATGGTGTTCGTTATGGACAAGCTGTAACTAGCACAGAAGTCCAATAACAGAACACCGCTCGGGTTCAGAACAGGGGGGCCGTTCCTCCCAATCACGAAAGAAATGTCTTGATATAATCATCATAACCGCTGCTAAACTTTCTCAGTTTATACTGGAATCTAAATTAAACATTTTAATAAATTTGTTATTCTTCAGGCCCCTGACCCCATACTCCCAGAGCACCCTCCACAGGAAGCCGCGAGGGACACGGTCGAATGCCTTCTCCAAATCCACAAAGCACATGTGGACTGGTTGGACAAACTCCCATGATCCCTCCAGCACCCTGGAGAGGGTATGGAGCTGGTCCAGTGTTCCATGACCGGGACGAAAACCGCACTGTTCCTCCTGAATCCAAGGTTCTACTATCGGCCGTATTCTCCTCTCCAGTACCCTGGCATAGGCTTTCCCGGGGAGGCTGAGAAGTATGATCCCCTTGTAGTTGGAACACACCCTCCGGTCCCCCTTCTTAAAAAGAGGGACCACCAGAGGTCTGCCAGCCCAAAGGTACTGTCCCCGACCGCCACGCGATGTTGCAGAGGCGTGTCAGCCAAGACAGCCCCACAACATCCAGAGACTTGAGGTACTCAGGGCGGATCTCATCCACCCCCGGTGCCTTGCCACCGAGGAGCTTCTTAACTACCTCGTGACTTCAGCTTGGGTGATGGAGGAGTCCACCTCCGAGCCTTCAGCCTCTGCTTCCTCAATGGAAGACGTGTCGGTGGGATTGAGGAGATCCTCGAAGTATTCCTTCCACCGTCCGACGACATCCCCAGTTGAGGTCGACAGCTGCCCACCTCCACTGTAAACAGTGTTGGTAGGGCACTGCTTCCCCCTCCTGAGGCGCTGGATGGTTTGCCAGAATCTCTTCGAGGCCAACCGATAGTCCTTCTCTATGGCCTCACCGAACTCTTCCCAAGCCCGATTTTTTTGCCTCCACAACCACCCGGGCTGCAGTCCGCTTGGCCTGCCGGTACCCATCAGCTGCCTCAGGAGTCCCACAAGCCAGCCAGGCTCGATAGGACTCCTTCTTCAGCTTGACGGCATCCCTTACTTCCGGTGTCCACCACCGGGTTCGGGGATTGCCGCCTCGACAGGCACCGGAGACCTTACGGCCACAGCTCTGAGTGGCCACGTCAACAATGGAGGTGGAGAACATGGTCCACTCAGACTCAATATCTCCAGACTCCCTCGGGATTCGGTCGAAGCTCCGCCGGAGGTGGAACCTGAAGATCTCTCTGACAGGAGACTCTGCCAAACGTTCCCAACAGACCATCACAGTACGTTTGGGTCTGCCGAGTCTGTCCAGCCTCCTCCCTGGCCATCGGATCCAACTCACCACCAGGTGGTGATCGGTTGACAGTTCCGCCCCTCTCGTCACCAGAGTGTCCAAGACATATGGCCGGAGGCCAGATGAAACGACCACAAAGTCGATCATCGACCTCCGGTCTAGGGTGTCCTGGTGCCACGTGCACTGATGGACACCCTTATGCTTGAACGTGGTGTTCGTTATGGACAAGCTGTAACAAGCACAGAAGTCCAATAACAGAACACCGCTCGGGTTCAGAACAGGGGGTTCCTCCCAATCACGCCCCTCCAGGTGTCACTGTCGCTGCCCACGTGGGCATTGAAGTCCCCCAGTAGAACGATGCGAAATACCTCTAGTTTTGTTTTCTTCCAGTTGCACTCCATTTTTCTGGCTGTTCTCTTAAGGGCCCGAGTGTGCTCGTTGTACCACGGCGTTGAACTATTTTCTTTAATCTTCTTTAAGCGCAACGGAGCAACTGTGTCTAAAGTGCTGGAAAAGAGAGAGTTAAAAGTTTCTGTCGCAATATCGAGTTATTCTAAGCTATCTGGGATGCTGAGATGATGAAACTGATCAGGAAGATTATTAATAAAGCAATCTTTAGTGGCAGAAGTGATAGGTCTAACATATTTGTAACACAGAGTCGGCTTTGCAGCCTTGGCTAAATGAAGTTTACACGACACTAGATAATGATCTGAGATGTCATCGCTCTGCTGCAGAATTTCAATTGCATCAACATTGATTCTGTGTGATAATATTAGATCTAGGGTATGATTACGACAATGAGTAGGTCCTGACACATGTTGTCTAACTCCAATAGAGTTAAGAATGTCTTTAAATGCCAATCCCAGTGCATCTTTTTCGTTATCTACATGTATATTAAAATCACCAACAATTATGACTTTATCTGCAACCAGTACTAACTCTGATAGAAAGTCAGCAAATTCTTTGATAAAGTCTGTATGGTTCCCTGGTGGCCTGTATACAGTAGCCAGCACAAATCTCAAACGTGATTTATCATTTACACTATATATTTCTATATTAAGCACCAACACTTCAAAAAAATTATATTTGAAACTAGACTTCTTAGTAATTCTAAAAATATTACTATAAATTGCAGCAACACCTCCACCTTTGCCTTTCAGACGAGGTTCATGTTTATAACAGTAATCTTGCGGGGTGGTCTCATTTAAAGTAATTTAATCGTTTGGTTTTAGCCAGGTTTCTGTCAAACACAGCACATCTAGATTACAGTCTGTAATCATATCATTAACAATAAGTGCTTTTGTCGGCGCCAATGGCCTCGTGGTCTGTGCGCCGACATGTAGCGCCTTTGCGTTCGGGCGGCCCGAGTTCGTGTCCTGGCTTGTGGACCTTTCCCGACCCCATCCCCCGTCTGACCCCATCAGTTTTTTATTTGCTGAACATTAATAAAAATGTTACCCTTAGATGGGTTTGGAAGTTTTTTTTATGTCCTAATTTGGGGAACAGACACAGTCTCTATATGATGATATCTAGGTGAAAGAGGCTCTATGTCAGGGGTGGGCAAACTATGGCCCGCGGGCCACATACGGCTGTTAGGCTGTTTAATCCGGCCCGTCGAGTATTTAAAAAAATGTCTTAAGATCGCATTCATTTTGCCTTTTTCTTGCAATACTTTGCTTTATATATATTGCGTTGCATATATTTGACAATAGGAATATCAGATATTTCATGCCATAGCTAACAAATGTAAAAAAGGAAAAATGACATAAAAGCAGATCATCATTCATTCAGCGCTGTTGTGGCTGCGGTGTGTCACGTAACAAGCTAGACGCGTCACCATGGAAAACAAACAGACCGCGACTTAAGCGCATAGACTTGGTGCACGTTAATGTTTTTTTCCTTTTTTTGAAAACTCACAGAGAAAAAAATGTTTGGTAACCGCTTGCACACGTTTAGTTTTTCCTTTGATTTGTCTGCTATTTAGTTTGCCTACTCTGGATTTGTGGATGGATCCTCCTGACTGATTCCGTTAATCCGTTTACCGACCTTTATCGCCCGGCTTTCGACTAACGTTACGCTCCCCATGTACTGAACCCGGTTTTGTTCATTAAATGTTCTGATCTGCCTTTGCTTTTTATGTTTTATTTTATTATACTTAAAATAAATTTGTATATTCGTTTATTTCGTTTTTCTTTTCACAAATGTATGACTTTTGGAAGTGCAAATTGATTGCCATGCAGTTTTGATAAAGTTGAATTAACGTAACCTTCTGTCATTTTTACTCTTCTAAGTGTACACTTAGGTGTTTTGTTTCTAATTTATGGTTAGGTCCATTAAATAATAATAAGGATAAACAATATTTAAAAAGTAGGCTATAATTATCGAACATCTGACTAATTAAAAATTAACCTCAAAACATAACATGCGGGGGATATCTAGCATAAAAAATGTATTGTCAGAATGTCGTCTCTCAGTTGT
This sequence comes from Rutilus rutilus, assembly GCF_951802725.1. Taxonomy (NCBI): domain Eukaryota; kingdom Metazoa; phylum Chordata; class Actinopteri; order Cypriniformes; family Leuciscidae; genus Rutilus; species Rutilus rutilus. The sequence continues at coordinate 5,255,855 of NC_140221.1, forward strand.
TGAATTTCGCGCAGACGTTGCCACTACGTAAATGTGTCATGAAAGTGCGAATACCACGAATTGTAGGCTATTTGTAGTTCTTATGAAACGCAGTTTTCGCGTGCATATACGCACTTAAAGGGATAGTTAGCCCAAAAATGAAAATTCGGTCATCATTTACTCACCCTCAAGTTGTTTCAAACCTGTATGAATTTCTTTTTTCTGCTGAACACAAAAGAAGATATTTTGAAAATGTCGGTAACCAAACAGTTGATGGACCCCATTGACTTCCATAGTATTTTTTTTTTTCCTACTATGGAAGTCAATGGGGTCCATCAACTGTTTGGTTACCGACATTTTTCAAAATATCTTCTAAATGATGACCGAATTTTCATTTTTGGACGAACTATCCCTTTAATGGCGTGAAATAGGCACGCACTCCGCACCCCTAATCCTAACCAAGGGGTTTACAGTGTGCAGCATATGCACGCAAAAAAAATTATGAAATCGTGTTTCATAATCTGCTACTGGGCCGGCCCTCTGTCAAATTTTAAAACCCAGTGTGGCCCTTGAGCCGAAAAGTTTGCCCACCCCTGCTCTATGTGATGGGATTTATCTGACCTTGGTGACGTGAGACAGCTAGCAGACGGTCGGTTTAGCCAGTCTGTCTGCTTCCTGACCTGAGCCCCAGATTGTCATGTTGAGCTCTAAGACTATGTGCTATATTACTTGAGAGAAGAGCAGCACCATCCCAGGAGGGATTAATACCATCTCTTTTCAACAGGTCAGGTCTGCCCCAAAAACTTTTCCAATTGGCTATGAATTCTATATTATTTTGCGGACACCACTTAGACAACCAGCCATTGAGTGAGGACAATCTACTAAGTATCTCATCACTCCTGCGAACAGGAAGGGGGTCAAATTACAGTGCCTGACATCGTACTTGTGAGTTCACACACCTCCTTAACATTCATTTTGGTGATCTCCGACTGGCGGAGTCGAACATCATTTGTGCCGATGTGAATAATAATCTTAGAGAATTTACGATTAGCATTAGCCAGCACTTTTAAATTTGCTTTGATGTCAGGCGCTCTGGCTCCCGGCAAACATGTGACTATGGTGGCTGGTGTCTCTATTTTCACGTTCCGTGTAATAGAATCGCCAATAACTAGGGCACATTCAACAGGATTCTCAGTGGGTGTTTCACTGAGTGGGGAGAATCTATTTGAAGTTGTAATCGGAACGGAAGAGCGGGGTTTTGTCCCGCGACTACAGCATCTCACCGTCTCCCAATTTCCCTGCTGCACGGGCTCTACTTCAGCCGGAACCGAACAATGTAAAGAGTTCACTAAGCTAGTCGCATCCAAAGCATTATCTAAAGCCCTTGCACTCTTACAATTAACCTCGATTAAAGCTTGGATGTGTGTCTCTAGTTCTGAAATCTTCCCGGTCAGCTTTACTATCTCCCTGCATTTATCACATGTAAATTCTGTGCTGACAGAGAAGGATATGCTAAACATGTTGCATGAGGTGCAAGTAACAATAAGAGGAGAAGATGACATGACTTACCGTGTTTGTTGACTGATCTTACTCACCTATGTTGTTTGATGGACTCGTAAAAGGTGCGAGAAAAATAAATACAGTGGGTACGGAAAGTATTCAGACCCCCTTACATTTTTCACTCTTTGTTATATTGCAGCCATTTGCTAAAATCATTATTGTACACACAGCACCCCATATTGACAGAAAAACACAGAATTGTTGACATTTTTGACTTGACTTCTGACCTGTAATGTTGCCTGAAACAGGGTGTGCACTGGTGTGTGGGGACAGGGAGTTCTGGAGCTGGGGCGGCCCGTCCGGTCCTTGTCTGCTAATTTTTACTTAATTAAATTAATAAAAATAGTACTTAAACCAGTTGTGGAGACAGACAATGTCCAATTCAAGCCGCTTCTCTGGGTTTCTTTGCAGGAGAGAGCAAAGTAATTTGCAGCATTCTGTGAAGAAAGAAAAGAGAAGTCCTATTACTATCTTAAACTTCACACTCGCTCTCTTTGATTAAGCTGAAAGATCTAAATATAACTGCATTACCCACAAAACCATTTGTATTACTTTGTTCTATTTTGTATGATTTATAATTAAAAGTGTCCTTTGCTGAAATTAAGATCTCACCTTGTGACAAGCCATCTTTGGTCCAGATGTTATCATTGAGCTTGTCCAAGTCTTCTGAGTCTGGAAATTGCCCACAAAGCAGCGCAAACAAGAGTATCAGCGAATTTCAGCGCCAACTGATCAACAAAACAAAAAATGGATTTGTGTTAGTTATTTACAATGTGTGTGCAGAGTTCATATCATTTCAGTCATTAACTTTGATCAGACATGTTCAATTTCATGAATTTAAATTCTAATCATGTAGAGCATGTCTAACAATTTAAACAGGTCTGAGAGGTCAAGTGCACTAAGTAGTGAACATAAGATACACTGAGAACGCTTGAAAAGAAGAGAGTGATTCGAGTATAAGATAGGGCAAGAACACTTTGATAGATAAATAATGCAAGTGAAATAAGTAATACCTCAAGGCCACCTTTCGGGCGAATCCCTGAATAAAGGCTTCCAGAGCCTCCTTCACCGAGCTTCCTGCCGATTTCATAGCTGGAGAAACCGACGTCTGTTAAAAGAAAAATAAGAAGAGTTGACATGAAAATTGCTTTGTGCCTGAGTAAAGGCATATATTGTATCAAACGTGTGTTTGTCTTGTGTTATGTCGGAGTTTTGACAGTAAACTTACCAATAATCTTATTATCTTCAGGCTGACAATTAAAATACTTAAACCAGTTGTGGAGATCGACATTGTCCAATTCAAGCCGCTTCTCTGGGTTTCTTTGTAGGAGAGAGCAAAGTAATTTGCAGCATTCTGTGAAGAAAGAGAAGAGAAGTCCTATTATTATCTTAAACTTCACACTAGCTCTCTTTGATTAAGCTGAAAGATCTAAATATTACTGCATTACCCACACAATCATTTGTATTACTTTGTTCTATTTTGTATGATTTATAATTACAAGTGTCCTTTGCTGAAATTAAGATCTCACCTTGTGACAAGTCATCTGTGGTCCAGATGTTATCATTGAGCTCGTCCAAGTCTTCTGCCTCTGGAAATTGCCCACACAGCAGCACAAACAAGAGTATCCCGAGTGACCAAACTGTCGCTGGTTTCCCGTGATACTCGCCGTATAAATCATACTCAGGGGGGCGGTACAGTTTTGTGCCTGGAAAAAATAAATGTTGTCTGATTTATCAGCTTGTTTTAAAGCAACATTTTGACTAGGTATTCATTAGCATGGATAAAATTATTTGATGCTATTGATTCACAATGGTGGATTCCATTACATGATGCTTTGTAAGACCTTGACTCATTCAAGTCGAACGGTCTCAAACTCGTCATCAAAGTTTGAGACCCACCTTACTGCTCTGAGGAATAATACATACCAGCAAAGGACGTGTATCCCGCATTGTTCAGGATTTCGCCGCACCCAAAGTCAATCAGTTTGACTTCCATGGTGTCCGGGTTAATCAGCAGGTTTTCCAGCTTTATGTCGCGGTGCAGCACTCCACGTTGGCAGCATGCTTGAGCTGCGAGTGTTGCCTGCATCACGATAGCCTTTACAACGTTCTCTTCGATGTAGCCTTCGTGGCGGTCTAGAAATTTGAACAAGTTCTCACAGGGTGTAGGCAGCTCTAGAACCATGATGTATTGTTCTGGCTCTTCGACCCAGTCCAGAAGCTGGATGATCTGGGGAACCCAGGGGCCTTTGTTGGCAAGAATTAGCAGACCGATCTCCTGTGGAACGGGTTCAGGATGACCCTCCTAGAAGAAAGACAATTCTTATGATCTTACATGGAGAAAGGATGTAGACCACTACTAAACTACTGACAATACCAGTTTGTCTATTGAAAAATAGACTGAGAGAAATAGAGTACTTACAATGTCGATCCATTCTATACCCACTTTGTCAGCGAATTTCAGCGCCACCTGATCAACAAAACAAAAAATGGATGTGTTAGAATTATTTATAATGTGTGTGCAGAGTTCATATCATTTCAGTCATTAACCTTGAACAGACATGTTCAGTTTCATGAATTTAAATTCTAATCATGTAGAGCATGTCTAACAATTTAAACAGGTCTGAGAGGTCAAGTGCACTAAGTAGTGAACATAAGATACACTGAGAATACTTGAAAAGAAGAGAGTGATTCGAGTATAAGATAGGGCAAGAACACTTTGATAGATAAATAATGCAAGTAAAATAAGTAATACCTCAAGGCCATCTTTCAAGCGAACCCCTGCATAAACGCTTCCAAAGCCTCCTTCACCGAGCTTCCGGCCGATTGCATAGCTGGAGAAACCGACGTCTGTTAAAAGACAAAAAGAGTTGATATGAAAACTGCTTTGTGCCTGAGTAAAGGCATATATTGTATCAAATGTGTGTTTGTCTTGTGTTATGTCAGAGTTATGACAGTAAACTTACCAATAATCTCTTTATCTTCAGGCTGAATATTAATAGATTTAAACCAGTTGTGGAGATCGACATTGTCCAATTCAAGCCGCTTCTCTGGGTTTCTTTGTAGGAGAGAGCAAAGTAATTTGCAGCATTCTGTGAAGAAAGAGAAGAGAAGTCCTATTATTATCTTAAACTTCACACTAGCTCTCTTTGATTAAGCTGAAAGATCTAAATATTACTGCATTACCCACACAATCATTTGTATTACTTTGTTCTATTTTGTATGATTTATAATTACAAGTGTCCTTTGCTGAAATTAAGATCTCACCTTGTGACAAGTCATCTCTGGTCCAGATGTTAAAATTGAGCTCGTCCAAGTCTTCTGCCTCTGGAAATTGCCCACACAGCAGCTCAAACAAGAGTATCCCGAGTGACCAAACTGTCGCTGGTTTCCCGTGATACTCGCCGTATAAATCATACTCAGGGGGGCGGTACAGTTTTGTGCCTGGAAAAAATAAAATGTTGTCTGATTTATCAGCTTGTTTTAAAGCAACATTTTGACTAGGTATTCATTAGCATGGATGAAATTATTTGATGCTATTGATTCACAATGGTGGATTCCATTACATGATGCTTTTTAAGACCTTGACTCATTCAAGTCGAACGGTCTCAAACTCGTCATCAAAGTTTGAGACCCACCTTACTGCTCTGAGGAATAATACATACCAGCAAAGGACGTGTATCCCGCATTGGTCAGGATATCGCCGCACCCAAAGTCAATCAGTTTGACTTCCATGGTGTCCGGGTTAATCAGCAGGTTTTCCAGCTTTATGTCGCGGTGCAGCACTCCACGTTGGCAGCATGCTTGAGCTGCGAGTGTTGCCTGCATCACGATAGCCTTTACAACATTCTCTTCGATGTAGCCTTCGTGGCGGTCTAGAAATTTGAACAAGTTCTCACAGGGTGTAGGCAGCTCTAGAACCATGATGTATTGTTCTGGCTCTTCCTCCCAGTCCAGAAGCTGGATGATCTGGGGAACCCAGGGGCCTTTGTTGGCAAGAATTAGCAGACCGATCTCCTGTGGAACGGGTTCAGGATGACCCTCCTAGAAGAAAGACAATTCTTATGATCTTACATGGAGAAAGGATGTAGACCACTACAAAACTACTGGCAATACCAGTTTGTCTATTGAAAAATAGACTGAGAGAAACAGAGTACTTACAATGTCTATCCATTCTATACCCACGTTGTCAGCGAATTTCAGCGCCACCTGATCAACAAAACAAAAAATGGATTTGTGTTAGAATTATTTACAATGTGTGTGCAGAGTTCATATCATTTCAGTCATTAACCTTGAACAGGTCTGAGAGGTCAAGTGCTCTAAGTAGTGAATATAAGATACACTGAGAATGCTTGAAAAGAAGAGAATGATTCGAGTATATGATAGGGCAAGAACACTTTGGCCTCGTTTACACTGCAGGTCTTGATGCCCAATTCTGATTTGTTGCCTATATTCAATCTTTTTCACCGTCCGTTTACATGTTCTTTCAATTGTGACCCATATCCGATTCATGTGTTTACACTTGCCATACTATCTGAAACATTGCGCATGCTTTTAAAGGGTTAAATTCTCTTGCACAGATGGACAAACACGAAATATGCTTGATGCTAGCTCTGCGATGCGAAGTTCGCCAAACATCACCATGATTTTGAGGCGGAGGAGGACGAAAGAGCCATCATTGCAGCCTGTGCTCATGCTTCAGTTCTTGAGTGCGAGAGAGATCTCAGGACTCGTGGGAGCATATTGTGTTTAAAATATTGGCTTTAACGAGGAGCGGTCAGTCCGAAATTTTAGGATGAGCATGCCAACCTTTAATATGTTGTGTCAACATTTGTCCACATTCCTCTCCTACGACGACACAACGTTTCGATCTGCCTGTTTACATGACAGTCGCATTGGCACATATCTGATTAATATCTGATTTATTTCCACATACGATCAAGGCCTGAAACCGATCTCGGAATGTTCGAACGCATGCGTTTTTTTCCTGTTTACGCGGTCATAGAACACATCCGATCTGCGTCACACGTGAGCAAAAAATTGGAATTGGGTCACATTTCACTGACAGTGTAAACGAGGCCTTTGATAGATAAATAATGCAAGTAAAATAAGTGATACCTCAAGGCCATCTTTCAAGCGAATCCCCGCATAAACGCTTCCAAAGCCTCCTTCACCGAGCTTCCTGACGATTTCATAGCTGGAGAAACCGACGTCTGTTAAAAGACAAATAAGAGTTGACTTTAGTAAAGACAGATATAATATCAAAAGTTTGTCTGTATTGTGTTATGAGTGAGTCATGACAGTCAACTTACCAATAATCTGATTGACCTCCAGTTGCTTCAACTGAGGTGATACAGTGTCCCCTGTCGGTCCAACATGGGGGACGTTGACTCTACAGTCTGACGTGGCACAGACTATAACTTGAGGGACATCAACACAGAAGTCAGCCACATCCAAGCCTGGAGCTGATGTGGCACAGACTGTAAATTGAGGGACATCATCTCTACAGTCTGATGTGGCACAGACTGTAACTTTAGGGACATCATCTCTACAGTCTGATGTGGCACAGACTGTAAATTGAGGGACATCATCTCCACAGTCTGATGTGGCACAGACTGTAACTTTAGGGACATCATCTCCACAGTCTGATGTGGCACAGACTGTAACTTTAGGGACATCATCTCTACAGTCTGATGTGGCACAGACTGTAACTTTAGGGACATCATCTCTACAGTCTGATGTGGCACAGACTGTAACTTTAGGGACATCATCTCTACAGTCTGATGTGGCACAGACTGTAACTTTAGGGACATCATCTCCACAGTCTGATGTGGCACAGACTGTAAATTGAGGGACATCATCTCTACAGTCTGATATTACACAGACTGTAAATTGAGGGACATCATCTCTACAGTCTGATATTGCACAGACTGTAACTTTAGGGACATCATCTCCACAGTCTGATGTGGCACAGACTGTAACTTTAGGGACATCATCTCTACAGTCTGATGTGGCACAGACTGTAACTTTAGGGACATCATCTCTACAGTCTGATATTGCACAGACTGGAACTTGAGGGACATCAACACAACAGTCAGCCACATCCAAGCCTGGAGCTGATGTGATACTGACTGGGACTTGGGGGATGTCCACACTGCAGTCTGCCACATCACGGACTGGAACTCGAGGGACACTGGCTCTATAGTAGGCCACTTCACGGACTGGAACTCGAGGGATATTTGCTCTATAGTAGGCCACATCTCGGACTGGAACTCTATAGTCGGATGTAGCACAGACTGTAGCTTGGAGGACGTCAACACTCAAGTCAGTCGCAACACAGACTGGAGTTTGGAGATTATTGACATTAAAGTCCGAAAATATACAGCTCAAAGAGTTGAGGATGTCGGCTCCCCATTCTGACGAATCTCCGACTAAGTCCTGGAAGGCGTCCTCACTCCACTCGTCATCGACTTCAGCATGACCAGGTTCCTCTGCGACGCTGAGGACTTCGGCCTCACTGGTACTGGTGACATGCTGAGAAGTCTGATCTAAAGAGGGAAATTATATAACCAAAAGATGATTTTAATGAAATACTATTGATAAAAGATTGATAACCGTATACATTACTAGACACTAATATTGCTGAAGCTAAGCTTGCTTTAAATTATGAAGCGAGTTTTTGGGGCTTTCAGACAGGTCTAATTTGTGCATTCCGCTTTCTCAGTTGTCGGTCAGTGAGCACATGCAGGAATGTTCTGTTCTCTGTTTAAGTGTCAAATTAAAAATAGTTCAACTTTTCAAAACATACCCCAAATAAGTTTCGTTAAGTTAAGTTTACATTCGTTAAGTTAGTTTTACATTAGGTTTCATTCATTTGTGTGTGTGAATATCAATGGGACAATCCAGATGTTGCTTGGTAACCCTTTAGTAACCATAACAGTTACATGCTCAAATGTAGAATTCATTAATTAATTTGCCATCTGATTAGCACAACATTTTCATTTTCAGACTTGAATTCGGCCCACTGGGCAAACGTCACGCAACATAATTATTATTCTTGAGCAATTTCACCTTGTAAGGACTTAAGTTGTAAAGACAGCATAAAAACTTTCATCATCTTTCATCAATATATGTCAAGTATAATATGTTACTGAATTCTCCAGTAGTTTTTCAATTCATGGTTGAGCATTATTATTATTTATTAGACTTTAAAAACAAAACTTTACATATTCTACATACTCTAATACCAATAACATTGACATGTCTGGTCCTCTTTCTTACCTTGACTTGAGCTGGTCTTATTGGTTTTTGCCTTCCTCTTGACTTTCTCTTTTTTGTGTAAATTGACCACAAAGTCAGAATTATCTACACATTTAACACGAGAATTTTTTGAACCCATTTTCAAATTCTAAATAACGACGCTGCTAGAAATGCCAGTAAACTGTCTGCAAAGAATATGAAACATGAATAAATGCCTGTAGAAAATTGTCAAAGTAATGAATAGAATCCGTCTATGACGCATTTCAATGCAGGCTAGCATTACGCGTCACTGATTTGAGTCACTCTGTGGGCGGGGCGTCTGCGTAACTGAAAATTTGATGTGGTTTAAACTGCGTTTATTGTAGCCTATCTGAAATTACCCAGGTATAATCGGATTTAATGTAAACTATTTTTAAAAATGATGTCTAGCCTGAAAAGAGACTGAGGCACATATTGTATAGCTGCAGCACGATTAATCATTAAAAGATCGCGATCTCGATTCAATCAAACACGCGATCTTAACTTATACAACGATTCAGCTGTTTCTATTAAACGTTTGACAAGTAAGTTAACGTTAAAAGCTATACGATCACAGCGAACATTCAAATCTGCATTTGCGCTGCCGCTAAAGAAAGCCATGTTATCTCGCCGTCAAACACTGAACTCTTTAAACCAAATCTTGATTACTCGAGGTATGCTGGTTATAAATACTCGTCCGTGAGTAACATCAGCCAACCTAGATAGTATATTCACGGTTAACTCACAAGACATTCTCTACGAATCGACGAGACACCATGGAAACATTCTAACGTTACTTTCTTCTTCTTTTGTTTAATGCCGATTTACATACTTTGTAAATATATCGCCACCTATTTGGTGGTTGTAATCATTTTTCAGTCTTTTATTTTAATAATCTTTAATCACTGTGAATAAGAACTATATTGTTTGTTTGATGCTAATCATATAATAAAAAGAAAGACTGATTAAACAGTCTGTGCATGCAAAGATAACGTGGCTGTTAAGTTTATTCTTTATGTGTGGTCATTTTGCCTCCATATTGCTTGAAAGTTAAGATATATCATAGAAATTTTTATTATAGAAACACATTATGCATAGAAAACGTCCTGTTGCGAATCCAGATGTCCAGGGGCCTGTTTCAGAAAGGAGGTTAAGTGAAAACTCTGAGTATGTTAACCCTGAAATGAGGGAAACTCTGGGTTTTCTGTTTCAGAATTGGAGGTATGTTAAACCCGAGTAAGTCAAGCCCGTTTCTGAAAGAGAGGTAACTTATACTCAGAGTCAGTTACCATGGTACCTTACTCTGTGAACCTAACCTGGTCGGAGCAGGTTTTCTTCGGTAAACCCAGAGTTTCTTTCGGTCTCCTCCCCTTTTTTTTAAAGAGGAAGTGGTGTTTAAACACCTCATTCATTCTTTCAGTACATTTGTATTAATAAAATTAATCTTTTATTAATAAATAAAATATTGCTATTTTTACTGTTGTTTTTTTCCCCAATTTTTTTAATAAGATGAAGTCTATATAACTCTTTAACTGGCAACTGAAAATACAGTAGTAGATTAGAGTTACATAATGTAGTTCTAAACAAATTCTACAGAATTAAACTGTGGCATTTACTGAAAATCACTGAACTGTGTTCATCTGTGCAACAGAAGTTGATGGACCGTCCTCCTGCTGTTCTTCCACACTCTGGGGGAGAGATAAGAATACCCGTTTATACTTAGATTTAAACTTAGATTATCCACATAAAAATGTGAAAAAATCTGAATGTGTAGATTGTTTGATGTGTAGACACATAATATTAACATTACCTCTGTAGGCCTCTCTGTGGCAGCAGAAACGCTTTATCCCCATCGTCCTGTGAAGATGAGCATTTGGCCGAGTAGGCTACACTTTATAACACTATTTGTCAAATTTCTGGTGTATTGAGTATACACAACTGCCTGGGGTTCTGTTGGGACAGGAGGCTCCAAAAGACAGATATTACCATCAGAATGTGTTTGGGACCAACAAAAAACCCAACCCAAAGTAAAATAAATGGAAATATCAAAAATAACCTATATAAAAAATAACACATATGTAAACCTCTTACATTTTATGAAGTCCCTTGGATCTTCGGTAGTGACTGGCTCTGATGAAGTCCCTCCAGGAATTCCCTCAGCCACAAATGCTGCTGCACTGCTAGACACTGGATGCTATTTAGTTATTTAATATGTCAAATGTTTGTAAAGTCAGGTAGCCTACACCCATGATATGCTCAAGCCTTACTTGATTGAATTTGGTTTTATATTTAATTTTCAGCTGCTGCCATGTTCTTTTAATGCCTGCAGGATTGCACCTACATGAAAATTAAAATTAGGTTGAATAACATAGGCTACTGTTCTTTCAGTTTCACCTCTGATATTATAACAGTTGGGTAAGTTACTCTAAAATAGTTATTAATTACTAACTACAAATGACATCTTCAACAGTGTAATTAGATTAATGTAATAATGACTAGAAAGTATTGGTCTACTTATTACTAATGACCAAATCCCATATCAACCTCAACCACTTGAACAATACAAGGAGAGACAAGAAACTGCCCTTTTAATGCTTTCAAATAAACGACATACAATTGCATGAATTATTCTTGAATTGACCAAAGTGTGTAGAGGGAGAAGGTTACATTAAAAATATACCTTTTAAAAATGCATGTTAAATACACAGAATTGTTCTATAGTCTATGCAGTATTTAATGCAATTAACCTGTTAAGCTGCAACCCCACTTTTGAAAAATCCCCAGAAATGACATCAGATTTTACTTTAAATCACAGAAGAATTAAGAGTAATCCCTTTAATTAAATTACAGTATTTAGATTACTTGGTAATTAATTACACCCAACTGTATAACAGTAGGGCTAATTAAAATGTAAACTTACGCATTGACTCGAGCAACTATTTTCTTTCAAGCTAACTCTCTGTCCTTCGCTGCTTTTTATTTAAAAAGAAGAAATATGCAGACCTCTTTTTGTCTGGCGCTGTTGCCATGGTGACTCATAATATCTGCACTCCATTGATAATGGCTTTTTATAGTTGTGGTGCACGTGCTTAACTCAGAGTCAGTCAACTCAGAGTTGATTGAACTAACTCATTTCAGCTGTCCTGTAACCGAAAACTCAGAGTTTCCCATCTCAGGGTAAGTCAACTCAGAGTTCAAGTTTTAACTCAGAGTTGTTTGAACCTCCTTATTGAAACAGGCCCCAGATCATCTCTGAATGCAGATCAGCAATGTGTGAGATGATAATTATCTGTAGTACTGTACATATATCTGTATACATACATAGGCCTATAAATACAGTATAATAGAAAAAAAATTCCAATGTTACCTTGTTTTAATAGTGCTTTTTTATATATATATATATATCGATATTACTATTTATAATATTGTGTGCAATCTGTCATACACAATGGACTTTGTTTTCAGTTTGTTCAGTTTGCACTGTTTCCATTGTGTAGTTTGTTGGCATGGTTTTAGATAAGTTGTCATTCAGTTCAGGTGTGTTATTATTATATATCCTTGTTTGTCTCGTCCGTGTCTAGATGTGTTTTAAGCTGCTCTCTTTGTGCTGCTTTATGCTACTTATACGTGTGGATTTTTATTAAAGACTGCCTTTCATCTTCATCATTGTGTTTGTGTACTTTCTACAACATCACAGCCTGAGGGAAGTCCGTTTGACCAGGTGTGCAATCCAGTTGGACCGTCCATCATCGTGGGAGTCCCAGTGGAGTTCGAGGGGTTTGGAGCGAGCCCCACATTCCCGCCACTGAAAGTCTGGGCCGGATTATCCTATGGGCACGGGGCCAGGGGCCAATGCACACTTGGGGCCAAAACAGGGGGAAGAAAACATTTTTTTCCCCCCTTTTTTTTTGTTTACATCTCTGATAATGGATAATGGATAAGTGTAAATAGCCTGATTTTTTGGCTAAAAGAAACAGTCCACTTAACGTCTGCTGTGGAGGAGGCCGTAGGGAGTGTGGCATCTGCATGAAGCCTTTGACACATTCGACCAGAGTACGAAATCGACTTTTGCCCATCACATATCTGATCGGAAAAGCATTTATTTTCAATAAAAATTAAGAAAATATTTGAAAAGTGGAAATAAAGTGCCCAACGACTGTTTAATAATAAAATGTTTATTGGAAACATTATTTTATATGTTTATTATTAAATACTTTTTTTAAAATCAATTACATCGTTATGTCAGTAGGTGGCGACAGGTGACTGTTTTTGTATTTTTCATTGAATCATTTATTAAAATCACTGATTCACCCAGTAATGAAACAAGTGATGTCTTTCTGAGTGAGTCAATCACCCTTGTTGGTTGGAACACTATTTATTTTGGTTTTGAGTGGTTGGTGAAACCAACTGTTTTTGTGTGCAGATCTCAGAGCCTGGCTGCCTACAGAGACGCGTTTTTTTGACGGCATTCTTATGGGGCGGGCAGCTAGCGGATCGTTAGGAAAGATTAGATGAATGTGATCATTTATGTGTGGGCCTGAAATCGCTGATACAACCTTTAAGGCCCTTGCACACTGAGTGCGAAATTATCGCATGCGTTTTTTCGCTTTCGTGATTCGGTGGCTCTGAATTGGATAGATTTTTTTTTTGACGGACGAAAGTTTCGGAGGCGGTGTACAAGCGTGATTGATATAACGTGAGGTCGCGGACGCGAATTTCGGACTCAGTGTGCAAGGGCCTTTACTCGTCGTAATTGCATTTTTACTAGTCAGAATTCAATTAGAGAGCTCTACAATTCAGTTCTTACTAGTAGCAATTACAATTAGAGAGCTCTACAATTGAATTGTTACTAGTAAGAATTACAATTAGAGATCTCTCTATTTCAATTGTTACTACTAAGAATGCAATTGCAGAGCTCTTTAATTCAATTACAGAGCTCTGCAATTATACATATATTTAATTGTTTTTTTTACTAGTAAAAATTCAATTGTAGAGCTCCGTAATTAAAAATGAATGGAAGTCAATGGAGACATATGATATGACTAGTAAAAAATTCATTTGTAGAGCTCTCTAATTGGAATTGTTACTAGTAAGAATTGAATTTGAGAACTCTGTAATTGTAATTTTTAGTAGTAATAATTGAATTAGAGAGCTCTCTAATTGTAGTTGTTACTAGTAAGAATTGAATTGTAGCGCTCTCTAATTGAATTCTTACTAGTAAAAATGCAATTACGACGAGTAACACTGGGTACAATTTAAGCTAAAATGGCTTGCCATATGTTTAATCCTACCGCCGAATGACCGCATTTGCTTTTCCAAATGCCCGCCTCCCGTTGGCCGCGAGTGGGCGGGGCCTAGAGAGATACGTCATTACGCTACTCGTGTCACTGCTGAAGTGGGTGCTTGAACGCACCAGGTTAAATCCTTAACCAACGCAGGCGTCAAGCTAAGTAGATTGAAGAGAATTCAGCGCGATTGATTTTTGATAGCGCTACGCAGCCGGGAAACAGCAGGTGAGTAACGCGATTCCTGGGTTAAGTGCTTGTTCAGTGGGTGTCGTGGATCTCGAGGAGATCGCATTTTCCATCGGAAGTTGCTAAGTCAGAATTTCCCATCTAATACAGGTTGCTCCTCGGCCCTCCGTAACATTGTCCTTGTTTGCTATCAGCTGTTCGTTGTAAACAGAACCTGTTGTTAAAATGCGTTGATCGTGGATGAGCGCTGGCTAGCACTGCGGTGTTAGTGAACGCGGTTCTCTATTTCGGTCCGATTAGTCAAGATGTGACATTGCGGAAAGTCGTCATAAGGACTAGTGAACTTTCTCCATGTTCATTGCGTATTGAAACTTGCGTGTAAGTTACTTGAAGGGGGGAAAGTCATATGACGCCAAAGTATATCATGTTAATCTGTGTTACGTCGTGTTGTTTTCTGATGGTTGCTTTAAACATGTTACTTTTTTTTAATTATCATGGAAAACTGACTCATTAAAGCTACTCATTTGGGCTTTACGGTGGGAAATTTTAAGTATTCGTCGTCAAACAAGCAATAGCTTATTTTCAGGTTTTGTAGATTATATTCTGTTCTTCATATTGGGTCGTTGTTTTGGTTGAAATCCTAAAGCAGATTTGGTAACTTGTCAAGCTCTGGCGTAAATCGGCTCAGATTGTGAAGCCCCAGATGTGGCGCCTGAATGCTTACATAGCACTAGATTTTATCAATCAATTCTAGTTTTTGATGGAATTTTGTAAACTGTGCAGCATGTCAACATGTATAAGATTGAAGTTGGGAACTGTTTGTCGTTGTTTTCAGTGTCCAGTGTTTAACAGGGAGCTTGTTTTGATTGAAGAGCCAGATAGTGAGAGAGTCAAGCTGAATTCCGAGTTGTCTATCGTCTTTTATATAAGTTTGTGTTTCTTTAACTATTTGGCTTTATAAAAATAATAATAATACAGTTCTCGTGATGTGCAAAACACTTGTGCTGCTGTTGAGGTGGGATATTGTTTTGGTAATATGGTTGGGTTTAATAATTTTCAAAAAGCAAAATTTTCTTGAAAAAAAATCTATTTGCACATCAAAACAAAATGACAAAGACTCAATTCAGCCATTGCTTTAAAAATATGGTTGGACCAGAACTTTCTCTGTCTTAATGAAAATAAGTCTGAGGTTGTTGTGTTTGGTAGTCCTGTGTAGATGCTATTGGTTCTTTAGGATCGCATATTTGTCCATTTACCAAGAATCTCGGTGTGATTTTTGACAGTGCTTTTAAATTTTAACAATCAAATTAGTTCTTTTGTAAAAGCAAGCTGAGACTGTTGGCTGAAGTCAAACCCTGCCTGGCGCGCAAGGATTTTGAATGAGTAATTCATGCTTTTCTTACTTCTAGACGAGACTACTGTAACTCTTCATATGTTGGATTGGATCAGTCATCTCTTCATCGCTTACAGTTAGTCCAGAATGCAGCAGCTCGGCTCCTAACTGGGAATAAAAAGCGTGAGCACATTACCCCAGTTTTAGCCTCGCTCCACTGGCGTCCTGTACGCTTCAGGATTGATTTTTAAGATTTTAAATGGGTTGGCAAAACCTTCTTATGCTTCTCGATGTTCTGAAATCCAGGTTAAAAAATAAAGGGGACCGATCCTTCTCAGTGGCTGCTCCTAATCTCTGGAATAGTCTACCGGTTCATATAAGAACAGCTCGGACTGCTGACATTTTCAAGTCGTTGCTTAAGACTCATCTGTATTTCTTAGCTTTCATTTTGAGTTGAGTTTTGATACTGTGACATTCTCTACTGTGTTTGTTTCGTTTATATTTTTGTGTATCCTGACATTAAGCAATTAGGTCAACTTTGGTTGTTTTTAAATGTACTATACAACTCAATTTGAACTTGAACTTAAAGTCCCCGTGAAATCAAAATGCCTTTTGTATGCATATTTACTGGTATCTATAAGCTAGTGTGCTCCAAAGTAATGACAAAACTCGCATATTGAAGATATAAGCGTTCAAAACCAAATGAGAGGAATCCCAGTTTACAGCATTAGTTGGAAAAAATCAAACTATTGGGAATCGGCTATCGGTATCGGTGGAGAAAGTAAAGCAAGCCTCTGTTTTTGAAGTGCACTGAACAACCCATTATTTCTCGTATCTCCTTGAGTTTGAGTCTCTGCATACAGCGGACGATAAACAGTGTAGAGTCACATTTATTTATATAGCACTTTATACAATACAGATTGTTTCATAGCAGCTTCAACAGTACAAAACAGGAAAATAACAATATTAATGTTGTAAAATGAATCAATTATGCAACAAATTCAATTTTAGCTGTAAAGCAGCTCTATAGAGGATTGACATTATTCAGCTCAATTTAGTTCAATGTTCTTTCAATTTAGCTCAGTTATACAGTGTTAATGTTGCAAAGTTAATCAGGAACAAGTTGAATTCAGCTATAAGCAGCTCTACAGAAGGGTATAGAGTTATTATTCAGCATAATTCAATGTCGAATCAATTCAGTTCGTAACAGTGTTGACGTTGCAAAGTTAGTGTCTGTATCATCTCAATTCAGTTAAATTTATGTTCTCATCCAGTAGTCTCAGTGCAGTTTAATCGATAATGTTAGTAAATATAGTATTTTAAAACCCAGTGTTAAAAAAAGTGGGTAAAAAAATAAATATAAATATATATATATATATATATATATATATTATCTGCTCACCAAAATATGAGGCAATTTTTCATGCCAGATACCAATATGTTCACGGTGTGAGTCCCGAATTGAGTATATTTTTCTGAACTACTGTCTTGTTATATTGCTGAAATGTACAGTAGTGGTTTGGACTTGCACCTGTTTACTGATTGAGAGCCTTTGATAAACCTGAAACCTGTTCTTTTTCCATTCCCGCACCTTTCTTAACAAACATAGTCGGTTGAAGTAGTTAAACAGTGTAACATTTGTCTTTGTTTGAATGAAAACCTTTTTTGGGTTTCATTTGTGCCTCTCATCTGCCTTTGTTTATGACCAACAGTGGAGCAAAAAAAAAAAAAAAAAAATGGTGATGGTGCTGAATACAAAAATATGCAAACAGAGATCAAAGGTCCCAGAAAACATTTTTACAGATCCACAATCCGTCTTATACCAGCGAGAGTCTAATAATCACACAGGTGGACTTTTGCCAGTAAATGGATTAGATGGATTAGGATTAAATGCATGTCTGTGAATGAATGTGAATTATTATTAGAGATCTGAGAAAAAGTCATTTCTGGTACTTGTTACGGATCAAATCCAATTATCTTACAATAACTGTAATCCATTACTTTGCCGCTTTGATGGTGATAAATATGGTGGACGAGTGGAAAAAGTCATGTGACTGAAACGAAGAACTAAAGTGAAACTATGGCTTTGAAAGCTTGCAGTTATCCTGGAACCACTTTGATAATGAAAATACATTTAAGTGCAAGATGTGAATATAGGGAATATGACCTTCTCTTAGTGCTTTTAAATTTGCTGACATTTTCATAACGTGAAAAAATAACTCCTAAAATAATCTGTATAATCATCGTACTAGTGTTGTCACGATACCAAAATTATGATTTTTTTCGATACAATACCTGACTAAAATACCTCGATACTGACTCGATACCACGTCAAAAAACTAAAACAGTAAAATGAACTGAACAATATGACAGAATTGACAGTTTATTGTTTTATAAATTAATAAAAAAATTAAAAAAACTTGACCAGCATGTTCCTTCCCTGCTTTTTGCCAATTCCCTCCTCTTTATTTAAAAAAAATAAAAATAAATAATAATTACATAATTACCGAGATGTTTGCAACAATCACATTATTATCAATCACGTTAACATTTGCTTACCTTTCACAATTCTGAACAGCTTGGGATAGGGGTGGGATAACCAAAATCTTATTTCATGATATGAGTAATATACGTGAATGATACTTGTAATAATTTAGCAGATCTACTCCTGCATTTAAATGTTTGTCACTCCCGAAACTTTGCAGTTTATACATGGCCGTTGCAGCATGAAAAAACAGACTTAATTAAATTGGGAATATTATATACAGAAAGTGAGCAAAGAACCTTCATCTCTCACTTTATTTCAGTACAAGCTCACTGACTGAGTTTTGTTTTTAATGGGTAATTCCTGATAACCTTTTTATGAGGGCTCGATTTTTCGATTAATCGTTTTTTTTTTAAATGTGGTCGATTCAAAATTGATGCTCAAAGGCCATGAATCGTTTTGTTTTTCCATATTTATTTATCTATCATCCGAAAGCCAGTATTAGTTTTCCTACACTCTTCATAGGTCTCCATGTTACAGCGAATGCGGTGAGATTTTACGTTGGTTGTATCTTAAACATAAAATAACCTGATCCTGTTTGATCAAGGCATGCGACTGTTCTGACTTGTCCAATTTTCAGCATATATTTTTCATCTTGCATCAAAATCCTGTCTTTTCATTGTATGCATTTGAAATATAGAGTTGGGTTCTGTTTTAATGGACCCAAGTGTACTTAAAATAAAAAGAGTTTAATATACAGGTTTGTGGCTCTTAATTTCTTTTTATTAATTAACCACTTGTAAACTTATGTTCACTGTTCTTTTTTTATAAATATAGGATTTGGATTAAATCTAAATTCATTGAGTCGAATCGAAATCGAAATCGAATCGGAACATCTGAATGGATACCCAGCCCTATTTATTATAGATATAATGGCCTTCATTTGAAAGAAATATTTGCTGTAACAAATCTGTATAGAGTAACAGCTCTGTTCTCTGTTACACAGCAATAAACAAACGGAAGCCTTCTGTTACATATTGCTTATGTGTGCAGTGTGAAATAGGCTTTACACTTTCAACTATACCAACATACCAGTGGAACAAAATGTGTTGCATGAACACAGTTACTGAAATGGCAAAAAGCGAGACTGTTAAAACAGGCTGATATGTTTCTCTTTTCTTTCTTTCCAGAGACATTGCTGCACCCCTTTCTTCCTCAGTTATTTTTTATTTAATTTTCAATGTTTGTTGGAGAGGAAAAGTCCAAGTTTAGACAGACGGAAATTTCAGACCTACAATGAGCACATCAAAACCCAGTGGACTCAAAGCGCCCAGCAAAATTGGTAGACCAGCCAATGCGGGCGTCGCGAAGACGACTCCTTCTGCTGGTAAGGGCCATCCCATTTTATCATATATAACATTTTATACAATATAAATAATATTATTGTGAACTTTCTAATGTAGCCTAGTAGTGAATGACTATGTTTGGATTAGGATTATTACTATGTAATACTTACAATTGGAAAAAGAATGGGAATAAAAGCATAGCTAAATTAACACATGTAAATGTCATTACTCCAAAGTGCAGTGAGTTGCGTATGCCCTATGCTGTGGTTATTTACAGAAAGATCATAAGAATAGCATCAACAAGAACTGGCAATACCACTTGCATTTAGTCCGTCGTCCAGTTTGTTTATAATGTGCACCACTTTAAGATTCACTTTACTTGCATATTGGTGTAATTTAAAATTTAATGTAACAAAGTCATTCAAATAAAATTAAGGCTCAAGTGTTTAAAGGGCTATCCGAGTAAACATGTTAAATGTTCAGGCATTCACCCCCCCCCTAAATTGGATAAAATTTTCCCCCATTTGAACTTTTATGGATTCTAATTTAATGGTTTAATTAAATTGTAATAATCAAAAAGCATGTCTTAAACAATTGAGTTCATGAAACTTTAACACTTTACTAATGTATTATTTTTTTCTTTTTACAATAATAGGGCCCTGTGAAATGTTTTATTTTTTCAGACATTCTTTGTTGTCTGTTTTTCCGGATTTATAATTTAATACAAATGTATTATCAAAAACGGTGGTAATCGAATGTAGGCATGAAACATTCACAATTTAATCTTTTATATATATATTAATTTTTGTCACAATTTCTTCAAGTTAAACCAGACTTTTATTTTGACCGGTTGTTGCGAAGACCTTTAAGTTTTTGTGGCTGCATCCAAAATCACAATTTCTTGAGTAGGTGCTTATTTTGAATACGTAATTACTTTTGCGACCACTTATAAAGGACCTTCTATATAGTGAGAATGTAATTCTTCTTTAATTTCCCAACTGGGATCAATAAACTACTACTACTACTACTACTACTACTAATCCGGATGCACACTACATTCACCATGCTGTCATTATCATGTGACCAGCATCAGTTGTGTCGCTTCACTGTCATTCATACATTCTCCCGTGGCCTCATGGGATAGTATGCCCACTTCAGAATGTCTCCGGAAGTAGTAAATTGTCTGCACACTTTTTCCCTTCTCTTTTATAAGTACTGTAAATTCAGACATACTACTCTTGTCACATATGTTTTTTCACCTACTATAGAGTAAGGAAGTATGCGATTTCGGATGCAGCTTGTATGTATATGATATGACGATAGTTATTTATCAAATTAATACAAATTTGATAAAAATCATTGTGTATAGCGTGCACAGTGTAAATACTGCGTGCTGTATTCTGAACAAAGCCTATTTGTTTTCTTCCTTTGGAACAGGTGCTTCCAAACCAACTCAAAATGACAAATCCTCAGCCGAAGCCCAAGATGCAGGCGAGCAATACAAGATTGGGGATCGTGTCTGGGTTAATGGCAACAAACCAGGCGTCGTTCAGTTTTTAGGAGAGACTCAGTTTGCTCCGGGCCAATGGGCTGGCATTGTGCTTGATGAGCCAATTGGGAAAAATGATGGTTCGGTGTCTGGTGTGCGCTATTTTGAGTGTGAAGCATTAAAAGGTATTTTCACACGTCCCTCGAAGCTTTCACGCACTGAAGGTGAGGCGGATGACACAACGACGGCCCCTCCGTCTCGTGCCGGGTCACCCACTCCCTCTAATGCATCAGTATCTGCTTCAGCCAAGAAACCAGCCTCACCCACCAAATCAGCTGCACCTACCTCAGATCTGGTGCGGTCCAAAAGTGAATCGGTGTCAAATCTGTCGGAGTCTGGTTCGGTCAAGAAAGGTGATCGGGAGCTGAAGATCAATGATCGAGTTCTGGTGAGTGTGTTGTGATGAGCATTATTGTGTGTCAAGTTAAGATAATTCAAGGTTCTCAAGATGGTCCGACTCAGTCAAAGCATTATTGGCTTTTCCATAATAGTGACTGTAAATTGTTGGGTATTGGACTGATTGCATGTATTTGGAATGAGGAATGTAAGCGGACATGCCAAGTTTCTGAAAAGTACCCTTAGGCCAAAGCGTTTTTTTTTCACGCGGCTGGCGTATTTTTTCAATTCTTTTCAATAGGAGCGCCGCGTTTTTAAAACGCCATGAGCGTATTGAGGCGCTGAGAGTTTAGTGCTGAGCGCTCTGCGTTTTTTATAGGTCGCCGAGAGACAGAGAATGTTCAACTTTGGGTAAAACGCAGCGCTCATCACTGTCACTGTCTTTTTGCCCAACCGACCAATCACAGTGGAGGAGGGGCGGAACTAATACCACACCGACCAACCGCCACATTCTGCTTGTACAACGTCAACAGATGACAACAACAAGCATAATAACGGAACAAAATAATTTAAAACAAGAGCCAGAGAAAACACATTACATTGTATCGACATTTTAATATAGAATCAACACAGAAACAAAATATGTGTGAAATAATGAGATACTAGTAACACTTTTACGGATATTCCGCATCATAACAAGCAAAGCGTCTCAACTGAAAAAAAATGCTCAAGCGCCCACAGCTAGGCGTTTTCAGCAGAGCGCCTAGCTGTCCTTTGGTGGACACACAACCTTATTTAATGGAGTAGAGTTAAGATTTCCTGATAATTTACTCACCCCAACGGCATCCAAGATGTTTATGTCTTTCTTTCTTCAGTTGAAAAGAAATTGAGGTTTTAGGAAAACATTCCAGGATTGTTCTCCATATAGTGGACTTCAATGAAGATCAACGGTTTGAAGGTCCAAATTGCAGTTTCAATGCAGCTTCAAAGGGCTCTACACCAGTGTTTCCCATCCTTTTTTCTGTCACGGCACACTTTTGATATGTAAAAAATCCAACGGCACACCACTATCACATTGAGCACTAAAATATTACAAAATTGCACAAACGTGCATTGTAATGTTTCAAATGGCATGTTAAAACGGCATTTAATATTTAAAGTAGACTGTACTCACATTTAATGTGAAACTTGAGCTTGTTTTGATGAACACAAATATGATATCCTGGCTGGAATTGATGACAACGACACATGGAGCTCTTGGTCAACTGCTCTTAATCTTTCTGTTTTTGTTCTTAATGTAAGTCCTGTCTCATTTCGGCAAGTTGCTCTTGTTGCTGCAATGACAGTCTATTTGCGTTGTCCATTGGAGCTGAGCTAAATGGGTCTCGCCCCCAGTCAAAGGCTTCGGATGAAGTTGAGGGAAAATAATAAGAGAATTTTTCTTCAAGAGTTTTTAGATGCTTAGAAATTACCTCACATAGTTTACACTGTCAGTGAAATGTGACCCAGTTCCGATTTTTTGCTCACGTGTGAAACAGATCGGATGTGTTCTATGACCGTGTAAACAGAAAAAAAGGAATGCATTCGGATATTTCGAGATCGGTTTCAGGCCTCGTTCATATGTGGAAATATATCAGATATAAATCAGATATGTGCCAATGCGACTGTCATGTAAACAGCCAGATCGGATTTTCTGAGGCATTAGGAGAGGGGGCCTCAGAAGACAACTCTTACTGCCCAACATTCTTTACAAAGAACAGGGATGCGCTGGCCCACGAATGGCCCAGTCACCCTCTTTATGCATTTCCTCCGATCTCGATGCTCCCTCAGGTCATCGAACGGATCAGGGAAAACAAATGTGCAGTCCTCCCAATAGCCCCTCTCTGGCGGACCCAGACATGGTTCCCAGAGTTGATGCAGCTGCTAGAGACAGCTCATTGGCCTATACTGCTGAGGAAGAACTTCCTTACTCAGGTGAACAGGACGATCTGGCACCCCCGTCCCGACCTGTGGGCCCTCCATGTTTGGCCCCTCAACGGGTACCCGGGGACATCCCGGAAGGAGTCCTAAGCACTATCGCTGAGGCTAGAGCTCCGTCCACGAGACGCCTCTATGCCCTCAAGCGGTCAGTGTTCACCAGCTGGTGCTCAGCTCGGAATCTAGACCCCTACTCATGTGAAGTACCACTGGTACTTTCATTTCTACAAGAGCTACTGGACACGGGTCGTACCCCCTCCACACTCAAAGTATACGTGGCGACCATAGCAGTCTTCCATGCTCCTGTGGCCTGCCAATCCTTAGGAATGAACGACCTGGTCGTACGTGTCCTCAAGGGGGCCAGGAGGCTGAACCCGCCTCATTCTCCCTCTATACCCTCATGGGACCTATCCACGGTCCTCAGGGCCCTTAGGGGACCCCCTTTCGAGCTGCTTCAGTCGACTGACTTAAAGCCACTTTCGCTCAAGACTGCACTCCTGCTAGCCCTAGCATCGGTCAAGCGAGTGGGAGATTTGCAAGCGCTCTCCATGAACGCTTCCTGCCTTGAGTTTGGGCCCAACGACTCCAAAGTCATCCTCAGACCAAGACATGGCAAGACAAGACTCTGTCGGAAGACGATTGAGAATTAAGTCTACTCTGCCCCGTTTGGGCTCTCGGAGTTTATATAGAGCATTCTGCCCCGTTCAGGCAGTCGGAACAGCTCTTTGTATGCTTCGGCGGCCGCACCAAAGGGCTCCCGGTCACGAAGCAAAGATTGTCACGTTGGATAGTAGATGCTATCTCTTTGGCCTACGCCTCAATGGACCTTCAATGCCCCATAGGCATCAGGGCTCATTCCACAAGGGGTATGTCCTCTTCATGGGCATGGTCCAGTGGTGTACCAATTGAAGACATTTGTGCGGCAGCCGGCTGGTCTTCGCCGTCCACATTTGTGAGGTTCGTTATGATTTACAACTCAAGATGAGCACCATGTTATATCCACTTAAAGTTGATAGTTCACCCAAAAATGAAAATTCTGTCATCATTTACTCTCCTTCATGTCGTTCCAAACTCGTAAGACTTTCGTTCATCTTCAGAATACAAATGAAGATCTTTTGTTGAAATTTGAGAGCTTTCTGTCACTCAATTAACAGCTACGCAACTACCACTTTTTTACGCTTCAAAAAGTTCATAAAAAGTTTGTAAAAATAATATCTGAATTGAGCGGTTTAGTCCAAAAATGAAGAGACTCGATCGCTTTATATGATGAACCGATTTAATTCAGGCTTTTATTCACATTTAAACTTTGATCAGCGAACATACACAGAAGCTCAACCGAACGCGAGAACATACCTCATTGGTTCTTGCTGATGCGTAACACGAGAATGAACCTCATTGGTTCCACATCAAGAGAACATGCTTGAGCTTCTGTTTACCACAACTGATGTGTGAGTTGATGAATGTTAATATGTGAATAAAAGTATAGATTAAATCTTTGTTTGCTAATGTAGTAGACGTGTTTATGAAATAAAGTGAAGCTGCTGTTATAAATATTCCATAAGCACTGTTTAGGAATCCTGTGTATGTTAAGTTATTTTTTCTTTCACATATTTTAGGTTGCTGGCTCGAAAGCTGGCGTAGTGCGTTTCTTAGGCGAAACCGATTTTGCCAAGGGTGAGTGGTGTGGAGTTGAGCTGGATGAGCCCTTGGGAAAGAACGACGGTGCTGTGGCTGGAACCAGGTACTGTGTCCTGTTCCTACATTAGCAAAGGTAGATTGAATTGAAAGAACGTTAGGAGTTTTACATGGCTGGATTTGTGTGTCATCAGGTATTTCCAGTGTCAGCCCAAGTATGGCCTCTTTGCACCAGTGCACAAGGTGACCCGTATAGGCTTTCCCTCCACTACCCCAGCGAAGGCAAAGACCACAGTGAGGAAGACGGCGACCACACCAGGAGCATTGAAACGCAGCCCTAGTGCCTCCTCCATCAGCTCCATGAGCTCTGTGGCCTCTTCTGCTAGTTGCAAGCCAAGCCGTACAGGACTGGTGAGTTACAAATGCCACCTCACATGCAAACCTATTTTTGGTTACATATTTTGGCCCTGTTAAGCATGCTAAAGCTGTGTAATTTTTGGGATACTAACAGCACCAAAATGGAATTGAAAAATCATTTCCCAAAATAGGTTTTGCCATAACTCAATCGATTGAGCCAGTCGACAGTTCAAGTCGCTTAAACAAATAAAGCAAAGTTTTGATATCAAATTCATTGAACAATCTCATTATTTTAGTGTGCAGCATTACAGGGAAACCAACATACGAATTTCTTGCTTTTTAGCAAGCACAGAATACAGCGTTTTTAGTTTTCTCGGATCCGCATGAAAAAGGATCATTTTGTTGTATGTACGTGAAAAATACAAAGGAAAACCTTAGTAGAAAACCTAGTCGTAAATGAAGGTCATGCCTGAACAATGGACATGATGTTACCGCATTACTGAGACAATATGATACAAGTAAATGTAGGCAATACAGTATCTGATGTAGTTTTCAAGATCTTGATTGGATTTCTCTCTGAAGTTGACAGAGACGTCCACAAGGTATGCGAGGAAGATCTCTGGCACTACGGCACTACAGGAGGCCCTGAAGGAGAAACAGCAACACATCGAGCAACTCATGGCAGAACGTGACCTGGAGAGAGCTGAGGTTGCCAAGGCAACCAGCCATGTGGGCGAAGTGGAGCAGGAGCTTACGTTACTGAGAGAAGGCCAGGAGCAGGTTAGACCCAGCGATTTCTTCTTTTTTATTTATTTGTATGTTGATCAATTTATTAAATAATTGATGACGGGCCATTGAATTGTGGAAAATAATGCAAACCTGAGGGGGTTATGCAGCCACAAGGCAGAGCAGGTTGTCAATGACATTTTTATGTGCTTTATTTAAAATAGTTTTTGTCCTTAAAACACTCTTCTATTAGAACTAGCTATTTTATTACGCATTCCCTCTCAGGCCTCCAGTGCTATTTCCAAAATTGCTATTTCCATTTTGAAATGTGAAAATGTAAATGTGACATTTTAAACAAACAAAAAAAATAAATCTACATTTTTAATAAACATGAATAAAACAGAAGTAAACATTGTAACCAATGGCTGGGTGCAGAAACTGCTTAGACTGGTCTTACAAGTGAGTCATCCAACTTATTTCTTTAAGACTGGTCATAACTTGAAGTCAGTTGTATAAAAACATAGGTTGGGCTAATTTTAATCTGAAAATTGAGACTAATTACTTGGTTAAATGCTGTTTAATCAAACTAGTTTTTAAGGCACAGTCTTAATGCAGTGGATGTGTAGATATATCTATACGTAGATGCCTCATTAGCGGCTGTTTCTGTGGGCCACGATACGTAAGCCGTCCGCCATATTGGAACGGTCAAAGCCAGTCTGTGAACATTCAAGAGCAAGTTGACTGCGCGTCTGCAACCATAGTTAGACGCATGTATGAATCTCTATATCTGCAATAGACTTCAGCAGATGATTCTTCTAAACTAACAGACTAAGGCGTCAGCTAACAAGATAAAAAGTTAAAAGTAAAAACAGTAAAAGTAAAACCAATAAAAAGTACCATAGTAAAAACCTGTAATATTGAGTTAATACATATATAAAAACACCAACACATTCTCACCTGTAAAAGGTTATCCCATTTCTCCGGGAATTTAAATCTCAGTGGTTTCACAACCTGAAAATGTGCAATGTTGTGGCATCATTGATTCTTACTGTGAGTGACGACATGCTGACCCTCCAAGACGCCGGTTTTGGCGCGGTCGGATGTGGCATCTACATATACATTTCTATGGGTCCAACAGTGCACTCTGGTAAATCTGTGCACACTGGGAATCAAAAGACCAAGTAACACCATTTTACATGCAGACAGTGAGTATGACATTGAGGCAAACTGGATTTGGCTTAGCATACTTTGAAACCTAGAAACCTAGAAATGATTGTTGATGTCCAGTGACTGCAGAACTCTACTCTCTGCATACAATTCACACGACTTGGATCCTTCGCACAGAAGGACCATCATGCACAGAGTACACGTTTCTATGCAGGCTTTAATGCACAATTCAGAAGAATTCGCCAGATTTTGTGCAGCTTGTGTAATTAAGTGCTTATTAGATATTCAAAGACTGATTTAAGTTAAATGAATGTGTATTTGCTGAATGCTGATGGTATGTGGAAAAAAAGTATCATAGCTTTTGGCTTTCTGTTATTAGACAAAACTGTTATAAACGAATGAAAAGGGAAGAACGGGCACTCCTGGGGTTCTAATAAGTCTCGCTTCCCTTTTTTACTTCCGCTTGACACTTGCTTTCTTTCTTTTTTTTTTTTAGGTGTAATTGTTTTGAGATCAATTTATAAAGATCATATATAAGTCTGTCTTTTAATCAACCAAAAATTGACTACATTAATTTTTACTATCTATCGTCTTTCATGGCCAGTAAAAAACACACATTTACACAGTAACGTTCCATTTATTTTAGTCAGTCAGTTCAGTTTGGTTTTTTGTTTTGTTACAGCTATAGAAAAAATGTATGCAAGTTATAAAATTAGATTAATGTAGTTGTTTTGAATTGTTCATGTAGTATGTGTTGGAGGTTGATGCCAAAATGGACCAGCTGCGAGCGCTTGTGGAGGCTGCAGACAGACAGAAGGTGGAACTGCTCAACCAGCTGGAGGAGGAGAAGAGGTGTAGTATTATTCAACCCACTTATGAAGATCTAATCAGAACACCCCATTATATCAATTCGAATGTTTGCATACAGATGCACTTAGAGCTAACAGACACAATATTCATTGATAAAGAACATTGATATTGATGCCACAAGAGAATATGTGCATTTTTGTCCAATAAAATGCATAGAATGAGAATCTCCCTCCTTTTAATGCTAGCAATTTCAAGTGGTCTTTAAAGGGATAGTTCACCCAAAAATATATATTTTTGTATTTACCTCATGAATTTCTTTCTTCTGTGGAAGACAAATGATATTTTGAGGAATGTTGACCTTTGTTTTTTAAAGACATGAAGGTGAGTAAATGAGGACTGTAAATGATGACCGTATGTGTTCATTTTTTAGGTTAACTATCCCTTTAATTTATTTGTTTGTTGTTGTTAATTGTTTTCCACAGAAGGTCATATATTCTCAATCTCTGGTAACTTTATAAACTGACATTTACTATGACAATACAAGAAGTTATTTTAAGGTTATTACTGACATCTGGTCCCTTTTACTTCGGTTATAGTTTGTATATGCGCTCTATTATTGTCCCTCATATTTGTTTACTTTTTTTTTCTCTTGCCCTTCAATGAAACAAAAATCGTACAAATACAACTTGCGTAAGAACTTAAAATGGAAATACAAGCTGAAAATGATAAAGAATTATTGTCCCAAACAGGAAGGTGGAGGACCTACAATTTCGGGTGGAGGAAGCTTGCATTACCAAAGGAGATTTGGAGGTATTTTAAGATTTATGATTTTTGCTCTACATGTCTTAGATGATTCTTGGCTGAATTCAGAGAACACAAACTTCAAAGCTGCAGGTTTGCGTGCTGTGGGAAAACAGATAGTATATTTTTCACATTTTGAAATGTATTCATGTCTATTATTTTATATATTATTCATTTGAAAACAAAAACCCTAGAGTGTGACATATCTTGTTCAAAGTGTCCCCCCCCCCCCCATTTCCTCCTCGTCACATGATCCTTCAGAATTTTAATCCCTGAAAAAAAATTATCACTGTTTCCACAAAAAATATTAAGTGTAAAAAACTGTTTTCAACATTGATAATGATAATTGTATAATAATTATTAATAATTGAGCATCAATAATAATTGACTATATATAATTGAACAGCAAAACAACAATAATTTCTGAAGGATCATGTGACACTGAAGACTGAAGTAATGATGCTGAAGATTCAGTTTTAACATCAGGAATAAATTTCATTTTAAAATAGTAAAGTTATTTTAAAATGTAAGTATTTCACACTTACTCTTTTTAGTCATTTGAATTGCTGTATTTTTGATCAAATACTGTAAGTGCAGCCTTGGTGACTTTCAAAAACATAAAGTAATAGTAGTGTATGTGTCATGTGAGAATGTGCACAGTCCACGACACCACAGGACTGACAGTAGCTGCTTAGTTTTGATTGATCAACTGATTATTCCCTGATTTGGATTTTGAGCCACATTAAGACGAGTCCACTTTTACCATAACAAGAAAGTTCTTGAATTTGACCTGAGTATTGTGATGATAAAGTGCTTTGTCCCAAGTTAACTTATACATGCATTTAAACATTTAGTCGTACACTTAAGCACCACATTGCCATGTTTCAAATACTGTCCAAATTCTACAATTTGTTGGTTTCAGTCATGAAAGTGTCTAAATTGATGCTTCTTAAGGGCTGGTTCACCCAAAAATGACAATTCTGTCATTAATTGCTCACCCTCATGTCGTTCCAAACCCGTAAGTCTTTCGTTCATCTTTGGATCACAAATGAAGATCTTTTTGATGAAATATGAGAGATTTCTCTAGTTGCTTAAGCTGTCAATCGGGGGACAGAAAGCTCTTAGATTTCATTAAAAAGATCTTCATTTGTGTTCTGAAGATGAACAAAAGTCTTACGGGGTTGGAACGACATGAGGGTGAGTAATGTTTGGGTGAATTAACCCTTTGAATTGTTCTGATAGACCACTAAAAATATAACCAAGCACTCACCTCATCTGCAGTTTTGTCATGTGTGGTTTATTTATAACAAATGTCATGCGAATGATACCCAACATACTAAATGAAGTGAATAGCTAAACTGTTATCAAAATGGCAAAAAGAAAACATGCATTTTAGTTTATATGATCCGGTCTTGTTTTCTCTTGTCCTGTTTGGGATGTTCTTTTGATATGTGTTTCCAGCCTTCATTATCATTCATTTGAGTTGTTTTCATGTCCTGACCTACTTTTTCAAAAATAGCTTTTGGACTTAATCCATTCAAGAAACCTTTGGCAAATGATTTTAATTTAAAAAAAAAAACAACAACATGCAAACCAGCAACCTAGACAGTGACTTTTAGTGCAGATGCTTTACATACTTGAACAAATTCCTCACCGTTTATCTGAGTCCCTTAAAATCAGAAGTGTGACATTGAAAGACAAGTGTAGAATTTGTAGGAGGCAAGAAATCGTATAGGGTTAGTTATTGTATAGTAATTTTTTTATTACATCATAGCCAGGGGCCAGTTGCATAAACTTAGCCATTGTGTTAAGCCAGTGTCTTAAAATCTAGCATGACCTACTAGCCGGCAGTCAAGGAACGGTTAGTCTTACTTTTCGGTATCAAATTAGGATATGTAACTGACTTAAAAAAAGTTATGAAAAAGTTTGACTAACTTGTAAGACTAGTCTAAGCTCTGGTCATCCAAGTTGACATTTTTTTCTATCCATATGTACAGTGCATTCAAAAAGTATTCATGCCCCTCCTTTTTTTTCCCCGCTCAGCTGCATCCTTTTTCTCTGGATCATCTTTGAGATTTACATTTATGCATTTGGCTGCTTTTAACATTTTATACATTTTATCAGTTCTTGTTCTGGGAATCGAACCCCTGACCTTGTGGTTGCAAGCGTCTACTGTTTGAGCTACAAGAAAGCCAAAGATGTTTCTATACTTTGATTGGTGTCCACTTGTGGCAAGTTTCAATTGATTGGCCATGATTTAGAAACAAACACCTGTATATACTACAAGGTTCCAAAGCCATGAGGTCAAAGGAACTGCATGGAGAGAACATTTCAGCTGTAAATTTATTATAAATGCTTTTCAAAACGCCTATCGAATCTTGACTTGACTATTGAGTTGTCTCGTGTGATTTGTTTCCCGCTTCAGAGGTTCTGTTAAGGGAACATTATGAGCATCGATGCTCCCTGGTTTTCACGGTGCATTGTGGGACTATTTAGGGAGCAAACGTTTCAGTGCACAAGGATTTTGCGATTAAGTTTAAAATGGCCGCCTCATTGATCAGTGCCTTGACTACTGAACTAGGGAGCTGATTGAGAGTGAGACGCACCCTTTTACTGACTGAGACAGATCAGACATGCAATTACTTTTTATATTTAACAAATAATCCACAAAAGCTCTCACCCAGCAAGCAAACTATGTGTAGAGTTTCTGTAAACGACTGCAAATGGAGAACCAGGCCTCATCAAGATAAGATGGTTTTACAACTTAAAGAAATTTAGACAGTACTCACTTCACTTTGAAATACAGGTAAACCCTTTCTAACTCTATCTATAAAATGACTTGATGTATAAACATGCATCCAATTTCCTTTCTCATGATTTTTGTTTTACATTGTTTTGCGTATGTATCAATTCAAACTCATTTGAAGGAATTATTCAGAATTGCACTCTGTAGTTAACCAAGATCACATGTATAGGATGTTGGGTATCTTTGAACTGCAATTTTAATTAATTTACATTACAATTTGCTAACTCTGTTACTTACTAGTATGATAAGAATATTAAAAATTTCTTCTCTTAACACCCAATCCAATTTCATATGCAAAACACCCTGCTAGAAGACAAAGGATCGTAAAATTCCTCTCCGAAAATACGACTCCTTATCGGCTCACTGACCTCTAGAGTGTGTGACATCCTCACATGTGGTCACCGATCACAAGGGGGATTCTGGGGATTCTGAGAAATTCTGATGTGAAGATGATGCTGAGCTAGAAGTCTTTTAAGGACCCCTAAGTTTGTGCCAGGTTACGGCCTTGTCTTTTCATTCATCAGAGATCCTCATTTTGGTTCTCTCTCATCAAGACAACTTCAGCAAAGATCAGCTGGAGCCTCATCAAATCGCATCAGATTCAAATGAGCGAGACATGCAAGTATCAAACTTAGTCTCATTATTTGATATATTAAGTATCCCTTACCCCTTTGAATGAAGGGTGTGTTAGAACTAAAAAACTGATGGTTTGCTCAAGGCTGTCGATCTGCTGAATTTGTGATAACTTCTTTGCTTTCCTGTATTCTGCTTCAGCCCTCTTTCCATTGCTAAACTGTATGCATGAATGTGTGTGTGTATGTTAGATTAGTTAAAGTGTGTACATTGTCACACATAAGGTTGTTTGTGGTTCATGCTCCTATAACTAATCATGCAGATTTTGGCTACATGCTCTGAGTACTGAACAGTAAGAAGGTTATATCCCATAACCCGGAAATGAACATTTTTAGAGTTAATAAACAATTAACAATTGGGGGGAGATTCAGTTCAGAGCAACTGCCCCTCAAAATTCCTGTGCACGTCCCTGCTGAGGTTTGCGCAGAGATAACGGATAATCGTTTGCACCTCCGAACCTATTTCAGGGAGTGCGTTCTCGAGACACCAGGCACTGTTTTGTGCGGCCGGCCGGAGCGCGTTAAGGGTTTTCCTGTTAGAATGGTGCCGTGTTAGCGGCCCCTAAGTTAATAACTAATGATCTTCGCAACGGAAGTGAATCAATCAATCAAAACTAACTTTAGCTGGAAAATAACTTAATCCTAGAGCTGTTGTAAAGCCTAAACAATCTGTTACGGTAATTTCCTATTATCACTGTAAAGCTGCTTTGAAACAATCCATATTGTTAAAAGTGCTATATATATAAATGAAGGTGACTTGACTTTTATCAGATCGTTTGATAAAGGGAGACACAATGTTTACACCTGGTGTTTTAATCCGTCTCTTTTGTCCACTTTCAACCACAGAAGATTACTGATTGATTTGAAGGGAGGGTTTATAGGCATGTAAATATAAATTGTTTTATCAGATTGTTTGATCTAATGGACAAAAAAATCTCACGCAATTTCTATATGAACGTGCCCTGAGGCAACGGAAAAACATACGGAGAGCATCAGCTTTGGTTTCTGCTCTGACAGCCGCAAGACCACGGCGAACGCTTGTGAGTGTGTGTTGGAAATCGGGAATGATGAGAGAACATTGTGCTTGGTACGTTTTTCGTCTTCAAAGTCAAACCAAACTTAGGTTTTCAGCCAACAAAGTTTAAATCCCGTCTTGCTAGCACGCTTCCCATAATGTTTACGCGTCTATTGTGGCTGTTTGAACACATTCGACCACATGAGCATCTACACTACGAAAGCAGTCCAGTTGAATGCGTTTTTGACTACCTCTGGAAGTGGTCGAAAGTGGACAAGCTCAAAACGTTTTAGATCCCGTTTACACCTGTATTTAGCATCGTCCACTTGTGATCCGATCAACCAAAAAGCATCTTAATACCAGGTGTAAACAGGCCATTAATGAGTCTTAATGCATTTCAGCATATGTTCAAATGGTATCAGTGGTTAAGGTTAATCTGATCTTAGTGAATAAACCCTAATATCAGTGTTAAAGCGCAAAGTAATCTCAGCTCTGCTGCATGCATATACTGTACCAGAATGAATTATTCTGCTTTGGTTGATGAAATCTCTATTGCGTAATTTCTTAATCTGTTCAGTACAGTGTAATATAGAAGGTAGATTTGAACAATGTTCCTCTTTCTACATAATAAAGGCCTTATAAATTATGGTTAGATCGATGCCATTCATTTAAATTTTGACTGCATATCTACAAGCATATCTACCTGGTTATAACGATTGTTTCACTTGTCAAATGGAATTAAATGTGTAAAACTGTGCCTCATTATTTGTGTGTAAGGGCACGTAATGGTGTATGCTTAAGCAAGTGTTAAATAATTGTAAAGCCTTGTAACTGCTCCTTAAATGAGTACCAGAAAACCAAAAGCATTTGTAAAATTTGGATTTTAACGAATGTAAGAACAAAGTCGTGCATTTCTGAAATTGAAAGCGGCACATGTTAATGAACTGTGTGTGCCTTATTTGAAAGCACCCCTTCACTTAAGCTAAGCTACTTAGTGGTCCTAAGACATAAGCCAAACTATTAGCATTGTATGCTTAACTTTAAATGCAGCTTGTGTGAATGCAGTGTGAAGTGAATAACCATCTCCTCTCAACCTACTCCCTGGTTTCTGATTTTCTCTTTTCTTGTATTTAATTAATCCCAGCTAATTTTCACTGTAACCTTTTTAGGTGCATTCCTTCCTGAATGCTAGTTACTCAATTATACATTCAATTAAATTGAACTGTGTAACGGGAGAAGAATTTTCATAGTTATTGAGGATGTTTAATAGCACCCTGGTCTACTCAACTTTAAGGATGGGAACACATGTGTCATGGAAGCTGAAAACGCAGCAGCCTTGACCAAACATGAAGTGATGCCCATCATTAACTTATCAGTTGAGAACCAGTACTATTGATTATGCCCAATTTCAGATTATTCCCCTGTTTTATTAGTGGCATTCAGCTATTTTTAAATCTTTATTTCATTTATTTGCTTTTTCTTGTACTAGTACGGTTTCATTGTCTTATTGAACCTCAAAAGGAAGTTGACATACTTTCCTTTTTGGTTTTGTTTATTTGCAGCGGTTGCTCTAATTTTATGACCCTGCTACACAAGCAATCGAAATGATTGCTAAGGCATAACTATAATTTTGAGCACCACTAATAAACACAATCTGAATAGGAAAGCTATCCACTTCCTTTTGCTTTATCCACTTCCTTTTGCTTTCTCCTCTTCGTTTCTTCAGAGACCAAGCCTTTGTTGAACCATCAGTAAGTTCTGTGTTTTAATTTGACAATAAGAACAGTCTTAAGTCAATAATTAAACCCCTGCTTACACCTCTTTCAGCAAATCTATTCAGATTCACACAAATCTTAGCATCCTGCTATCCACAGCTAAGATACTAATATTCGAGTACGCACTTTACTTGTTAACCACACCTGATAAAACTTAGCTGTGCGTTATACACCTTGCTGCCCCACTACACCTTTTGCTCCAAAGTCTGTTTGGTCTTGCATTAGTCTCTTTCCACTTACTCTCACCACAAGTGTGCCAGAAAATCACAGGTGCTCAACCTAACTGTCCAGATGGGAGAATTGGAGGCCTGGCAAGGCCTTATGAGGAACATCCTTCTACCCAGGTGTGCTGACGACCCACAGCACCAGAGCCAAAAGCAACTGGACAACGAGGGTAGGGGACTAATGACACACGACCCAAGCGAGGGTTACAACCACACAGAGCTAACCAAGGTTATCATCTCCTTAGCCCACAACCTCATGGATCTGAAACAGGGGGTAAACAACCTCATGCAACAGATCAGAGAGTCCCGCAAGGAGCTGACACATCCTCAAAGACACACAGACCAGCTAGAGATCGAGGCTCAGGCCAGAAACAAGGACCCTGACGAAATCAAAATACTTCAAAAGACTCTGACAACTGCTGAACAACGAGATCAGCTGGAAAAATCACTTTTTCACAAAGAGTCACTGTTAAAAACAGCAAATTCTGAACTCTTCGACAAAGACGCCAGAATTGGGGCCTGTGAAAGTCACCTCAAAACATCCAGAGCTAGAATTGAAGCTCTGACGCAGCAGCTGGACAACAGTGAAGACGAACTTGACATGGTCCAAAGAGAACTGAGACACTAACTGCTGCAAAAAGAATCAAAGCTGGAGAGACATCTCATTCCCCCACATGCGATCAGCAGAGCAAACTCACCCAACCATGACACAAAGGTGGGGGGTGGGTTTCCTGAAAGCCTCTACAACCACCAGAGAAAAGGGATTAATTCAGAAGAACCCTGAAATGGCACTTGGAGTGTCCGTCAAAGACCTCAACAAATTGGCTAGAAAAGTCTACTCTGCACCAGCGTCTGCAGGAGACCATGATGTCCACAAACACACCATTGACTTCCACCTGCAAATGATGGCCAATTTTACCGCTCGAAACACATTCTGTCTGCTTTATCCCAAGATGTCAGAGGTTCTGAGGAACATCCAAAATTCCCAGCTGACACCAGAAGGCGCACAGCATTTCTACAACGCAATGTCCTTAAGTAAAAACTTACAAGAGCTTCCAGTCAGCAGAGGATGGAACCGTCACCATGGTACAGATCGACCGCTGGGAGAAGCAATGGAAGAGACCAAATTCTTCTGGAAAAATACCCTAGAAATCTCACTGGATATCCAGCAGCAGTCGACAGCAACATCCACCTCAACACTCTTCAAACAGGTACAAATCGGAGGCTGCATGAAGACAGGACCACCAGATGCCTGTCCAATGTTCCTGCTCCTTCGCCATTGCTCGCTGTTGTCTACAGGTCAGACAACAATATGCGAAAGGGGGGAATGTAGTGACTGAGACAGATCAGACACGCAATTATTTGTTATATTTAACTAATAATCTACAATACCCCTCACCCAACAAGTAAACTATTTGTAGAGTTTCTGTAAACTACTCCCAAAACTGCAAATGGAAAACCTGGCCTCTGGTTACCATTGCAACAATGACAAATCATCAAGATAAGATGGTTTTACAACTTACAGGAGTTTAGAGAGAGTTTCACTCACTTCATTTTGAAAGACAAGTAAACCCTTTCTAACCTTACATATTCTATATATAAAATTACTTGATGTATAAACATGTATCCAGTTTTCCTACCTCAGGATTTTCCTTTTACATTGTTTTGCGTGTACATCAATACTAACTAATTTAAAGGAATTATTCAGAATTGCACACTGTTGTTAATGTTAATTAAGTACATGTATAGCATGTTCATATTTATTTACCTCACATTTTGCTAACTCTGTTACATATTAGTATGATAAGAATCTTAATAGTTTCTTCTCTTAACACCCAATCTAATTTGATATGAAAACACCCTGTTAGAAGACAAAGGATCCTTAAGTTTCGCTCGTAAACTACAACTCCTTATTGGCTCACTAGAGTGTGTGACATCCTCACATGTGGTCACCGATCACAAGGGGGATTCTGGGGATTCTGAGAAATTCTGATGTGAAGATGATGCTGAGCTAGAAGTCTTTTAAGGACCCCTAAGTTTGTGCCAGGTTACGGCCTTGTCTTTTCATTCATCAGAGATCCTCATTTTGGTTCTCTCTCATCAAGACAACTTCAGCAAAGATCAGCTGGAGCCTCATCAAATCGCATCAGGACACATTATTCAATTTTTACTCCGAAATGTGTATCAAACTTAGTCTCATTATTTGATATATTAAGTATCCCTTACCCCTTTGAAAGAAGGGTGTGTTAGAACTGAGAAACTGATGGTTTGCTCAAGGCTTTTGATCTGCTGAATTTGTGATAACTTCTTGTTTTTCTGTATTTTGCTTCAGCTCTCTATCCATTGCTAAACTGTATGCATGAATGTGTGTGTATGCTAGATTAGACTAAGTGTTTAGTCTATTTAATAAAGTCTTCTTGTCACACATAAAGTTGTTTGTGGTTCATACTCGTATACTGGAGTCCCTAATCATGCAGATTTTGGCTACATGCTCTGAGTAGTACTGTACAGTAAGAAGTTATTTCCCATACCGGAAATGAACATTTCTTAAAATTACACACAAAAAAATGAACAGGGTTGCGTTTCCAAAAAGCGTTGGAAGCGTAAATTGATCGTGGAACAATTGTCACCAATGGTTTCTACAATCAACTTAGCTTATGATGCTTTGGGGAAACGCAGCTCTGGTTAGTTGTTTGTGGTATTAATTCTTCTTCATACAAGTTAATTCCTACAGCTGATCTAAATATTTATAATTAGTTATAGGT
This sequence comes from Rutilus rutilus, assembly GCF_951802725.1. NCBI lineage: Eukaryota > Metazoa > Chordata > Actinopteri > Cypriniformes > Leuciscidae > Rutilus > Rutilus rutilus. Next base: position 5,293,885 of record NC_140221.1, read on the forward strand.
CATTCATATTTCCTTTTGAACTATGTTGCTACACCCTGGATTTTGTTGCAGCACAGATCTCAGGAAGGCTATTAAAAATAAACTGATGGTAATTCTGATTGAGCTTTGTGGCTTTCTGGAGAGATACAAGAAAGCCTGCTGGGAATTAGCAAAAAAAAAAAAAAAAAAAAGTAGCTCTTTATTTTACAGCCCTGTTCCCCATACTTTGTACTTATTATAGTAACTGCAATAACTGGGCAATAACTAGGTGTGCCCACCCCTAAACCTAACCTGATCCCATATAGTTACCTTATATTACCCTGTACTTTCTTAGGTAAGTGCACTGCAAGTACAACCAAAAAAAAAAAAAAAAAACCCTAATATTCTGTGATCTGATGAACCTCAGTTCTAAACATCATGTCTGGAGGAAACCAGGCTTTGCTTTGTGCCTATGGTGAATGGAGTGTAGATTGATGTGAAAAAAAAATTAAGACATTTTAGCATAAGGCTGCAACACTACAACGTAAAAAAAAAAAATTAAGGGGATTGAATACTTTCTGAATGTATTGTACATAAACACAGTTGTAGCAATATTAACAGTATATGTAAAATTGTTTCACTGTTCTAAAATAACAAAGGTCAGTTGTTAAAGAAGTTAATTTATATTAAAAATGAAGTAGAAAGCTAAATTATCAACTTTTCTGAAGTCCATTATCAAGCCCATACAATGTACATGGTGTTATTTTGTTTTGTTTTTTTATAGTGTTTTGAATTTATTTATTTTTTTTAAGGAAAGAAATGAATTATTCTGTAAAATGCCATAACAAGTCACTCACTAACCTAGGTGAAGGTCTCGTGTTTTTTTTTTTTTTTTTTCTTCTAAGATTAGAATAAGTTTCATTTGATTTAGTTATTACTGGAAAAACTAAGTTATCAGATTGTCCTCCCCCCATTGTTCCTTTGCTTTTTGTTGTGGTCAAAGTACCATTTTTGTTACTGGTCCTAACCCTCAGTCACTATAATACTGCATGGCGTTCACTTTCTGGTGTTTTTATTAATTTGGCCATCATCAGCATGTCCTTAAGCATTGACCAGATCTCTGCTGCAAAGTTTCCTCACACTTTCCTCAGCTGTGGCATTGATCTGACTTGCATTCATCACAACACCATCCTTCTCTTTTTCTGCGTTACATTTCCACAACTTTCCTCCTCACCCCTCATCTTTCTGCATCAGGCTGGCATGTGATGGTGGCACTGGTTGTGTTTCTTCCTCTCCCCTTTCTGTACTAACAGACGCAGACGCAGCTGGAGCATGCCCTCCTTAAGGAGCTTGAACAGAGTCTTCTCTTTGAAAAGACCAAAGCTGACAAACTTCAGAGGGAGTTAGAAGACTCTAGGGTAATGGAGCTTCACCTGGGCTACGGGTCAAGGATCACTGAAGATATGTCACCGGAGCTACAGTGCTCACTCAAATTTAGGCCTAAATTTAAGATGTATGGATTTAAATTGCATATAAAATTTCCACCTCTACACAGATGGAAACATCTATTAACTAATACTCTTAATGTTGATTCATATATGTCAGTCATACATAAATGAAACGTAATTAATCTGGATGTGTTTTAAATACACCATAACCAGGTTTATATATTTATCGTCAATAGATCAAAATTTTCAGTCGCATTCATTTTATATTGCTTATTCCACAGCTAGCCATATTTTAACCATTAACTGAATACATTTTATTTTCACAATGAACATATTTATGCTGATTCTAATCAATTTGAATAAATTGGTTAAAATGTATTTACATAAAATTTGATTCAAATAGTTTGGCTTGATTTTTCGAGTGCAGAAATCTTACCTGTTTCTTGGTCAGGTATGACTGACAGATATTTATCACAATAAGTTTATTATTTTAACAAACTGTGTAATCCAAATGGATGGGAATTTTTATAAGCAATTCAAATTATAAATCTTAAATTTAGGCCTAAATATATTTTGAGTGCCCCAGCTAAGAAGTTTTTTTTCCCTTCATGTCAGGGTGTTGCAGGGATCTTCACTGCATGTTGTTCAACTATTCCAATTAATAACTAATTTGATGAATGATTACTAACATGCACTAAATTTCCCATTGCTGCAGTTTCATTGTGCTGTTTTAATATACTTACATGTATAGGAGAACACAAATTTGTTTTTATATCAGGGTTCCCACAGGTTTAGAAAACAAGAAAAATTGTCCCATGGAAATGAGCACAACCTTAGAAAGTTGGATAGGGAATATACTTTGTAGTATTTTTTTTTTTTCTGCTCTAAAATGTTTCATATTGCTATTAGGGAGTGGTTGTGTAGATCCGATGGTTAAAGCTTTTTATTTAGAAATAAAAACTGGCATACAAATAGAAATCTGCCCAACAATGATCAAAACTTGATCCTGCAACCATCAAGTGTCAACTGACAAGCTCCTGAAAATCAATTTAAGCATGGGAACCCTGTTAGATTGTTAATTTTGGGGATAATGGTTGTTCCCATTCTTGTAAAGACGTTATCCCATCCCATTCAATCCCAGATTTCTTGTTTCAATGATTTTTTACTTAGTACTACAGCTTAAGACCTTGACACACCAAGCCTGATGGTAGGCCAAAGTTGGGCCGTTGTGAAGTGTTTGTCAGCTTAGCTTTTGTGGTGTGTTTTGCACCGTCAGCACAGGTCAGACTCTGTTAGAAGCTTTTTGGCCACTTAAGCATGTTGAATCAGCGTCTGGCAGTCGGTGAAAGATATCACTCTGATTTGGCTCTTCAGTTATCGAAAGTGCATTAAAAAAAAGCAAGCAAAAAATGAAGTCAAGAGGGCACACACAGAAGGCTCTTCTAATTTTACATGGTCAGCTTATCTGAGCATTCTAATACAGGAAAATGTTAGTAACGACATTGCCGTTTGGAAGGAAGAACGTGATCAACATGATTCATGTTCAAAATGGTAAGCAAACGTTTGTATATCTGCAGTCCTAGTTTTGGTTTTCTTTTTTGAATGACGAATGCTGACTACTGCCACCTGCTGGTATAAACCATTTTTTCCTCTTACACAAGCGTCGAAAGCACGTGCTAGTTGGCCGTTGGCTGTAGTCTTTGCGGTGTGTTCAAGTGCAACTTTTTGGCACAGAAATAGTGATGCAATGCATCAACACAGTTTGCTTTTATCGCCACTAGTTCTTTGATGTCGGTTTGGTGTGTCATGGCCTTTAGGTTAACTTAATTTCTATGAAAACGTATAATTATCCACATCTTTTAAACCTTAAAAAGATGATCATATTCACACCATCAAATAAGTTCACAATTATCCGTACAGCATGTATCGTTCAATAAAAAACAATTTTTCCTTTTAGGTGGCCACAGTCTCTGAGAAGTCTCGTATCTTGGAGTTGGAGCGGGATCTTGCGTTGAGGGATAAGGAGGTTGCTGCTCTTCGTAAGCCATTGGAAGCTGTTCCAGGGCAGGATGGGTTTCCTGACTCTATCGTGGCTTCACTCCAGGAGGAGCTCTGCTCCCTCCGTACACAGCTGGCCGCTCAGAGCGACAGTCACCAAGCAGAGCTGTCATCCTTGCGTGAGATGCTTGAGTCTCGAGAGAAAGCACATGGCGAGTCCTTGTCACAGCTCCAGTCAGCCTCAGGTCACTTGTCGAAGGATAATGAGAAGCTTTTAGGTCAGCTGGCAAAATCTGAGGAAGAGAACTCAAAAATCATTGAGCAGTGGCGTGCTAAACTAGTATCAGCAGAGGCCTCACACCAGCAAGTCTTGGAGGAGCTCAAAGCCTCCCGTGAGGCAGGTGAAACCGAGCTACGTAATGCTCTGGAACAGTTGAAATCGACACATAAACTTGAGCTTGAGGAGCTCACTAACAAGCATGCTTCTGAAGCCATGGGGAGCACGAGTGAAGCCAAAGAACACAAGGCACAACTCCTGAGAGTCACCGAAGAGAACGAACGACTGATAGAAACGCTACGCACCAATCTGGAGAAGGCGGAGGAGCAGCACCTGGTGGAAATGGAGGATGTCTTGGGAAAACTTCACAATGCTGAGATCAGGGTGAAAGAGCTAGAGGACACCGGAGTTAAGTTAGGCCAGCGGTTACATGAAAAGGAGCAAGAATCTTTGGAGCAAAACACAGCCCTTCAGACTCTGCAGTCACAGCACAGTCAAGGGAACCAAGAGATGCAGAGGTTATTGACCAATATAGAAGAGGCAAAAAGTAAAGCCAGATCTCAGGAAGAAAAGGTAGGCCTTCATGAACATTTATACTATAGATTATACACAGTATGCATGTAGAACATGTATAACAAGGAATTCAACATTTAACCACTGAACCTCTCACCTAAACTTTTTTTGTTAATTTCATTTTTGTTTGGGATTTTATTTAGGAATGATAGGTTTTTGGGTACTTGGTCATACCCACAATTTAAATTACCCTGTTATAGCCATTCAAATACGAAAGTTTTTTTTATTTTTTTTTAATAATTATTAGTCTAGGGAGTCCAGAGATTTGTACTATTTGTAACCTAGTACTGGATTATAAAAGTATTTTTTTAAGTAATCTCAATTATTTAACAAACAATTTGATTGGCAGCAGTGGTTCTTGAGGCAAATTTGTTCAGAATGAGGAGATATAAAATAAATTGTGTATTAGTGAAACATCACATAATATACAATCATTTACACCCCATGTAAGTTGTGATCGCAACCCCGGTGGCCATTTTCTTTCAAATTCTTCACATATCCATCTGCCTTGTCTAATAGTTAAGGGTCAGTTATTGGATACATTTGTTAAGTCATTCCCTTCTCACTTTCCATTCACGGGCTCAGGGTGCGATGTGGAATTTACAACCAAACGGTTTGCTAGTTTTCTAGACATTATTCTGATTAGCTAGCTACTATCAAGCACATCCTGCTCTCCATTCATTCACTTTTCATTCATCATCTCTTTATTGCGCTAATGTGTGAGCAACTTTGCTATAAAGAATAACAACAGCTAAATAATAGAGCAAATTCTCTATCGTTTGACACATTAAATCTTTGCATGGAAACTAGGGCTGTCAGAAATATTTCCATCCGCCATAATTCTTAAATTTTAATTTCAGTTTGCACACATCACATTCAAGGTGCATTGAGTCAGAATGGACATCAGTACTGTCAAATTAAAACTTTTTTTTTGAATGGTTAGTAATACACCAGGTTTTGCTAGGTCCTGTAGTAAAAAGTGCAATACATTCATTCATTTTTATTGTTTGATCATTTCATGTGTGCATTGTGCATAATAGGGCTGCATGATTAAACAAAATAAAAGTGAAATCGCAATATGGTTTAGTGTGAAGACTGCAATTTAAGGAAGTAAATGTACGCGCTGTGTGTTTCAGAGTGAAGCGCAGCACTTTGTTCATTTACACGTGAGCAGCTCATTATCCTCCGGGGTTTGCAGCTTCTCCGAGTGGCTCGGGTCGCAACACAATTGTTATCAGAAATAAATCCCAAACCTGTGCAGCCCTAGTGCATAATACATCATGTTAACATTACCAGTGTTCTGAGATTTTATTTTCCATAATAGTCACTTTTAAGTTCCACTTTGTATGACTGGCACTGGTCTTTGTGAGTTTTTTGTGTGTAACTCATGTTTTGTCCCCTATCATTTCCCTTCATTATGTGGTACACCTTATTTTAGGTCATTGGGTTGAACTCAGAACTAGAGGTTAAACAGCAAGAGTTGAATGGCCTGTTGCAGGAAAAGAGCACTTTGGAGCAAGAAGTTAGTGTGCTGGTAAGTAACTCTATGGAAATTGACTAGTGAAAGTATCTCATGATAAAAATACACAAAAGCACTAAAGTAACTGAAAATAAAAGTACTTAAAGGTATAGTTCATCCAAAAATGAATATTCGTTCATCATTCACAATGAAAGTCAGTGGGGTCCAAATAACATTGGACATTTCAGAATGTCGTCTTTTATGATCTTCAGAAGAAAGCAAGTCATACAGATTTGGAACAACATTAGGGTGAGCAAATGATGACAGAATTTTCATTTTTGAGGATCACGGGTGCATGTGAACGGCATAATGGCACAGCTGGTTATAGTCTGGTTGAGTGGCAGGGATTTGGAGTCTATGTTTAGCATATATAGGAGTTTAAGTCAGGAACCACCTTGACTGATTCAGTGAATGAGTGAATGAATGTCCAACCATGATGGCCCTCTGATACACCACATAACAAAATAAGAAATATAATTAATGTTTCAGCCATAGTCCTCAAATCGATTCACATTCTTAATTTTCTAGAAACAGAATCTTGAAAAAACATCTAATGACCAAGCCAAATCTTCTCAGACTAATCAAGGTATGTATGTCTATGCACAGATTACTCTATTGTTCAAAGTTAGACCTTAACATATGTAAGACTTTATACAGCTGAATGAACTTTACACTCAGTGTGACGATTACTGTCTATCTCAGAGTTACGCGAGGAGCTCAGGAATAAAGATGAACAATGCACATCTCTTTCTGCCGAATTACAGGATATAAAGAGTCAATTTGCTGGTCAGTACCAAGTTCATCAATCAATATATGAATCAAAGGAGGAACTAATTAAAATGTCATGTTTGTATTTCTGTTATTTACGGTATGTATTTATGTATGATTGCTATCTTGTTTCATCTTAAGGTTTACAGAGACATTTGAAAGCAAACGAAGAAAGGTGTCTGCAGCTGACCAAAGACAAGACTAAACTTGAAAATGACATTATGGACATGTCAAAGTCATCGGGAGACAGTTCTGCTGTGATAACAAAGCTGAATGAGGAAATCAACCGGAAAGAGAGGTGTGCTTTAATATATTTGATGAAACTGCCTAGAAAACAAAACCATGTAGAAAGTAAACGTTTTAAGTTTTAAAGTGCCCCTATTATGCTTTTTCGGATATTACCTTTCATGTAGTGTGTAATATTAACCTGACGTCGTCATACTCAGATTCTAGTCAGAATGTGAGTCTGATACTGCCCCATTGGGCTGTGATTAAGGGGCGTGTTTCAACCGAACCAGGAAAGAAAATGCCTCTTCATTCATCTTTCCGATCGACAAATGCCTTGATCGCGGTTCTCTGTTCCTCTTTTCAAATGAATGCGCTGTCGATATCTTCTATAACAGAGGCGATGGCGGAATCTACACATCTCAATTCTCCAGCGGCAGTCATCTTTGTTGTAAACTAATACAACCCAAGCGCTCTTTGGTGACGTGGACGATTACGTTACTGTTGATCATCTGTCCATCATCGTATAAAGCCCGCCCTGACAATTTGATTGGTCCAAACAGTTTTGGTTCGAGCATAGTTGCTCCACAACAGATCAAGTCCAGACCGAACTTCCCGACCTCAAATGTTGTGGGCGGGGCTAAGTTCGGCTGGCATCCAGGCTATTTTAATATAACTGTTTGTGAATGAAAAAGGTCTCCAAAGTTTCAAAGATCAAAGTGTAGATAAATGGAGTTAATGTTTCCCAAAAGAAAGAACCGATTCTGAACTACCTGAAACGTGTCGTCAGTAATTCCAGTCTTACTTGCATGAACCTACGTAGGTTTGTAACACATTTGCATAATGCCAGCCTACGGTCTTCATTGGCTGCCCGCGAACAACGTCTACTTTGACCCTCAAACACTGTGGTTGCAGCTGAGACTGAAAGAGTTTTGTTCGTGTCGGCGACATGTCGAGAAGACGCTGTTTTCTGCACTGCGAAAGCAAACCCATGCACTTCAAAAGGATGAGGATGTGAAGAGTCAGTGGTTAAAATTAATTTTAACAATGATACCACATCAGTTTAACTCCAACTAACATCTCATCTACAATGTATGTCAAACTAAAAAAAAAGCTGGGCCACCTGACCAATCAGAGCTGAGTTGGCTCATGGAAAGATGGGGTTTAGAGAGACTGAATCTTTGAACGAACCAACTCTTTGAGAAAACAAAACAAAATTATTTGCATAATAGGGGCATAATAATTATTTGCATAATTATTTGCGTAACTGTGACGTCGGCTCGAAATTAGTCTATTTGAGGAAATCGTACCTAATTTACAAATCATATCTAATTTCAGGACACTAGAGGAGCTTCAGAACCAGCTTGCAGAGGAGCGGGAGAAGGCAGCTCAGGCTGAGGAGAGTCGTTCTCAAGCACAAGTCCAGGCTGAGAAGGAAGCCAAAGTCCTCTCGCAGAGACACGAAGCAGAACTTTCTAACCTACAGGAGAATATTAAGCTTTTGGTGAGAACCTTTGAACTTTCAATCTCACCTGTATTGCTACCAATTGGAATAAAGGCATCGTTTTCTTCTGGTGTTTAAGGGGCCATTTACACGACAGAGTTTAAAAAACGTTAACCTTTTTATGCGTTTTGGCCTTTTATTTACATAACAACGGCATTTTGGGATCCTGAAAACGGGTTTCAAAGTGCAGTTTTTTTAAATGATACTGTTATTATACAAAAACACAAATTTGTGAAAATGGTGACGCCATGTACATGTGTATTACATGTTCAGCCTATAGGCGCGTATTGTTTTTTTAAAACATGACATCGCCAACTACTGGCCTGGCAGCATAATACAGCGTTTTTAATACAGTGTGTGCAGAATTATTAGGCACGTTGATTTTCTGATCATATTTTATTTCCAGGAACATTTTGCCAATTCCAAACCATATTAAACTTAATAACTACTATTAATTTTCTATTTAATCATGTATAAGTGATATATAATTGTTCATGAACGCTGGAAATGAAAAATGTCTTATTTTCAGGTGTGCAGAATTATTAGGCAAGTTTTCTTTTACAGATAAAATAAGCCAAAAATGAGATTTAACAAAGACTGAAAAGTCAAAAATTATTAAATCCCCATGAGAAGAATGCAAAACTAATGCAATACTAGAGATTACAGTTAAGGCATGACCATTGGACAGTGAAATGCTCATTGGGTCAGCAGGGTCAGACAAAAACAGGTGGAGAAGAAAAAACACATGTTAACTGCAAAAGAATGAAGAATTAAGGTGAAGAATTAAGTGTGAAACCATCAGGAACCCTTTAGTCTTCAGCGCCACCATTTTCCAGAACTGCTCCCTGCCTGGAGTCTCCAGAAGAGCAAGGTGTCAGGGTCTCAGAGACTTGGGTTAAGCAAAGAATCCTAAAAAATGACCCCCTCTTAATAAGAATCACAAGCTGAAGTGTAGTAAAATACATGAAGACTGTTTTTTTATAGGCTTTATAGACAGACAGATTGAGAGTGACTCTTGAAGGACCAGCACCACATCCTCTTCTACCACTGTTTGAAGAATTCATCTTCCAGAATACATTTTAATACGTTTTGGGAGTTAATTTTTAGTCCATCTCTGCAAAACGGACTTCAGGGTAGGAGATGGACTAAAAATAAACTTCATGTATTTTACTACTCTTCAGCTTGTGATTCTTATTAAGAGGGGGTTATTTTTTAGGATTCTTTGCCTAACCCAAGTCTCTGAGACCCTGACACCTTGCTCTTCTGGAGACTCCAGGTAGGTTGCAGTTCTGGAAAATGGTGGCGCTGGAGACTAAAGGGTTCCCGATGGTTTCACACTTAATTCTTCACCTTAATTTTTCATTCTTTTGCAGTTAGCATGTGTTTTTTCTTCTCCACCTGTTTTTGTCTGACCCTGCTGACCCAATGAGCATTTCACTGTCCAATGGTCATGCTTTAACTGCAATCTCTAGTATTGCATTAGTTTTGCATTCTTCTCATGGGGATTTAATATTTTTTGACTTTTCAGTCTTTGTTAAATCTCTTTTTTGGCTTATTTTATCTATAATAGAAAACTTGCCTAATAATTCTGCACACCTGAAAATAAGACATTTTTCATTTCCAGCCTTCATGAACAATTATATATCACTTATACATGATTAAATAGAAAATTAATAGTAGTTATTAAGTTTAATATGGTTTGGAATTGGCAAAATGTTCCTGGAAATAAAATATGATCAGAAAATCAACGTGCCTAATAATTCTGCACGCACTGTATATGCAAAAAAATGCAAAGGAAAAACTTTCGTGTAAGGAAAATCGTTGTCGTGTAAATGTGCCCTAAGTGTAATGATTTAACACTTTCAACATTATAAAAATCATTACTTTTCGACCAAGTCCCCTTTCTCACTGTTCTTTGGACACTGAGTCTCTAAAGCCCCTTTCACACAGCGCATTGAACCCGGGAAATTGCCGGCAAATTGCCGGAACGCCTTCTGTGTGAACGCAAACACGACCCGGGTTTAATGCCGGGATCGATGCCGGGTTGGGGACCTAGTAACATTGCCGTGTTCAGTCCCGGGACGCGCGCTGTGTGAACAAAAGCCGTAATAATGCCGTGTCGTAGTGATGACGCTGAAGCCGGGATCGTTCGCCAGCTGTGAAACGGTACGAAATGCGCAATTTTATGATCGAATCAGAGAAATAAATGCACAAGCGTGGTTTCGCAGCTCATAAGCAAACTGAAGACGCTGCTGAGACATTACAAGTCACATCGATGTCACGTGTCTTTCCGGGACATACACGGGTTGTGTGTGAACGCGCTCTCTGATTCCGGAAAATCACTGGCAGTGTGAATGAACCAAAATCAAATGAACCCGGGTCAAATCCCGGGTCACTTTATCCGTGTATTTTCCGGAATCTCTGTGTGAAAGGGGCTTAATATAACTTGAAAATTGGCTTTTTTTTCCCGTGACTCCTCAGGAGAAGAGTGTTGAAGACAATCAGGCTAAAGCCAAAGACATGGATGCATTGGGAGAGAAAGCGCTTGCAGATGCTGTGGAACACCATTCAAAAGAAATGCAGAAATTACGCAGCGAGTTTGAAAAAGTACAACAGGAGCTCCGCGTGTCTCAGGATGAAAGCCTAGAGCTGAGGAAACAGACTGAAGAGTTGATAACCCTCAAAGAAAAAGCTGCGGTAAGACCATGGGACTATTTTTGCTTCTTTATTGATGCACTGGGTTGTAAATATGTAGGTCTGAGCAACACTTCTACATTTATAACTTTGTTTTTCAAAACAAACAAAAAAATTATATTGAATGATTTGTTAAAAATAATCTTGATGCTTTGACACTCAAACATATTGTAGTCTTATGTAGCAGTTATTTCACTCCCATTGCTTTCAAAAACTCTTAATTGTGCAGTCCTGAGTTAACATTGATTTAAACTATTAAAACATTTTTGTTAATTGAAATAAAGCTGCTTCTGTAACTTTGTCCCCACTGCTAATTTTTACTTAGGCCTCAGAGAAAGCAGAACAGACGGCACAGGCCTCGTTGGAGCAGTTGACCCAGGAGAACCTTCAACTTCAGAAAGACAAGTCTGAGACTGAAGCTCTGGTGACACAGCTCAAAAACGTAATGCAAGAAATGCAGGGCAAGGTGAGTGCATGCCGAGGACAGGAAGACTTAAAGGGATACTCCACTTTAAAATGAAAATTCTGTCATCATATACTCACCCTCATGTTGTTTCAAACCTGTATGAATTTCTTCTGCTGAACAGAAAGGAAGATATTTAGAAGAATGTCAGTAACCAAGTAACCAAGTTTCTGGTCTCATTGACTTCCATAGTAGGAAAAAAAATACTATGGAAGTCAATGAGACCAGAAACTGTCTGGTTACTGATATTCTTCTAAATATCTTCCTTTCTGTTTAGCAGAAGAAAGAAATTCATAAAGGACTGAAACAACATGAGGGTGAGTATATGATGACAGAATTTTCATTTTAAAGCGGAGTATCCCTTTAATCCAAACGTTATTACATTCAGCACCTTTGTTATATTAAGGGTAAATCTTGTCACCTCTGTGAGTTTTCTAGTAATTGATTGTGACCAGGGCTTGACATTAACTTTTTTGCTCACCAGCCACTGTGGCTAGTGGTTTTCCAAAGTTACTAACCACTCAGCATTTTCACTTGCCACAATTTTGACATCGATACCATGGGTAAAAACTGCCATATAGATATTTTTAATGCCATCTCATAATTTGACAGCAGGGATATTTGACATAATTTGACAGCTGCTGTCACTTTAAGACCTGATGCACAGTGCCTTTACTGTTACACATGCGTTTTCTTTCTCAAATGTTTATGTTCACTTAAAATAAAACTGGCCGTATTTACATGAATACTCGACAAGACTGGCATTTTGACTATTTTGTGTGCAGTTGATTGTTTAAGCCCAATAAGCGGTGTAAAATAACAACATTTTAATATTGAGAGGTGGCTTTATGTGTGCGCACTTTGGGTGTGAGCTGGAATGACTAAAAGAATGCGTAATAATATGCGCAATCCCATGCTGAAATTAAAGTCCTGTAACAGCAACAATATTCATCCAGAGCAAATTAAACGAGTGAGTGAATGGAGGCGGGTTTGTGTGTAACTCGCTGTCGGAGAGATAAGAGCGCGAGAAAGCGCGGCTGGTATCGTGTATCTATTCTGTCCAAAATGAGTACTGGAAGCGTTTGAGATATTTCAATATCGATATGTACCGAAAAATCTATACTTTTGACAACCCTACATTGCAGTTAGTTTATTTCAGATGCCTTTTTTAAAAGAGTACAATTAGAAAATGTATATATTATATAAAATTCAACCTACCAAAGTGGCTAGTAGGAGTGACTGCGTTACACGCCACTGCTTAAATCATTGATATTTACTAGTGCTTGTTTTAAGTTGCTCATTGTTTTCTCTGTATTTTGTGTAGCTGGATGCTCTAACAAAGCAGAACTCCGAGTATCAAGAGAATGTGAGTTCTGACAGTCAGAAGATCAGCAGCCTCAGTAAAGAGATGTGAGCGTCTTTACCATTTATCCACACTGCAATTCTTTATCAGTTGAAATTGTGTAGTTTGAGTAATTTCTGTGTGATATTAATTCTAATAATAATAAGCCAAATAAGTTTGTGTGTCTCTGTTGCGTAAACAAATGCTGGTTGTGTTTCAGTGAGGAGTTAAAACAAGAAATCACTGAAAAAACCCAGACAGTGGATGCTCTGAAAAATGAGAAGGAAAAGCTAACCATGGACCTTGCCAGCAGCCACAAAGACAGTAACATTCTACTAAATGTATGTTAACCAAATTACATAATTTTTTTTCTCCAATTTTTTATTTTGCTTGTCAATCATATTTAAGTGACAAATTTTTTTCAATTTAATTAAATGATGACCAGCAGTTTATGTACATTTTATTGTAAACTTTGTAGTTTGTTGGCTAAGTATTTTTATGCCTAACCTAACAATAACTTGTATATAATTTTGTGCTCATATACTAGCCAATATGTATGTACTATTATTATTATTGTGCTATATGTACTATTATGTGCTATTTTGTGAGAAGTAAATGAACTCTCTTCACTGTCATCTTAATGCAGCTCAAAAACGAGTGTGACAGTCTCAACGATCAGTTGAAGGAGATGAAAAAGAGGTGAGGAACTTTTCCTAGTTGTCAAAACCAAGTTTATGTATAAGCGAGAAAAAGTTTGTTGGCTCGTTTGCGTGACAGTGAGAGTGAGAGTAGATGAACTGATCTCTCCTACCGATTCACCAGCGTTGTTTGTGAAAGAGAGCCGTCCATTCAAGAGATCCACTTCTTGTTTATTCTTTAGCATTAAGAGAGGAAATAAAAGTTTAAAATGTTTAATTGTAGTATTATGTTAAAGAGCCCCTGTTGTTATTTTAAAGGTTCCTAGTTTTCATCGGGAGGTCTCTTACAATAGGTTTACATGCATCCAAGATCAAAAACATTTTAATCTTCTCATAATATCTTCTGCAGCATCAGCTCTTCTCTCTCAGTGTCTGAAACAGTTTGTTCAAGGATTCAGTTTCTCTAAACCCCGCCTTTTCTGAGAGCTTTCTCTGCTCTGATTGGTCGGATGGCCCAGTCTTTTTATGACTGCTCTACTGCTTACAGGAAACCAAATGTCCATTAGCATATTTGAATTTCAGCTCTGTATCTTCCTCAGCATTTGTACACACAGTGATATGAACAGTAAGATTGTGTCAGTTTTACCGTATCAATGCCTCATCTTTTGGAAGTGCATGCAGAGTGGATTTTTTTTTGCAGTGCAGAAAACTCTGTCTTCTCAACATGTCAACAACACAATCAAACTCTTCCAGTCTCAGCTTCAAATACAGTGTTTGAGGGTCAAAGTAGACGTTGTTCGCGGGCAGCCAATGAAGACCGTAGGCAGATATGTTACAAACGCATGTAGGTTCGAGCAGGAATAATGCTGGAATTACTGATGACTCATGTCAGGCAGTTCAGAATCAGCTCTTTCTTTTGGGAGACATTAAAGGAATACTCCACTTTTTTTGGAAATAGGCTCATTTTACAATTCCCCCAGAGTTAAACAGTTGAGTTTTACCGTTTTCGAATCCATTCAGCCGAACTCCGGGTCTGGCGGTACCACTTTTAGCATAGCTTAGCATAGATCATTGAATCGGACAAGACCATTAGCATCTCTCTCAAAAAAATGACCAAAGAGTTTCGATATTTTTCCTATTTAAAACTTGACTCTTCTGTAGTTACATCGTGTACTAAGACCGACGGAAAATGTAAAGTTGCGATTTTCTAGGCTGATATGGCTAGGAACTATACTCTCATTCCTGCGTAATAATCAAGAAACTTTGCTGCCGTACCATGAGTGCAACAGGCGTTATGATATGACGCAGCACCTGAAAATAGTCCCCAGCTCAGAAACTTCCAATGTGACCGGGACTAAGTTTGTCTAACCTATTAGACCTATTTTCAGGCGCTGCGTCATATCATTACGTCTGCTGCACTCATGGTTTTAAATAGGAAAAATATCGAAACTCTTTGGTCATTTTTTTGAGAGAGATGCTAATGGTCTTGTCCGATTCAATGATCTATGCTAAGCTATGCTAAAAGTGGTACCGCCAGACCCGGAGATCGGCTGAATGGATTCGAAAACGGTAAAACTCAACTGTTTAACTCTGGGGGAGTTGTAAAATGAGCCTATTTCCAAAAAAAGTGGAGTATCCCTTTAACTCCAATTATCTACACTTTGATCTTTGAAACTTTGCAGACCTTTTACATTCACTAACAGCTCTATTACACACTACATGAAAGGTAATATCCAAAAAAGCATAATTAAGGCACTTTAAAATACTGTAATACCCAAGTTATTATATTTATAGCACTTAATAGACATGGCAAAAGTTTTTTTTTATTTTTTTTAATCCCAGTCAGTCCTACATCCTGAAATGCCGTAAAGGGATTGTCATAATCTACTCGCCCTCATGCCAAACTTGTTTTTTTTTGTGTGTACAATACAGAAGGGGATGTTTAGCAGACAAGCTGCTCTTTTTCATACAATGAAATAATACAGGGAACAGGAACTTTCAACCTCTAAATAGAATTTAAAAAGCACCATAAAAGTTGTCCATACACTCATAAATTTGTGAATATAAAGAACCTTTTTGCGCAATGGAAAGGTTCCGTTGATGTTAAATGTTACTACTTTTTTTTTTCACTGAATGCCGAATGCACACATTATACAACCTCTCTTCTGTACAGGGAAAGCACTTCAAGAAGTGAATCAGAAAAGGAGAAAGCAGCACTTCAGCAATCTCTCCAAACACAGAGTGCCTTGGTCTCAGAAAAGGACAAAGAATTAGACTCTCTGAGAAATGAGGTATTATGGCTGGTTATATAATAACCAAAATACATGTTTACATGAGACTTGTGATAAAACAGTTACTCATCTTAAATGTGCAGTATTATGCATTCAACCATGTAAAGCTAGTAACCCTACAAGTAAGGATACTAGCAACAGACTGTTTACACGGGTACAAATTCACACAGAAATTGTCAGTAATGCATGACCAGAAGTTTATCCATCTATAAGGTCAAGGATTTTGAGACATGTTTACAGCCCAAATAGCACAGAGTTACTGAATAATTCATGTAAATGTGTTTACAAAAATATTTCTGATTTTAAACGTGCAGAATGTCTTGCCCTAATATACAATCTTTTTTGAAAACTGTGGGAGGAGTCTATATTATTTCTGTGTTATCTGACAATGTTATGTGAAGATGTGTGCAAAATTATTCATAATTTATTAGTGCCTGCTTCAGGTTGTCCTTGTTCTATGTTGTGTATAATTTTAGATGATCAGAAGATGGCCAAAATATTTCTAAATGGTTTTCTCTGTACTTTTTGTAGCTGGATGCTTTAACAAAGCAGAACTCCGAGTATCAAGAGAATGTGAGTTCAGACAGTCAGAAGATCAGCAGCCTCAGTAAAGAGATGTGAGTGTCTTTACCATTTATCCACACTGCATATCTTTGTTTTGTTTGTAGAATTGTGAAATTTTTGTAATTTTTCATTGATATTTACCCTCTGGACTAACCCACAAGTTTGTGTTAGTGGGTGAAGATCCTTTATGATCCCCTTTATGCAGGAGTCCAATATCTCTGAAGCATTTTTTTTTAAGCATATTTTTGGACTGTGATTGTTTGAACACTAGGACTCTTCACTTTTCGTTTATTTCTTTAAGTTATTTTTTAGAGTTTTAGATTTTTTTTAGATGTATAATTTAGGTCACACTTTAGTTTAGGGTCCAATTCTCACTATTAACTATAACTTTTGCCTCAATTAACTCCCAATAACTGCTTATTAATAGTTAGTAGGGTAGTTGTTAAGTTTAGGTATTGGGTAGGCATTAAGGGATGTATAATATGGTCATGCAGAATAAGGCATTAATATGTGCTTTATAAGTACTAATAAACAGCCAATATTCTAGTAATATGCATGCTAATAAACAACTTGTTAATAGTGAGAACTGAACCCTAAACTAAAGTGTTACCATTATTTAATTATTTACTTTTTCTCTTTTTCTCACCAGAAATATAGCTGTGCTAGCTGGCGTAATGCTAAATTATAAACAGAACTAATAATCTTTGATAATTATCTTTTTATATTCATGACAACTTTTCACTCAGTTTAAAGTCTTATCTCAATCTTTTACTGGTATTTAATTTACTTTTAATTCGACTATGTATAAAACTAAGGGAGGAAAAGGGCGTCCATGCATTGATTATGAATTTTAATAACCAATTATAATCATTACAATAACACCCAATGTATTACGCATTAAAAATACAATTCTTCACAGATATTTTAAGGTAAACTTTTATCTATCTCCAGCACAGATGCTTCAAATGCTTTAGAAATATATTCTAATGCATATTTTTTCCCTATCCAGATTTCACAGTTTAAAGAATTGTCAGGTCAAATATTTACACCCCTTTATAATGGTCAGTGTGAAAACCTAATCCTCGACTAAATTCATGTCATCATACCTGTAGTATTGCATTATTCGTGTTAGCACACAGTACTGTGCAAAAGTCTTAGGCATGTTAATAGCCCATTTCCCCCCCCCCCCAGTCAGTTATTTATATCTTTTGCTGTAGTGTGTCAGTAGGAAATATCAGTTCACATTTCCAAACATTCTTTTTGCCATTAATTGTAATAATCCAGTGAGATTTGTGTATGCACAAGGAGTCTGACAACAGCCGGTATGATCTGATCTCACCATCATCGAGTCCGTCTGTGATTACATGAAGAAACAGAAAAAACTGAGACAAACTAAATCCAGAAGAGCTGCGGGAACGTCTCCGAGACGCTTGAAGAAACCTTCCTGCAAAGCTACAGTACTGTGAAAAGTACTGGCACTTGTGTTAAAATGCTGTAAAGTGAGAATGCTTTCAAAAATAAAATCACAAATTGAATTTATTTATGATTTAACTTCTATTAACTAATTAAAATCAGTATATGGTGTAACGACCCTGCGTTTAAAACGGCTTTTGTCCAGGTACACTTGCGCATAGGTTTTCAGGGAGCTTTGCAGGAAGGTTTCTTCAAGCGTCTTGGAGACGTTCCCGCAGCTCTTCTGGATTTAGTTTGTCTCGGTTTTTTCTGTTTCTTCATGTAATCACAGACGGACTCGATGATGGTGAGATCAGATCATACCGGCTGTTGTCAGATTCCTTGTGCATACACAAATCTCACTGGATTATTACAATTAATGGCAAAAATAATGTTTGGAAATGTAAACTGATATTTCCTACTGACACACTACAGCAAAAGATATAAATAACTGACTTAAACTGGGGGTATTAACATGCCTAAGACTTTTGCACAGTACTGTATATAGCCTAATTCATAGATGGCACAATCATGACGTAACTGAGCAGTTTCAGACCATACAGTCATGTGCCATACATGTGCACCACAGCTTTCAAGGACAGGTTAGAGAATCGTTGACAACTGCTTTTATTTATAGTTGTTTTTAGAAGTGGTGTAAGAATCCTTCACACTGTTTTATGTGTGTCTGTGTGTTGTTTGAATAAATGCTGGTTGTGTTTCAGTGAGGAGTTAAAACAAGCAGCTGCTGAAAAAACCCAGACAGTGGATGCTCTGAAAAATGAGAAGGAAAAGCTAACCATGGACCTTGCCAGCAGCCACAAAGACAGTAACATTCTACTAAATGTATGTTCACTGTATAATGTGTGTCATTTCATTGATTTGATTTTGATTTGCATCTGAATGTTTTCTAACAGAAGTATTTAGTGTCCAGATAATTGAGCTGAATTCATTTTTGGTCGATTTTAATGCTGATGTTGTGCATGTAAATATTTTATGCCTTAAATCATTGTAATGCTATGTTGTGATGATTAATGTGCTAATTTGATAGCTGAAAGCCCTAAATGTTACTCACTCTTAATGCAGCTCAAAAAGGAGTGTGACAACCTCAATGATCAGTTGAAGGAGATGAAAATGAGGTAAGGAAACAGAACTTGTTTGTAATGGTGTCATGTGTAGTGGGACTTTGTTTCAACCCCCAAATGAATGCAGAATTCACACATCATACGATCTGTCTTCTGCACAGGGAAAGCACTTTAACAAGTGAAACTGAAAAGGAGAAAGCAGCACTTCAGCAATCTCTCCAAACACAGAGTGCCTTGATCTCAGAAAAGGACAAAGAATTAGACTCTCTGAGAAATGAGGTATTATGGCTGTTTACATAATCTTTTTTTAATTATTTTAATGATATTTGAGAAGAATTTTCACACATTATCCCAGTTTGAGAACATATTTTAACATCCAAAGTAAGTTAATTTGGTGGCTTTATGCAATCAAGAGCTGACTTTAATGTAATGGACAGAAATTATTAAGGGGTCCAAGAACAAAGTGCTGGAATCCTATTGTATTTGTAGGGGTTTCTTACAGATGAAACTCGAAAAAATTTGAATATCATGCAAAAGTTATACATTTGATGATTATGGCTTACAGCTTATGAAAACCCACAGATTCAAAATCTGAGAAAATTTGAATATTACATGAAATCAATAAAAAAAGGATTTTAAATACAGAAATGTCGGCCCTCTGAAAAGTATAATCATGCATATGTATATAGTAATATATACTCTAAATATATTAGTTTCACCTTTTAATTTGAATTACTGAAATACATGAACTTTTGATTATATAAAATATTATAAATATTATAATTTTTCGAGTTTCTCCTGTATTTGGGGGTTGAGCATGAACCATGAAACCCTATTGTTTTTGCTCAGATTTATTATTATTATTATTAATAGCAGCCAAGCACCAAAGGCTTGTTATTGTTAGTTTCCTCCTCCTCTCGCCATTGAGTCTATAGCAGCCCATAGAACCGCTTGCATGAAAGTTATGAATTTAGAGGACAGTCTGAACATTAACCACAGCAAATTTGGTTTCTCAAAACCTCTGGCGCCACCAAATGCCAATATATTCACATGTTTCTTCTGATTTTCAAAAAAACCTACTTTTTAAAACAATAATCAAACCAGATCATGTTAAGAGCATGTCGACAAACAGTTATAGAATTAAAGTTGATTAGTAAAACCATTCTCAAATAACATGCAAATGAATTTAACGAAGAACACATTGAAATGGACATTTCTTATATATATTTGCAACACTTGAGTGTATTTATACTTAACTTAGTGTGTGTTATGACAACCATGACCTGAGGGTTATGGAAAGTTATCAAAAGAATTTTGATTGGTCAAAGTGTTGTGAAGATACGAGCAAATTAAATAGTCAGGCGATGCCCATTTTTATTCATTTACGTATATCTGCAGGACGTCAGACATCAGGAGATTCTGAGGACGTGTTTCTTCAAATTAGGCCGATATATTTGTGGGTGTGACCTATAGTGACTAATTATAAATTACTATTATATATTTTGTGAACAAAATTTGGTGCACATGTCCAACAGGACAGTCTGAGGAAACATGCCAAATATCACAAATTGTGAGTGACAGATGAGGGCTGTAATACTAATGTTGATGGCTAATAAATCTTTTTAGGTCTATAATTTTTACCATCAGTTTGAATGGCTGAATATTTCATGATTTCCTTTTTTGAACTATCATGTATTTTTGTAAGGTGTTTCATCAAACCCTAACTCTCAGTATCAGTGGAGATTCAAGTTGACTTTGCAATAAAAACACATAATATTTGGAACGATACAAGGAAATCACGAGTATCACCTATTTGTTCATATGAACTTTTGGTGCATGGACCCCGGTAATTGCTGCGTGTGGCTATATTTCAAATATATAATATTTATAGCTATAAATGTGTTGTTGTAGGCTTCCTTAAATATTTGGTTTATACGTAGGGTTACGTTTTAAGTAACAGCATTTTAAGTATCTCAAATACTTAGTAGTGTGCAAGTTTTAACTTGGCGCTCATGTATGCCGTGAATAGGCAGACAGCTACAGGTCTGTAGAAAAGAGAAATCTGAAATCAAGCTTTTTATTACTTATACATGATTTCAACTGAGGCATTAAAGACACTGCACAGGAAAAAGCTGAAAAGTGCATCAGACTTTATAATGAGTTTATTTATTTATTATTTTATTATTATTATTTTTTTAAGAAACTGAAAATACTAATATGGATTTTGCCTTTTAATTTTGCATAAATATGATATTCTGTTCACTCTTAATGCAGCTCAAAAAGGAGCGTGATAGCCTCAACAGTCAATTGAAGAAGATAAAAATGAGGTAAGCAAGTACAGGAAATGTACAGCAATTTTTGACTACTATAAATACAAGTCCTTGCTTCGTTGTTTTAATATAGACGTTCTGACCCTGTATTGCCGTTTTAATGGATGCAGAATGCACACATACAATCTGTCTTCTGCACAGGGAAAGCACTTTAACAAAAGAGACAGAAAAGGAGAAGGAATCACTTCAGCAATCTCTCCAAACACAGAGTGCCTTGGTCTCAGAAAAGGACAAAGAATTAGACTCTCTGAGAAATGAGGTAACGTCCTTTTGGTTTAGAGTTTGTATGTGCGAATTGTAGTTTTGCTAAAAAAAAAAATGTGTGTGTGTGTGTGTGGTTCTTGCAAGCAGATAGCAGGTCTGCGTGACAAGACACAGGCGCTTCAGTCCAATCTGAAATCCCACAAGAGCGAGAACACTCAGCTTCAGGAGCGACTGAAGGCTCTCGAGAGGAGTCTAGCTGACGCTCAGGTCACCGGCTCCGGCTCAGGTACAACTCCACACATAGTTGGTTTAAACCAGCATGTTTCTATTAAATCAGTTAAAAATACATATCACGGGTTAAATGTCAAATTAAATTCAGTAAGACTATAGATTTTGTTTAATCTACATGACCGGTTCGCATGTGTGTGTTTTACATTCCAACCAGATGATTCTGTCTTGAAAACATGGAGGGAGGCGAAGGAGAATGCTGAGCATCAGGTATGCAGACTGGACCTTTTTCCTATCACTCATTAAAGGCATAATTATATTGACATACTGCTCTTTTGGCCCACTGATCTACAAGCGTGAGCATTACGGCAAACAATTACAGTATTATTTTACAAAAAAAAGTTGTTCTGTTCCTAGAAATTAGTAATAAAGATTTGTTTGTTTGTAGGCATTTCACACACTTTTTGCATTGACCATGTATAATATTATTGATATAATCTATTAATTCTTAATTTAAAAGTTGCACAATTAAATTCAGGGTGCCTACGCCGTTTAGAAAAGCATGGAATTTGAGTAATTTCCAGGTCTGAAAAAACTATGGAAATTGAAAACTGAATGGAAAAATAATTTTGTTTCATTACTATTTCCCCTATTCAGTTTTCTGAAATATAAAATTAAGAATAAAAAAAAAATTTCATGGCAAAACTTAAGTGATAGTGATTATCGAACACGACTCAGACTGGACTTTGCTGGATCAAACCACGAAAATTCACCAAAGTGTTCATCTTGTCAGAATCTTGTTATCCGTTTGTCATTTACATTTTTTGACTCTCAAAAGGATTTGTCAGGCTGATGTTAAATTTTTCCATGCCAAGTAAAAATATAAAATAAAGAAATCAATAAAAGTAATAAAAAAAAAACCCCACTAGGTACTTACATTACTAGTCATTTACGGATATCTAAAAAATCTACAAATAGAAATCAAATTTTAACAAGTTGGCATTGCAGTATTACATAACAATGGTATTAGGGCTGCACGATATTGAAGAAAAATACAATAACTCATTAAATAATGCGATATGCAATACGAAAATGCTTAAAGTGTGTAAAATAAACTTAAATTATCTTTGAAATATATTTAAAATTATATAACCTACACATGTGTTTCACATTCTTTTTGTGACAAGAAAACATCCCTACAGCTTCTGAAAGTGAACATCAGTGTTTTACTGTAGTATAATAAGTGTTATTTTAACATCAGTGTAACCCTCAGGGTTCAGGGGTTCAGGTTATCCTACATTAGGTTTATTAAACAACAGAAACTGAATAATCAAATGTAAAAATAAAACACTGCTTAGTTTTCACTGTATGAATTAAATATATACTGATTATTATTAAAGCTACAAAAGTTATTCAGCCGAGAGCAGAGAGTGATTTTCTCTTTGTCTTTTGTACATGACTCCAGTTATTGCAAGCCGTTGCGATATGCATATCGCGATATATATACATTTGCGATATTTCGATAATTTCAATATATTGTGCAGCCCTAAAATGGTATCAGAATATAGTTCTCAGAATAAAGCAACTTCTCTGGGTTTATTGAATCATGTTAATTGATTTTGCTGATTTCTTTGGGAAAGGTTGAATTCCTGAACACGGTTATTGTGGATCTGCAGCGGAAGAACGAAGACCTAAAATCTAAACTAGAGAAGATGGCTGAAGCAGCGCTCAACGGAAACGGTGCAACCGAAATAGACACTCATAACAGGTGCTTTTTTATTTCTTTAAATCCCAGCATACACTCCCAAGAGTCACTCATTTAATCCTCAAACACAAACGTCTCCGTTAACTTAATTACTATAATTACTGGTTTTATATTAGTTGACTAACATAAAGATTTTGTAGTTCTTTAAACAAAAAGGTCATTGTGTGTACATGCATTTATAGAGGCGTATTCCTAAATGTAAAGAGTGTTACTTCAAGGTTTATTACTTAATTCTCATATATTGATTTGAAGTGGATTATTTCAGCTTGGGTTATCCATGTTTCGCCTTGTTCAGTTTATCATGTTAATATGCAAATAAAATGTTGTTTTACACAAGTATGTTGGCTAAATAAAAGCTGTTATTATATAAGTTCATGATGTTATGCAATGTCTAAGAGCTTGTCTTTTCTACCTAGTCATGCTGAGACTGTGAAGAAGAAACCCCCTCCCCGTCTCTTCTGTGACATATGCGACTGCTTCGACCAGCACGACACCGAAGACTGTCCCACGCAGGACCAGATGCTAGACTCCCCCCCGCACACCACCTACCACGGCAGTCCCAGCGATGAACGACCTTACTGTGACATCTGTGAGGTCTTCGGCCACTGGACAGAGTCCTGCAACGACGATCAAACTTTCTAGGGTTTTGCTACCATGATCCCGCAGCATTTATACTTGCAATACTATGCCTTGAATCAAACAGTGCACAAAAAGACTATTGTGAGTGTGTGTGTGTGGTTTTTCACTTGTGTGTTTACCACCATATAAGCCTAAACCTTTCAGTCACTTTAAAGCAAGCATCAATAGTTTACTCAGTGGCAATGTTACCTGCCTTTATTGCACTGAATGACTGTTCGGAGGAAAGAGTACCTTGACAAGTACCTTGTAGTAAATGCTCAATGTTTTTATGGTTAACCAGGAAAATGTGGAATTGCGGTTCTCTCTTTAAAGGTGTTTGGGTTCAGGTGTTTGAACTTCAGTGCTGACCTCTAGTGGAAGGGAGGCTTGACTTCTCAACAGCCCTTCACACGTCACAGAGTTTGGATACTGTAAGAGAAGTAATAATATAATAAGTTATTCTAGGATTGTGAAAATTTCATTATTTCTCAACAGAAAAACGAGTAAATGTGTCTGTTTCAATTACATATCTTTCAGGATGACTGTTAGGAAAACGTTTGCCCAAAAAGAATATAAAAAAAAAAAAA
Source organism: Rutilus rutilus (assembly GCF_951802725.1). Taxonomy (NCBI): domain Eukaryota; kingdom Metazoa; phylum Chordata; class Actinopteri; order Cypriniformes; family Leuciscidae; genus Rutilus; species Rutilus rutilus. The sequence continues at coordinate 5,318,413 of NC_140221.1, forward strand.
ACAAGTAACCATCATCTTACTGTTTTTGTTACTTTATTATGAGTTGTGTAGATCTGGAATGTATGAAGGGGGGGACTGTTTTCAGTCAAGTCAGCATGTTTCCCTGGTTGTTTGTGAGACATTTATTTGTATAAAGTTCAAATGGGGAAAATCTTATAGAAAGAAACTTCATAAAATATATTTTAAGTGCAAAAAAAATCTTTGTCGTGTTATATGTTAATTCTAATGTGCTGCTCTAAACAAAGTGTGTGTATGGCCCTGAAGAACTTCCTGACCTGTCTGTAGAAAACGTAGGGCTATTTGTCTCTTCTCAAAGCCAGACATGTTTTTCCAAAATGAAACTGCCTGATAAACGAAGCAGTGAGTCACAATAAACATCATTTTCAAATACAATTGTCTGATGTTGTCAATCTTAAGAATGAACTGGTTTTTCTTTATGTACCTCACTGGCCACACGGTCAAGATCAAGTACCCCTTCATCGACACTCAACTATAACTTGCGTTACTGAATAATACTTATACTGAATATCATTTAGCAACATCGTTGATATTTATGTCACTAATGTTATTTAAAAAAAAAGTTTGCTGTTCTTTACAAAGAAAAAAAAAAGCATGCGATTAATTTATTACATTATCTGTTTATAGTTTTAACTAAAAATTTACTAATAATTCAAGGTTCTGACTAGTTCAGAATTCATTCCATAAATCTTTGTTTGGCAATTAAACATTTTTTTCCCCATTTTATATATGGAAGCTTGTTTCCCCCACAGAATAAATTAAAGATAATTCTGACAAAGTCAAAACAAGTTAAAAAATGCCACTTATTGATGCATATGAATGATCTTACTGTTGAACAAAAAAGATTTTAATTATCAGCAAAAGCAAACAACAATAATCCAATTATTTCCCGCTAGACAAAATCAAGACCCGTCCCACATTTATTTAATAGGGAAGAAAAGTCTGGATTAAACACAAGTTGCTTTTCTGTGTTGTGGCATAAGTATATCCTAACTGTTACATATCCGCCAATAGTAGCCTATATCCGCCAATTCTTTCAAGTTGTTAAAACATATAATTTGTATTAATTAAAATTACTTTTAACATTCAAAAACAGACATGTTCCAAATCCAAAGCTTCATTGTATTGGTAGTAAACTGACTTACTTACTTACTTTTCCAATACACTCTCAGAAAAAAAGGTACAAAAGCTGTCACTGTGGCGGTACCTTTACAAAAGGTACGCCTTTGTACCAAAAGAGTGCATATAAGTCCCTCAAAGGTACATATTGGTACCAATCGTGTACATATTAGTACCTAAATGGTACATATTAGAACCCTTTTGAAGGGTACTGTCCCAGTGACAGCTTTTGTACCTTTTTTTTTGAGAGTGTACCTCCCTTTATTACAGTAAACAATTTATTTTTTGGACATTTCTGTAATATAATAAAAGTTTATATTATCTTTTATCAGGTTTCAAAGGTTGTAGTTCCTATTAACCAGACTGACTGTCACTTACAACATGTGCAGCTGCGACTTGCAAGTGACCCCTTTAATATGAGCCACAGAATATGATGTATTTCCAGTGCAAATAGTTCCGTCTCTTTGCATAAAAGTGAAGTGGAAATAAAAACCAATAATAGGCTGAAATGTACCATGATATTATGTCTGTAACATTTACCACTCTCATCTTTTATTTACATCAAAAGGCAGGCACATGTGTGACACATGTATAAATAATTTTGAAAATTGAATAGAAATAAAGTCTATATTTATGATAGTTTTATTATGAAACTAATACAATTGTATTACATACTAAATTGATTGATGTTTCTCTGAGGCTTCTTTATTATGTTGGCTTGAGAAAGCAGCATATGTTTAAAACATATTTTCATATATTTACATTTAAAGACGTTATCCTGTCGCGCCCTAGTGGACAGCATTAAGTATACGGCCTTCATTGCTCAGATAACGCAAATCAAGGGGATTTCTCGATTTTTTGGGAAAGTAATTCTGACCAGTTAGAAAAGATACAAGCGAGGAATGAGCTAGAGAGATAATATTCATATCACACATGCTCAGTTAGCCCCTCTTCCTTCCTGGAAAAAAAGCAGCCACATGTGACCATTCCTTCTTTCTTTTTTATCATTGTCTAGAGTGTTTGCGTGAAGCAATGCAGAGTCATACCATTTTAACCAGCGTTTTAGCTTCTAAAAGGCATAGCTAGCATGTGTCAAAGCTGTGTCAAGCTAACATAGCAAGTTTTATCATGGCTGTAGGTGTATATGGACAGTTGCAATCACAATATTGATGTAAAACAATATAACAACATACAATCATAACATAAAATTAGAAATGTATGTATTAATAAAGAACCCCTATTAATAGCCTGATATCTCTCCTTTTTAAGTAAAAATCAGACTAGGCATACATTTGATCTGTTCTGTGTTTTTAGTATTCCACAAGAGAGGAAATGCACAGATGTAGGGGTTTCGCAGCAAACATGAAGCATAAACACAAAAAGTTCTGTAAGCTTACACAGTATTAATAAATTTCACTGCTGATTTTGATCATTATATGTATTGTACTTCAGATAGGCCTATTGTAATAATTGACCAAAACCTGGCTGTTACCTGAAAATGTTTTTCCTTTTACAAGTCTTTTATACAGCCAATTGAACTAAGACACTGTCTGTGCACAAGTAAAAAAAAGATAATTCTTTAACATCAAAATTCTAGTTGATTTAATTACATTTTAATGAATGTTGCAAAGTTCTGCCCCTGTGGACTGTTGAAATCATCCCTTGTTATGGGGACAGTTGCAACATTTGACTGTGTATTTAAGTATAAATTGTAAATGTATTAACATATACACACAGTGTGGGTGGGTAGGCTATAGCTGAAAGATTTTGTTATATTAGAAAATTTGCTGTTCACTGATTCTAGCTTCTGTCTCTTTCTTTTCATGGGAACTGAGTAGGCTACACATGCTTACATTCATATATAAACATAAACATACACACATGTATGCCAGGAACTAACACTCCGGTTAATTATATTTAAAATATACTTTTTAGTCTAACAGTATCACCAAAAACATCCTGATACTTGACTGCGGTTTTATGGTGCCAAGCGCCCCCCAAAGGAAGACAGACGCGCGTCAACCCACCGGAAGTAGTTGTTTAGCCACACCCCCTTGCATCCGCCATGTCCTGCGACTACATGGGAAGGCGGGCGAATTTGAAAGAAGAGCGGAATCGTTTATATCCAAAGAGACGGCATTTTTTATTACGTGTTTTTGTTTGATATTATCCCATACAACACAGTCAGATATCGAGTAGTGTGCGTAAAACACAGGCACAGCTCTGTTAGCATACATGCAGCATTGCTGTTGTTGTCGCATTTTAAGTTTCTCGTGTGTTCAGTGTTAGCTTAACGTTACTGCTTTAGTGTCTGGATCTGGATTGTCTCGCAAGATGAGCAACAAAACTACGCGATTAACGTCGAGGAAAAGCAGCGATGAAATCAGAAGTGAGTGTTAACTTATTACTCTGTACGAGCATGACATTTAGTCTTTTAACAGGGCTGCTACTGTCTAATGCTACCGAATGGTCGTATGGGAGAAACGGTGCGAAATGGCTTTATGATACTAAAATGTTCTACTTTGTGTTAGTAAAACACTAATATTGTTGTCTTTTTAAAACACAAATGTTGTTGTTTGTGCTCAGAGTCAAATGGAAAGAGTCCAGCACGAAGGAGGTCCTGCAGATTGTCTGCAAATGATGAAAATCTGGCCTCTAAAGTTGTGGTGAGTTCACAAGCTGCTCTCTCTTCAAACCAACTTGAACTGCAATTAAATTTTACAGTCTATGTGAGTTCACTAGAAAGTACTAAGGCTAAACGTCTACAGGAATGCAAAAAATGTGTAATATTGTGTCAAATATTAGAAGTATTTGTCATTTACTCACCCTCATGCTGTTCCAAAGCTGTATGAGTTTTTCTTCTGCTGAACACAGAAAAATATATTCTGAAGAATATAGCCAACCAAACAGTTGATGTACCCCATTGACTTCCATAGTATGGAGAGAAAAAAATACTATGGAAGTCAATGGGGACCATTAATTATCTGGTTTTCCAACATTCTTTAAAATATCATCTTTAATGTTCAACAGAAGCAAGAAATGAATATTTCTTATGTAATGTTATCCCTTTAAAGGTAGGGTAGGCAATTTTTGGAGAGTCTAGCAATAATACTGAGCTAGCTTTGAAAGCATAAGATCCCACCCTCGCTTCAGAGCATCTCCAAAGGCATGACTCCTTCAAAACAAACAACTCGTACAGCAGGGAGCAAACAAGAGTGTCAGGAGAGACGACATTAAACAGCCTCATGTCTCAAAGCACATAGTTATGAACATAAACTTAAAGAGCACTGACCTGTACCACCTGACAGCTGCAGATTCATTTCGCCGTTGATAATGTTGGCATTGAAACGCATAAATTCAAGTCACGAACCGCTCTGAGTATGACGTCACTGGTTTCCATCTTTTCCGAATGACGGTAGTTATGGTGTGAACAGCATGAGCTGGTTGTTTTGGCTCAGGAGGAACTGTATAAGGCGGCTGCTGTTTGTTTTTGGCAGTCGGTGACTGACGTCTGTCTAACTCTGCATAGCATAAAATGCGCTGATGACGTGTGTTGTCTGCGCTAGCAGGTGTGCGAAGGTATGAAAATACATAAGTTGTTAGGCAGGTATAATTCGATCTGAAAGTAATGATTGGACAAACATTTTATGGTCCTACACCTTCCGCAGACGATATACACATACAGTCGTGCTCAAAAGTTTACATACACCTTTCAGAATCTGCAAAATGTTAATTATTTTAACAAAATAAGAGGGATCATACAAAATGCATGGTTTTTTTTTTATTTAGTACTGTCCTGAATAAGATATTTTAGATAAAAGATGTTGACATACAGTGCGTGCAGAATTATTAGGCATGTTGATTTTCTGATCATATTTTTTTTCCAGGCACATTTTACCAATTCCACCACATTGATCTTAATAATTACTATTAATTTTGTATTTAATCATTTATAAGCGATATATACTTGTTCATGAAGGCTAGAAATGAAAAATGCCTTATATTCAGGTGTGCAGAATTATTAGGCACGTTTTCTTTTACAGATAAAATAAGCCAAAAAAGAGATTTAGCTAAGACTGAAAAGTCAAAAATTATTAATTGCCCATGAGAAAGATGCAATACTATAAATGGCAGTTAAGGCATTACCATTGGACAGTGAAATGCTCATTGGGTCAGCAGGGTCAGACAAATACAGGTGGAGAAGAAAAGACACGTGTTAACTGCAAAAGAATTAGGAATTAAGGTGAAGAATTAAGTGTGAAACCATCAGGAACCCTTTAGTCTCCAGCGCCACCGTTTTCCAGAACTGCAATCTACCTGGAGTCTCCAGAAGAGCAAGCTGTCAGGGTCTCAGAGACTTAGGTTAGGTAAAGAATCCTAAAAATGACCCCCTCTTAATAAGAATCACAAGCTGAAGTGTAGTAAAACACATGAAGATACATTTTATAGGCTTTATAGACAGACAGATTGAGAGTGACTCTTGAAGGACCAGCACCACATCCTCTTGTACCACTGTTTGAAGAATTCATCTTCCAGAATCTGACAGTAAGTTTTGGGAGTTCATTTTTAGTCCATCTCTGCAAAATGGACTTCAGGGTAGGAGATGGACTAAAAATGAACTAAAAATGAACTCCAAAAACTTGCTGTCAGATTCTGGAAGATGAATTCTTCAAACAGTGGTACAAGAGGATGTGGTGCTGGTCCTTCAAGAGTCACTCTCAATCTGTCTGTCTATAAAGCCAGTCTTATTTTATCTGTAAAAGAAAACGTGCCTAATAATTCTGCACACCTGAATTAAAGGCGTTTTTCATTTCCAGCCTTCATGATCAATTATATATCACTTATAAATGATTAAATACAAAATTAATAGTAGTTATTAAGATTAATATGGTTTGGAATTGGCAAAATGTGCCTGGGAATAAAATATGATCAGAAAATCAACGTGCCTAAGAATTCTGCACGCACTTTGTAGTCGTCAAGACAAAAATATTATATTTAATATATACATTTATACATAATTCTGGATTACTGTTTTGTTACTGTTCCTGTTCGACTACAGTAAATGGTTTAATAGGTCTTGAAGAAAAAAGTAGCACTGAATTAAATGTAAATCTAGAAATTTATTTCATTTTTCTTCCCATGTTAGTCATTATTATTAAGCTGACGAGTTCTTTTTCTTGGCTTATTGTAATAATCAACACTCTAACGTTTCAATAACTTTAAGTTAAAGAAGTGTAACACTTTAGAAAATCAATATTTTAAATTTGTGAATCGGTAGAAGATAGAATCACGATTCAAATATGAATAGATTTTTTTTCTCCCCCAGCATCTAAAACGTAAATGATTTACATTTACGTTTTAGATGCTGCCACTACATTGGTATTGTTTGTTTTCACGTCTATTCAAATGCAAGTAAATGTAGGCTATGTGTGGTAGAACCACACTTTACATAATATACATAAATACACAAGTTTAGAGTTAGGATAGAAAGCTTTATCTACTTAAACAACTTAAATTCCAAAGACAATGAATGAAGAAAGAACTATTTCTATAGTCTACAGAGCCTATTATTGTAGAGATGACACTTATAAATTAAGAGTTTGTAAATAATTTACAAGTACTTTATCACTTTATACTTATTATAAAGTGTTACTGAATCATGCAACAGTAAACTTGGTGATTTAGCTCTTTATAATAGAGGTGTAATATTATGTCTTTCACTTTTAAGGCTCCACCTGTGGCTGTGAAACGCTCGATCACTGTCAGGAAGATTGCACCCAGGAAAACTCAGGTAATTCTGACAAGCCCAATATCATGCTTATGATTGTTTTTTTAACTGTTTCACCAATACATAATGTTATCATATGGAAATGTTCTTCAAGGCCCCGTCTGACAGTAACAAGGAGAACGTGGAACATTCATCTGAAGTGCCAACAAAGCTCTCCAAAGTTCTGACATCATCCCCAGCTGTAGCAACAGCTCTCAAGACCGTGGTCCTCTCGCCCATCCTGCCTCCTTCATCACCCTCCTCTCATCCCAAAGAACCACAGCAGGACCCCGTCTGGTCCCAAAAAGTGCAGCGCTCCTACAGTCGCCTGAGTGTGGGGGACAAGTCCTTTGAAAGCCCCAAAGGCCAGCCTGCACCTTCCTCTTCTCCCAACGACCGAAAGACCCTGTTTGGTTTTGAGAGGCTGCAGACACCAGAGGTGATGCGTAAAACTGAGAGATCTCGAATAGTTCCTTTAGGCTCTGCGTCCTTCTCCCTGGGGTCTTTTAACGTCTCCGCTGCTGACGACAGTGCGTCACACCCTCCCGAAGTGGATCCAAACATCCCTGGTGTTTGTCTGGGGAAGAAGACCACCAGGAGGAAGCGTGTTCAACAGATTAAGGTGAGAGAGAGAGAGAGAGTCGGGGAAGCATTTCTGCCATGGAATCAAAATATAAAGAAGGTTGTTGTGACTTTTTGTCCTGTTTAAACTGAGAATTGTGAGAGATTTCTCACACAATTCTGAGTTTATAAACGTGAGGTTTGATCTCTGGATTCTGAGGAGAAAAAAAGTCTAAATTGTGAGATAAAATGTCATAAATACTAGGGCTGGGTAAAAAATATCGATTTCTCGATTTGAATCGATTCTCATTTTTACGAACCTATATAGATTCTTAAATCCAAAGAATCGATTAGTCATCCTGTTCTCAGTTGACGAATTGAATGTAACATTGTAGCGCGCATCCCATCCAATCACAATAATCTTTGTGCTTTGTTACTTTTGATATGAAACAAAGTTTCAGATTTCAAATTACGTCCATTTTCTTACGAAATTCAAAAACATAAATACCGTTTTGGTGCTGTGGCGTGAGATCGCTCTGGCTCAGCTCAAGAGAAGCAACACATGATCTTCTCTTCGTCTTAATAATACCAGTTACCGCGCGAGATAAACATGAATGAGCATCTGAAAGTGTGTTAAAAGGTAGAGTACAACTTATCGAAATCACTTGACATGGAATCGCTCAATCAGTGTTTCAGCCGTGGAAAGACGTCAGTAAAACAGTCATGTAACGTCACATTTGCTAAATATATGCACCATATTACATATTCATTATAATTTTTAATGTTCTTCAATATTTAATGCATGGTTAAATAAACCTGGCAAGTTTTTATGACAGTCACCATTTAAATGTTTATATATCATAACTTAAAGGTATAGTGGAGGATTTTCCCGAATTTTAGAAAAGAACCGCCCTCTCCACTTTTTGAAAAAATGCACATGCGCAACACTCTACCTGCTCCCGAGAGGGAACGCCTATTAAACGTGTGCACGAGAGAGCATGCATGAGCCTAGTTCTCCTCGTGCACGCTCCGTTTACAAGTTGCTGTTGGCATGGCTCATACAAGCCTACTTTCTGTCGAGTAGAAACTTCACGACTGAGACATCAGTGGGAAGCACAACCTGTGCTTTTAGTGCACGCCAGCGTGTGAAATATTCTCCCAAAAACACTCTGGTCTTGTTTCTTTCTTCAGAGGCCTTTCTCTTCTTGTCATACAATTCGTAGACACTTTTTCTCTTGCGACCCTCAGACATTTTGAAAAAACCCGGTGAGAACGGCGAGCTTCAATGAATGGCTGAAACCGTAGCTCACCACCATAGACAGTATATAAACGGCTCACCACACATATACACCTGAAAGTGCGCATGCGCAGAAAGCGAAAACTACCTAGGGACGAGCACGTGCGACGGCCTTACGTAAACATATCACCAGAATGATTGACAACTAGGAGGACCAATAGTCTTGATGATCCACCCGGAAAAAGAAAATCCTCCACTATACCTTTAATTATTATAAAAATAAATAAGTGTAATTTAAGTGTTTGTATACAAATCAGTTAATTTTTACCTTCAATAATAGTAGGCTACAACTGACTCCCATAGTTTACAGCATTAGTTAGATTTGTTTTCATTGCGAAAATGTACCATATATTGTACCTGATATCCAAAATAATCAGTATTGAATCGAATCGAATCAGAATCGAATTGCAAGCTTGTGAATCGAAATCGAATCGAATTGTGGAATTTGTGTCAATACCCAGCCCTAATAAATACTGTGGCGGAAACAAACAAACAACAACAACAACAAAAAAACGAATTGCAAGATGAGGAAAAATGTTTGAGATTTTTTGAGATATAAACTTGCAATTGTGAGAAGAAAAATCATTTATATTTGTATTCAGTGGCAGAAACGAGCTTTTGTATGATATAAAACATCTCAATCAGTTTAAAGGTGAATTGTGTCATTTCTGCTTCACCAAATTGAGTTGCGTAAATGACTGTTTTCCCCTTATTAAACACTTCTTATTAATTCCCTTTGATCTGTTGTAATGTTCTTCCTGCTCTTTCAGATGTCAGAGTTGGATTTTCTTGCCGCAAAGTTGAATGCAGAGTTTGAGGAAGCGGAAAGTTTTGATCTGTTTGTTGAATGAAATTTCACAAAGAGCTTCACGAGCTCTGGACATTTTCAGGACACGTCACATTTGACAACTTCTATTTTTCATTACGCTGATTGTCATCTGTTTGTTCCTGCTTGCAAAATCTTGATGGGTTTAACTAAAGCATGTTTTAAAAGATCAAACAAATGTATTTTTTTGTTCTTATATAATATAATGCTACAGTCATCATTCAGAGATTTCACCATTAAAAACACATTGTTGAAGGTGATCTTTATTTCACTTTCTCATATTAGATGGTTAAAATCATTTAGCCCTTTCTAGGCCTTTTTTGTCTCGTTCCTTAAATGTGCGTTAATGTGTTTCATCACTACACAACTGTAGTCGCCTAGTGTTTTAATAAATAGCATTTTGGAGGAGTAAGAGATTGTAAAATTCAACATTTTTATAGTAAACATTTTTTTCTCTGATCCTTTGGCAGCAGAAGGGATGATCACTGGTACGTTATCATACTCTTCTCATATTACATTTATATTCATAAATTATGTCTGGATAAATTCCATAACTTTGAAACTTTAATAGCCTTTAAATTCAAGATTAGTGTATGCTGTGTTCTGCGAGCCATCTTTGCTTCATGTCCTGTTTTCCTGTGCCTCACCACTAGAGAGCACTTGATCATCGATGTATATTTGTCCATCTATTGTTAATGTTCTAACATGGTTTCAGAGCATTTGTTTTGCGGTATGTCGGAGGTTCTGTACATTAATCAGTCTGTCAACACACAGTCCATCCATCAATATCAGAACCTGACTGCTCTATAGCGTGCAGCTGCGGTGGATCAGTGCCTGTGTGAAGACAGATCTGTTGACATGCTGAAATCGATTGTTATACTGATCCAGCTATGCTTGTTTAAAATAAATGTTGTCTTATTTAACATGGTCTTTTGTTGTCTGATCTTTTATGTAATGAGAGGGAAATAAGAGACTAATAGTTGTGAGACCATCACACAGTTTGGTTACACTTTATTTCGATACTCCACTTTAGACATTCTATTAACTATAAGTTACTACATGTCAACTATCTTTCATTAATGTGCAACTTTATGTTAACTAGCTCGCAGTAGAATATTAGTAGACCATTAGGTTCGGGTTATAATAAGATGACGTAGTTGCTAAGTTACTTACGGCTAGTAGAGTGTCGAAATGGTGTTTCCCAGTTTTATTGTGCAAGGCGACTGACTGATGAGTGACTCACTTTGACTACATGTATATCTTGTTCAGCGTGAATCTCTTTAACTGCAAACTTCGTCTAGCCTGGACTGTTAAAAGGATAGTTCACCCAAAATCGAAAATTGAAACCTGTTTGAGTTTCTTTCTTCTGTTGAACTCAAGCGATGATATTGTGAAGACTATTGGTAACCAGACAGTTTCTAGTCACCATTGACTTCCATAGTACAAATACTATGGAAGTCAATGGGGCCAGACTACTATTTGGTTACCAATAGTCTTCAAAATATCATCTTTAACATTTGGAAGGTTTGGAACAACTCTAGGATGAGTAAATACTGACAGAATTTACATTTTTGGGTGAACTATCCCTTTAAGCAATAATGGGGAGAATTCTTATCAATGAAGTTTATATATATACATAGTGTATGTGTGTGTGTGTGTATTTTAATATAGAATAATATAACTTAACATTACAGAATTTCGTTTGGACTGCTAAATCTAATTTGGCTGTGCAACAATAATCAATGTGAGGTGAATATTTCCTGAAGACATGCTGGCAATGAAGTCATTGTCCTTCTGCATTCTGTATTATATAATAAGAGGAAGTTGATGGGAAATGATTGTCCTTGTCTGGCCTTCATTCAGGGCTCAGCTGTGTTTGGGTCTGTGTCCATTTGTTTTTTTCTGAAGGTTAAATCTCACTGCAGTTTGACATTGATCATGATTGGGTGCCTGACAGTGTTACACAATTTCTCATTGATTGTCTCTAGCACGGAATGGAATGAACGAATAGGAAACGCATCATACCCGCAAACACTGGAGATCTGCTCATACGCTTATAATACGAGCTTAAAATTCCCTATGATGCTGGCTTATATTTAAGCAAAAAAAGTGTTTTTGTCTCTTATGAATATGGTCATTACAGTTAAATTTTTTTTTTGTTTAATATTGTCAAAACTGCACTGAAAAAAGTTAGGATTGACTTTGAAACAAATTTCAGTAAATTCCACAAATAATTACAATGCATTAAATTAAACATTACTTTTTGAAGTAGAAAGACTGAAACAGTATTTTCTTGTAAAACGTCTTCCAGGAATGTTTTTACAACTTTTGAAAAATAGTTTTTACAGTGTTTATTAGCATTACAGTTTTTAAATAAATGGCACTGTTAGACAGTGCAGCAGAGCATGGTCTCTATATTGTTTTGCAACAAATAATTAGTAGAATCATAAATTACATTTAAAATGTTTTTCGATGACGCAGTTTTATGAAACTTTAGAAAGTCCCAGAGCAGCTCTGATAAATAAACTGAAGTTCCAGTCAGGTCAAAGCATTTGCACTCCGGTCCTCTAAATAGACATTGTCAGGTATTGAGAAAGACTTTTAAGAAAGCTGGAGGACTTCTCTGAGATGAAAGTATCCAAATTTTAGCCACTGCTCAGGAAAGACAAAACCAAGAAAATCAATGGTGGATAGTGGAATTTTGTCCTTTTTTTACACTTGATTTGTTTGTGTCCCTGAGACTCAACAAAATTCATGCAAAATGCATTTCATACCTAAAGCATAGGGCAAGTCGCTTACTGTAAGTCTTGATGATATTTACATGTAGCTTTTTTTTTTCTGTGAGAATTTTTAACATTCAGTCTATATACTTTAAAGGTCGATTCTTTTTATTTATATGACAATGTCTGTGAGTAATATGAAGTAGTACCATCTGTGATTGTATTAAACACACTGAACTTTTGTGAAGTTATATATTCATCTTTTTTTTCTGAATCATATTTAGCTTCATCAATGTTTTTGACATTTCTGATGTTTCACATTGTTAAATCTTGGCATGGATGGTGAGGGAAAACATGTGCCTGTGAACGTGTGTTAAGTTTAATGTTGTAAATTTAAATTGATTCTCAATGATTCCATCCTCATCTCTGTTGCATTAACGTTTGCATCAATAGTGATGACAGATACAAGCCCAGGCCTGAAGCAAAGGAAACTATGAACCATAGAGCAAAAATAATAATAATAGTAAGGTTACTAATGTATCAAAGTTTTATTTAAATGACCTAACAACCATATACAAGGTCAAATCAAAAGATGAACTTCTCTTTTTTTAAACATTCATAAATAATCTCTAAGGACCTAAAAAAATTATAATTGAATAACATCATGCATGCATCTTATTTAATCTGATGCCCAAATAATAATAATAATAAAGTAGCCATTGCCTATAATGGAAAATAATCTCCCCTTCAAGAGTTATTTTATCTTAAAAATTGATGTTGTTACCATTGTTGCACAAATTTGCCACGGGCACTTCAGACAGTGATAGGAATTATTGACATCTGGTGCTCACACTGTTCTGATGGCTGCTGGAAAATCAGCCATGTCAAATAAAGGGGACGGACAGACATAGATAGAAAGGTTGTGAAAATAGCAGAGCTCTCATCGTCTCTCCCGAACCCTTCAAACACGCAGCATTTGTTTGGTGTGGCTTATAATAGGCATTTTCATATTTTTTTTCCCTTTTGAATTCAGTATTGCAATTGTCCTTTTAAATTGGTATTACACAATACTTATTCTTCTTAGATCCCTTGAGGAAGTCTGGCTTCGTTTCTCTGTAACCATTTTACGGTAAGATATTGCAACAAGCTAACCTTTTGTATTATTTTTTATGTAGAGTAATAAAATTAACGAGATATGTAGTACAGTTTATTTGATTCTTTTAAGAATTTTTTTAATTCCTGTTTAATTGTCTTAAATCAAGTATATTTTATATTAACACTTTTGTTTAGATGATTTAAATGTCAATGCTTAAAACGTCAGTGATTTATTCAGATGTTCTAGTAGGTTTAATTGTCAGCCATGCTTTACCATGTGCACAACATGTGTCTTTTTGTTACAGATTTTCTTTTTTTTACTTTTTAAATTACAAGCACTATCATACCTCTAACATATCTATTCCCACAGTACTTCCCATTACACTGAGAGGCAGATGACGCTTTGTTGCTCTGGAATCAAGGAAATTGCAACCGTTTTACAACTCAAGAACTATTGAATTCAGTTCCATTATCTTTCTGAGAAAAAGCAAGAACACAGGCAATGGCTCATCATCAGATACATCGCCATAGTCAACACCATCAGCATCCTCACCATGAGAGTCGGCACTCATCTCATCGTCACCACCATGGTGCACACCTTCCAGAGGAACATGAAGATAAGAGGTGATAGATTTACACGTATTTGTAATAAAAGCACTTTTGTACATTTATGTAATAATAAAAAAGTCATTTATATATAAATATAAATGTGCATAATGGGGGTCCCTCACATGGGGGTTGCATTTATCTTAAAGCACCACATTGTTTTAATGTAAAATGCAGATAAATACAACATTAGAAACAATACAAAAAATATTTTATTCCATGTTTACACCTGGCATTAAGATGCGTTTTGGTCGATCGGATCACAAGTGGATGACGCTAAATGTGGGGGCAGTTGTGGCCTAATGGTTAGAGAGTCAGACTGGTAACCCGAAGGTTGTGGGATCGATTCTCAATACCGGCAGGAAATGACTAAGTTGCCCTTGAGCAAGACACCTAACCCCCAATCACTTCCTGGGTGCCGCAGTGAATGGCTGCACACTGCTCCGGGTGTGTGTGTCTATGGTTTGCAGTGTGTGTGTTCACCTATAGTGTTCACTACTCACTGTTTCTAATGTGTGTGCACTAACTAGGATGGGTTAAATGCAGAGGACAAATTTTGAGTATGGGTTAGCAAACTTGGCCTTCACGTCACTTAAAGGGATACTCCACTTTTTTTGGAAATAGGCTCATTTTACAACTCCGCCAGAGTTAAAGAGTTGAGTTTTACCGTTTTCAAATCCATTCAGCCGATCTCCGGGTCTGGCAGTACCACTTTTAGCATAGCTTAGCATAGATCATTGAATCGGACATGACCATTAGCATCTCTCTCAAAAAAGAGAGAATAATCAAGAAACTTTGCTGCCATACCATGGGTGCAGCAGGCGTAATGATATGACGCAGCGCCTGAAAATAGTCCCCAGCTCAGTAACTTCCAACGTGACCGGGACTAAGTTTGTCTAACCTATTAGACCTATTTTCAGGCGCTGCGTCATATCATTACGCCTGCTGCACTCATGGTATGGCAGCAAAGTTTCTTGATTATTACGCAGGAATGAGAGTATAGTTCCTAGCCATATCAGCCTAGAAAATCGCAACTTTACATTTTCTGTCGGTCTTAGTACATGATGTAACTACAGAAGAGTCAAGTTTTAAATAGGAAAAATATCGAAACTCTTTGGTCACTCTTTGCTCATGGACCCGGAGATCGGCTGAATGGATTCGAAAACGGTAAAACTCAACTGTTTAACTCTGGGGGAGTTGTAAAATGAGCCTATTTCCAAAAAAAGTGGAGTATCCCTTTAACTTAAAACTAAAAAGTTTTGAGCTTTTCCACTTTCGACCACTTCCAGAGGTCATCGAAAGTGCATTTGACCGGACTGCTTTCGTACTGTAAACGCTCATGTGATCGAATGTGTTCAAACAGCCACAGAAGACTGCCTACTCTCCGCCTACTGATCTAATGTGTAAACTTTATGGGAAGCGCGCTAGCCAGCTTTGTTGGCTGAAGACCCAAGTTTGGTTTGAAGACAAAAAACATACCAAGCACAATGTTCTCTCAACATTCCTGATTTGTAACACACTCTTACAGTGTTCGCCGTGGTCTTGCG
The DNA here is from genome assembly GCF_951802725.1 of Rutilus rutilus. Lineage (NCBI taxonomy): Eukaryota > Metazoa > Chordata > Actinopteri > Cypriniformes > Leuciscidae > Rutilus > Rutilus rutilus. The sequence goes on from NC_140221.1 coordinate 5,333,969, forward strand.
GCTGTCAGAGCAGGAACAAAAGCTGACGCTCTCCGTATGTTTTTCCGTCGTCTCCGGTCGTGTTCATATGTTAGGGTGGCTTTTTAGGATAGAAAGACAAAAAAACTACACATTTACCCACCCATGCCTTGAAGATATCAGGACAGAAGTGGTTAAAAGTGGACAAAAGAGACGGATTAAAATACCAGGTGTAAACGGGGCCAAAATGCAAGTACCGTCTCCTGAATGGTTGATGAGCATTGCTAAGCAGTTGCTGACTAGCCCATGTCAAAAGAACTCATCTTCAGGTCTTTTATGCTATTCAAGAAACATGGTTTTGAGGTATCATTGTGTAAAGCAAAAATGGAGGGGATGAGTTTATACATAAATAAGTCATGAGTTTTGAATAAGCAGTAGTAATAGTGATTCCTGCCTTAGTAAGAGCTACTAATTATTTTTCTTCACTTTCATCTATAGTGCCTCAGATGGCAGCAGTGGTCATCTCATTCATGAGCATTATAACCATCATCACTCCCAAGCTAAAAGCCATCATCATCACCATCGTCATTATCAACAACCTCAAGATAAACATCACACACCAGAAAAGAAAACTCACTCTAAAGCTTCAGTGACTTCCTCAAACTCTTCTGGGTCTTCCTCTAGTTCAAAGTCTTCATCAAGCTCATCCAGTTCCAGTTCCGATTCCTCTTCTTCTGATTCCTCTTCCTCCTCCAATTCCTCTTCATCTTCTTCCTCCAAATCATATTTTTCCAATTCTAGTTTTTCGTCTTCCTCTTCCTCTGGTTCTTCTTGGTCATCTGAAGCCAGTCTGGAAAAAGCCCCATTGGCTTCTGAGTCCAAGCGAGCAATTAAACGTCCACAGCACTCACAATCATGTATGGATATCAGCAGAGGACGGAGAGCCTTTGAGGATGAAGGGGATGATGAGGATGATGCAGATACAATGCCTTTATTGGAAGCTAATGGCCAAAAGAAGAAGTCTACAAGCATGGAAAAGAACTTGACAGTCAAAGAAAAAAGTGGAGGGACTGCCAAGAAGGCAACGTATTCTCGAGAACAGAATGAAAAGGGAAAGAAGGGGCTAGAACAGAATCACGCTAAAGCGGCTGCAAACATAAGAAAGACCAAGTCTATGGAGGTTCTGTCCAGGCGAGTGGATCATGCTGGTGCTGGAGACTTGGATGAGAAAGAGCTGGTGAAAAGGAAACAAGAGGCCCATAAGGTCTTTGTGAAGGAGAAGATAAAGTTTTCTGCCTTTTTGAATGAAATCACAAGGCAGGTGCTTAGCCCATTAAGACTTACTTCCCTTGGGGTAACAGATGTTCATAGACCCTCGAGCCCTGGGCAGACTTCAACATCTCCAAAGGCATTGTCCCCAAAGCCTGAACATAAAAGTGAAAAGAAGTCAAAAATTACTAGAAGCCGGCCGGGAAGCAGTGCTAGCTCCATAACTTCAACTGCTCATTCCCATGTTAGCAAACACTCGCACTCCAGTAAGCACTCCCATTCCAAACGTCACTCACATTCAAGCAAGACCTCCCGCTCCAACAAGCATCCTTATTCTGAAAGGGACCTCATCAATCAACAACAGCATCAGGCTGTTCCCAGGCGTCGTCATGATAGTGCAAGAAGTGATACAAGCAATGATACAAGCAATTCTAGCTCTTCCTCAAAATGTCTTTCATCTGGGACTGAACGTGGTCACAAAGGTCAGAAGCAGCGCCAAATTGCCCCCAAAGAGAAACATTTCAAATCATCGAATCATCGAAATTCACACCACAAATCATCTCCATCACACCACCATCACAATGAAGATTATCATAGCCCACCTTCATGTCCTTGTTCTCCAGAATCAGAAAACCACCATCGTCATTCCCATCAAGAACCTCATCACCATCATTCCCATCAAGAATCTCATCACCATCATTCCCATCAAGAATCTCATCACCATCATTCCCATCAAAAATCTCATCACCATCATTCCCATCAAGAACCTCATCACCATCATGCCCATCCAGAATCTCATCACCATCATTCACCATCGCCATCTCATCAGCATCATGGAACTCATCATAGCCCATCACCACACCATCATTCTCCTTCAGATTCCCATCCTCCTCCTCCAGATTCCCATCACCATTCCTCATCTCCATCACAATACCGTCATGGAGCTCACCGCAGCTCAACACACTCTTCTAAGTCAGGGACTCACCATCATCTTTCCCATCCAGAAGCTCATCCTTCTCACAAAGAATCACACCACCACAGCCACCATCAACATTCACCTTCACCGCCACATCACAACCATGGAAGTCACAGCACCTCAGTTTCAGAACCTTCCCACCATCATTCCCGTTCAAAATCTCACCACTATAATTCGCCTACTCCTCCTCTCCACCACCATGGAGAGCATGGTAGTACATCTCATCTTTCTACTGACTCAGATACTCACCACCAGTCTGATGTGAAATTGCAACACCATCATTCTGACCATGATTCCTCTCATCCCAAATCTCACCATCACCATCACCATCATCATTCCCATCCTAATAACTCATCCAACACCATCCAACACCATCACACTTCTGATTCTCACACTGAACCTCGCCAACACTCTCGTTCTCATAATGCATCCCCAACACCGGAACACCATTATCATTCTTCTCATTCTGACTCTCACCATAGTCCTCATCAACATCACCATCACTCATCTGACAGTTATCCAAAAGGCCCTGCTCACTCTAATCCAGCCCATCATTATGAAAATCATCCTAACGCACATTCAGAATCCCAAGATCACAGCGCATCACATCCTAAAGGACACCTTTCCCGTTTAGAACTCCACCACCACAGTGATCATGATCCTCCGGAATCTCACCCAAACCATTTCCCCTCAGGAAGTCATGAAAACCCCCCTGTTGAACCTGATCATTACCATCACCACAAATCTCAAGAATCCCACCATTATTCCCATTCAAATTCCCATCACCATTCCAATCCAGAGTCTAACCATCCTCAACATCATGAGCATTCAGAATCTCATCATCGTTCCCAACCAGAATCCCACCATCATCATTCTCAAGATCACCATCATTACCATGACAACCCAGAATCGCAGAATCAGCATTCCAATACAGAACATCATTCTGAATCGAACCACTATCGAGATCATCACAGTGATGATCACCAGAGTCATCTTCGCCACTCTCCAGTTGGCCAGCGGTCCACTTCTCCTCATTCTAACAAGTCAGATTCATCCGCTAACTCCACTATCCAGGACGACCAATCCACAGTGAGTTACCAAGAGTCATCCTCATTCCTAAAAGTGAGTATTTTTTCTTTAGTGTTAAAGTAGAATGAAAACATACATATTTTATATCATTTGTTGTTGGGTTTTCCACATTTGCAACCAATTTCACCTTTGCTTAGGAAAAGGACTCAGAATTGGAGAGATTAATGTGAGTCCATTGTTTACTGTTGCATTCTTTTTTTTTGCATGCAGCCTGCTAAACTTGGGGTCTGGAAATTGCTTTTCAGCTTTATTTGGATGGTAGTGAAACAATTTGCTTTAAGACACACTCAGATGTAAATGATCCCCTCCTGGCATGCCATTACTCATAGAAGCGCTGTGTCTCTTACAGGCTATATGTAATTGTATTCATGGTGGTGTCTGTCTGTCGATTCAATCTAGGATGTTACAGGAGCAGAATGAGGTTCTCCACCACAACTTGCTGCAGACCACTGTGCGAATGGAATGTATGGGATCTGAATTCAAAACTGGCCACCAGCTCATTGAATCTGAGTTACAAAGAACTCGCATAGAGCTAAACAGCTTATTGGAGCGGTTCACAAGGTTAGACACAAGACTAAATTGTACTGTGCTATATAACACATTCTATTCTATTCTATTCTATTCTATTATATTGGATTAATGTATAATGCATGTACGTAAAATGGACCAGTCCAAAAAAAGCTGTTTTTAGCATGATTTGAGCTCAAACTTTCAGTCAGGGTTTGTGGTTTTACAGGCAGTGCACATCCTCCAACACGCACTACATCATCACATTTATTCATTTTGCATACACTAATTTTTTTTTTCATACACAACAGATGTATTTTTTTAATAAGAGGATATATGAGACACGACTTTTTATGACAAAGAAGAATTTTTATGGCATTTAACAATTAATGTGTTGTTTTAGCTTTTGATAGTTTTATAAGATTTGCTCCAACAAGAGAAACAGCCCTGCAGGTTTCTCTAATATTTTCATCTGAGCAAACCCAAACTACCCTTGTGAAAAAGAAGTGTGCTTAATTGTACTGAATGTGTGTTAAATGTATTTACCAAAAATTCATATAATATTAATTAAAAGGCCAATTGAGTGTACTTAAAAATAATACACTTTCATGATTTCAATATTATAAATCATTATGTTTTAATAATCTTTTGTCATTCATAAGAAGTACACTTATTTTAATGTGTTGACTAAAGCACATGTAAAGTACTTGATTACAATTAAAATTGTAGTGTGGTACTTAATAATACATTTAAAGTAAATATATTTGCAATTGCAATTTCAGCATTACAAATGTGTAACTACAAATATATTTAAATACCTGACATACAAGATTCTACAAGAAATTGCATAAAATGATGCATTAGTTTACCATAAATGCTTGTCAATACATTCGGCAGTACACTTCAACCATATTTCAATATGAAGATGTACTTAAGTCCCACTTAAGTGGGTCAGAAAAAACACTTTAAAGTTCCACTAATTGCATTTAACATAACTTTGAACTATAATACATATTTTTATTTAATTAAGTAAATAATTAATTAATTAACATGCAATTAAAGGGTTTAGTTCACCCAAAAATTAAAATTCTGTCAGTAATTACTCACCCTCATGTTGTTCCAACCCCGTAAGACTTTCGTTCATCTTCGGAACACAAATTAAGATATTTTTGATGAAATCTGAGAGCTGGCTCACTCCTTCATAGGCTGCTAGGTAATTGCATCTTCCGGCCCAGAAAAGTTAGTCAAGACATCGTTAAAATAGTCCAAGTGACTACAGTGGCTCAACCTTAAGTTTATCAAGCGACGAGAATACTTTTTGTGCGCAAAAACAACGACTTTATTCAACTCTTCATTTTCTTCTGTGTGGGCCTCTGAGTGAGTTCACGAGAGCGCCGCGCCGCATGCGCGAGAACTGAGAAGATGACGCTCACGATCATTTGATGGTAAAGTGTGAAGGGTAAGCCATTCATTTTGCGGCATTGGTAAAGCAGTTTTACGTTTTCTTGTCGGACATTTTAGACACTTTAGAACCATTTTAAACACTACATCGAGACCCATCTGCGTCATCTTCTCAGTTCTCGCGCATGCGTCGTGGCGCTCTCGTGAACTCACGTCAGAGGCCCACACAGAAGACAATTAATAGTTGAATAAAGTCGTTATTTTAGTTTTTTTTTTGCGCACAAAAAGTATTCTCGTCGCTTCATAAACTTAAAGGAACCGTATGTAAGATTGTGGCCAAAACTGGTACTGCAATCACTTTCAAATTACTGTAGAGCGGTGTATCCCCTCGCCCTCCCCTCTGACTTGAGGTTGCCAGTTAGGCTGCAGGATCCAGCAGGAACATAGGCTGCTACAAGGAGCTTCCAATGGCAAGTGACGAGTCCTACACAGTAAGTTTTTTTTCTGTTAATTATGTTTATGCTTCATGAGAGAGATGATTTGCTTATTTCGGATTCATAACGAGGTCTTTTAGGTTTCGTAACGTTAGACATTTTTTATCCGACACGTTTGTAGCTGCAGCTGTGGTAACTAGAGCAGAGCTGGCAACCCGGATGCCGAAACACTACTGACTTCGTGATTAGTAGATAGGTGGAGGGTGGCGCATCAGGCCAAAACACAACATGACAACATCAACATCAGTTGAGGGCTGCAACTTCACTTTTAAATGACAATATCCTGGCCGGACTACCGTTGTCAGTGATATAAGTATTTGAAATGAACATGATTTCTTAATGTCTAGTGACATCAGGGCCATTTTATGATTAATTGAAATACATTTCTTACATACGGTTCCTTTAAGGTTGAGCCACTGTAGTCACTTGGACTATTTTAACGATGTCTTTACTAACTTTTCTGGGATGGCAGATATCCATTACCTAGCAGCCTATGAAGGAGTGAGCCAGCTCTCAGATTTAATCAAAAATATCTTAATTTGTGTTCCAAAGATGAACGAAAGTCTTACGGGGTTGGAACAACATGAGGGTGAGTAATTACTGACAGAATTTAAATTTTTGGGTGAACTAACTCTTTAAGTGTCAGAAAAATGTACACGTTATTATGTTAAAGTGTATTAGGATAAGGAAATGTCTTTCTCTTTCATCAGACTTCAGGACAACTACTCTAGCACACAACAAACCAACCACCTTCTGGAGAAAAAACTACATTGTGTGGTAAAGCCCAGTTTAATTCTTCAATCTTAGTAGTTCCACTGTAAGAAATTAAGTACATTGGTTTTAATAAATTAACATAGTCTCATAATATCAATAAACCATTGATTTACACAAGCACTTTCAAATTCAAAGCAACTTGTATTTGTATTAAATTGGACTTTACTGTTACATCTGTCTGTCTTGTTACTTCAATTTAGGCACAGAATATGGATGGAGAGCGTGATCGACTGAACCAGCGAATCTCCGAGCTCACAGATCAACTGACTGTGGCAAAAACGACCATCCAAAGTCTAGAGACCATTAATGTGAGAGTTTGATTTTGTTATTTTTATAATAAGTAATGTTTATATTGACATGCTACATGCAACATGTTGAATATTTACAATTCGCGATCGGGGCGATGTTCTTCCGATGCAGGTTTGGTCACTCTTAACACACCTCACACCACAGGAAAATCTGATAAGATAATCTGTAGAACCATCAAGATAATCAGAACTTCATTTAGGATTGTCGGAAGGGGAGAAATCGGCCCGAATATCTTGTGGTGTGGCCCCCAGCATTAGGGACCAAGATATGAATGAATGATTAGCTCTTTTGAACTGAAAAATGCTATTAAAAGTTGATTACCTTTGATAGAATCGATTCTTGATTCCTAACTCCTTAACCTGGGGCCACACTAAAAGATTTTTTAAATCTTATAAGATTTTCAAAATGTGAGAGACCACAAACATGATGATAAGAAATCATTGATTTAACCGTTTTGTTCCTCGAGTGTGTGGAGAAATCAGGAAAGAACACCACACACTAACAGAATCCATTCACAAACAGTAAAATCTCGTAAAATCACTCATTATATGTGACTTTAAAGTAAACAAACATGGCGGAAGACTGGCAAAAAGAAATGGCGCTTAAAGTGTATGGTGCATAATGTTTTCGAGATCGGGGAGGCTCCGACATTCTTCCGAGCAGGTTCAGTCACTCTTAACACACCTCACACCTCAGGAAAATCTGATAAAATAATCTGTGGAGCCATCAAGATAATCGGGACTTTACCTAGGATTGTCGAAAGGGAGAAACCGGTCCAAAATTGGCCAGAATATCTTGTAGTGTGTATTTTTTAAATCGATTCCCAGCACTACCGTTATATTACATTAATTCTTATGTACAATAATTAGTTCATGGTTATTCCAAATATGCCTCTAATCAGAATTATTTTCCTTAATTGAATGACATTCCTGTACCCTTCCATTATACTACAGGTGACATCACTCCTACAGGATGCCCTGGTGAAACATCTGAAGTCTGACGATCCCATGACTCCACTTCCAGTCGCACCACCTCCAGCTCAGTTCATGGATAGTGACCGTTACGACAAAGTCTCAATGCATGGCGACGACCAATCGCTGGGAACACTCCCAGAGGAGGAGGAATCTGATTGGTCAGAAATGGGAGAGGAGGCACAGATCTGCGTCTTGAGGGATTCGCAGGGAAATCATGGAAACGCATCGTATTACCAATGGCAGCAGAGGCAAGGCTGTTGGGAGGGGGTGAACCAATATTCAAAGGGAAATGTGGATACGGAGAGCGAATCTGGGGGTGAGGAGAGCAGATGTCATCAACCTCCTCACGGCCTACAGATACCACATCTCAAGTTCACCGTTCACCCCGAAACCTTACCGATTCCTATCGGTGATGTAAGCCTGGCCTGCTTCAATCAGGGTCCTGATGATCCAGATTGCGACGGCTACCACATCACAGATGTACGTAATCTGGGCTCTCCCATTCGTGTACTCTCTGCTAGTCTGGAAGAGATCCACTCCATAGGGATTCTGAAGCAGCAAGAGCAGCAGCAGGATCATCATAAATCCATGATGGACCTCCACCAATCACAAGTTTGCACCAGGCAAGTGTTGTACGAGGATGAGATTGAATGTGATTGGAGAGGAGCGAACAGCCGTGGTGCTGGAGAGCATATAAATGGGATGGTTGGTCTGGAGTCTGCTCAAAAAATGCTCAACCACTATATTCATGATGGAGAGAGTACACACTTGTGATTAAAGGGACAGTTTAAAATGGTGAATATTTATTACGCATTTAGTATTATAGTACTTATGGTGGAAAATATTTGTGACAAAATCACTTTGGCAACATATTTTATCACTAATTTAAAAAAAATTCTAATTATTAAATTGAAATTTAGGTTGAGATTTAGTGAAGTCCTAAGGTCCTTGCACACCGAGTCCGAAATTTTCGCATTCGTTTTTTCGCATTTGTGATTCGGTGGCTCTGAAATGTCAAAACACCATTAAAAATGCTTGCTACGGATGCAAAAAACGCAGAAAATCGAACCTGATACAAATTTTTTTATGACGGACGAAAGTTTCGGCAAGCGTGATTGACATAACGTGAGGTCGTTTTTTTTTTTACGTGCGAAAATTTCGGATGCGAATTTGGGACTCAGTGTGCAAGGGCCTTTAAAGGGGCTATATGTAGAATTCAGAAACCGTTGTTATTAGCGATAGCGACACCGGTGGCCGTTAAGTGAACTGCAGCCAGCAACTTATTGCTTGTGCACATGTAACGTGAGAAGAGACTGAACGTGATATACTCACAGTGAAGTTCTTTTTCGTTCTTCGCTTAATAGTAAAAACAACTTGTAAATACCTTTGCAGCGATATACTGTTAACAAACATCCATGCTGCTGATTCGTTTAGACGAATATGTAAAAATGTGCTGCGCACTTTCCTCTCAATAACAAAAATGACAAAACAGCAGTTAAGAAAGCATTTGATCATAGCAATGTGGATCTGTTTGCACTAGCTCTGCATTTCACAGATAGATAAGGTAATGATTAATGTTTTTACCTTTAAGGTTATGATTGATTATAAAGTATATTTGAGACTACGGACTTTATAGATCTGGTTATGTGAGACTATAGTTTGAATTAATCCCTTTTCTTTGCATGACACATTGATATTTCAGTACAGAATGGCTCTTTCATCATTTTCCTGAACATTGTATAAGCATTCATTGCATGTGTCATTGAATGGAAGAGAGGCTCACAGGAGCGCGCGTAAACGCTACATCCTTTAAAATTCCTTCACATAAAAATCAGTCTACAGGCTTTCATATACAACTTCTCGTCAAGCTGTTCACTTGGCACTAAAAAAGAGTGATTAATACATCTTTGTTTTGGGCTACTGTATATAGCATTTTGCTAATAGTTAATGTAGCAATTTAATGCTGGTAGATGTTTATTGCTAATTAATGTAATAAAGATGACAGCAATAAGAGTAACGAAAAATAGATGGGTGAACTTGACTTTCAGCCTCGCTTCCCAGCAGATGGAGGCTGAAATTAATATGAGGATCATCTGCGCACTCACATTCAGGTCTGCTTGCGTTCTTTATGAAAAGTCCCTGCCTTTTCCCCCCTGAACATCCAATTTCAGTAGCAATAATATCTCATTAGAGAAGTAAAGTGGGTTGCGAATGCTATTTCATGACGACTTTAAAGATTGTTTCTGTAGTTTTAGATCATAGTGTAAGATATTTCACCACTGAAAGATCTCCATTGATCTGAGTTTCCATCTTGATTCCATCTCTCATTCACCTGTAGAAAACGCTTGATCCTCTAAAGATCTTGATGCCACAAGATGATCTCACATTGTGTTCTTGATTCTAGTCAGACATATAGTTTTTGGGTTTGGTATTTATAAAGACAAAATTCTTTGAGCTGAAATAATTTAAGCTGTAAAGCCTGCTCAGTAGATATTATTCATATTTACTCAATATTTATTTGCATTTTTAATGTTTTGTTTGAGTGCATGTGCTTATGAATTTGTAATGATTCTAATACTCTTACTTCTAAAGCTTTATTTGTGTCTGATAACCATAGCAGCAACTTGAAGAGGTAAAAAAAAAAAAAAAAAAAATTGGATTGATTGATTGATTAAAAGAGGAGTGGATAAGGAGTGAAAAACTAAGGTAAAGGGAGTCGTGTCTTTAAGACTATACTTCACATACAGTTTTTTTTTAAAGCAAAAGGTTATAGGAAAACCATTTTCCATGCAATATTTTTCATTCCATATGTTTTTCCATTAGAAAAATGAAACATACATTCTAAATGTAATGCATGCTGTTTGTGTGTATGACAATATAATAGAACATTAAAGAATAAGAACATTCTGTTTGTTTTTAGAAGAAGAAAAAAACCCTCCTAAGATGTTGCAGTAGAATGTCATTTTGATTTAGTTTAAATAGTGGTATGAAACTGTGCACCCGCTCCTATAATCACTATAATGCATCATCCTATATTGCCTTGCTGTTGCAGTTTGTATTAATGTCTATAACTATGCTGATATAAATAAATGAAAGTAGAACAAATATGTTGGAAGCCTTTTATATTCATTTCAGTGTGTATTGTTTGCAGTTTTATTAAATAATTTACTTACAATTGCACCTGAATTCCTATAACTAAAAACCTGACAATAAAGACACTGTGAAAGATACATCCATAAATAATAGAAAGTAAACATGAAATACATATTATAAATTATTATATACTGTATATGAGTAGTCTTTGGTTACTATTTTTTTAAAATCTCATTTTATAATAGATCGTTTTATATTACCCTTCAGTGTAAAAAAATGTGTACAAATATTTCATGTAGTCTCCCAATTAATATGAATTTTGTTTTCAAATAAGAATAAACTGACAGTACATGGAGTGTAACATGTCACACCACCAAACATTGCATAATTAAAATTCCCCAAAGTATTTCATTTCAACTAGTCATTTAAATGACTAGTTAGTATAGTCATTTTAAGAATTAAGCTGGAATTAGATATGGATTAAAGAACTGAAATCAAATCAAAAGCTAATGACCAAGAACGTTATTTTACATCCATGTAAGCACATCATGGTAACGTCTCATTTGTTAACATTAGTTAATGCATTATCTAACATAAACTAACACTGAGTATATTTTTACAGCATTTATTAACCTTTGTTAATGTTAAGTGAGAAAGTTCACAGTGCATAACCTAATGTTTACAGGTAAAACTTTTGTTTTTTTGCTAGTTTAATTTTTTAAATCATCACTAGCTAATATTAATAAAAGCTTTTGAAGTATTGTGTATTGTTAGTTCATGGCTCAGTGGGTAGCACTGACCCCTCACGGTAAGAGGGTCCCGACTGAGCCCGCAGTTTGCATGTTCTCGCCGTGTCAGCGACCGTTTCCTCCGGGTCCTCTGGTTTCCCCCCACAAACCAAAGCCATGCAGGATAGGTGAATTGGAGAGACAATAACTGCCTGTAGGTGTGAATGGAAGTGTGTCTGGTGTCACACCCCTGAACATCCCCTGTCCAAGGTGTTTCCCCGCTTGTAAACTATATTTCAGTCCTGACACTCTAGAGGGCGCAGGCTGATAGTGCATCATTACCGCATGGCACAAGCTTATTGGCCTCTGCTGATCCTGCAGTCAATGAGATTTCTTGCTCAGCATTTAAATAGTCTGATTCATTGTTTGTAATGGGCTAGTCCTGCTTTCTCTGAACCCCTCCACCTCCCCCAGCTCCACCTGTCTAGATCTGCTCGGGATTTATGTATGTCTGTTTATCCTGCAGCAGCATATCTTACATGCTCACAGCAGCGTGTCTGTGTATATATAACAGTAGCAAGTCCATACTTGCTCTGTAGCAGCAGCAGAGTAGCAGATCCAGCCAGGCCAAATACATTAACATTGCCATATTAAATAACATGCTAAGGGCCAGATTAACTAACAGCTTGTGCCAGTGCAAACCCTCTTTTGGTGTAAAAAAAAATTGTGCCAAAAAAGGCATTTTTTGTGGCTGACTAATAATTAATTTATTACATTTATATAGCACTTTTATAGGTACTCAAAAGTGCTTTACCTATGGAAGGGGGAATCTCCTGAACCACCACCAATGTGCAGTACCACCTGGATGATTCGACGGCAGCCATATTGTGCCAGAACGCCCACCACACACCAGCTTACTGGTGAAGAGGAGACAGTGATGAAGCCAATCAGCATTTGGGGATGATTAGGAGGCCATGATGGATAGGAGGCCAATGGGCAAATTTGGCCAGGATGCCGGGGTTACACCCCTACTCTTTTTCCGAAGGACATTTTTAATGACCACAGAGAGTCAGGCCCTCGGTTTAACGTCTCATCCGAAGGATGGTGCTCTTTGACAGTATAGTGTCCCGTCACTTTACCGGGGCGTTAGGACCCACTCAGACAACAGGGTGAGCGCCCCCTGCTGGCCTCTCTAACACCTCTTCCAACATAAACCTAGTTTTCCCAGGAGGTCTCCCATCCAGGTACTGACCAGGCTCAGCCCTGCTTAGCTTCAGTTGGCAACCAGTCTTGGGCTACAGGGTGATATGGCTGCTGGCATAACTTTTGAAGGAGTTTCCTTTTCAGATGCTAAATTTATGGGAGGAGAGTATTTAAATGAATCATGCAAAGTGATTTACTAAGGTTTGTGCCATTATTTACTGGCCAAAAAAAGCACGTCATTATGGAAAAGATCCAGCTACGTCTGTGTTCTTTAATTTGCGCATCGTCAGTAGATCACGCGCAGAACTTTCCACTCCCATCTGCGCGTAACGTCCTGCTATCCTTCCCACAAATGGGTTGGGCAGAGCAGAAAATTGATGAAGATCGTTAATATATCATGTGTGAATTACAGTTCTTTTTTTCTATCAATCTAAATGGGTGTTTTTGTTTTTATATTTAAGCACAAGAACAGGATCTTCCATTTGGTTGCTCTCATGGCCGCCTATACTCAGGGAAGTCAGAATCTTCACCTCTAAAACGAGAGATACTCTAGAACTAGTCTGAACTTTAAAGGAAGGCAACGGTCCTAATAATTTCTACAGTCTACAAACTGCAGCACCGCATGCAGTCAAAATCTAACACCTATCAACTTTAAAGACAGCTTTAAGCGCAAGGGCTGCCACCTTTCTTCACGGCTGGCTATCATAGCCCTTCCAATCTCTTCCTTGTCGTTATTCATCATCTTTATCCTCTACATATGTGACGCAATGCAGCGATGCACGGCTTGCTTTGCTGAGCAGACAGTGGCCTTGTTTCCCATTGGAGAGGGCCATTGTAATAGGATAGTTTATGGATTACAGGTAAGACGCACAAGACCTCTAACTTTGGCCAAATCCAGTGTGTCTCACCCAAGCATGGGCATGGAGGTGGAAGGGCACCACTGTCACCACTGAGTGGGCATCTGGCTCATTTTAGCATCGCTACGGGGGGATCACCACACAAAAATCTGGACTGACATTTGCTAACGGATTAAGTGACGCCGACATACAGAATAGCGTCTGCGTTGTTTGGATGAAATTGAATTGATCTCATATTCTAACAAACGAAGTGTAACGGATTACACAAAGTTTTCTTTTCTTCTTTTTCTTTCCCGCAAAATTTTAACCTCCAGCAGTTCCAACCTGATTCTCAGGACTTCTTTCAAAGAGTTCACAGTTTGAACAGTTTTGTATTTTTTCACTCTCTTCTAGTCTTCCCTTTTTCTCAAGTTTACATCATAATACTCTTTCACAATGGTTGTGGGTAAGATGAAGTTCACTTTTCAGAAAAGGGTGAAGTTGGCCCAGGGTTTGTGGCTACTCTCATGGATGTCAACTCTGGGTGGAGCGGTTACCTTCACTTTAGGATGCTTCCTAAAGACTGAGCTTCGAAGGAGGGCAGAGGTATCCATTTAACCCTCATATTTTTCATTTGCTTGATGTTTTTTGCTAATAATTCCATGTATTATGCAATAATTTACATTGAGCTTTAAAATTGCCATTGACACATTCAGTGTTAGCAAATTAACTTTTTGTGTGTTTTTATTTTTTTTTATTTTTTGTTTTTTAGTAGTGGCCTTGATTTAGTTTATGGAAGTTTATAGAATCTCTATTGTAAATTGACAAAGATCTTAATCATTAATAAATAACTATGTTAAGGGCTCAAACGATTCAGAAATATCTGGCATGGATTAACCCAAGTGAATATAAATATTATCTAAGCCGGTCATAATTGGCTTAAGGAACTGTCCTTTGCAAATGAGCTCCTCAACCGTCTATGGGTCAAATTCAACTTGCTGACATACACACACACACACACACACACACACACACAAATTAATTTTGTGCATGTTTTTCATTTTATATTGAGTAAATAACCACTCCAGAAAGGAAATTCTGATTTAAATATATATATTTTTTTTCTTTAAAGAAAGCAAGGAAAAATCCTTTGATGAAGCTTAGGGAGTTACTAATTAGTTTACAACAGTCCCAATGGATTATCAAATTCACTCGAATCTCTCCGTAAAAATAATGGAAAACAAAGCCACAACTTAGTGCTTTTAATGTATCAACCAAAAGCTTTCTCTTATTCTCAATTTATTTTTGAACACACTTGGCTAATTTAGGGGTTATTCTACACTGATTTATATATCTACTCTAATAAAAAATTGCTCACTCTCCAAAGATTGTTTAAAGGGACAGTTCACTCAAAAATGTCATGTCGTTCCAAACCCGTAAGTCTTTCGTTCATCTTCGGAACACAAATAAATATCTTTTTGATGAAATCTGAGAGCTTTCGGTCCCTCCATTGACAGTCTACGCAACTACCACTTTGACGCTTCAAAAAGTTCATAAAGAGACCATAAAACTAATCTATATGAATTGAGCGGTTTAGTCCAAATTTTCTGAAGAGACTCGA
This sequence comes from Rutilus rutilus, assembly GCF_951802725.1. Taxonomy (NCBI): domain Eukaryota; kingdom Metazoa; phylum Chordata; class Actinopteri; order Cypriniformes; family Leuciscidae; genus Rutilus; species Rutilus rutilus. The sequence goes on from NC_140221.1 coordinate 5,349,201, forward strand.
TCGCTTTATATGATTTTAAGCTTTTATTCACATTTAAACATTGACCAGCGAACATAGAAGCTTAACCGAACCGGCTTGATGCGCGATAACAAACCTCACTGGTTCTTGTGGAAGCTCAAACGTGTTGCGTTTCAATCTGTTCATTATATAAAGCGATCGAGTCTCTTCAGAAAATTTGGACTAAACCGCTCAATTTATATGGATTAGTTTTACGATCTCTTTATGAACTTTTTGAAGCGTCAAAGTGGTAGTTGCGTAGACTGTCAATGGAGGGACAGAAAGCTCTCAGATTTCATTAAAAAGCTCTTCATTTGTGTTCCGAAGATGAACGAAAGTCTTACGGGTTACGAGTAATTAATGACAGAACTTTGATTTTTGAGTGAACTAACCCTTTAAGCAAACTCAATATACACAGTGAGCGCAATGCAATCTGAGCTCAAAATGGACTGACATCAACATCCTCCTGTCCTTTAGGTAATGGACAACACAGACATCCACTGTGTGCCCAACACCTTGTTGATTGTGGGTCTGGCTTCAATGGGCATCAATTATTTTGCCAGTCGAATCTGCCAGGACGCCCTAGATGCGGGGCGTTTCCCACAATGGAAGACCTTCCTGAAGCCCTTCTATGGATGCTCGTTATTCTTCACCACCCTCATGCTGTTTTCAGTCATCTTGAGTTACGCCATGATGGGCAGCCTGGAAAAATCGCTGAAAATCGGCTTGAAGAATGGCATTCGCTTCTACAAGGACACCGACACCCCTGGCCGCTGCTACCAGAAGCAGACCATCGATCGCCTTCAGATGGAGTTCCAGTGCTGTGGAAACAGCGACTACAGGGATTGGTTTGAGGTGCAGTGGATCAGCAACCGTTACCTGGATTTCAGCTCTAAGGAAGTTAAGGAGTGAGTCAAAGGAAATGTCAATTAAAAGTGTTAAAGGGATACAGCAGTTCATCCAAGAATGAAAATTCTGACATAATTTACACAATTTCACGTCGTTCTAAATCTGTATGACATTCTGTTTTCTGCAGAACACAAAACTAGAACATATTTTGAAGAATGTTTCAACTCTTTTTGTCCATGCAATGATTTTGGGGTCCAAAACAACAGTGCACCCCATTGATTTTTATTGTATGTGCGTTATCCAATAATCTTCCTTTGTGTTCCACAGAATGAATAATTGCATACAGGTTTAGAATATGGAGGTAGGCAAATGATGACAGAAGTTTTATTTATTAAGCGCAGATAGTTTACCCAAAAATGTCATATAGCCTATAATAACATCTGGTTGTTGAAACCACATATGTAAATTTTACTCCTCCCAACAATGCAAAAAATAAATAAACGTGAGAGCGTGTTATAATAGGCTAAAATCATACAATAAAAATCAATGGGGTGCACTGTTTTTTTTGGACCCCAAAATCATTGCATGGACAAAAAGAGTTGAAACATTCTTCAAAATATGTTCTTTTGTGTTCTGCAGAAGACAGAATGTCATACAGATTTGGAACGACTTGAAATTGTGTAAATTATGTCCGAATTTTCATTCTTGGATGATTACCAAATAAAGTGGGTAAACTATCCCTTTATTTGGTAACTGGGTAAATGTTATTGGGCATTTTTGGGTAAACTATTTCTGCGCTTACTCTACTTAGGACACCTATGTGAACTTGAGGAGAACTTCAGACTTCATACTGAACTTCCACAAAAATCACTTTGAGACCAAAATGTGAAATTAGTTCCGAAAAATTGGTAGCACTTTATTTTACAGTCCTGTTGCCCATGTACATGTACTTATAGTAATTACAATTACTGGATAATAACTAGGTACTACCCCTAAACCTAACCTTAACCCATGTAGTTACCTTAGGGCCTGTTTACTCCTGGTCACTTCATGTGTTTTCTCAGATCAGAAAGCTAACCGATCGTGAAAAGACCAGGTGTAAATACCCTCTGAAATGCATTCGAGACGGATTTGAATCCAATCACTCAAACCACTTCATGAGGTGGTCTGAGACGCATTCCAGACGAAACTGGACAAGTGTAAATGCATCTGGTTGTTGAAACCACATATGCAAATTTTACTCCTCCCAACAATGCTAAAAAAAATAAACGCGTGAGAGCGTGTTATTATAGGCTATGTGACGTTATAGCCATGCTATCAAGACAAAGGTGCAAACGTTGACTCAGACATTCATGTGTCTGTTAATAAATGTACAGTCACATTAGCGAAATTTGACAGCAAAAAATTCCATTGTTTATTGTCAATAGTGTAGCGATGTAGCTCACACAAAAGTCACTTTCAAACCAATCAGTTTTCTATTGGTCAGTGTGGTTCATGTGACCAAATTGAACTGCAAAATATGTGTGGGAGATTCCCAATTGCATGTATTACTATTATTGAAATGACTGCATTTCGCCAATGAAAATGTTAAATGTAACCGCACTGTATAAATGCACAAAGGTACAATTAAGTACAACTGAGGAAAATTTCAAGTTAAGATATTTTTGGGAACTATTTGTAACTTTATGAGCAGCAATTTAGAACTATCTCATATGACCTGCCGTAACAGTTTGCAATCATTCAATGCTCATTTCTTCCATTTTCTTCATCTTCAATCCTCTAGCCGCATTAAGAGCAATGTGGATGGCCGTTACTTGGTTGACGGCGTGCCCTTCAGTTGCTGTAACCCTAGTTCTCCCAGACCCTGTATCCAATACAAAATCACCAACAACTCTGCCCACTACAACTACGAGCATGAGACCGAAGAACTCAACCTCTTCATTCGTGGTTGCAGAGAAGCCCTGGTCAACTATTACATGGGTCTGATGAACACCATTGGAGCTGCAGTTCTGTCTGTCTTTATGATTCAGGTACATTGTCACAGGTTTGCATGTACGCAATGGACCTTAATCAGGGTAGACACCATATTTATTTAAACATAAATTAAAATGAGAGGGATTAGTCTCACATAGCCAGACCTTCAGTTTGATGGCAGAAGGTCTGTAGCTTTCATTGGCCAAGGACCAACCAAGAGGCAGTCTGACTGACATGTGAAGCAACCAATCACAGTTCGTTTTGTTCAGGGCCATGTTTACGTCGTGAAAACGTAAAGTCGATGTCCCAAAAATAACAGACCGCCGTGTAAAACTCTTGGAAGTATGCCGTTAACTTAGTTGATTTTGATAAGCGCTCATTGTCACAGTTGTAAACACGACAGCTTTCTTCTTCCATGAGCCCAGTTAACACAGAACGTTCCCCTAATGTTATTTTTTGGTTATTTTTTTGGGAACCAAATACTTACGTTAGGGGAACGTTCTTTTTTGGTTTTATTTTTATGTAACAATAAAATAACGTTCCCAGAACGTTGCTGGGTGGTTACCATAAAAAATAACGTTCTGGGAACCATAAACTAACATTCTGAGAATGTTCTGTGTACCAAAAACTAACGTTATGGGCACCAAAAATTGTTAGCTGGGAGGGGGTTTGGCATCACGAAGGCTTTGTTTCCGGGTGGAACGTTAAAGAACGTGAATCCTGTAGAATTCAACCAATCAAATGACGACTTCGAAACTCCTGAAGTGTTTCCAGTTTTGTGTGCCATATGCATCAGACGCCCAGCCAATGACATCTAAGACTGAGACTAGCGAGGGATAGACATACCAATATATTCAATGGATTGTAGTGTTGTGTACGGTAGAATAGGAAATATTTAATCTTTCCAACAAATTTCCAAAATAAAAAACAACAACTCATATATTGCATGAGTTTTGAAAATCAAATCTTCAACCACCTTTCAAGACAATGACCCACTGAATGGACATTGAACAGATCACCACTTTCTTTTTCATTCGCATTAAAAATCAAATATGCTGTCTACCCTAACTAATATCAGTTGGTTTGTGGACAACAAGGTTTAGCCAATTTAATTTCCCAGTTTAGTTTACTTAAATTTCTTTGTAAGCTACCCCTATGCTACAAAAGCAAAATTTGGTAATACTTTACAATAAGGTTCTGTTTGTTAATTTTTTTTTACTACACTAATTAACACAAACCAACAATGAAAAAGTTCTAAAGCATTTGTTAATCTTAGTTAATATTATTTTCAACAATTACTAATGCATTATTAAAATGGTATCTGTTAATATTATTTAATGTAACTGAGATGACAATGAACAGCAGTATTTTTATTAACTAATGGGCCCTTTTTGTAAAGTGTTACCATGAATTCATACATTACAGGTGATATGAATAAGTTCTGTCAAACAGTAATTCATTGCAGCGCATTCATTACAGTAACTGAAATATATTTGTGAAAACTGGGCTACAAAGTGTGGCAAAAAAAAAGGCAAATTTCAGTACATACATTAGGTTAGTATATATAATTTCAGATTGAACACAATATGACACCCAGAAATTCTTGTTAATAAATGTATTTTTAAATTAATATTTTATAACTTCTACTATACTAACCTGCCATTTCTACCCAATTTTCCATATCAATGGCATCTCGTCTACAGAGCTCAGTGTTGGCCAGTGTGCGCCTCCTGCAGACGTCTATGGAGGCCGTTGCTGGACAGGAGAATGTGGAGATCGACACCGAGGGCTACTTGCTTGAGAAAGGAGTGAAGGAGACCATCATGGAGTATTTGGATCCTGTGCTGAATCTCCTGTTGCTGAACCAGGTAACCCCTAATGAAGCCCAAGCCGAAGCAGGGGCGGCTGGAACGACCACCAGCTAAAGAGTCAGATTCATCTGACCACTGAAATCTGTCCAGCTGGAGGCTGAGAGTGCTGACAGCTAATCAATCAATTAATTAATTAATGTTTTGGTATTTTTATATACAAATATATATATATATATACGTTTTATTGACCTAAACACACATCTCAAAGAGTTGTATACTTCATTAATACTCTAAAACGGTTGCTTCTGAAATAAATGAACAGCATCAAAATTTCGCCCAATTTGGTGAGAAGTCTTTTGAATGATGAATGATTACACTGCCAATTCTGCAGCACTCTAATGATTTATTACCTTGGGGTGAGTAAACGTCTGTTCATTCCTGTCAGGAGAAACCTGGTGCAGCTCTGCCTGGGAAATGACTAGCAATGTGCTTAAATTTCCACCATGAATGGTTGAATAATTAAGTGTGACTGAGCAGTTGTCTTAACTGAAAGTTATATTACATCCTCTTCCCATTTACAAAATCATACACCTTAAAGAGGCTGATTCAGTACTACTGCTACCATATGGATGTTTGTAAATTATTGTAAACTGGAAAAACCGAAACATGCAAAACAATGCCCTTGTGAAAAAGAAATGTGCTTAATTGTAATGAATGTGCACTTGTAGTGTACTTCAAATCTTAAAAGCACATTTTTAAAAAATGTACTTGCAGGTAATATAATACTGATGAAATAAAAGGCCACTTAAGTTTCTTAAAGAGAGTACACTTTCAAGTACACTAAGTTATATTTGGCAAAATTACAAATTAAATTAAAGTACACTTATTTTGATGTGTTAACTAACATACTAGATCACATGTGAAGTACTTTTATAATTTTAACTGTTGTGTTATTCGATATTACATTTAAATAAATACTTTTAAATATACTAAATTGCAACTTATATATCTAAATACATGACATACACATTTCAATAAAAAATTACATATTGAATGAGCATATTTTAGTTTACCATTCGACGGCACACTTTCAAAAATAACAGAAAGATGTAAGTCCTACTTAAATGGGTGAAAAAGCACTCTTAAGTTTAACTACTCACATTTAACATAAATTTAAACTAAATACATTTGTATTTAATTGTGTATAACATGAAATTAAATATCTGAAAACATTAAATTCAGCTTACACTTGATCATATTATTTCATTGATAAGTATTCCTTTTAAAAATATGCATAAAAGTACTTCTTTTTCACAATGGAAAACAACTTCTAACAATAGTAGATACACTGTGTACTACCCATGACACAATAAAGCTGTCTCTTCCAAAACAAATTTTGTTCTAACCAGCCAACAACCTTGAGAAACGATAGAACACATTGATACTAGGTTTCTAATTCTTTGGCTTCACACTGGGTAGCCCCGCCCACAGTGAAATCTCACTGGCCTAAAATCTCAAGAGGTGCTCACTGCAAAGCCAATGGCTGGAGCTTGAAGTCCAGCTGGACATAATGGGTGGAGCTAGACAGTCCAACCACACCCTAAACCTACCCATAACCCTATCACTAAACATAACTCCACCCATTAGGTGCACAGAGGTGGAGCTGGAGGTCAAGCCCCACCCATTAAGTCCAGAGGGGAGGAGCTAACATAATTTGGCACTGCAGTGAGCACCACTACAAATCTCCACATTGCTGATTAAGGGGCCTTTACACGACACCATGTTCAACTATAAATGGGAAACCTTTTATGCGTTTTGAACGTTTATTTATACGACAATGGCGTTTTAGCGCCTGGAAACGCAAACCTTTAAAAACAGGATTCAAAGTGCAAGTTTTGAAAAAGATACTGTTCGTTTCTGTTTCTGACCTACAAATATGCAAATTTGTGAAAACACTGACGTCATGCGCATACGTTTTACGTGTTCAGTCTCTAGGGCCGTAGTGTTTATTTACAAAGTGACATCGCCAACTACTGGCCTAGCAGCAGAACACAGCGTTTTTAATCGTTTTCGCAGATCCGTGTGAACGGGATTGTTTTGACAACTTTGTCGTCTGTAGGTGAAAAATGCGAAGGAAAAACGTTCCTGTCTTTAGTACATCGTTGTCGTGTAAACGTACCCTAATAAATATGTTCTGATGTATTTTTGCTTGCAATGTGAATAAGCAAATTATTTGATGCTGGAAATGATTAATTAAATTACAATAAATGTGAAATAAATTATTATTAAAAATCTGAAGACAATTTTACAATATTTTTTCTCATTCAGTGTTAATTGCATGTTGTAAACATAAATACTTAATTGTCATTAAATAATTTTTGGTTTTGCATACAGCATGGAATTAAATGCATTGTAAGTGTTAAAAGATGGTGTAGATGATGCTCAATGCTCTGCTATGAAACACTGTACTGCACTCGCAGAAAACTACTGTCAGGTCTAATAAAATCTGACATTTTGAACTGCTTTGTTGAGTAGTGATATTTTGTGGAAATAGATGCATACCCCCATACTTCTGTCTTTTTATTGATTCTTTCTTTCAAACTTTCACAGGTATACATTAACATAGAGGTGCATTTATGCATACAATAAGCAATCACATGATCACATAATCACATGAGCCGGGTAGATGCGCACCCACTTTCTCATGTACATAGCTGGAAGTCCGAGGCAGGTGCAGGATAATGAAAGATGATGGTTGATGACAGTATACAGTGAAAGCCCAGTGTGTCTGCGTCCTTTATCCTTTAACCTGCCCTAATCTGTTAATACACATACTGCTGCACCAGCACTCACACACACTGCATCCGATTATAACTAACACCAGGTGGGAAGATGAATGTCCAAACTCCAATTCATGTCAATCCATTTAGCCTATATATGTAGGCTAGTATACAACTTGCATTCGACTACAAGTTTTGAATAATTCGTTTTTTTTTAAACGGTTTTTGAAAGAAGTCTCTTATGCTCACTGCTTTTCAAAAACACAGGTTAAAAATATTTCATATATTTTAAAATATTATGTATTTGTCCTCAAATAAATGCATAAGATAATTATTTTAAAGACATTAAAAAATAAATTTAAAATTTAAAGAGATTTAAAACAACAACAAAAATGTGTGTATGCATGAACCCAGGGCCTAAAATTAACACTCTTCAAGCACCAAATGCGAGTAAAAATCGGTGTTTGCGAGTATATGAAACGGTCAATAGCCAGTTGGCCGGTAACATTTTTATAAATTCTAACAATGCAAATATGTGAGAACATGAACATGAACAAACATAAGCAATGCTCGTGACAGTTGACAGGCCAGTGTAAGACTTGAGAAATTAGAAAATGCCGGACAGTCTGGTTAAGGAGCGACCAGACCCTGAGAAGACAGGATCTTGCTGGAAATTACCATTTGAACTTACCATTTGAGACAAAAGTCTCACCTCCGAGTCATCCTAATCTACATTTCATTCCCTCATCCCTCACCCCCTGTCTCTCATACTCAGATCACCTGAATTCACCCAAGAAAATATATGGTTTAATGTGAATGATTATCATCGAGTATTACACATATTTAGTATCATTTGAAATGTCTCAGTGCGACTGGTACAAATGTCTCATTTCCAAATAAGTAAAACAAAAGGTAATAAGGTTTTTAAGAGTTTAGAGAAAACTGGCAGACAAAGGAAGGTGGTCTCCTGACAAATGGTCTCCCGTCCCCAAAAGGTGTCAACTCAGAATGTAAATTCCCATTGTTAGCAGATGTTTCCATGTGAAAGAAGTTTCTGTCTATATAGGGAAATGCAACGAGAAGATCGGGGCCTCGGAGAGTAAGACTCTCAGCTTCATGTATAATGTTGGGTTGCATCTCTTCTCGATGAAATTGGCTTGATACATTTACCTGACATAATAAATTGTTACATTTGATTATTTTAACTGACTTTGACATTATTTTCATTAAAGAGCTAAAAGGAATAGTTGCTCACATTTAATGATGCACAGATATCATTAAAACCTTTTCATTTATGGAGTCAGATGAAATAATGAGAGAATACATATTCAAATGTATTGCATTTAATCAAAAGATACTTTGCCTCGAGAAAAGACAGTAACAGACCTTCCGTGCTGGTCGGGTGCCGGACTTTGGACCGATCAAGCGCGAGCCTGCACCAGTGCTGTAACGTCATGAAAGTTTAAGCCTGGCCATTTTAAATATTCAGGCGCAAAAAGATGTGAAAGGGAACTCTATTCGTTAGACGTGCACTGTGCAAATATCCAACGCGTGCGCCCAGAAATCTGCATCTCAGACAGCGCATGAATACTAAATTGAGTTCTCTTTCACGTCTTCTTGCTCTTGAACAGACATATTCAAACAAAATTATGTCAAAATTCCTGTCTTGGCAATATCATTATAAACATAACATGGTCAGTTATGTCTTAAAGGGTTAGTTCACCCAAAAATGAAAATTATGTCATTAATGACTCACCCTCATGTCGTTCCAAGCCCGTAAGACCTCCGTTCATCTTCGGAACACAGTTTAAGATATTTTAGATTTAGTCCGAGAGCTTTCTGTCCCGCCATTGAAAATGTATGCGTAATAGCGCAGCGCTTCTGTGTTGTACGTCACACGTAGGCTCACTATTGGCCGACGCTGGTCATGTGTGTGATGCGTGTGACGTACAACACAGAAGCGCTGCGCTATTACACTACGTGAACTCACTCGAGGCCCAGAGAGGAGCAAATGAATAGTGGAATAGTCATTATTTTTGTTTCCTTTTTGCGCACAAAAAGTATTCTCGTCGCTTGATAAACTTAAGATTGAGCCACTGTAGTCACATGGACTACTTTGATGATGTCTTTATTACCTTTCTGGACATGGACAGTATACCGCACATACATTTTCAATGGAGGGACAGAAAGCTCTCGGACTAAATCTAAAATATCTTAAACTGTGTTCCGAAGATGAACGGAGGTCTTACGGGCTTGGAACGACATGAGGGGGAGTCATTAATGACATAATTTTCATTTTGGGGTGAACTAACCCTTTAAGTGAACGTAAATAAAACGTGTGCGTGTAACAGTTTACTGGATCTGTGCATAAGCTCTTAAAGTGACAGCAGCCTATATTCCTGCTGCTGTCTCTGTTTGTTAATCAGACAACAAAAGACAAAGAACAATCACTCATTGCTCTTGACTGAATAACTTTTGTAACTTTAATAAGGATTAATCTATGTTTCATGGCTGGTAAAAATATTTATGGCTGATCCATTTTCTTAAGTCACCAGCCCTTGGCAGATTTGGCAAAAAGTTAGCTTAAGGCCCTAAGTTAATGACATGAACCTCTTATCCACCTTATTTTTCAACATGGAAGTAAAGTGTTTTCTGTGAATGTGCAAGACTTTCAAAGAATATATAAGAATATATATTCAAGAATATATCAAAGTGCAGTAAATTGTAAAACTATTTGTGCCCAAAACCAGCGTGTTTATAATTAAGGTAATATGGTAAGAAATACCAGTTTGCAATATCAAGCAGCTCAACGAGCTGTTTTGTACAGCTAAAAGTAACTGGAAGCGAACGACACAGGAAGCCGCACCCGCACTTACCTGAAAAATAAGGTGAATAGCAAGGCATGTTGGCACACTTAAGGGTAAGTTGTAATAATGGAACAGTTAGAGGAAGTATAGGCAGCCTATTATAATACAAATAAATTGTTTTGTATTTCATATTCTATTTTTCAAATAGCCTATAATATATTTAAAGATAGTTTTTTGTTTGTTTTGTGATAGTTTTAGATAGTTTTGAAGTAAGCTATTCCTATTACTGTCAAGTTTCCTTTGTGACAACTTAACCCATATAGTGGGCCAAAATGCCTTGCTATAAGTGTTATGCATACAAGCATTTTTTTATTAACCTCTCTCATCTGTCAGCAATAACAAGCTTAATCTGGACTAAATGCAATCTAAATGATAACAGCTCAAGATCGCCCTTCCACATGACATAGAATGTAAATACAACTTGAGATCCAAAAAGGGTGTGCAAGATAAAGTGTCGTTAGTGGGAGAGGCTGTCCTTTAGTACGGGAGTTGGCAAGTTGGATTGCACCAGCTTTTCTCTTTCACCACCTACACAGAAGAACCAACCCACCCAACCCAACCCAACCACACCACACATCTCTGAAACCGATTCCAATAGCGGCACTTGCCATCGGAAAGTCCGAATCCTTCTAGCGAATCGGTTCATTCAAACAGGTCATTGTAATGAACCAGTTCAGAAAGTGATTATTTCGAGTCATAGCACAGAAGGGTTCCCTTTGCGTTTACGTCATGTTTTGTAACGAAATATAAACAAATGCAGCACCTCTCTTCTTATCTTTCCATCCTTAAGAAAATGAACACAGTCAAGTTCACAATTCGAGTGATTTAAGAGGTGAATTGGTTCGACCAAATCAATAAAAAGAACCGGTTCATAACAACAATTGGTTCGCGAATCATCAGACAGCCGCACTACTTCGGCTTCCGTAGCTGAAATGGTCCTTACTACACTTTCTTCCAGGAATTTATCGTTCAATTAATTTCCTTTTCACAACAAACGCATATTTTAACGCGAGGCGGGCATAACTACACCCGAAAGGAAGGTGCAAAGGACTTAAATACGTTTGTTCAGCTTTAGTCAATCCGCCGTTAAGGACATTTTTAACGTGATCTGTCATCGTAGATAGTTAGCACGTACGCTACCAGAGTACAACTCGTTAGCGGGGCAAATATCGCTTTATTTGATTGGGTTTAAGCTAAAACAGCGATAAGGAGATCAGCTGAAATGTAAACACTCTCACAGCGATCTTCACTGCGGTTGCAGACGACCTCACGACAGTTGTGTCGAAGTTGGAAATACGGAAATAACAGCCATTTATGGCCCACATAATAATGAATTAACTGCATATCAAGTGTTAAATATACCGTGTATCGTCGCCTTGTTTTGAAAGATATTAAACTATATCGCTGTGCCCGCGCGCCTATCAAAAGTGGAGATTAATATTTAGGTCGTGCATGAAGATTAGTGTTCACAGCAGGATGTCAAAGGGATTTGTGAGCTGAGATAATAACAAAAACAAAAACATGTCATTCACCCTGTCATAAATTGCAAAGTTTCGCTTTATAACAGAAACCCGTCGACTTTTGCTGTACATAATATAGATGTTTGTGCATTGGAAGAGCGGGCTGTCAAAATCACTTTACTGATCAAATACTGTAGAAGTCAAAGCCATCATGTCAGGAGACAGTAGTGGCAGTGGTGAAGACTCCGACCGGGAAACCAGCCGTAAAGTTTGTACCGTTAAACTCGAGATCACTAATGGTAGGTGACTGCATTCATTAAACCTGGTGTGTTTTAATTTCTTTACAAAAAGTGGTGGTAGCATGCTGATGCTAATACCACGGTACTTTGATGTGTAGCATGGTATTTAAAGGGGTAGGTCACCCATTAATGAAAATTCTGTCATTAATTACTCACCCTCATTCCGTTCCAAACCTTTAAGACTTTCGTTCATTTTCGGAACACAAATAAAGATCTTTTTGATGAAATATGAGAGCTTTCTGTTCCTCCATTGACAGATACGCAACCACCACTTTGTTGCTTCAAAAAGTTACTGGAGATTGTAAAACTAATCCATAGCCTATGTATTGAGTGTTTTAGTCCAAATTTTCTGAAGAGACTCGCTTTATATGATGAACAGATTGAATTTAGGCTTTTTTTTCACAACGCACACATTACATCAGTTGTGGTAAACGTAAGCTCAAACATGTTTTACTTGACGTGCGAGAACCAATGAGGTATATTCTCGTGTTATGCTTCTGTTTATGTTTGCTGATCGATATTTAAATGTGAATAAAATGTGAAATAATTCAATCTGTTCATCATATAAAGCGGTCGTGTCTCTTCAGTGAATTTGTACCAAACCGTTCAATTCATATGGATTAGTTTTACTTTTTGAAGCGTCAAAGTGGTAGTTGCGTCGCTGTCAATGGAGGGACAGAAACTCCGATTTCAGAAGATCTTCAGATTCAAAAAGATCTTCATTTGTGTTACGAAGAGGAACAAAAGTCTTTCAGGTTAAGTTAGTGAGTAATTAATGACAATTTTAAAGAGTTGTCCATCTTATGTTTTCAGTCATTTAGGTTATCGGCCGTAAGTAAATTGGTCTGATGTCTACATGCAGTGTATAACATCTTTATTCTAATATGAATGTGGGGGGATTTAAAGGGTCGAGAGCAAGATTTGTTGTGTAAATACACTGTTTATCCCTTCCCAGCAAACCTCACAGGATACACTGAGAAAGTTGGCATGGAGAACTTTGAACTTCTCAAAGTTCTTGGCACCGGAGGTGAGAGCACTGCACTGTCCCATCCCGTAACTGGTTTGTCCGTCCCGTAAAGGTCATTGGGAATGTTTATACTCAGACAAAGTGATTATGAAAGAAAGTGATCACATGAATGATGGCCATGAGGTTTTAATTATGGAGTATATCTAACACATTTTATACATAAAATAGCAGCAAAATATATGTTAATATTCACTTTTATATCTCCAACATTTATTTTTCACTGCAAATGAGCCAAACACTTTTTTTTTTAGTCATTCAGTGTAATAATCAGCTAGAGACTCCAGACATGTAATCAGACCTAGCATACGCCCGAACACATTCTGCATCTTTAACATATTAACAACAAATGAATTACTGAAAGTATTTAAGTCATTTTTGTATAATTCATAATACATTTTTCTATCACAGTCTAATTGGCAGATGTAGTGACTCTTAGGGGCATTTCAAACGTTGTTTGTTTGAGTGCAGAAATTACTCAGAAGCTGAGGTTTTGTTTAATACACATTGGGTGAGCTGTCCCTTTAAATAGCTAGCCTACATCTATGCTTTTCCTTCTCTTTATCAGCTTACGGGAAAGTATTCCTGGTCAGAAAAATCAGTGGCCATGATAAAGACAAACTCTACGCCATGAAGGTTTGTACTGTCTATTATCACACATGAATTTTTGCTTGTCCTTCAATTAGTAAAAACAAACAAAAATTGTTATAATGTGCTCAATAGGTTTACGAATTATTATTATTTTATTAAGGGGCATTCTTTTTAAATATACAGGTATCTTAAAATAATTCAAACATGTCATAGAAATAAATACTCTGCTGGAACATAATTGACCATTATGTTAGTCTATACAGCTCTCACTTGTCTACTGTTACAGCAGATTTGAATGAAATCACCATTTTGTTAACACTTTACAATAAGGTTACTTTAGTTAACATGAACTAAGTATGAACTATACTTCTACAGCATTAATTAATCTTAGTTAGTGTTAAGTTCAACATTTACTAATACATTACTAAAATCAAAAGTTGTATTTGTTTACATTAGTTAATGCACTGTGAACTAACACGAACAACTGTATTTTTATTAACAAACATTAACAAAGATTAATAAATACTGGAACAAATGTATTGCTCATTGTTAGTTCATGTTAGTTAATACATTAACAAATGAGACATTATTAAAAAAATTATGTAACTACTATTTTTTTTGTTGTGTTCTTCACATGCTTATTATCATTAACTAATACTATATAATCATGTATTACATGAAATGAAATAAAGTATAAAAAACGTATTATAACTGTTATTTGTCACATTCTTATTGTGACATGATGTTATGATCTTTCCCGCTGTAGGTTCTGAAGAAAGCAGCCATTGTTCAGAAGGCAAAGACTGCTGAGCACACTCGAACAGAGCGACAGGTGCTGGAGCACATTCGCCAGTCACCCTTTCTGGTCACCCTCCATTACGCCTTTCAGACGCAAACCAAACTGCATCTCATTCTAGGTAAGCACAGGGGTGTGCTATCGAAATAACGCCTTACCCAGCATTAATATGCAATTTTACCTAGAAATGACTGGTATATTTCACAATTAATCACAAAGAAACAATGAATTTAACATAATGACGTTTTTTTTAAGTAGAAAGACTGAATTAGTATATTCTTGTAAAACGGACTCCAAAAATATGCATGTTTTATTTACAACTTCGAAAAATAATTTTTTACTTTTTTTTTTTTTTTTTTTTACAATGGCGTTAAATTTGTGCTCTCAAATCGATTAATCACATCTAACATCAAAGTTTATAAGTATATTAATATAGTGTTAATATTAATATAATATGTTAGTGTTGTTATATATGCTGTTACTGTGATGTTAAATTACTCATCCCCAATGATTTAAGACATTGGTCATTCTACACCCATCTCTGACTTCTAGCTATTTATAAACTAAAAGTTTATAAATTAATTAATATTAAGTTTTTATATATATACATACACACACACACACATATACAAACTTTTTTATGTTAGATACGATTAATCGATTTGATTTCAATTAATCACATAGATAGAAATATATATATATTCATTTTAGGTTTATGTATTTGTGTGTGTGTATATATATATATTATATATATGGTGTATTCTTCAAGTTTTCAGCAATAATAAATGTGTTGTTATGCTGTTACTGTGATGTAAAATGACTCATCCCCAGTGATTTAAGACATTGGTCATTCCACCCACCTCTGACTTCTAGCTATTTGTCCGTTTGTAAGTTGATGTTGTTTGGACAGTTTTGTGAGTGTGTGTTTGTTTCGCAAGACTATGTGAGTGGAGGAGAGATGTTTACGCACCTGTATCAGAGAGATCATTTCTCCGAGGACGAGGTGAGGATCTACGTGGGGGAAATTATTCTGGCCCTGGAGCACCTGCACAAGGTACTACTAGCTTCTGTAGTGTCTTCTGTCCACTTTTACATTTGATAAATATTAGATACACAAGTTGGTGAAGTTAAAATCACGTATGCAACTAATTCAATTTTATTAATACTGTTCATTTGTAATAATTGTTTGGGAGAAATATAATTAGCTATAATTATCAATAATATTTTATTATCAATTTTTAAGCAAACTGAAATGACATTTTTAGATCAAACGTTGAAATTGTGTTAGCTATAAAAAAGAGATTATGGTGATATTTTTTATGGAGACTATTGACAGATTATCAGGTTTTTCTAAGAACCTTATTTGGTTTTGTGTTTCCAGCTTGGCATTGTGTACCGGGACATTAAGCTGGAGAACATCTTGTTGGACAGTGATGGTCATGTGGTTCTGACAGACTTTGGGCTGAGTAAGGAGTTTCTGGAAGAGGAGGTGGGGAAATAAAAACGAATAAATAATAACTGTAGTTTCATTGTATCTCTCATTGTATCCATATTGTCTTGTAATCCAGTGTGCAGTTGTCATGCTGATATGCTTTGTTCATGTGTAGAAAGAGAGGACGTACTCATTCTGTGGCACTATAGAGTACATGGCACCAGAGATTATCAGAGGGAAAGCTGGTCATGGCAAGGTGAGAGAAAATGATCTGACTAATCTCACAAAAGCATGTAACATTTAGAATCGAAAGAAGAAAAAAAAGAGATATAATTGCTCAAAGGGGGTGAAATAATTTTCTTTATAATTAAACACTTTTCTAAATAAAATATTTGTTGCACTTTTTTTGTTATGCAACAAATGCGCACCTACATGTACTTACAGTTTACTTATCAAGAAAGTAAAGGGTAATATAAGGTAACTACATGGGTTAAGGTTAGGTTCAGGGTTAGTACCTAGTTATGACCTAGTTATTGTAAATACTATAATAAGTACATATGTGTACATGGGGATCATGACTGTAGAATAAAGTGCTACCAAAATATTAGAAATGTAACCAGTTGGTTTTTGGCTTTTTGAGTTGTATTTCTCATTCACTGGATTCATTGGATGAACTTATCCGTAAAATTGGAATATGGCATAAACCATTTGCGAATAAAGCACAGTTTCCATCCATCCATGTGTTCACCTCCTGGGAAACTGGTACAAAATATCTGTAATTAAAATGGAAGTTGCTGCAATCGGGGAAGCCACTGTGACTCATATTTTCCTACATCGTAAATGACTGGCGAGTTGGCAGATGAAACACTAGTGTTTGAAAATACATTCATGAGAGACACTTCTGGGAGGTTATTATACCAAATCATTCTGATGACAGACTTTGAAACTGATCCGCTGGTTAGTCCAGTTGTCCAATCACATCCTCTGTTAAAGGTCCCATATTGTCAAAACTGACATTTCCTGGCTTTTTTCATGATAACAGAGGTTATGTAACTACCATATACGTTTCAAAACAGTCGATCCACAGACAAAATGCACACAGCCTGCATAAAGTAACTGTGCCTTTTCACAAGCCGTTGTGACTTCCGTATAAATGTGATGTCAGAACTACTCAGTCACCACCTTCAGTCTCCACCCCCACCAATGGTGGGTCACTCAGAAAACAACAGTCCAATCAGAAGAGAGGCTCATGAATATTAAGTAGACAGGGCAAAATCGACCTGTTCTTGGCAGAGCTCCTGAGAAAGGAGCTGTAAAACATATTGAGATGGTTTTTGGTACTTATACCGCAAATTTATATTCTCAAGGACATCAAAACCTAAAATAAAACTTCAGAAAGGTGTACAATATGGGACCTTTTAGGCAAAGTCACGTGAGTTTTTTTTGTTTTGCATCGAGGGATTATTTGATAAATGTCATGTCGGATAAAAATGTATCCACCACAGAGCGCAAAAGTTTTTTATGTGCATTTTTAGAATTTATGTGCATCTTGGCATTTCCATCAAATGTTTTTTTAATGCGATGTCCCATCATGCACATAAAAATAGGTGTATGGAAACATTGCTATTATTTACATAAATGATTCTCCTTACTGTAATTTAAGCTATCTTCCTACAAATGTCTGAATTATATTTTGCCTCTGCACATTAAGGTGTGATGGAAGAATGTATTTGTAATGTTAAATTAGTTAAAGAATGTTAAATAAAAATATACACATTAACTTTTAAATAATATATCTCTCTTTCCATATTATAGCCATAAAATCAAGTATTACAAATTTTGGTGATGATAACTTTTGCACTACTGTAATGAGAATTTGTGGTTAAAATTTTTTACTTTTTTATTACATAATGTCCATCTTAATGGTCTTAAATTTCTTGCAAAAATATGCGTTTATACTTTGGATTTTGGTTAAGAATATGACACAAATATGGCATGTTTTTATCCCTATTCGGACGGTAATTGTTTCTCGTGGGAATGTCTGTAAAAATAAATTTGCACGGGTGGTGATTTAAGGCAAGTCACGTTTATTTATATTAGCGTTTTATACAATATAGATTGTTTCAAAGCAGCTTTACAGTGATAAACAGGAAAATGATTCAGTGATGCTAAAAGAATTTAATTCTGCTGTAAAGCGGCTCTAAAAAGACAATAGTAAACAGTCATTATTCAGTCAGTTCAGTGTTGATTCAGTTTGGTTCAATAACTGTATAAAGTTTGTCGCTTGTAAACTCAGAGATGTGGATTTGGATGACAAAATTACCACACAACCTTTGTGTTTGGCAAAAACATTGTAATTCAACTTGGGCATTTTTATGTGGGTGGTGTGAGGGGGAAAAAAACAGACAATCTGGATTCATACGTCAATAAAATCACTCACCAGCCCCTGTAAATGTTGTATTGACCTAACGTGCCCATGAGAAACATTTACCATCTTAATTGGGCTATTGACAGGCTTTCGAGAGATTCTCTACATTTTGATTGATGACATGGTGGCAATAATTCCTTCTTTCCCTTTCTGCAGTCAGTGGATTGGTGGAGTTTGGGGATTCTGATGTTTGAGCTGTTGACGGGAGCGTCTCCGTTTACTCTGGAAGGAGAGAGAAATTCCCAGAGTGAGGTGTCCAAGTGAGTCTCGCCCACACACAGGCAAACCTCCAGTGATCCCAATGATTTTCTCCACACGTCCACACACACACAGTGTTTGAACTCCCAGCGATACTGTTATGATTGCATCTCGTAAGTTATTTTCCGGAATTAAAGTAGCTTTCTGTCTCTGGCAGACGCATCCTGCGCTGTGAGCCTCCATTCCCCTCGATCATTGGGCCCTTGGCTCAGGATCTCCTGAGAAAGTTACTCGTGAAAGACCCTCATAAGAGATTGGGCTCTGGTCCCCGAGGAGCCGAGGACATCAAATGTCATCCTTTCTTCAAGGTTCTTTTTTTGCTTTTCAGCTGTTTTTATTCCACACATTTGATCTCTGTTTAATGTGATTGTAATCTCTTAATTAGTGATGCACCAAAAATGAGAAAATCAATGTTCGGTTTCGTCCGAAAGAGTTTTGGAGGGCCCAGATCATTGACCGAAACAGTGACATTTATTTAGCGCTTATCTGATAGCGCAGTTTGACTGTGTTCATGTCTATTTTTAATATATATATTTTTTTTTCATCAGGCATTGATTAGATCGTGTATAGTTGTTATTTTAGGTGGTTGTAGGGAGGGGTTGAAAAACAACAGGGCTCGGTGATGTCTGAAAAGAAAAGTAATTTCAGAGACAGAGCAAGTTATTATATTTTGATTAATGATAAGACATTAACAGATAAGATAAATGGAATATAAATAAATATTCTTTTCCCTGAGGCCCACTTAAATTGTCAAGATTTCTGCACCAAAAATGGTCATAATTTAGTTTTGCATTGCTTTTTGTCCTTTCTCTGATGCACAAATGACCTCAGGCTAACCCTTTTTCTAACAGTATGAAATTGTAATGCTTGTTTATTGGTTTTGAGTAGTTCAATAATATTGTTCGATATTGCTTCTGTTTCAATTGCTCCATCCTTTGAAAAATGTTTTTTTTTTTTTTTTTTTGTAAAGCCTGACTGTTTCACAATCCACACTTAAAGTAATCTTTAATCAGAATGTCATAACTTGCTCTTCCTGTGATATGACTTGTCTCTGCCGAGTGCCGAGACATTGCAAGGATGTACTGCATTCATATCTGCCTCCATTCTGGTATGCTTCTCTCACTTTCTTACAATCCAGTCACCAACCAATATAAAACGAAGTCCCGTTTTTACCCTCATTAGCTGTAAAACAAACCTTGTTGTATAAAAATCTTTAACCAGAATTTTTTTTTTTTTTACAAACAAACAAACTGGATACTTCGTTATCTACTACAGTGACCTTCATACATATTTAAGTGGCTTAAGTGTCCACATAGTTTTTGGTGTCACTGTAGATTGTCACAAACCTCAACTGGTTGGTCTCTCTAGGGGTTAAACTGGTCGGACTTGGCGGAGAAAAAGGTTCAGAGCCCATTCCGACCAGAACTACGCAATGAGTTGGATGTGGGCAACTTTGCCGAGGAGTTTACAGGAATGGATCCGGTCTATTCCCCTGCCAGCACACCACCTAGTACGGACCGTCTGTTTCAGGTACTCGCGCGCACACAAACACACCCGTCCCTGTGTCCCTTTCATGGAGATACATACATGCATACAATACATGAAATCTTCTTTCCTGCCACAGCCCTCCATTATTAATAGCAACAGATAGTGTAACTGTACACATACAGTTCGGTAACTTAATACCTAGTCTCCTTGATCAAGTCACAACACACACTTTTCAACGCCTTCTCTGCCATGTATACTCTGTTCCATGATGTTCTTTTATTCAGCTTTAACTACTGAAACATACAGCTTCAACCAACCTCAGCTGGCCAAACCAGACCAGTCTAACCAGCCAAACCAGACCAATCTAACCAGCCAAACACCAGCTAGACCAGTTTAAAGAAATAATTCACCCAAAAGTGAAAAATCTTTACTTGCTCAACTTGTCATTCCAAATCTTGTAATGCAAATAGTTTTTTAAAGAGTAGAACATTCTGCCAGAATATCTAAAACCAGCAAGCCACTTTGGCTGGTTCAACCTGTTTTTTTTCTCAGCAGGGATTTTACTGTTGCCAAATCAATCTCTGTAGTGATCCAGTCTCTTCTTTCTCTCAGGGCTACTCCTTTGTGGCTCCTTCTATCTTGTTCAATAAGAATGTGGTTATGGCGGATGTTCTGGACGCTCATGTGAATGTTGACCGGCCTGGTTCTGCTATAGTCCAGCGCAGTTCTATGCTAAAGGTACACAGCTGCCTGTAAAAATCTTTGAAAATGGTTTTCATTTTTAAATTTTTTTGGGTGGGGAAAAAATGTGAAACATCGTTTCTTCCGTCTTTTTTCAGGACTCTCAGTTCTTTCAGCATTATGAGCTGTGCCTGCAGGGGGCACCACTGGGCGAGGGCAGTTTTTCTGTCTGCAGGAAGTGCAGACACAGGCAGAGTGGCCAGGAATACGCTGTGAAAATCATCAGCCGAAGGTAGAGACATTAAACCAGATTTGTTCATTGCCAAACCACATTAAAAATCACATTCTTTATATCATCACCTGAGGTTTCCTACGAATGAACTAACAAAGAAAAAGAGAAGAGAAAACAAACACAATGTTCTAACAATATATGTTTGTTTACTAGAAAAGTCATTCAAAACTACTGAAAAAAATAAGCCCCCTTTAATGTAAAACACTATCTAAAAGGTTTTAGCACTATAGGGGTGTTTGATATTGAGAAAATTTGTGTATCTATATTTTCTGGGGTTTTGTAGATAATGATAATTCGATAATATTTTGTGTTTTTAAGGCGAGTTAGGCCTTTCATGAAAAATTGTTTCTAAACTTTATGATGTATCAATCATCTTTTGTCAAATTCTTACATTTAATCTATAAATTAAATTAAAATAAAAACGTTATAGGGCTGCTACCAATCCAATAATATCATCATCAACAAAAGGCGTTTTTGCACTGTATAGAGGTGGCACCGAAGCTGCATCTGAAGTGGCATTTAGTACATGTTTGCTCATGTTATGTTTGAATTATTTTTAGTACATCTAAATAATACATATTATTTTATGTTTTGTTATCTTAAACTTCCAAAATGTCTGGTAGTGAAACTGTCCGAAAAATGAACAGACTAAGAAAACTATTTAAAATGGTGTCTTAATAATATATATTTTTTAAACTAAATACTATTGCATCATTTTAGGTTTGAAACCTTTCATATAAACAAATTGTATAAATATCAGTAGTTGTATAGCTGTTGAGATAATTGAATAGCAAAATCTTTAACAAAATAGACAATTTATACTGTAGTAATGCCATATATTGTTATGCTGTCCGGCCCTATATGAAACTAAAACCACCAGTAGGTGGCGGAAAGTCCCTGTCTTAATGAGTGAGCCATTGAATTATTCATTCAAATGATTCGTTCAGAACGGCTTATTCATTCAGAAACTAAACTAAAGTGCCTTTGTTGATGGGTTAATGAATCATTCACTCAAATAATTCATTAAAAAAGCTGATTAATTCAGTAAAGAAACATTGGTGTTTGTTGTTCTGGTGTTTCTGTTGGCATTTTAACTGCATTCTAATAGGCTACATCATGCAGTGAAACGGGTGTTTTTGTAAAGTGAGTGACAAACTTGATAATGTCAGTTCGCACATCGTTAAATCAACAATTACGATATTATCGTTGACGATTCCCTTCTCAGAGTCTTTCTGTCATTGTAGGATGGAGGCCATGACTCAGAGAGAGGTCGCTGCACTACGCCAGTGTGAATCTCACCCGAACATCGTCACACTCCATGAGGTCTATACCGATCAGGTATGTTTTTGCACCACAGCATGTACCTAGCTATCAAAATTCTTCTGTTTTAAGCTAATTATAATGTTTTAGACTAATCATAACCATATCCTTTAAAAACATTTTAGTTTTTTCGATTAAAATTAGTACTTTGTGAATCTTTTTTTGCCTTTGCGTACATACCTGGTCACGTATATAATACATTTGAGTTCTCTTGTATTGCTTTTTTTTTTAACCCCATCCCCATCCCTACTGTTATTTTTTCATTCCCATTTTCTCCGTTCCATCTCTCCTAGTACCATACGTATCTGGTCATGGAGCTGTTGCGTGGTGGCGAGCTGTTGGAGCGAATAAGGAAAAAGAAGATGTTTGCAGAATGGGAGGCCAGTCAGCTGATGAAGAGCCTGGTGTCAGCGGTCAGCTACATGCATGAGGCTGGGGTCGTACATCGAGACCTCAAACCAGAGGTAGAGAGATACAGAGAGAAAGGATTACAGATGTTACCGATTTTTATAAGGGCAAAGGGAATTAGCCTAGCAACACCCTTGTGACCAGAGTTTGAAATGAACTTTTTCACTCACCGGCCAATTTGGCTACTAGTTTAAGTTACTGGCCATTCAGAACTTCCACTAGCCAAGAAAAAAGAAAAGAACCAGAATAAGTATGTCACAGGTTATATAGTTATTCTGTTTCTTTTCTATTTCTTTTTTTGCTGATCTGTTCCACTTATCCATCATAATCTACATAGATTTGACCTTTACTGAAAGAAGTGTGAGTGGTGCTTATCTGTGCAAATGTCACTAACACACACACACACACACACACACACACACACACACACACACACACACACACACACACACACACACACACACACACACACACACACACACACACAGATATATTCCAGCAGGTTACAGATTAGGTGTCCCTAAAGAACCCTCGTATCTAACAGTAGTTCCGCTTTACATTAATTTGCACGCGAGTTTTATTGATTTTTATACCGCGTATTCACTGTGTAAATTTATGCACCGTACCGTTTCGGTTCAATACGAATACATGTACCGTTCCACCCCTAATATATATATATATATATATTATAAAATTTAGATTTCATACATGAATTTCTTATTCAAACAAAATCCTGTCGTCCAGCCCCTTCCTCTTTCATCCTCATCACTAAAAATATGTTTTAGGTGGACAGATCAATACAGTACAAAGAACATCAAAATAGGATGTTGGAAAATAATAATCTTTATACTGTAGTAATGTAGTAATCTTTTTCTGTTAACCAAATGTTTTTTAATCTTCACTATTGCTTCAATGCAAATGAACAAGCGTGCCGTTATTTGTTGGTATTTGTTGCATGTTCAAGTAAGACAGATATGCACAAATTCTGTTTTTAATATGTCATGATGACTGACGAGTTGAGTATTTGCGCTAAATTTGCGCTGATTTGTCTTACACGAACTTCCCCTACATAATAATTAACACGCCAAATTGGCTAGTGATTTGACAGCGTTACCCGCCACAGTTGATTTATACCCTGTGTTAATTTCAAACCCTGCTTGTAACCACTCGAAAAAAATGACTCTAAACACCCTATCAGTGTGTCAGTGGCGTTTGCACAGGTAAGCACCACTCACACTTCCTTCAGTGAATGTAAAATCTAGCTAGGTTATGATGGACAAGTGGAACAGATCAGCACAAAGAGGAAGGGACAGCTTTTTTTATCGAAACACCAAAACCTTAAATAAAGTTTTGATTGAGCTGAAAACCAAAAATAACTTATTTAATAATCAATTAATTAATCAAATTTAGTTGTATATCAAATTGAGCAGTATATTAAACATTTAAATTGTACACAAGGCAATTTTTATATTAATTTATTCCAACATAAATCAAATAATGAAGACAACAGGTTAAGTAAAAATATAATTAATATGTAATGTAGCGCATATATTGCTCTTAAATTCATTGAATGGTTTTTCTGATGTAAATGTAGTTATGTGCCATTGTTTACAAGCTGTTTTATTGACATCTTTCCCCGGTTAAAACACTGATTGAACGATTACACGAGATACATTTTAGTAAGTTGTAATGTTTCTCTCAGCATATCTTCTGATGCTCATTCATGTTTATTTTGTGCTATAACTAGTAGTAAAGAGGAAGAGATGATCGGTTCACGTGCCGCTTGAATCTGTCACGACTCATTAAAGAGCATCCAATTTTCATGCATCATGTATTGCTTAAATTTCATAAAATGTACATAATTTGAAAGCTGAGACTTTGTTTCATATCAAAATAACTAATTAAACATCACCATGTCAGTCAATGATTTTGGCCCTCCAAAAATATTTTGGTCGAAACTGAAATGTTTCTGCTTGCTAAAATTTCAGTGCATCACAAATACTAATGCTGTCATGATGCTTAATGTATAACTTCAATACAATACCTTCCTATTACATATCTAGTGAAATGCTGTAATCATCTGTCCACAAAAATGTTGGCGATAATGCGAATGTGGGAAAAAATAAAGCAAGCACAACTGGTGCATGTGTCCCAAATGCACATTAAACTCACAGCATATGCAGAAAATGGGCTCAGCTGCATTTACTGTGAACCGAGCTGCAAACACCAGATCATGAGCTGCACACACTTATTTAATTAAAACACACACTGCGGTTTCAACTCGCTGTGAGAGAGAAGAGAGTGAAAAAGCTCAGCTGGTATCAGTTTATCAATAAATGAGTACAAAATTAATATGGAAACGTTTTCGATTGTTGAGAATCGATATGCATCAAGAAATGTGTAGATTTGTTGAGGTTTGAACAAAAGAACAGCAAACAGATAAATGAACGCAAGGATTGACTAACATAGAATGAAGAAATGAGCAGCCTTAGTGCCTTTCTAATCAATTCTTTCTCTAAACGTATAAAAGGATGCTGTCATGCGTTGAGGAAAGCATTATGCTGGCATCTGTCGCAGTGCTAACTGGCCTTGCTTTAGTCAGTTTCTCATTCAGATCTCCCGTCAGCTGTGTGATCATCATTCATAGTTTGCTTGATTTGACTTCTATGATGTTATGTATTCGGCATTCACTCTGTGCTCAGCTACCCATGTGCTGATTTCGTCTTCGCGCTGTGGAATTTTAATGCGCCGTCCACATCTGACGACTGTCGACATTAATCTTAATCAGTGGGATTTTTTCCTAAATGAGACTTTTCATCCATAACTTAGATCAAATGCCTCACAATATGATGCGCATTGCACGTTTCAATACATTGCGATGCATCATAATTGGATCAACAGTGCCAAAACATGCACATGAAGTCAAATGACTGTAACATAGAACCTCTTGTGGTTTATTGTGTTAATGCATAGCAGTTTGTCACGTATTGTCTCTCTTTTTTTCTCCTCCACTGGCAGAACGTGCTGTTTGCTGATGAGTCGGATGACTCCGTGTTGAAGCTGATTGATTTTGGTTTTGCGCGGTTGTTTCCAGCGGGGAGCGGGAGTGCCCCCCTGCAGACCCCCTGCTTCACCCTGCAGTACGCCGCGCCTGAGCTCTTCCACAGCTCGGGATATGACCAGGCGTGCGACCTCTGGAGCCTCGGGGTGATTTTGGTAGGTGTGAGTTTTTATATGTATTGCCTGGGCTGCCATATTGTTTTAGTCAGGGGAGAGGTCGGTGTCGGGGAATGTTACGTTACGTTAAATTGATTAAGTAGAGAAAATTAACACATTATTTATTTGAAAATGTTACTCTGGTATTTTGATAAAAAAAATACCAGAGTATAAAAAAATAATCAGACTTTAGAAAAACAGTTTGTTAAAAAAATGTAAGAACAGAAATGTAATGTAACATGCTGATATTGTTGACGTTTTTTTTTGTCAGTACACCATGCTCTCTGGTCAAGTTCCATTCCAGAGTGAGAAAAAAGGCATGACATCGTCGCATGCAGCTGACATCATGCATAAGATCAAAGAGGGAGATTTCTCATTGGACGGAGAAGCCTGGAAGGGTGTGTCCGAAGAGGCCAAAGATCTAGTGAGAGGTACTAATAGTGAAAGAGTCAATTTGGGTTGTAAAAAAAAAAGTAGTTAAAGGATGACTTTATTATTATTAATATAAAGAATATTTAACACCTGGGTTCATTTGAGTTTGGTTTGTTTGAATGACGTGAGTCTTGTTTTACAAACTCGGGTACACATCCACAAACCATACCTCAGTCTACATAAAAAGGTGGTCTGGGGTACGGTTCCTTGGTTCGCTGCTGATATGAATGCAATCGGAAATGAACCGCTATGGATGACGTATGATTTAATCAAACTGTGTGTGTGGTCCTGGTAAACCCTACGTCGTGGGAACAAAATTTCCCCACAATATCCCCATGAGGAAAACATCTAATAAATCTTACAGAATTATTTATTTTTATTTTTTATGTAAAAATTCAGAACGTTTTCGGTGATTGATAGGTTTAGGGTTAGAGGATACAATACACAGTTTGTATATTATTAGTGATAGAGTATAAATTAAATAAGTAGTGTCATCAGCATAAAAATGATAGGACAAACCATGTGCCTGTGTCCCAGTGATATAGTGTATATGGGGAAGAGGAGAGGTCCAAGAACCGATCCCTGAGGAACTCCTGTAACAGTTGATGTGCTTTTGATAACCTCTCCCCCACCCCCCGCCGGCCACCTTGAAAGACCTTATATTATGTCTATGGAAAGTCCCTATAAAACATGGAAACCCAACATGTGTGTGTGTGCCCACTCACTTTCCTGACAAGCTGGACTGACACTGCAAGCGGAGTGGAGGGATAAACCTTTGTAGTGCATTTGCAGTAGATGCGCTGAAGCGCAACGGTGAGGCACACAACATTATCCATTTTGCCGCCTTCTCCTGCATTGTTGTTACCTAGCAACAGAAGTAAACAGATTCCATTTTGATGACACAAATGTAGTGCAGTTCTGACCCCAAAAGAACAGGTGTACTTATTTAAATAATATGAATAAATTCATATTTAATTTAACAATAGGAAAATAATATCCTATTTATCATTTGAATACATTTATATATCCTACCTAAAAATAGGAAAATTGACAAGCTGTAGTTCAAATGGTTTTCTGTCTTGCTTCTTATCTTACAACTGTTTGTTCAACTAGTAAAATTATTATTTTTTTATTTTTTTAATTTAATTATTATTCCTCTAAACCGTTTCCAGCATTTCAGTAGTAATAGTGTACAAAATAACTTTGGGATTGATCTTTTCTTGCAAACTTTGAGATGTGGATTCAGACGGCAATTAAATTAACACACGACCTTGGCGTTTGTTAAAAACATTTGCACAGGTGGTGGGAGAAAAACACTGACATTCTGGATTCAGACTGCAATACAATCACAGACTAGCCCCTGCAAATTTGGAAATTACCTTATGTCCCTATGTAAAACGATAACTGTCTGAATATAGCTATAGATTCCCTTCAGTTTTTTTCAGTTCTGTAGCCTGTTTTTGTTCAGTAGGCAGTTTCTGAGATTGGATATTATCCTTCCCTACACAGAAAATCCATTTGAACAACCGTACTCGGTTACCTAACGTAACCTCGGTTCTCTCTAGAAGAGGGAACGAGTATTGCGTAAGTTGCTTACGCTACGGGTAAAGTCATCTTTTCTCGAGATCTGAAGCCAAAAAATTATCCTTAATTTTGTATATATTGTCAACGTAGTGCGGCAGCCAGCAGACCATAGCAGGCTGTATAAGCGTGCTCATTGGCTGACCTGCGGCAACTGCTGCAGCCTATCGGTGAGCCCTGCGTGACGTCACGCCCAATGACACCTCTACGCGTCACAGCCCGCCAGAATGGGTGTGGCTTAGCGTATATAAAGACGGGCTCAACAGGCTGAACTCTGGTTTTCATTGACTGAAGCGAATAAGCTCGTGGCGCAAGCACGGCAGGTTACGCAATACTCGTTCCCTCTTCTAGAGAGAACTGAGGTTACGTTAGGTAACCGAGTACGTTCTCTTATGAGAGGTTCTCTCGTATTGCGTAAGTTGCTTACGCTACGGGAACCCCTTGTCAACGCCGTGCGCGCCGAGCATCACTGCATGAGTCCCAGGGAGCCCGGGGGACACAACATGCGGGAACAGGCGGCCAGCAACGCGGGCCAGCACATGTAATAAGCACTTCATAGGAATACACAGCGGTTCCGCCGGTCTATGTATAAACGTGTAGGGAAAAGGCGGCCAGCAACGCGGGCCAGCACAAGTACATAAGCACATCACAGGGAAAAAATAGAATGGCTCCGCCAGTCTATGTATAGAGAGTATCAACCCTTTGTGCAGCTGTGTGGAGAATAGGCGGCCAGCAACGCGGGCCAGCACAAATACACATCATAGGGGAATACAGAGCGGCTCTGCCGGTCTATGTATATAGAGTCTCACCCATTTGTGCAGCTCAACCAGAAGAGCTCGTAGTGACATGAGAGTGGCCTGCACATGAATGTCTGGGCAGAACATACACATCTCTTAGACTGATAAAAGTTTAGCCTGCAGGGCGGGAACTTCCAGGTTATAAAACCTCACGAATGTAGAGGGGGGGCCCAGCCTGCCGCCATACAAATGTCGTGAATAGAAATCCCGCTGGACCAAGCCCACGACGAAGCCATGCCTCTAGTGGAATGGGCCCTGATGCCCATTGGGCACTGCAGGTGTTTGGACGCATAGGTGTGCTACTTCCCCATTCACTCTCGTCTCGGTTCGTGCCTGAAAGCGCGGGGGACGGCGAGCGAACTGCAACGAATAGCCCTGCTTTACTGTGCTCAGCACCCATTCTGACACGCCTGGAATAGCTTCCCATGCTTTTGCATTCTGCACATTCTGCGGGCTCGAGAACCTGAATCGGAGGCGCGGGCGCAATGCGCCCAGACGGCTCGCAGACAGCGATGGCTGGCCGTTTTACACACGATGTCCCGGTGGCTTTTGAGGGGGAGCATATCGTGCGAGGAACGGGGCGCGAGAGCGGCACCGGGGGGAAAATGCTTGTCAGTAAGTGTGAGCGCTCGCGAGCGGGCACAGGACTTACATCCGTGATGTGACCGGCAGAGAGTGGCCGTTTGACAGAGCGAGCGGTGAGTAGGTGTGGGCACGGGCTCGTGGGCACATATCCTACATCTAACACTCGAGTGGCTTTCGCCAGCTTTATGAGAGTGGGCTCTATGAGAGACACAGGGGGTATAGTGCTTGTGTGCAGGGGTGAACACTGAAATGTGGGCACATTTTCTGCATTTAAAACACATGCGGCGTGAGCCGGACAACCAGACATTATGCTCTTTTTGAGATTTCTCTGGGTCGCCGTGACAACGGCGGTTGTATGCAGGCGAGCGGGTAGTATCACCGGCTCGTTGGCTACGTAATACACATCTGCAGTAGCCATGACTACAGGGACTGACAGAGCGGAAAGCTTTGACGGTGGTCCGGCCGCGGCGGGACTTAACCGTCTTTTCCTCCTTTGAGCTGCTAGGAGGACTTCGCGGGCTCGGGTTTCAGCGTGATCTTGGGCCGGGGTCTCCGCGGGGGAGGCGGCCTGTTGCGGCTGGTCGAGCGCGATCTAGGGCGGCCGCCCTGTCGTCGCTGCGAAGACGGAGGCTGAGCTGGACGCTGGGTGGAGCTTCGCGCAGGCTGGTCCCGAGGGCGGCGTGCGGCTGAGCTCTAGCGTCGAGGCAGGAAAAGGTTCATAGCCTGCGTGGTCTTTTGTACCTCCGAGAAGCGGTCTACGATCCCGTTAACCGCTGGGCCAAAGAGGCCGGTGGGGGAGAGCGGGGCGTTGAGGAAAACAGCCCGCTCGGACTCCCTCATGTCAGCGAGCGTCAACCAGAGGTGCCTCTCTGTGACGGTCAGCGAGGACATGCACCTTCCAAGAGCCTGGGCAGCGGATTTAGTAGCGCAAAGAGAGAGATCCGTCGCGCTGCGCAAATCCGTGATGGAGGCAGGATCCGGGCCTTTCTCATCCACCTCACGGAGGAGATCGGCTTGAAGGATCTGTAGGACTGCTACTGAGGCGGCCTGTCCGGCGGCGGCGAAAGCGCGGCCGACAAGGGCTGAAGTAGTCCTGCAGGCTTTGGACGAGAGAGCAGCCTTTGAGCGCCATCCAGAAGGCGGGCAAAGGTGCGCTGCAACCGCTTCCTCCACAGGGGGGATGGAATTATAACCCTTCTCGGCGGCGCCGTCAACCTGTGAGAGCGCCGAGGAGACATGAGAGTGCACTCTCGCGGAGAATGGTGCATTCCACGATTTAGAAAGCTCAGTGGGAGCTCCGGCAGGAAGGGTGCAGTCCTGGACGCGGGTGCTTGGCGGCGGCTATGAAGAGAGCAGCCGTCGAGTCTGTACGGCGCGGGCTCTTTAGGCGGTGACTACTCGAGGCCAAGTTGGTCGATGGCCTTGGTGAGGAGGCGCAGTAGTTCCGCATCCACGCCGGCCCGAGTACGGCCGGACTCCTGGACTGACGAGGAGGCAGAGTGGTGTGAACCGGACCATTCCTCGTTGTCAGAGGCCAGGATAGAGCAGCTGTCAGCGGCAGCATCCTCGTCCACTTCATCCGCTTCATCCCCTGAGGCGGCGGCGCGGGCGGGAGCCGGCGGCTGCACGTCCGGGAGGGGGGACGGAGAAGGCGAGAAAGAGGCTCGAAGGAAGGTTCCGGTGAGCTCTTGAGCTTCTTCCTGCGCGGCCCAGCAGAGACAGGCGGAGTGACAGCTTCGTCATTAAAAGCTTCAAGTCGAGCCCGCAGGGTCGACATTGAAAGCTCCTTGCACTCAGGGCAGCCGCCCGTAGAGAGAGCAATGGCTGCGTGCTCACGGCCCAGACAGAGAGCGCAGATCAGATGGCGGTCTCCGGTGCTGAGCGGGGCGCGGCACGAGCCACAGGAAGAGCGAGGCATTTTGATAAAAACGCCTCGTGCTCTTTTAGATAGAAAGTGTGTGTCGCAGCGGCGAACACACACAGCAGAAAAAGGATACTGTCGCCGGATAGCTCAACAGGCACGGATGGCTGAAGGCGGCGAAGACGGCCGGCTTCCTCAGACGCTTCCTAGGCTTGCTGGTTGCTTGCTTCAACGGCGGCGGCTTCTCAAGATCCAGCGATGCGAAGAGTTTCGCTGAAGAGATGAAAATCAGAGTTCAGCCTGTTGAGCCCGTCTTTATATACGCTAAGCCACACCCATTCTGGCGGGCTGTGACGCGTAGAGGGCGCGAAGCAGTGGTCTGCTGGCTGCCGCACTGCGTTGACAATATATACAAAATTAAGGATAATTTTTTGGCTTCAGATCTCGAGAAAAGATTACTTTACCTGTAGCGTAAGCAACTTACGCAATACGAGAGAACCTCTCGTAAGAGAACTGAATGTGTGTCATTTAAAATCAGATTTAAGATTAGGGTCCAATTGAGGTTTCACTCAGAAAAGCCCTTAGTACAGGATCTTCTAGTTTATGAAGTCTTCTGTAAAATTGGTTGTGATCATCCATTGTTACTGAACTCCAATCTTTATGGGTTTAGAGCACTGAGACATGTGACATTTACTTGCGTTCACCCAATACTTGGAGCCTCTATTGATTACGGCCTGAAATAGCTGTGAAATACATTTTAATACCTTTATACCACTCCAAAGCTTTCGATGAGTGATTCCTGACCAAGCCATCAGGGACCCGCAGGCTCTCGAACGCATTTCAGTCCAATTTCAGCACAAGTGCTTGTTATTATAGCTGTCATTTGATCATCTAGATTGAGATGGATGAGGTTCAGTGCCCTGGTGGAAGGAAAGAGTGTGATGGTCCCTGAGGATGGTGGTTTAGTGGCTGAAGGATCCTTATATTGGCAGCCCCCAAATTAGCTTCCATCTCAAGTTTTATCTCCCTCTTCATCTTAACAGGTTTGTTAACCGTAGATCCTGAGCGACGGCTGAAGCTCTCGGCTCTGAGAGAGAACGCCTGGCTTCAGGGAGGTGGCGTCATGTCCTCCACCCCTCTCTGCACCCCTGATGTTCTGGAGTCCACCGGCCCGACTGTCCGTACCTATGTCAATGCCACCTACAAGGTCAAGTATTTGCGTTTTTGTCTGCTGTATTGAGTAGAATTCTTGTCATGAGGAATGTTATTTGGTACAGTTAATAGTCTATTATGCTTATATGCTATATTACAGGTTTCTCTTACAATAGGTTTACATACATCCAAGATAAAAAAAAAAAAAAAAAAAAAAAAAACCCTTAAAGTCATCCTGTGGTGAAAATCAAGTTTTTAATGTTGTTTATATGTCTATGTGGTGTTTTAAATATGCTTAAGACACACCATGTGCAAATTCAGTCATCACCATTGCTGAGTATTTTCTCCTTAAAACTGCAGTGAACCAAAGACAGTCTCAAAGTAGACGTTGGCGGGCAGCCAGTGAAGACCGTAGGCTATTGCGATTAAACTTTACCTCATGTAAACACAATTCTCCGATCAAAGTAATGCGATCAAGCTCATAATCGTAGTAACACTCATATTAAAGGGACAAGACCATTAGCATCTTTCTCAAAAAAATGACCAAAGAGTTTCGATATTTTTCCTATTTAAAACTTGACTCTTCTGTAGTTACATCGTGTACTAAGACCGACGAAAAATGAAATGTTGCGATTTTCTAGGCTGAAACTTTGCTGCCGTACCATGGGTCCAGCAGGCGTAATGATATGACGCAGCGCCTGAAAATAGTCGACCCTATAGTCTACCGAGCTGGGGACTATTTTCAGGCGCTGCGTCATATCATTACGCCTGCTGGACCCATGGTACGGCAGCAAAGTTTCTTGATTATTACGCAGGAATGAGAGTATAGTTCCTAGCCATATCAGCCTAGAAAATCGCAACTTTTCATTTTCCGTCAGTCTTAGTACACAATGTAACTACAGAAGAGTCAAGTTTTAAATAGGAAAAATATCTAAACTCTTTGGTCATTTTTTTGAGAGAGATGCTAATGGTCTTGTCCGATTCAATGATCTATGCTAAGCTATGCTAAAAGTGGTACCACCAGACCCGGAGATCGGCTGAATGGATTCGAAAACGGTAAAACTCAACTGTTTAACTCTGGGGGAGTTGTAAAATGAGCCTATTTCCAAAAAAAGTGGAGTATCCCTTTAAAGCAACACTATGTAATATTTTTTACTTAAAATAATGTTTCCAAAATCGTTTCAGTGGTTCATCAAGTTGTAACAGGGTGAAAGGCTCTTATGCCTCCGCTTTGCGGTCCTTTATCTGCTATAACCACACTATGTAAGATTGCCAGATCGGGTCGCGTTTCTGTAGTTCTAATGAGACATAAGAAAACTACAAATTTGACTTGCTTTACGGCAAGCATTACTATAGTCATTACTTTGTTTTTCTTCGTTTCTGATGTCGCAATACATCATACTTTCATAAAATCATGCATCATACTCTACCTTGTTTGTGGACATCGTTCATTCTAAAGCCGGTGCTGGATAAACAGTGGGCGTGCGTGCGACATTAGGCTGCGGTAGGCTAAATGATTTACGACAGCAGTAATGGACAATTCCGCTTCCAACCTGTAGGGGGACTGCAGAGGAAAAGTTCCATAGTGTTGCTTTAAACCAGGGTTCCTCAAACTCGGTCCTGGAGGGCCGCCAACACTGATCAAACACACCTGAGCAAGCTAATCAATGTCTTCAGGATCACTAGAAACTCACAGCTAGGTGTGTTTGATCAGGGTTGGAGCTAAACTGTGTAGGACAGTGGCCCTCCAGGACCGAGTTTGAGGAACCCTGCTTTAAACTATGTGCCGTATGCTGATTTTAGTCGCAATAAACAGGCATGTAAACACCTTAATCGCTAAATAATATCAAATATGTCCTTAGAAATTTGTTTTGCATTTGATGAAAGTAGATTAAAACAGTGGCCAGTAACATGCCTACTTCATGTGTTCATCATTTGTGCTAAGGGGAATGCGAATAATGGCGGTAAAAATAACCACAATTCTTAACATAATCAGAGTAGTGAAAATGACATGCAAACAGGAGTGAAAAGTTCTGCTCGTGTCATGTAAACATCTTAATCATTACTCTGATTATTGGAAATAATCACATTATTGGTGCGTGTGCACTTTGATCCTTAAATATTTGCAGAACTTTTACATTCCCCAAACAGCTTTATTACACACGCAAAATGTAATATTCGAAAATGCGTAATAGAGGCACTTTAATGACACCTGAGAGATTTCTGTCCCTCCATTGAAAGATCACTCACCTGGAATTTTCTTGACTCTCCTGTTTAGCCACTCTCTAAAAAAACTTTGCATCATGATATCTCTTTGTTCCCACAGGCATTTAACCGGGGGAAGCGTGAGGGTTTTTTCCTTAAGAGCGTCGACAATGCGCCGCTAGCAAAACGTCGGAAGATGAAAATGACCAGTACCGGTGTGGAGACGAGGCGCAGCTCATCCTCTTCCTCAACTTCCTCCTCTTCCTCATCCGCTTCCCATTCCAAGACGCAGAATAGCCAATCTCTGAATCCCCACGAGGGTCCTAAACTGTGACAGCTCCCGTTGCTCTGATGTGGTGAGAGAATGTGTTGCAAAGGCTTTGCAGGATGAAAAAGACCTATAGAAAAGACTAAGCGAAATAATATAACCTTGAAATGCCAACAAATTCAACTCTTCAGGAGTAAAACCCTGTGCTGGCAAGATCAATACTTTCAAGTCATTTGGAGGAAAAGAGGATTTTTAATCACAGTGACTCTCTGTAAACACGATGCCAAGGAAATGATCTACATTATAAAGGAAACTTAGAATTTGTTTTTTTTCATCATTTAAGGAGACTATAGACATGTAAAAAATGAATGTAAAAATGCTATGTCATGTGGTGGGCATCCACTTGCATTTAGAGAGTTCTTCAACCGCAAAGACGATTGAAACGCGTGAAACTGAGATCAGGGAAAGATTAAATGTTAGGGATTAGTGGTCAAGAAAGCCACAAGAGAGCAAAGCCATATGTGAGAATTAGAGTGGACTTGCATTTTAATGTATTTTAATGATCCACCGAGCAAAGCTTTATGTGAATCATGTACAGGCCATTTACATATCACTACTTTCAGAAGTTTTCTCGATGTTTGCATGGTATAGTATTTTAAAACGTTTTACATTTTTAGAAACCTATGAAGTCAGACCATACAAAGTCACTGAATCACCAGTTACAATACAGGACTTGTCAATGAAATTGATGAGGATATTTCCTCCTGCCCACACTTTTGGGTGAATCTCAAAGAAATGTCAGTTGTATTTCTACTCAAAATCACAAGAAAAAATTATATAGATAGAAAGAAAATATATTATATTTATTATATGGACCATTAAATGATAATGATTAAAAAAAAATCTCATTCTCTTTACTTGTATGCAGTAATGATAATTATTATTTTATTTTTAATCAGAACAATTCAATAGTGTACAAAGGCGACCATGTGTAGTTAAAATTGTACTAATGTGAAAAATTATTAAACTTCTATTTTTCATATATTAATTTTGCCATTATGGTATTAAAACAAGTACTATAATTTGTTTTACATTTTTTTTATTACAAAATAATTTCTCTTTTGGTGCTTTTGATGTGAAATATACTTATATACGTTTCTTGACAGTTTCTGTGAGATTCACCTTTTCCTGCCTTGTGTGTTTTTATTGCTAGTTATCACGTGAAGTGTGTAGAGATCACTTTATATACCATCACTAACTTATGCCGGGTTTAGAATACACAATATTTTTGTCTGTTACGATAGTCACTGTGTCAGATTTTGACTCCTAAATTCTTGTGTCGTGGAAAAGAAACACGGCAGACTACACGTTGCTTCTCGACCAATCATCGCATGCCGTCTTTAACGACGTTTGATGTCATAGAGAAGGCGGAGCTAGTGAACGAGTGTAAACAAATTCACTTATCTATCGAAAATAAATGCTGTCAGCGTCCGAAATCGCATACTGTCTTGAGTAGGTACTTATTTTGAATAAGTAATTACTTCACGACTGCTAAATCTGGATG
Source organism: Rutilus rutilus (assembly GCF_951802725.1). Lineage (NCBI taxonomy): Eukaryota > Metazoa > Chordata > Actinopteri > Cypriniformes > Leuciscidae > Rutilus > Rutilus rutilus. Next base: position 5,385,617 of record NC_140221.1, read on the forward strand.
TACTACATTCGCCATGTTGTCATTATCATGTAACCTACCAGCATCAGTTTGATCGCTTCACTGCCATTCACAAATCCTCTCCCGTGGCCTCATGGGATAGTAAAGAGTCCATCATATGCACACTTCAGTCGTAGGTCGTCCGTGTACTTTTTCCCTATTCTAGTCTGAATACTATGAATTCGGACTTCTTTTGTCACATACTGTTTTTTGCCCACTATATAGTAGGGAAGTATGCGATTTCAGATGCGAAGCAGTGTTTTAGCTTAATGCTAATTTACGTTTACGAATCACCACGACACCCTTCGTCAAACGCCAAAATCAGGCTGATATGGTGTAGTCTGAACCCTTACTGGTTTCAAAAAGTTTGTATATGTGAATCGGTGGCTTTCAAAATCATATTGCCGTCATCTTTATCGGTGTACTTGAAATGTTGTGCTTCTTTAATAGTGCGCACACTCTTGTCTCTTCTACTGAGCTGAGGGATCTGAACGTCCACTGCCTGTTCAACTCTTATATATATCGACTGAAAGGGCTGAGGTTCACAAGACAGCAATCAATCCCTCACATTCTTAAGGGCTTTCACAATCACATCCACGCTGGAAGATGGCGACGGCATCCCTTCCTATTTCTCTTTTTTATTAACCATCTTCACAGCCGCTAGTCTTGCAATATTTTCAACTTGTAGTTTGACGTACAAGCATTCAGGCATTTTGGTGTCGAGTCTTTCTGCTGGATGCGTTGTATAAATCGACCAAACAACATTTAGGATTCCGACTGCGTGTTGAGCTGACGGTTTTATTAAGATGCAAACAGGCGTCGAGTCCCAGTAAAACACTTCCAACATTGTTTTATAAACTACGCTTTTCTTTTAAGAGGTGTGAAGCTGTCAGGTATGAACAACTCAACAGTCAGATTGATTGTTTGGCACTGTTTTTATTGAAATATCATATTAGTCTTTTGATTCTGCCAAAATAATCAGTTAATGGAGGATAATATTGTCTGTAATACTGTTTTGCACACGAGATGCGTAAGTCGGGGGGGGTTTATGCCTTTGTTTTTCACAAGCGATGCTTCCATCAGCTTTACATTGATGGAAACAGTGCAACTGTTTGTGAAAAGAGTGGAACAATTTCAGCACATTCTGACGTGGATCTCCAAGGGGTTCAAATGCATGACTTTGCTCAGCAAAGAATCTTTCAGCAGAGTTACGTCACGCCGTGTTATGAAAATGAGTTTGACTTTGTCTTTTAAGGGATGATGAACACACTGATTTTACACTATTGTTTTAGGTAACTTTGAATTTTGATTTCTTCTGTCGCACAAGTTCGTCATGTCAATGTGTTTTGGGCTTTAAAACAGTAATTTTTTTTATTTATTTCTTTTTACTTGCTCTTTATATTTTTATTCACAGTGTTAATGGTTTTCTGCTTAATGTAGTTTAGATTTTTGTTGTTTAATTTGTCAGTAAGAACAAGTCATCTGCTCTTATAAGATCACGTGCACTGTTAGTTATACAAATGTACATTTTTGATAGCAAAATTTTAATAGATATGATTTGATGTATAAAGGGTGAGCTTGCTGTGTCTGTCTTTTGGCTTGAGTTTTGGTCTATGTTATGTTAAAGTTCTAATTTGCATGTTTTGATTTCTTAAAAAAAAAAATGTTTCTTGATAACTTAAATGTTTTTGTCTCTGCCAAAAAATGTTTTGTAATAAAAAAAGAATTATAGAGCGGAAATGAAATGCACTGTTATAAGAATAAATGAGATGCACTGCTGTGCATTAAGAACAATCCAAAGCACAAATATAAAAATATCTTTCCTTCCAAAGCCATTTTTAGATATTTCTTTGCTATGATGCCATTGGTGTTCATTTCATTGTTCAGATCCATTGCAATATCTTTTGAGCGGTGTGTCTCAAAAAAAAAAAAAACAGTTAAAGGGTTAATTGACCCAAAAATGAAAATTCTGTCATTAATTACTCGCCTTCATGTCGTTCCAAACCTGTAAGACTTTCGTTCATCTTCAGAACACGTATGAAGATCTTTTAGATGACATCTGAGAGCTTTCTGTCTCTCCATTGACAGCTACGCAACTACCACTTTGACACCTCAAAAAGTTCATTAAGAGATCGTAAAACTAATTAGTCCAAATTTTCTGAAGAGAAATTATCGCTTTATATGATGAACAGATTGAATTTAGGCTTTTATTCATATTTAAACATTGATCAGTGAACCGAACTTGCTTGACGCAAGAGAACAAACCTCATTGGTTCTTGCTGAAGCTCAAACGTGCTGCGTAACACGAGAATGAACCTCATTGGTTCTTGCAAGTCAAGGAAACATGCTTGAGCTTCCGTTACCACAACTGATGTGTGAGATGATCAATATTTATATGCGAATAAAATCCTAAATTCAATCTGTTCATCATATAAAGCGATCGTCTCTTCAGAACATTTTGGACTAAACTGCTCAATTCATATGGATTAGTTTTACGAATATTAACTTTTTAAAGCATCAAAGTGGTAGTTGCGTAGACTGTCAATGGAGGAGCAGAAAGCTCTCAGATTTCATCAAAAAGATCTTCATTTGTGTTCCGAAGATGAATGAAAGTCTTACGGGTTCCCTTTAAGGTACAGTTAGGAGTACAAAGTGTAAGAGCAGAACTAATGTCCTGCAATGGCCCGACACCCAGATAGATGGACAACTCTTGAAAGTGTGCCAGTGACTCTTGGCAGAGTGTGAAATAAATGAGGAAACGAGAAATGTTATTTGTTCCAGGCGACTCTACAGCGCTAATCCTTTATTCTGAACACCTTTGCAGCTTTGAGAGTGTGTGACCAGAGGGATCTTCCAAAGAGTGTGTCCAGAGGGCCTTCGCAGGTCCATAATCAATCTTTGGTCCGAAGCATCGTGATGGAGAGGGGGAGACTGAGGCTATCTCTAAATGCTACAATGTCCCATCATATGTTGTACTGTACATCACAGGATGATTGTCATTTTTCTAAACCAGCAAATGCCATTTCCAAAACAAAATTGTGAATTATGTATTTTGTTGATAAAAGCTGTCGTGGAACATACATTTGAAGTATTTTTGAAATAAGATTAGCTAACTAGTCTTTGTAAGGCTAATTTTTATAGCTAGCAAATGTTCTAAATAGTTAATTGTTTTATTTACATCATTTGATAATTACAGCTATAGGCTATAGTAATAAAAAATTCACAAAAATCTGATTTTAAAACAGACTGATTACTGTTCTTGTACTGTTATATTTTTAACAAAGTAATTATTGATATATATAGGCTATATTTATATATATATATATATTTCTGATATGAGAAATCGGAATTTCAACTAGTAGAAATCAATTCTTGACATCAACAATTTAATTTGAATGGCAGCCTATGGTGATATTTATAGTGAAAAAACAATTACAGAAATCAATAATTAGCCTATAGTTATACTATATAGCCTGCAATTTAATTCTTGATAGCCTATCAAGAATTCGTATTTCAGCGAGTGATGTCACTGATATCAGGAATTAGGCTACCATTTTTACAAGTGGAAATGTAATTCCTGAAATCAAGAGAATTAGCATTTTAACTACTGAAAAACTGGCTTGCCATAATAATCGGTAAAACGGGACTGAAACGCGATTCAGTTTGTTTCATTCGGGCAGTTCAATCTCGCACCGAATCGTTTGCAACGGTTTCGTACACCATAACGAGGAATAAGACAGAAAACAAAACTAGCGCTTGATGAAGTGATAGTCATCTGCAATCCTTTGTACAAGCCTAGATATGAAGCAAAACTTGCAAATATCTTATATTGTGTCAAGAATTTAGGCACTTATTCAGTGCAGTTCACAATTCAGGCAGCTCATTGCGCGCGTGCAAGCTTGTGAACGAGCAACAGTCTCCACAGCAGGTAAAGACAATTAATATCCAAAACAGTATATAAACAAAGAGTATTTATATAGCCTATAGTGTCACTTTTTGATTGGGCTAGAAACCCTGCTGTGATGTGAAGAACAAAGACGAGGAGAAGCGGACCGAACAAGGTATAGGCTATTAAAACAATCTTAACGATGTGCCATGACGTAATGCTCCAAAGGCAACACCTTATTTCTCTCCTGCAGTGTCTAGTAAAGCACACCAGATGTCAGTGCGACTCCTAATGCTTCTCACCAGGATACTGTACATTGATAGCATCGCGTAAAACGGCCCTAATGCGACTGTCAACGCGTCATTAATCAAAGTGATGTGTAAGCGGATCATTTGCATAGGAAATTGTGATATATGGAGCATGACACAAATGGATATGAATGGAACAGTAAATCAAAGAGATTCCATCAATTATAATTGGCCCCTTCTGGCTGTGACCCAAGGTCTAGTGGTGACTGCTAACACGCACCGCTTATTATTTCAGAAGCTTCTTGCAATGAGGCAGGCATACAAGCACATGTGCGCACACACAAATGTCTTCACATCAGTGCCAAAAATGAATGAAAGCCTGCTGCAGTTCAGTCTGACCTGGCTGTTGTAAGTTAAAGTGTCTCACACTTTTAGGTTTACTATAGTATCTTCTCTCACTGCTGAATTATTGAGCTAGTGGAGAGTGAGTGTGACCCCACCGGTGTCAGTAAGAGGGTTGGGCTTGATTTCATGGCAAATCTTCAGTTTCTGTATGAATTTTTCATCTGGCCTGTCCAAAAAAGTGTTTCATTATTAAAAAGCCAAACATGAGCACTATGGGCCATGCAGCACACAGAGTGAAAGTGCTTGATTGTTTGTGACACCTCACTACTTTAACAACATCTCCAGACCAAAGCCCCGGGGAAGGTATAGGACTGTCTGATGCTTCCAGGTAAACATTAAAGTAGACTACTATAAAAATATCTGTTTTCTGTAGCAGTTTAAAGTCCTGTGGTGAAAATCAAGCTTTTAATGTTGTTTACCGGTATATGTCTATATAGCCACGTTTCCATTACAGATTTGTGCAAAACTTTTGCATTGACCATGCAACTGAAATGTAATTTTTTCCTCTCGCAATAAGTCATTCCAAAAATTATGGCAACGGATGTTGGTAGGTTTACATGTATCACAGCCATCGCCATTATTTTTCATGGAAGGAGACGTAGGCGTGTTATCCAAGCATTGGCAATTAAAGCCGCGAGCAGCCGCGTATGAGGTGTTTCTGGGTGTTTCTCCCTCGTATCTGATTCAAGGTCTTGATAAATTGTGGCATTTCTTTGTCGTTAAGAATCCAGTATTCTCGTAATTAATTAAGTTTAATAAAGGACTCTGTCTCGTCTTCTGTCCAAACATACCGTGCCATCTACTTCAGGTGACCTGTAAATGTGAAAAAAACTGTTTCCATTGCAGTTTTGTGAAATATTCCTTTTTCGAACTGCCTGAAAAAACACCTCATGAAAGTGTAACAACTTTTTATGTTTTTGCGAAATCGACGTATTTTCAATTCGCATTTTCAATTTGCGCAATTTGAAGGGTAATGGAAACACGGCTAGTGTGGTGTTTTTAATATGCTTTAAGACAAACCAAGTCAACACCATTGCTGTATTTTCTCCTTAAAACCAAAGACAGTCTCAAAAACGCGGTTTGAAATCACTGGTGTTTCTGATGTCACAAACTACCTTGTAACCAATCACATCAACGTGTGATCGTCAGCGAGCCATGCGATGCTACTGGACGCTACTCAGTGGACGGCTCCGTACTCCTCCGCCTCCTGGCAGACAACGATGGCTCTTCTGACTCCCTGTTCCCTCGCTTACCACTTTTCCACCAGCATGAACTGGGTGCTAGTTCAGAGCCAGAGCTATTGCCTTCTAAGAACCGGTTTGCCTTTCCACAGGCCAGAGAGCCACCACAGAGCCAGGTCTTATGTCACTGTATACATCTCATGTTGCCAGCAACGCTAGTGCAGCAGCGCCAAACACAAACACACCAGGCTAGTTCGAGATGCATCGGCTTCTCGCAGACCGATCGACGCATGACATCGAAGCACTGCGAGAGTGATCCAAAAGCACAAGGAGTATGCTCTCCACACACTCCCGCAGCTCCGATGCATCTCGAACAATCATTCCATCGACAATGGCAGTCGTTGCGTTACTACTGATGCTCATGGCTTTGCGAACCTACATCGGCATCCAAACACGGTGAATCCAATGCCGTGATTTGCATAGATGGAGATTTTAGCTAAGCTGCTATTAGCTCGATTAGCTGCTATTTAAAAAATGCCGGTCACAAGTTTCCATTTGTCTTGTTGGTCACGGTAACCCTGCCCCCGGCCCCTGACGCAAGCGGTTCTTACTTCTAGACCAGCAATCTATTGGTGCTACTTATGAACCACTTTTCCTGGTTCAGAGCTGGTGCTTTGGGTGTCGAAAGACAAAGAACTGATTTTAAACTAGGCTCTGACTCTGAACCAGCACTCAAACTGCCTTGGTGGAAAAGGGGTATCGGTCTGCTCCAGCGAACGGTGGCAACTCTTCCGCAACCACCCCTCCTCGACCCAGGAGCACAGAAGCGAGCGACCGTCCCACCTGTTGCAAAACCGCTCCAGCACCACCGCCTCGGGCAGCCACTGCTGGTCACTGCTCCTTCATGCTAACCCAATCTCCTCAGCACCGCGATCCCCTCAGCACTGAGGGCTCTCTGACAGCATGTCCTTCCTTCCTCCTGGGGTTTGACACCAATGTAGCAAAGTTTAAAGTTCAGGGAAGGAGGAGGCGGGAACCAGCAAAAGATAAACATAACTTGAATCATATCATAAACGAAACGACAGGTAAGCTATCCCCTCATTGATGACTGCCGCATTTAAACATAATAAACCACAATAACATAAACTCCTTTTATCACGGATAATTGCGCGACAGGTATGATTCAGTTTACAGCACTTCTCATTCATTTATATGGTATCAGCAAACATTCATTGACTGTCACACAACTCTGAATGAAATTAAATGGCATCGAGGCTGTACTGTGATTGGTTATCAAGGCATGCATGATCAAAGTTAGCCGTAATGCTTTCTCTAATGGTAGCGCCACAGATCCTTGTATCTCCCAATGAGACCATTCAACAAGTACATTCAAATTTCAATGATTCCTGAAAAAAACTGAAAACGATCATTTATGTCGTTCCAAACCCGTATGCATTTATTTCTTCTGTGGAACACAAAAGACAGTCTTTGGGATCCAAAGTTGGCCCTCAAGTTTCTTCAAAATATCATCTTTTGTGCTTCTCAGAAGAAAGAATTGGAAGTGTTTTGAAATGACAGGGTCATATAGTAAATTATGATAGAATTTTCTATTTTTTAATAATCATATAGATTTACATTGAACACTCAATTGGCAACTATGGTTCCTTTAAGAACCTTTAACATCCATGGAACTTTTTCGATGCATGAAAAAGGGGTTCTTAAATTGTTTGAATATTTTTGTCACTATACACTCTTATAATTAATGGTTCTTTGTTGGCATCTATTGTTCCATGAAGAACCATTAACATCCATGAAACTGAAAAACCCCATTATTTTTTAAGAGTGAAGGGTGAACCTATTTAAAGACTTCACTGCAATCTATGGCTCTTTTGGGCCAGTAAGCAACCACACAGAAATCACACACATCAGGGAATATTAAATTCTTGTTGGAAACTTACCATACTACTTCTACCACATAGGCAGAACATGGCATACTGCGCAGTATGCAGTCAGCAGTACATTAGCATTCTGTTCTACTCGTAGTTAATCTGTCTCACCTGCCTCCATCTTCCTCTCGCTCACGCACCCCACTCTCTCTTCTCACGCTCACTTACTGCACTCAGTGACATTTGCACAAGATACTTTAATATTGCAATAGTCAACATCTGGGAGTGCGTCTGAGACATCAAACTCTGCCACAATGTACACACACACACACACACACACACACCGTGCTGTCACTGCAGTGCTGTACAGCTTATCTGGCAGTCATATGGTTATAAAACCATTTAATTTTGAACAAAAGAAGCCTTCATTTATTTATTCGCCAATTGAGGATTGTAAAACATTGAACGTCTGCCACAAAACTGCCACGTTGGGAGGTTTCGGGTTAGATTTTCACATCTCCTGCTGCAATTTTCTGACCTTTCAGATTCCCTTTGTGAAGTCTTTATGTGTGAAAGATTTCCTGGTCAATTTCACCGTTAAAGTGAATGGATTCTCCCGGGATTGCCTTCAGTTATTTAAGTCTATAGTCTAATTTTCAATATAATTAGTAATAATTTTCTCTGCTTTTTGGTTCATTAGCGATTTCAAATGATCATTGTAATACAAAGAAGCATCCTTAATTAAACATAAGCCTTACTGGTTATGATGTAAACTCTGTGGAAAGTGGACTAAAGATATTATCTGCTATGTACAATGTTATGTATACATATTATGCCATGACTTTCCTCCTCAGTTAAAATGCTTTAGGGCGGGTGATACCCTGTCATTTTTATGCATCATTTACCTGTGATACACAGTCACTACATCAAGTTGAAAACCTCAGGTTTCATATGATAATTCTCAATATTGCCGCATAACACTTTAATAACCCAAATCGATTAATTAATTAATAATTAATAACGAATGATACAACTTCTATAAGTATATCCAACCTTACCCCGGATACAAACAGCAATCTCAACTATTTGATTGTTATATCATCGAAAAATTTAAACTATATTGCCCAGCAATATATTAAAAGTTATATATATAATACATAGAACTTTAACTGCATGCATATAGTATACTCACGTAAAGCAATATACAGGCCTACTAGCCTATATAATGCAGCAAAACTTAGCTGCGTGATTGCTTATATCATCGCAAAATGTAAACTGTATTATTGCACAGCTCTATATATAAAGTTGGATTTATAAGTATGTCCAACTCAATTCACACATTTATTCACATACTGTAAGCCTACATTTACTATATCTCAACTGCTCGATTGCTTGCATTGTTGCAAAATGTAAAATATGTTTTAGCCCAGCTCTGATCAGCTATACAAGGCATTGAGATATTAAGGTATTATACATATTTACATCATGATTTTCTGTAAAGCTGCTGTGAAAAGCACTATATAAATTGACATGATAAGTTGGTTACACTTTTATTTTAAGGTGGCGTAGTTACATTGTACTTCAAATAAGTACTGAGTAATATTAATTAACTACTATGGAGTTACGGTTAGGGTTAGTTACTTGTAATTATGCATAATTTACTGTTATTACTATAATATGTAGTAACGTGTAACTACGACACCTTTAAATAAAGCGCTACCGATAAGTTTGTCTATGCAAAAGTTGTACTGAGCTTTTAGATTTTAGCATGTTGCTGTGTAGTTGCTAGGATGGCTTTTTGGTGGTTGCCAATGCTGGAGTGTTCTGGATGCTTTCAAACGTGTCCAAGTGATATTCCAGGACTCTAGATAGGGCTTGGGTCCGTCTGTCAGGGTATGGCCATTTTATCATCACCATGACAAAACTGTAATTCTGAGTTTATAAAAGTAACAGCACTCCACACCTCAACGAGCTGTGTGATATGAGGTATCATTCATGTCCATAGTATAATGATATGTGATGAGTTAGTGGCCAGCGTTTAATATTTAGATCCAAGCCTGTTCAAATCAATATAATTGATCGCAGTAAAAGTAACAGAGCTGCTTGCAAGAACACTATCCATTCATTCATTTACAAAACCATTTGTCCTGTAGGGTCACGGGGATGCCTATCCCAGCATTTTGGGCCGTAGGCAGGGAACACACTGGATGGATGGCCAGTCCACTGCAGACGCGACACTAATAAAATAGAAATAGAAATGTTTGGTTCCATGACTTGTGACTCAAAATTCCTCCAAAGACATATATATGTATGGATGTTTATTCTGGTGTCATTAAAACTAATTAAAAGAAAATGAATACAAACTTGTGCTGGGAAAACAGAAGTGATTAGTGAACCAAATTACACAAGTGTCAACCCAATCAGCAGCGAAAGACCAATGAACCAACAAGCAATCATTATCCCTGTCCACTCAGCCCACATCCATAACACCAGCACATTCAGAGCTCTAATTTACAACACCAGCCCTCACAAGCAATCTGAAACAAGCATAATGAACTCCTACTCCTTACCCTGCTTAGTCTTTTAGGATTGGGGAGAAAGATTTTCCATCATCTTCAACATTAACCGCAAATGTTTAAAACATATTAACCCTATAAAGCCTGATACACAAATTTGGATGAACACTTACTGGTCTGAAGCAACTAAGGTTTACTTGATAAAATGCTTAAATATAAGTATCAAATATGGCTAATAAGTATCACACTTTTGAGGAACATTTATTTGTTCATCTCTCAATCATCATCATTGTATTGAACTGCTTTGTTTTATCTCACAATAAAATAAAGCATTTCATATCATCTTACTGACGTAACATGTGTATGCTATGTTCTGTTTTGGTTTAGTTTAATTGTGTATTGGTTCTGTTTTCCCTGTTCTGTTTTGCTGTTCCCTAGTTAGTTTCCTTAGTTGTTAGTATGTTTTCCTGGCCTAATTCTACAAGACCTGAGTTTCCTCAGTTCATTTCTCCAATATTGTCTTTGTTTCACGCGGTTGTGTTTATGATTTCTCCTGAGATCTCCTGAGTAGTCCTTGTGGATTTAATAAAGGCTGTTTTGGTTATTTATCTCCTTCGACGTGCATTACTACAAACACTATGTGACAACTAAGACATATTATTGGAAGATATAGAGTGACAGCTGATATTTATATGAATTTATGTAGGTAGCCTGCTATACTGTTATAAAGATCACATTGATTTACATTACAAGAGTTTCTTCTTACTTTTTGACCATGTAAATATCAGTAACTGCACCAAATATCATATTTTTTCTCAGTTTGAGGCTCATTTAATATGGGCTCCATATTCTCCTATATCATACTGTATGAGCCATTGATGTATCAAATATAGATATATATAAAAAAATAAAAAAACGTTTTTTTTTTTTTTTGTTGTTGTGTATTTTGCCTAAAGGTTCAATAAACTGTTCCAACTGTTTTTTTCTTTTCTTCGTCAGACTATTACTTCATATACAGGGATAAATTACTAAACAATGCTTATACTCTTGAATACTGTTATTTGGCAATTGCGTAATAAAGTAGATTAAAAAAAATTCATAACATTCATATTTTTAGATTTACACATTTTCTTATAGGTGACTCCTTCAAAGCTTCCAGTTTGATGCAATATAAATAAATGAAAAGGTAACAATTTATGTCCTTGTTACACGTTACAGATAGTTACTGTAGTAAGAACTATAAATTATGCATAATTACATGCAACTAACCCTAAACCAGATCCCAATCCTAACCCTAGGACATGTTGTTAATTAATATTACTCAGTAAATTTATAATTATACTGTAACACGGACACCTTGAAATAAAGGGTTACACTTTATTTTAAGGTGTCAGTGTTACAGTGTAAGTTCTGAGTAATAATAATTAATAAAATGTACTATAGGGTGTTTGGTTGAGGGTTAGTTGCATGAAAATGCATAATTTACGGTTATTACTATGGTAAGTACACGTAACATATGTAACAAGGACACTGTAAAATAAAGTGTTACTAAAAATAATATTACCTGACGAAGCATGCATAACGGACCAGGAACGTGTATTAAAGGGATAAAATTTAAATGAAAATTGTGTCATCATTTACTCACCCTCATGCCATTCCAATTCTGTGTGACTTATTTCAACACAAAATGAAATATTATGACAAATGTTAGTAATCAAACAGTTTTGGTTACCATTGACCCCCACTGTCTTTTTGAGGATATTTTGAAAAGGAAAAGAAGAAAGTAATTAAGGTTTACATTACATGAGGGTGAGTAAATGATGACAAGATCCCTTTAAGAAAGTAAAAACGGAAAGGGCAGTTTTGATCTCATGTTGACTTTAAGGTGAAGTTGAGTGAGTGTTCAGATGTGCAGGAGGCCGGCGTGCTGGGAGGACAGATGCTATGGCAATGTTTCAGATATCATGTGTCCTGAGAGAGAGGGAGGGAGGAAAACAAGGGAACTTAGCCTACTTTTAGTGATGTCTCGAGCCTCTCGTCTTCTCAAGCCCCATCTCGACCTGCACACAGCCACACACACTGTGCTGTGATAGGCTTTCAGTTTAGAAACTGGATGCATCGATTCAGTGATGGCTGGGAAAAAAGCCATTTTCAGTTAGTGTGTCACATTAAACCCCCACCCTGCACACTATTCTTCATTTCCATTAACCTCTCTCCTCACCGGCTCGATCCCTCGTACCCCTCCTCTCCTCTCCTCTCCTCTCACATCTCTGCCCCCCTTTCCCACTCTTCCCTTCATTTCTGGTTCATTTCAGAGATCTGACCCTGTCAAGCCATCTCTACCTTTCCACATTCTAATCATCACTCCTTCCATTCTTCATCGGTTTCTCCTGTTGTTTTCAATTATCTTATTCCCCACCATTTTCTCACTGTTTTACTGCATATAGTCTTTCAAATCCTGTGCCAAATGCAAATATTGAATGAATCTGTTCATTTCTTTTTTTAATCTAAAAGTTGTCTGAAGCCCACATGCTGATAATTTTTCTATAAAACACAATAAAAAAGAATGGGAAATTTACAATATGGTTCCAGTTGTTAACATTAGTCAACATGAACTAACAGTAAAAAAAATATATAAAGCATTAATTTAGCTTAATTTATGTTAATTTCAACATTTACCTATTCGTTATCAAAATAAAAATATATATTTTTATATTATTTAATTTGAATTAACAAGAACTAACAATGAACAGTTGCATTTTTATTAACTAATGTTAACAAAGATGAATAAATCCTGCAACAAATCTTTTGCCCATTATTAGTTAGTGTCAGGTAATGCGTTGTGATACTGCAAAGTGTTGAAGAAATTTTCAAAGAATTAGCAGACTTGGAATTAATGCACAAGTCATATGAACTATTTTCATAGTGTTTTGTAGTTCTTTTTAGAGTTACATACACAGACATGGTCAATGTGAACTTTCATTGTATGTAAAAGAGCAGTGTGAAAGTTCCACAAAAATTATAAATAATTACATTATTATTATTATTTTTATTTTGAATGAACTATTTTGAATCCTAAATGTGGTTTCCTTTCAGTCAGTCACTATGAGTTACTTCAGTGACTGACGAAATGGGGGTTTCGCTAGAGAGCCCTATCACCTTCGAGTTATTAGAAAACGAGCCAATGGTATGAAAATACCATGGGTCTGCGTAATTTGCATCGGGAACTCCGCCCCACCGCATAGGTTTGAAAGGAGCCGGGAGTGCAATCTCGCATTATGTTTCTGCTTCGGAGCCTAAGTGTTTATGTGCTTCTCTTTGCCTTCTCAAGAGCAACGAGCATCTCTCAGTCGGTGTTGGTGTGACGGCGCGTTTCAGCGGGTTCACGGTCCTGCGGCTCATCTGTGCAGTGATTTGCACGCGGCTCGTGTTCTCCCCTGGGCGCTTCATCACTGCTAAGAGAGCTTTCTCTTCTAAAGGAGCTGCACGGGCACGTCTTTTTCAAGATGTCTCGTCTGTGTGTTTCTGGATGTGGGAGCATGATCCATCCGCCTGACGGTCACGAGCGCACTCTAGCATGTTTTGGGCAGACAGTGCTCGTGGATGAGTCATGTTCTCATTGCGGGGGTACTCAATGACCTCCGTGGGGGTAGAGTCCCCTCTGCCACAACCCAATCTATCTCTTCCTCGAGAGGGGATACTTTGGCTGGTGCCCGGGGTGATCTGAGGGTTACGGTGTGGAATAACCCGACATGTCTTCCTTGGGCCTCGCCCCCCTGCACACCGCAAGCCGTGGAGCTTCCGGGTGAACCTGGTTCCTCTCGGGGACCCAGTGTTTCATTCGGGGCTCCGGCGGATGACGCCATGTCGCTCACAGCATCACAAGGCGGGCTTGATTCCTCTGGAGATGGTTCAGACGCTGGTTCAGTTTTTGGGAGCCTGGCTAGAGCTTCCCAATCTGTCCCGCTCGTGACAGCCCTCCCTGGCCTATCCCTCTGAAGAAGGACCTCCTTTCTCAGAGACGGGGCACCCTCTGGCACCCACGTCTGGCACCTCACCTCACTCCTTCAGGTAGAGCCCTGTCCACAAGACACGCCTACGCTCTGAAGTGGAACCTCTTCGTCACCTGGTGTTGTTCTCGCCGAGAAGATGCCCGATCAAGTCAGTGCTCTCCTTCCTCCAAGAAGGGTTGGAATGAAGGCTGTCTCCTTCCACCCTGAAGGTTTATGTGTCTGCGATCTCTGCGCACCACGACCTTGTGGAGTCTAAGACGGTAGGACAGCATGACCTGGTCATCAGCATGACCCACATATGCCCTCTTGAGACCTCGTAGTTGTTCTATCTGCGCTGCAGAGAGCTCCCTTCAATCCATTGCACTCAGCTAAAGTACCTCTTCATGAAGACGGCGCGCCTGGGTGTTTTGGCCTCCATCAAGAGGGTAGGGGACCTGCAGGCATTTTCGGTTGACGAAGCATGCCTGGAATTTGGGCTGGCTAACTCTCACGTCATCGTGAGACCCCGGCCTGGATATGTGCCCAAGGTTCCCACCACTCCCTTCAGGGATCAGGTGGTGAACCTACAAGTGCTGCCCTCGAAGGAGGCAGACCCAGCCTTGGCACTGCTCTGTCCAGTACGCGCTCTTCGTGCTTACGTATACAGAATGTGGTGTTTCAGGACCTCAGACCAGCTCTTTGTCTGTTACGGTGGGAAGCTGAAGGGAAAGGCTCTCTCCAAGCAAAGTTTGTCTCACTGGATAGTGGACGCCATTGTCTTGGCTTACCAGGTGCAGTGCCTGCCATGCCACCTAGGGGTGAAGGCACACTCCACCAGGAGAGTGGCTTCCTCCTGGGCTCTAGTGCATGGCGCCTCACTAACAGACATCTGTAGAGCTGCAGGCTGGGCGACACTTAACATATTCACGAGATTCTACAATCTCCATGTAGAGCCAGTGTCCTTTCATGTACTCGCTTCCAATAGCCAGTAAGTAGGACCTGCTCGGTGTCATCGCTTGCTGCGCCATTCCACTCCACGGACAAGATACGTGCGGTATTTTACTCAGATGTGTTCTTGATGCCATCATCAGAGTGCATGCCCGGTTGGCGAGCCCTCATGATCAGTTAGGTGCCTCCATGTGCATGGTTCCCCACATGTGTATTTCCACGGTAAGGGACCGATCACGCCTGACGCGTTTTTTGCAGTGAGAGGCGTCTATTTTCAATTGGTTTTCTATGGCAGCGAGCGTTCTGCGCGCTGTTTATGCGCCTGCTGCGCCTCGTATTTTACTGCCTGCTGCGCCTCGCGTTTTTGCAGTTGAAAAAAAAGCAACTCCGAGCGGAAAAAGCACCCGACGTCATCGCGTTTTTTTCCCCACTGTCCAATCGAATGAATGGAGCGGCGGGCCTTCCGTTTTAGTGATGAAAGCTACAGTTGCTTGAACGCCCGGAGAGTGCGATGATGGAGGATAAACTTGTGGTGCTCTCGCGGGTTACCAGGAGCTTAACGACTTAACGACACGAAACGTAACTACCACAATGTTAACAGAAAGTAAATAAAGTTAATAAAAGGCTGATTGACGTTTACTTGACTGACAGGACATCTGTTTCAGTGGTTGCCTAGCAACATAAAAAACGCAGCGCACTGCTCGTTCTGTGTGATCAGGGCAGTACTGTGCGCCTCGCGTTTTCGAACCTGAAAAACGCGCTAGGTGTGATCCTAACTGATCTAAGTCTCCTCCGAGCACATGTCTTTCCCTCGGCAAGACTCCTCTCGCCATCTCGAGGTTGAAACATTCCACCCTGTGGGCTGGATACCTCTGAGTTCTCCATATGCATCCCGTACTCGGGTCATATGTGTATTTTAAGTCCTCCCTGCGGGTAGGCGCTGTTACATATTCCATCTGGGATATGCTACCCAGTGTACCTTGGTATTCTTGCGTTAGCCTGGCCCTTCACTCGTGCTAGCCTCACAACAAGGAGCTGGGGCTTCTCAGGACACTGGAAGACAGCCGCAGTTGCGAGATTAGATTGGGACCCCCATTTCGTCAGTCACTGATGCAACGTAGTGACTGACTGAAAGGGAACGTCTCGGTTACGTATGTAACCCTCGTTCCCTGAAGGAGGGATTGGAGACGTTACGTCCGCATGCCACTTCCACTGTACCGCTGAAACGGACGGGGCACACAGTCTCGGCTCCTCAGCAGGTAACATAATGCAAGATTGCACACGCGGCTCCTTCTATACCCACGATG
Organism: Rutilus rutilus; assembly: GCF_951802725.1. Lineage (NCBI taxonomy): Eukaryota > Metazoa > Chordata > Actinopteri > Cypriniformes > Leuciscidae > Rutilus > Rutilus rutilus. The sequence goes on from NC_140221.1 coordinate 5,401,983, forward strand.
GAGTTCGCGATGCAAATTCCGCAGACCCATGGTATTTTCATACCATTGGCTCGTTTTCGAATAACTTGAAGGTGATAGGGCTCTCTAGCGAAACCCCCATTACGTCAGTCACTGACGTAACATTTCAGAGGGTTACATACGTAACCAAGACGTTCTGTTCATCCACTGTTCACTTATGAAAGAAACATATTTGTTTTGAAAAAGAAGTGCGATTAATTGTATCAGGGCACTTGTAGTGTACTTCACATCTTCAAAGTATAAAAAACTGTACTTGCAGATGATATAGTGTTAATGAAATAAAAGGACACTTAAGTGCACCTTTCTGATTGTTTTTTGACACACTTAACGTTTTAGAAGGGCACTTTGTAATAATGTCAAATTAATATTGTACATTTTAAATCATTATTTTTTAATCTTCCGTTGGGCTTTATAGAAGTACGCTTATTTTGATGCGTTGACTTACATACTAAAACACATGTAAAGTATTTGATATTTGCCATCATTTTCTTTCAATGTGGTTACAGCCATCAACGTTGGCCCACTTTTGCACACATGGGACAATTTGAGAGTCATACCTATAGCAACGTAAATATGGTTATAACTATGTGAACAGTCTCTTTATAAGTGTAAATGTATAAGTGTAAACTAACAAATCCTCTTTCATCTCTCTCATCTCTATCGCTCACCAAAGGATGGATAAAGACATGGTAAAAGAGCACAGTGAATCTGGCACACTGACCCAAATGGGGGTTGTTGTGATGTCAGGCATGGTAAATGGCATATTTAAGCAGGCATCAACTAATAAAATAAGTACTCGAAAGCCACTGTCTACTACATCACCAGTTACCATTTTAGAGAGAGAAAAAGATAACTTTTTCCCCCCAGAAACTTGCCAGTGACCATAGAGTATGGTTCAGTAGCCTTACTATAAATTGAGCAAAATGTAGGCCTTTCTTGCAAGAAATTATCAAGCATAATTCCTGAAAAGACTCAGCATATATGAAAAGGTCGAGTTTATCCTTTGTTAACTTTAAGGGATTTAAGTGAGTCAGTTTAACTATTTAACCAAAAGATTCCACAAGGTCAGGCAGAATGCTGCTTATTCAAAAGAGAGCTGAAAATGAAAGATTTAGCGTAAGTTCTGCCAGGAAGACTCAATAACGTTATAAATACTTGCTTGCTAGGCTGTTAATAAGTTTATGCTTTGTTACGCTATTTTGCCTCCCGAGTCTTTCTGGTAGAACTGAGCTGAACATCAGTCGTACTTTTGATTCAACCTGTAATTACAGATTAATGAACTGACCAATTTATGTAATGACATAAGAAATGACAGACAATCTAATATTAAAATATTGAAATAAAATATTGAACTAAAAGTCCACTTAAAGAGAGTACAGTTTCATTAAAGTCCCCATGAAATCAAAATTACATTTTTGTTTGGCTTTAAGTATGAATATGTTAGCTATAGTGTGCTCCAAAATTCGCAATTAGAAGAATAAGCATTCAAACTTACAGTCTCTCACTAACGCCAATATGGATCAATGATTTTGAAGACATCACTCTGCACTTCATTTTCTCATCAGACTTTCTGTCCAATCAAATGCACTCTAGAATTCGAAGCCCCGCCCCCTACACTATAAATAGACGCTGAAGCTGCGACTGAATTCGGTCACTTGTTCACACATTTACTATTTTCTAATGGCGCGTGCACTATATAGGGGATAGGGAATGATTCAGTGTAAATATGATTTCCATTGGGGCGAATGAAGTCTGGTTTCACGTTAGTGTCACGAGAAACCTCCACAGCTTCAGTCCAGAGACACGATAGCACAGAGTGGATCATATGCTCGAGTCGGCGCAGACCAGAAAATGTATCGGACTCATTTAGGAGGAGAGACGGTTAGACAGACTCGGCGTTAGAAACAGCACTGAGGAGTAGAGGAGTTAACACTGGTGCCATGCACCAACATAAATCACACACTTTTCAAACTACACATCCTCAGCAGGATGATTTTCAGTGTTTTGCTTTAGTAACGGTTTCATGTTAAATCTAAAAGGGGGAATCTATTAGACCGTGGCTGTCAGTAAGCTTTACCAAGCTCAACAGCTTTGGCAATCCTCAGTCACCAGTGCTGTCACCACTGCACTACATTTCCCATCATCCTCTCTTGCTGTCTGCCATCAGCCTCATCAGTTTCTCCATAAAGGCCAGCAGCATAACTCACATGGCTGTCTGGTCTCGTCGTTCTACACAGAACCACTACTTACCTTCGGAAAACCTACCTGTGCATAGTCTTCCTTCAGTCTTCCTTCAGTCTTCCCTCAGTCTTCCCTCAGTCTTCCGTCAGTCTTCCTTCAGTCTTCCTTCAGCCTTCCGTCAGTCTTCCGTCAGTCTTCCTTCAGTCTTCCTTCAGCTTTCCGTCAGTCTTCCTTCAGCCTTCCTTCAGCCTTCCTTCAGTCTTCCGTCAGTCTTCCTTCAGTCTTCCCTCAGTCTTCCGTCAGTCTTCCGTCAGTCTTCCTTCAGTCTTCCTTCAGCCTTCCGTCAGTCTTCCGTCAGTCTTCCGTCAGTCTTCCTTCAGCTTTCCTTCAGCCTTCCGTCAGCCTTCCGTCAGTCTTCCGTCAGTCTTCCTTCAGTCTTCCTTCAGCTTTCCGTCAGTCTTCCTTCAGTCTTCCGTCAGTCTTCCTTCAGTCTTCCTTCAGCCTTCCGTCAGTCTTCCGTCAGTCTTCCGTCAGTCTTCCTTCAGCTTTCCTTCAGCCTTCCGTCAGCCTTCCGTCAGTCTTCCGTCAGTCTTCCTTCAGTCTTCCTTCAGCTTTCCGTCAGTCTTCCTTCAGCCTTCCTTCAGCCTTCCTTCAGTCTTCCGTCAGTCTTCCGTCAGTCTTCCTTCAGTCTTCCGTCAGTCTTCCGTCAGTCTTCCTTCAGTCTTCCTTCAGCCTTCCGTCAGTCTTCCGTCAGTCTTCCGTCAGTCTTCCTTCAGCTTTCCTTCAGCCTTCCGTCAGCCTTCCGTCAGTCTTCCGTCAGTCTTCCTTCAGTCTTCCTTCAGCTTTCCTTCAGTCTTCCTTCAGCCTTCCTTCAGCCTTCCTTCAGTCTTCCGTCAGTCTTCCGTCAGTCTTCCTTCAGTCTTCCCTCAGTCTTCCTTCAGCCTTCCTTCAGCCTTCCGTCAGTCTTCCTTCCTTCCTTCCTTCCTTCCTTCCTTCCTTCCTTCCTTCCTTCCTTCCTTCCTTCCTTCCTTCCTTCCTTCCTTCCTTCCTTCCTTCCTTCCTTCCTTCCAGTCACCTCTCATTTCAACCTGCAACAGACTTCTCATTCACATGCCAGTATCACCATATCTGCAATCCAGAGACTAACCTGCTAACTGTGATGTTCATTAAACTCTATTCAGAATTTAACTTTGTCTGCATTCTTCTGTTTGATGACAATAACTGAACATTTCAAGGCTCTTCAGTGGGCCTTTAATATTTTTCTTAACAAGTAATACGTTTTCAAAAAGTTTTACTTTGTACATTTTAAATCATCATGTTTTAATAATCTTTTGTTGTGCTCTTTTGTTTTACACTTATTTTAATGTATTGACTAACATACAGTACACATGTAAAGTACATGATTATAATTTTAACTGTAGTATGTAATTTGAATGTTATTAAAATAAATATATATGTACTATATTACAACTTCATCATTACAAATGTGAAATTACAAATATGCATGACATTCAAGTTTTCAATAGAAATTAAATATATTTTAGTTTAACATAATTACGGTGTGTATGAAATTACACTTTAAGACTGTCCTAGAAGAAGTCCTACTTAAGAGGGTCAAAAAAGAACTCAAAAAAGAACAAAAAAGCATTTAATATAAATGTAAACAATAATAAATTTGTTATTTAATTAATTGCAATTGGAATAAAAAGAAATGTAAAAAATAAATTACATTCTGTTCGCACTCATTTAAAGTATATTATCCCATAACAATTTTTCAACTTTTTCAAAAAGGTCACAAATAGAATGTATAATTTGTACCAAAAAATATTTAGTATAAAACAGAATCGAGTCTGTCAAATAAAACAACGAACTACAGTTTATTAAGGGCACTTGGCATGACTATTACCCACTCTTTCATCAAAACAATGGCATTGTTATAAAACAAATTCACAATTCGCCAGCACATCATGTTGTAGAATGAAGTGGAGATTTTCGAGTCAACTCATCCTTTTTAAGGAGAGGCGTCTGAAGAAAAAGAGTGCTGATCCCAGCAGAGCCTCAGAATGAAGAAGACCACACTGTGTGTGAGAGGTAGAGGGGAAAGGGTGACAGTTCTGTGAGAAGGAGACGATGATGAAATACTCCATGTCAGATTCAAGAAATAACGAGTTATCTCTCATTCACAGCTCCTGTTTTTTCACTTTCTCTCCTTTTCACTCCATCATTAAGAGCACCCCCTCTTTATCTGATCCACAGGCCAGTGTGCAGTTTATTAAAAATGAAGGTAATTTTAAATGAGCTGATAATACAGCAGCAGCCGCCCACACCAGTGAAAGGGAAATAGATGGAGGAGGGCACATTTCTGACAAGGTTAAAGAGAGGACAATGGACAGGGGAGGAATGGGGGAAAGCAGATGAAGGGCAGAATGAAAGACTTACTGAAGGGGGTGAAATGTCTTATAGCATTTAGCATGGCGCTGCTTTCTGTTAGAGAAACGTTAACATGGTCACCTTTATGCTAGACAGCATTAATTCAGCTCTGTTTAGCAAATGGGGGTTGGTCTTAATATGACAATATTAAAATGCATCACTATTGCTCATACTTAGGGATTTATTGAAACCCCCGGACCTCTGAACGGAAACAACAATCTCCTCTCAGAGTAAGAGTTTTGTTTTCAATACAATATAAAGTCATATTCCAGACAATCTTCATACTTACACATACTTCATACATACACAGACGCACGCAAGACGCACACACGCACGCACACACACACACACGCACGCACGCACACACGCACACACACACACACACAAGGGGGTAACGCATTACAAGTAATAAGATTACTTATTCAACTAGTAAAGTAACGCATTTTAAATTTAGAACAAAAACATTTTTAAAGTTAGTTTTTAAAATAATAACGCAAGTTACTTTGTTTTCCCACTTCTTTCCATTTCATCTCACTTGCACAAAAACAGATTCAATATTCCTCAAAAAGAATACAAACAGTGAAATGCAAACTCAGAATATTATGCAAATAAAACATGATAATTAACACACATAGCTTATGTATATAATCTCACTATTAACCATAAAGACGTGAATTTGCATTTCCTTCAGCCTGAGGTTTATTCATTTCACATTTGATGTGAAAGGGCCGTTACATTTGCCAAAAATAGAACTTTTTATTTTACGTAAAACATTATTTTCCATATGCAGTAAATAAGTAATGCAATTAGTTACTTTTTTGGGGGGAGTAACACAATATTTTACCACATTAATTTAAAAAAGTAACTTTCCCCAACACTGTGTGTATATATATATATATATACACACATACAGTAGGATATTTGTATTTAATGACCCTACAAGTTCAATGAAACCGTCAATATGTGAGGAAAATATATATTTTTTATATATATATGAGGGAAGAACAAAACACTAAACTAAACAAAAAAATGCATAGAAAAACAAAAAGCTCACAGGAAAAAGCATACATTGACTACAACATAATCAGTTATTCCTAATTCGTTGATTTTCTGTTCATAGTGTCTTTGGATGACTATGTCAGCACAATTTGGCTTGTTTCTCTACTTTATTAAACAACTGACTTCAAGTACGATATGCTTACAAAATCTTTAACAAAATTGTAATAATATTTGAATAAAGGGTGAAGATGTCATTTTTCATAGGCCTGACATCCATTTTTGGCCACTACTGTATGTATTTATTTATTTTAGAGTCTTTTAGAGTCCCCGTCATTAACGTTTCTTTTGTGCATCATCTCAAGCATTGCCTCATATTTAGAGGCTATCAGCAACAGAATCTGTAAAACACCCAACATGCTGTGCAGTGATGTCCTGTTAAATCGGCAGCTGTTCCGGATCATGTCGCATTGCTCGTTTGCGAGAGCGCTTATTAGAATTTAATTTGCTCCTGCCACAACAGCAAAGACAATGGCTTCTATTTCAAGTTGCCCTTTCGGAGTATCATGACTTTGCATGTTATTCAAACCTAAATGAAAATGTATTGTAGTTTAAGTTTATATTAAATGCAATTAGTTGAAAATTAGAGTGTTGTTTTGACACAACAATTCTATTGTTAAAAAATGGTCAGATTTTACTGCTGAATGTACTGACATGCATTATCATTCAAATATACTTGAATGTTATTAAAATATATTGGTCTTTGTAATGATGCAGTTGCAATTTACATATAAAAGATTCTCTTCTGTTCACCATAATCAGTGGTATTTTGGAAAATCATAGAAATGCTATCATGGATTTTTTTCTTTTGCTATTGGAGCAAATGGGAATGCAAAAAATAATATTTGTTGTAGTTTCCATTCAGTTGAAATACAGCAGTGATTTGTCATTCTATACCACTATTTTGTTGCTGGGAAACAAGTACAACTCCCAATATTGTTTATCTTATAAGGAGTGATATCTAACTTGTGTGTGTGACCCTGAACCTACGTGCTTGTGTAGGAGCATAACATAAGGCATAATAATGCTGTTCGATCGACTGTTCTACAGTAGCAGTTTGTTTCAGTGTGTTTTTGGTCAGCCGGTCATGTTGACATCCAGAGGTAGATACATCTTTGCATCTTATCTCCTCTTTCACAATTAATATCTTCAACATTCTGATTATTAGTTTCATTCACTGATCAATAAATTAACAGAAAATGTGATTCCCAGACTGCAACAGCCATTATCAGCGGACAGCAGACCTAGACTAAGAATATATAGTCCGAGAAAGAGACACTTTGCTATCAATAAAAAGGAATTCAACTATACAGTGTTCAAATAACAACTGTCTATCAAAAAGCAGTACTGCACCTGTGTGCTCGCCCATCATGGAGTTGGAAAGCAATAGACAGAGGGCAAGAGTGTGTAATAGAGAGTGTGTAAATGGAGGCCTATCATTTAGCATGGGTCAATCTAGTGAAAGCTTGCAGCAGCTCTCTAAGTATCTGGCATTGCAGCAAATTGAGCTGAATGCCTTTCCACACGCATAAACAGAGCAGAATACAGATAAGCCAAACTGAAACTCTCATTAAATACACTTTTAATAGCACATAGTGAGAGAGAAACATTTAAATGCATTCATTGTGTAAGGTTCAGGGGCCTCACTTTTAACCGTTGCGTACACACAAAACAGACCCTGAAAGAGGCGTACGCTACTTCCCACGCATAAGTTGTGCTTCATAAAAACAAACTTGACGGGAAAATTTGCGCACCTGCACGCAAACTCTGACCCATGCGTACGAACGTTTTGGAGATGGAGCAGTTTGGCGACACCGATGGTGAGCTGGAGTTAAATGTCTTTTTGGTCACTTTTAGACAGAAAATCTAAAGACAGTTAAACATATACAGAAAGATAATACAAATATAATTTCACTCACCAAGCCTATAACTTGAAGCAAATATCCATCCCTTCTTAACATTTAGATTAAACATGCCATTCAAATTAATGGAGTTAAACACTTAAACATGAAATCATTACTGAGAAGTTACAACATTCATCAATAGAAAGATTTGCGTGCTGTGTTTTTTGCTTATCATGATTATTATACCAGATTGTCTGAGAAAATAGTTTCGTGCAAATAATGCCCAAGGCCTATCTGTTTCCATTAAAAATATAAATCAATTAAAAATACAATTCGGCCAGTGGAAAAGATTGAGAAAAACGTCCTCTGAAATGATTTATTTGATTTATATTTGTATTCAAAAACAAGGCAAGGATAGGCAACTACATGATTTTTATTAATGTAATGTGTCTTGTACCGTTAAACATTATCACGTGGATGAATAATCATATGCAAATGATATGCAGATGAGGATCTGCATAGTAAAACTAGGCGTTGTAAGCTCCATATTTCGGGATGGAGACGCATGTGCGCACAATCTTCCGCAGACTGGGATTTATAAAGTGAATTCTGCGCAGGTCTGAATATTTTTTGCCGTACGCCATTTTTGGCTTTCGGGCGCACGTACACTTTTAGTAAGGATCCTACGCACAGTTATATGAGACCCCAGGCCTGTCAATTGACAGTACATGTATGGCTTTTTTTTTTTTTGTAATGTATCAGAAGATAAGCTGATTGATTAATCCAACTAATTAATATCTGCAGCTTTTTTTCAAATCACTGAACAGAAATTCATTCATTAGACATTGAGACTGGTGTGGTACGCAGTTTCTAGTCCAGTATGGGTAGTTGCTTATTTTATTATAAGAGCACACCCTCAAATGAATGATGTTCTGGTGCCAACGCATTACCCAGGTAACCTGAATGGCTATTCAATATGCTGTAGTCTGTGAAATCTGTCAAATCATTTGTCTATTCACCAGGCAAGCAATAGGTCTCATTGCTTAGAAAAATATTCTCTTTAAAAACGCTAATAAACTTGCTAACTTAAAACAGTGGTTGAAGGCCAAACTGAGCCAGGCGCTCTTGGGAAAATGGTTGATCTTTGCTTTATCTTTATCACCTTAAATACATTCAGTCATGAAACTCTTCCGAGAAGCTGATTGGTTCTTGTGAAGCCGGCTGTTTTGGCCAATCTTTTTGTTCTATCAACGTAACCTATTTATTTTCATTGTGACCTGGCTCAACTCAGTGCTGGTCCCCCATCCAGGGCCGTGCACAGACCTTTTGAGGGGCATGTGCTGAAACTGAAAAAGGGCACCCCCCTCCCATTTTCAATAACACAAAATAATAGTCTCAAAAGCTTTAGATTTATTCACGATTAATAACAACCATAATAATAATATAGATAAACAGGGTTTTAAGGGCTTCTTTAAACCTAATTACAGTGAGCCAGGGATGTTGGTCTCTTGAAGGTCTCTTTATTCACTACACTTTCCCTAAAATAAGCCAGCAATAAAAAAAATAAAAAAATAAAATAGTGTGAAAAGTACAGTTGCAGTGAAAAGCATTTCTGAAGGATCACGTGACACTGAAGAGTACTGAACTGGAGTAATGATGCTGAAAATGCAGCTTTGATCACAGAAATCAATTACATTTTAAAATATATTCAAATAGAAAAAAGTTATTTTAAATTGTAAAAATATTTCACAATATTACTGGTTTTGCTGTATTTTGGATCAAATAAATGAAGCCTTGGAATTAATTAAATCATGAATTACATTCTGCATGATAAAATATAAAGATTTCACAGTGATCTTCTCTAATGTTTTTTTTTTTTTTAGTTACTACTACAACATTACTGTAGTAAAACCATGTTTTACTACATTTATACATGTGAGGACGAGAGTATAGAATACTATAGATTAACAATTAGCTAGATAGCGAATACGTGCATATCAACAGCCTTGAATTAACAATAATTTAATATTATTACCATAACATGATTAGCCTAAATGTTAATAAATTAAGTGTATCAACAATCATAAATCAAAGAAGAAATTTCTTACTTCTTTCTTAGAAATATATGTTACCTAGGTGACGAGGATCACTCGTCGCTTTGTGTAAGTTCCAGTACGAAACAGCGCGGGGGCGCACCTGTTATGATTTTCCGATGGTAAAAAAACAAATTATATGTTGTTGTATTACTTATCAATATATAGTTTTTGACCAGCGAATGTGCATTTTTTGTCCATCATTAAAACGGCGCCGGCGGCATCACATTACATTTTCATCAACAGGTTACAAACTAGTTTGTTGTAGCTAACGTAGGCTATAGGCGGGGCGCTCAGTTTTTCCTGTTGTAAAATACATTTGGCCAAAATCGCATTTTATAAAATATGAAATGCTACTGTATGCACAGGCTATAAGTGTAGGCTATGTATTGGCTATGACTAGATGGCAAATGCTAGCTTAGACGTCTCTTTCAGTCTCAGGCGACATCCCACATGTCTCAGTCAGTGAGTCAGACATCAAATAAATAAAATATGAGCCTTTATAGACATAGTGTTTAGTAGTAGCCTACTTATTCAAACAACAAGATATTTATTTACCCTTCGCAAAACTTTGTTCAGCTGCTGTCTACTGAACTTCAGTTGATTCAGTGAATATAGAGGGGGCGGAGTTATACTGACAGCTTGAGGATCGAATAGATTTACACAAGCTCGTTTTAAGAACTTTCATTGGCTAAATATTTCTAAAACAGGCAGACAGACGTAAAGGGTGACCAATAGCATTAATAAAAAAAATAAAAAAACACCACCAAAAAAAGGGCACTTCGGAGTGTAAGGGCAAAAAGGGCATGTGCTCTGCACAGGTTGAGCCCTACCTGTGCACGTGCCTGCCCCCATCCTCCCCAGCACCACCTGCCTAGATCTGTTAGGGGTTCTCCCTACTTCCCTTGCAGCAGCTCGTATCCTGTTCACTGTATCTGTTACAGTTCCCTGGTTTTGTGTTTCATGTTTTTGCTATTTGGAGCTTTGTGGATGTATCGTGTGCTTTGTTTTCACACAGGCTTTTCCCCCGTGTTTGTATGTTCTCTGTTTTTCGCCTGGATTTACTTTTTTTATTTTGTTAATAAACTTTGAATACTGCAATTGGATCCCACTCACCGTCTTCCCTGAAACATCACGCGTTACAATTTATGTGCATGTTTCTGCACTAGTCTTCGCTCACGCCAGCAGCACGCCAGCAGCAGCGTAGCAGATGAAAAAAAATGGAAGTATTGATTATGTGACAGCACCTTTAAAGGGTTACCCTTACGAAAAATACGTTTATTCAAGTGTGCTATTTACTTCTTTTAAACTAAAAATAAGAAAGTATATTTTCAGTCTACTTTTTATGTACTTCTCGGAAATATACTTTATGTACTTCTCAGAAATATACTTCAAATTCCAATTAAGTATACTTGACTTATACTGAGAGAAAAGTCCAAGTATGTTTGGCCTGTACTTGTACTCAATCTTTTGATCGAGATATACTTAAAAGTTTAATTATTCAAAGTATACTTGGCTTGTAGTTGTGTTAACTCTTTTGATCGAGTAGCCTATTAAATATTTTTTTTTTCATATACAGTCTTATGAAACTTTGTTTGAAAATATTGATTAAAATATTGATATAAAACAGATATGTTTCTAATTCTGCATATCTGAATTTTTGTGTAGGCTAGTCCACTGGTAGTGCACATAGGAATTTACTCTAAATCTACTTTACTCTTTCCCCACCATTGACTGATTTTTCCAGCTATCCATGTTTTCACTGTTATACGGTAAGGGGGCGCTATGACACATCTTCTAGTACAGAATCTCCGGATCAAAACACAGGAGAAGAAGAAGCTGAAACAAGTGATAGAAGATTGCTCACTCAAATGTCAAATAATGTGATCATCAAACATTAAACAGCTTGTAAATCAAAACTGCTTAATGTTTTCAAATGAAATGAAGCGTAACCCATGAAGAGAAAATGACTGAAGCAGTGGGGGTGTTGGACTCGATCTACTCCATCTGTGTTTGATCATCGTTCTGAATCTGATCAAGGCGTAGTCTTTGACAAAAATGTGATTTTCTCAACTTTTCTGTTTAAAATGTTGCCTCTCCTTATGAAACTTACCGACATTCAAGTGTTGATAAAAATTATGCATGAAGCTAATAAAATGTTTTTAAAATTAAAGTACAGTTAAAGGTATTTTTCAAGTATAAAAACATAATAACATTTGAACATAGTAGTATAGCAAGTGCAAAAATTTTATATAAATAGTAAACTATAAGTATAATGTTAAGTTCACTTAAAGAATACTTGTAGTATAAAACTTCTAAACTAGTAGTTTACTGAGAGTACACTAAAAGAAAACTTTCTAATATACTTGCGGTATAAAACTACTAAACTAGTAGTTTACTGAGAGTACACTAAAAGAGCAAAACGAATATATAAATGGTAAACTATAAGTATGATGTTAAGTTCACTTAAAGAAAACTTGTAGTATAAAACTACTAAACTAGTAGTTTACTGAGAGTATACTTCAAAGTTGCTACAAGTATTAAAATAGTAAACTACTAGTAGCCTACACTCATAAGTTCACTTGCAGTACAAATGAGAAACATAATTATGAACTAGTTGTGCACTTAAAGTTTACTACTGTTACACTTATAGTACACTTAAACATATACTTTTATATACTTCAAGTGGGCCAATTTAGTCCCAAGCAGTATAAAAATAGTACACTTGCAAGTTTACTACTAGTACATATTGACATTAGTATACTTACTACATAAAGTATACTTAAAAATATACTTGAACATTACTCTCAAGTATACTTCATAAAATGAACTTGAAGTATATTTTTTTTCCGTAAAGGGTAGTTAACCCTAAAATGAAAATTAAGTCATTATTTACTCACCTGCATGGTGTTGTTCTAATGCTGTATGCCCTTCTTTCTTTTTTGGATTACAAAGGAGATTTTTTTTTTTAAATGTCCCGCTCTCACTCATCCATATAATCGCACTGAATAGCGACCAGCATCAAGCTTAAAAAAAAAAAAAGTAAACGTTTCACAAAATGGTCCCATGTAACAAGTGTCATATATAAGTGTTCTGCTGGTTTGCGATAGGGTTTGGTGACAAAAAAAACGTAACTTTTCTTTATCTTGCACGTTGTTCCTCTGTGCACGGCTGCGCGTTCATGACTCTATTAGTGCCACGGTTCACTCCAACTAACCTAGGAAAAGCACAAACGTTTTGAGAAATCAAGACTAATAAAACACACAACATGAAATCCAATCCATCTACTTTCTTCTCTGAAGTGAATATATCGTTGCAAAAAGAAAATATTGCTTTCACATCCGTCAGCTGTCATTCTGACTGTCTGACAACTGGAGCTCCGGTCCAGAGATATTCAACTCAGTGAAGAAAGTACACGGATACTTTTTTGGGGGGATTTCTAGGCATTGTATTTCATGTTGTGTTTCTATTAATCTTGATTTCTCACAACTTTTGTGCTTTTTCTGGGTCGAGTCGGAATGAACTGCGGCGCTAATAGAACGCCCAGTCATCCAAAGAAGTTCAATGGCTAAGGTCAGGATTATTTTTAAATACTACATTAAACTTTAGTTTGTTTGTCACCAAACCCTATTGTATTACCTCAGAACAGTTCAAACATGTGACATGAGTTGCATGGGACCATTCTGTGATACTTTTGCAGCTTGATGCTGGTAGCTATTCATTGCCATTATATGGACTAGTACGAGCAGAACATTTCTCCTTTTCTGGTCCGAAAAAGAAAGAAAGACTTACAATAGTAGAACCATTGTTACTTTTGGGTGAACTATAGCCTACCTTTAATGTGACCACCATTACACAAAGTTACAGTCTCGTGTGGCTTCGGAAGACTTCAGATACAGCACACAACTTTAATTGCTGCTGAATAGCCACTGGATAGATATACCTACAGTATATTGTCTAAAATATGTTAGTGATATCATGTTATGAATCATTTGTTTTTCAATATATCAAGCTGCTTTCAATGAATTACTGAAGTAATATGCAGGGTTCTAGTGTTTACAATGTGTGGTCAACACAGTCTTACGCCTGGTTCAGATTACACGATTTTAGCCAGATTTTGGCACGATCCGTTTGATGTGGGGATTCGTAAACGACAACGGGCGTCGGGACGCAAGATTCGATCGTTTCATCTCGTCTGTTATCTCATCTCATAGTGATGAGTGAATGTGTGTGTGTGAATGAGTGAGTGTGAGTGTGTGTGTATGTGTGCGAGTGAATGTATGCGTGTGAGACGGCACGCGATAACTGGTCGGAAAGCAACGTGTAGTCTGACATATTTCTTGTCCACGACACAACAAGATTTTAAGAGTCAAAATCGCGTAATCTGACACAGTGACTATTGTAAGAGACAAAAAAATCGTGTAATCTGAACCAGGCATTGGTGGGGAAACATGAGTCACTCTGCTTTCTCACATTGTCTCTCACACACACACACACACGGAGAGAAGCAAATGTATTCTAGCTAACAGATCCTCTCCACCTGCAACCATATGTATCTATGGCAACTCCTTCCTTGCGCTCCACCTCTGCTCTGTGATCAGCAGTAAGAGAGGAGGACAGCAGCACGAGCCAGCGGAGTGGAAAATGAGCCCTCTGATTGGGATTCTTTAAGAAGGTTTGTGTGATTGGTAATTTCACAGGCCTCTGGAAGCCTGAAGGAGAAGATGAAATTCACACCAGCTTCAGGAGCTTTGGTTTCTGATTAAGGCTCAGCTTTAGTCAGCCTATACAAGGAATCAAAATCATTCCTCGATCCTTGTTTCTCTTGGCTGATGTCCATCCCCAATGGAAAATGTGAGGACCCTTTTGAAAAGACCTGCATTTGCCTGCTGGGATGCTGCTGTCCCCGCTAGGCTTCTTAACAAGATTAACCAGCAGGTTAACAAGCATCAATGGAAAGTCCATGCTGGTCAACTAACATCAAAAGCGATGTTCTCTGACCAGACCTGTGTGGAAACTGTTGAGATATTAAGAGAATTGAATGAGGAGTTTTCTTTCCTGTGAGTTCTATCTTTTTGCGTGTGTGCTTCTAAACCTGAGTCTTATGGGACGTGTGACTCACCAACACTGTCCCTGTGTGACGCCTGTTTCTCCACCCCAGCAACAAAGACAGTTGTCATAAGGGACACGAGAGACCTGTACTAAAATATACCTGTTAGTACAATTCACAGCAGTTTCCAGCTTAAATGAATGCTAGTGGCAGTAAAACATCAACAGCTTTTATTCCTTTTCACACAATCATGCAGTTGCTTGCACAATACTTTGTTCCAGTTTGCAATTCATGCACTATGGTAAAAGTGTTTTGAAATCATACAATGTTAAAGACTCAGAATAGAAAGAGGCGGAAGCCGGCGATCGTTAAACGTAACTTTAATGGCAAAATAAATGTAAACAACAAAATTAAAGTAAATTGGCAGCCCCTCATGGAAAACTGCGCAACACAAACATCCCTGTGTAACCAGTCCTACTGGGATTCAAACCTGGGGTCTCAGGCGTGGGAGGCGGGCGCTCTAACAAGGAGGCTAAACACCGTAGCTTCTAGCGTCAGTTGCTAGAGCGCCTCTTGAGATCAGGGGAGTGAGGTTTCCATGGACAGCTCTTACTGGCCTACGACGGTTACACCAGGCCTCTCTTGTTCTTCACTGTCATCACTGCTCCTTTTATCCTTCTGGAGCTCCTCCGTGAGACTCAAGACCAGTGTGACGCATAGCTCATTAGCACTCGCACCACTGGCCTCGCTCCATTCCCGCGACTCTCAGCTTGTCTGCTTAAACATTTTGACGTTTATGTCACATAACCAGTTTCATATGTTTGGCTTTTCTAACATAGTAAACTTATTTGGTAGCTCACCTGGTATTGCACTGCATTTGAGATACGGATACGAATCTCAGGTACGAATACTGTGAAACATGAGTCATTCTCACAAAAATCAAATGATGTTTTATAAACAAAGTTCGGGAGGAGCACGTTCAAATAATCAATCCAATCTACTCGTCATCAAACAATTATGTCTACCCTAATCAGCATGACAAGAAGTATATATATATCCACTCTGTCAACTCACCTAATATTCCTTGACAGTTTTCCAGCATCCCTCCACCACCCCGACTCCTCACTCTTGGCTCAATCTTTACAGCCAGGAATACGGGGGGAGTACTCTGGGTTCGGGCCGAATACCGAGCCCGGAGCCCTCTCCTCGGACAGCACGCCAAATACGCATTTATTCTATCTGACTTATTTGTAAGTGTGAACTAGTGAAAGACTTGTAGAAGCAAGCTAAAGTGTCGTGCTTGCTTCGTTTTTTATCTCACGTTTGCTTTTGTTAACGCTATCGGTTAGGTTTGGGTTAGGGTTTAGAGTAGGTCAGGGGTGCCCAATCCTGTTCCTGGAGATCTACCTTCCTGCAAAGTTCAGCTCTAACCCTGATCAAACACAACTGAACCAGCTTATTAAGATTTTCAGGAGCACTTGATAATTACAGACAGGTGTGTTGGATCAGGGTTGGACCTGAACTCTGCAGGTAGGTAGATCTCCAGAAACAAGATCGGACACCCCTGGTGTAGGTGGTATGCTATTTTCAAACACAATAGAGCATTAACCTTTTAGCGCCACATTTATTTGGGATAAAACTGAACACGCATTTCAGCGCTACACACTGGCTTCATGTTTGAAGTGTCGCGAAATGTGCAAGGAGGCATGTTTTTCCAGTGAGCCTGGATTGATTACACTATAGCCCCTTTCACACAGAGATTCCGAAAAATACACGGATAATGTGTCCCGGGATTTGTCCTGGGATCGTTTGATTTTGGTTCATTCACACTGCCAGTGATTTTCCGGAATCTGTGAGTGCGTTCACACACATCCCGTAAAGATCCCGTAAAGACACGTGACGTCAGGATGTAATAACTCCTGTCAGATGTCAGTTCTGCTGATAACTCCTCTTCGTCATTTCTACACGAAGACGAGTCCATACTCCCCAGTAGCACCACTGGGTTTGCCTATGCTGTAGCATAGGTTGTAGAAAGGCCCGTGCGATGGCACGTGTCGTGCATCATCACTACGACACACCCCTTACGGCATTGGTCCCGGCTTTTGTTCACACAGGGCGCGTTCCGGGACTGATCCCGGCAATGTTACTAGATCCCCATCCCAGCATCAATCCCGGGACGTGTTTGCGTTCACACAGAAGGCACTCGAGCAATTTTACGGCAATTTCCTGGGATCAACGCGCTTGAAAGGGGCTTAATTAGTACAGAATTGATACTGGTAAATCTAGGCTAGTAGTCTCATAAAGTCAATTTTACTAGACCCAATATCTAGTTTCACAAAGACTGGTCCATTTTGCAGCTTAGTCTGGACAAGAAAGAGCCCACTTAAGACGGGAAGAGATCGTTTGAAATGAACCTCAGTTAGTTTTTTTTTTCTGCATATGAATTTATACTGTAGTTTACACCGTAAATTATTTTTGTTTTGTTTTCCAGTAAAAATATCGAAAAACCCATATAATGAGATAACTTGCATTAAAAATCAAGACATGTTTAAGGGATATATCTTGACTCTTCAAGATTTATTACAAGAAATCAAGAACCCATAGTTGCCTCTATTTGATTCATTTCACCACAAGCTTTTGGTAACTGAACCCATCTTTTGATAATTTAATTTACTTATTTAAAAAAAAAAAAACTTTTATCTGTAAGTTAGGTCATCTAATACGCTTAATAACTTAATATATCTTAATATATAATATAAATACGAGTCTTAATATCTAGGGGTTCCAAACTGTTTCTGGATCCTATCCATGAAGCACTGTTCATAAATAATGTTTATTTTTGTGTACTTCCTACCAAGTATTTCAAGCAATAGAACTCTAAGACCTACTGTACACCAGCAATATTTAGAGATACTGACTGACCAAGTATGTATTAAGATAGTTAAGGAAGCTGGTGAGGAAACCAGCACATTTCCATAATGAGGACCAGCATTTAAAACTTAACATATGCTGGTGGCGCAGCCACACAGGTCTTTGCAACGTTGAACACTAATCTATTCACTAATCTATTATCATTTCACATATGGACAGGCTATTTCAAGTATTTTTGACCATATAAGCCTTTGTAATGTGCTTTGGTTCATTGCAATAGAGCCACACCACACCAAGTCAGGCCATTTTATGGTCTACACTGACAGGTAAATGGGATATTATGCTGGGAAATGGAGCAATGAACTCCTCCTCTCCCTCCCTTCCTCTGTCCTTCATCTCTCTTTCCAATGCTGCCGACATCCGTGCTTATTTACTGCCTTTTTACAGCATTGATTGGGCCTGTGTTTGTTTTACCTGTCGCCCGACCCATACATCAACACTTTGGGAGGGAAGCGAGATAGTGAGAGGAAGACATGATAAAAAATGCAGAAAGGAAGAATCAAGCTGAGGAAGAGATGAGCTGTGGCCTTGTGGTTAGTGAGTAGTGACATTTCCCTACCACATTCTCCCCACCCTTCGTGTCCTTTCTCTATTGTACTATGAATAAAAAAAAAATTAACACAAGGACATGATTAAATGAGAAACAAAAAAAGCTGGAGAAACTAAGGCTCTTTGAGGATATGAGTAAAATGAGATGCTATGTAATCAGCTGGTTGATTAATGAAATTATGAAATTCTTTGTACAGCAAAGGTCCTCAGAGGCAGAGCCTTTACCTGCACTCGTTTTAATCAAAGTAGCACATCAATTAGGCAATTCATAATGCACATAATACATTTGTGAAAAATTACATTTTCAATTATGCATGTTTGTGTGGTGTTTTACTTCACAGCTTAATTGTGTGTAATTGTTTCAATGTCAAAACACTTTATCCTTCAATCCCAGCCTAATGCACAAAGACAACTTCAACAACAGAGCAGCTCAACATGTCAACTTCCACCTGGATTACATTTGATTGAACAATGGCGGATGGGAACCAGGACAGGAAGGGGAGGTAAGTAAGAGTGTTTGGGGAGCTTTTATGGATATGTATGCAATTAAAGCATGAAACAGAAGTTGTGATAGTCTTTTCTTCCCTATTGTTCCCTATATATATGTATATATATACAGCCAGTTATTCTACTTTGAAATATGTGTTCCAGGTCAGAATGTCCGTTTTTTGTTTGAACTCCCCACTGCTAATTTACCCAATAGTATTTCGACCAGCAAAAGCCAGCAAACGAACTGGGTCAGAGATTCTACCCAACCTAAAAAGCCTCGGCATCCATCTAAAAAGCCCTATGACCAGAGCAAATGCATTAGCTGATCAACTTACAGTGTAAGCCTTATCGCTTTCCATTGTCAATTGCACTGGTTTCTGTTGTGTGTCCTCAATCTGGCAACCCGTGTGAGCGTGGAGTCAGAGGAGGAGGGGTGGGGGGTAGGGGGGGACAACTCTCTCCAATATTTTGGAGTCCAATACTGCAGTCCCATTTCAACTGCTAGCTGTCAATATTACATTCTGGACAAGTCACAAACTAATTTAGGCAAATCCAGTGATTAGTTTTTCCATACGAGTGCTCATAATATAAACGTGGGACCTTTTAAACTTGAATTTGTTCAGGGCAGACTGATAAAAAACAAATGTGCAAAAGTTATGTTTCGGTCAGGAAATCAGGGGCCGTATTTATAAACCCATTTAGAGTAACACTTTTGTCTTAAGTGTGTAAAAATTCTAAGAATGATATAATTTGACTCTTATTGCTAGACTTAAGAATAATAAGAATAGTGTGATTCATAAAGTTTCCTAAGTGTTAAGACTAGGTCTAAGCTCCTAAATTATTTAATAGTGCTGGAGAGGTATCCTAACCCAGTTAGGAGTAACAAGATGGCAGCAGAGAGGAGGAGAACACAAACTTTCCATCAAATATATAATGTATTGGAGTTATGCATGTTACGTTATGATGACAGGGAGTTAAATAAACGATACAGGCTTGATCGTAAAGGTATTCTTTTTGTAACTGATCTTGTAAGAAATGTAATAACTTCTCCCACTCTACAAATCAATGCTCTGACTGCAGTAATGAAAGTAATAATGACATTTCTTGGCAACTGGAAAAATGCAGCAGTGCACCGGTGAGGACTTGAGCCCATCAGTCCAGAGTAAGCAGGGTCTGAAATAGCACTGTTGTGGCACTAACCACACCAGACATTGTAGGTTTTTGTTCTTAATGTCCATACAAGTTCGCTTAAACCATCAAAATGTGAGAGAAATATTTCCAAACTACAAACTACAGCTACATGTTTTAGAAAAAGAAAAAAAAAGCTCCAGGAAAAAGAATACATTGACAACAACATAATCAGTTATTAATATTTCACTGGTTCTCTCTTGTTTTTGCATGTTCATTGCATGATTTGGTATGTTTCCATTGCGTTATCACAAATAGAACAATTGACTCAAAGCACAACTACGCAATATGCTTACAAAATCTTTAACACATTTTTAATAATGTTTGGATAAAGGGTGAAGATGTCAATTTTCCTAGGCTGGTCAACACTTTTGGCCACTACTGTATGGCAGTTCATTGACTTTCCAACTGATCTTCAAACCATGCAGCAAAAGCAATCAGGATTTCTTTTATCAGGATTTCAAGCTTCCCTGGAGTTGTTGATGGATCTCATGGTCGCATCATCACACCAACCGTAAATGAGGAGACATATATCGATAGAAAAGGATTCCGTAGCATCAACACTTTCTTAATTTATTATACTTTTTATAATAAATTTAAGTATTAAAATAAATGTTTCAGTGTCTTAATTAAGTGATTTTCTTATAATTACATGAAATGATTGGTGTCATGCTGCTGTGACTTCACCCTTACAGGCTCACTATTGGCTGATTCAGAACACGAAGGCGGCCATTTTGGGTTGACATCATTGTAGTCCTTGATTCACAACACTGAAGTGCCACTTCAGGCAGCACTTAAGAATCAGTCTCAGTCCACTGTTGCTTTTAGCTTCTTTATAAAAGTCTCCTACTCTTGGACAAGTCACTTTGACCTTGACACTTAAGTGAAAGGCTATTCATAAGAGCATTTCAGAGAAGTTTTACACATAAGGGCCCTGATTGTTACTTGCCATTTTCACAGTTTTGTTTGTAATATGCATTAGATGGTGAGTGAACAGACTATGGGCCCTATTTTAACGATCTGAAACGCAAGTGTCAAAGCGCAAAGCGCAAGTAACTTTGTGGGCGGGTCTCGGCGCTGTTGCTATTTTCCCGGCGGGATAAATGACTCTTGCACCGGGCGCAAATCTAAAAGGGGTTGGTCTGAAGTAGCTTCATTATTCATGGGTGTGGTTTGGGCGTAACGTGAAATAAACCAATCAGAGCATCATCTCACATTCCCTTTAAGAGCAGACGCACTTTTTCCTTGGCGTATTGCTATTATAACGGCGGATTTGCCAGGCGCGCGTCAAGAGCGGTTCACAGTCGAGGAGACCAACGCTCTCGTCACGGCCGTAAAAGAGAGAGAAGTGACATTGGGGATGGGAGAAACACACCCAAATTAGCTTCGGTTAAACAGGCATATAATAATGTGGGTAAATGTGTAAGCTAGATGTATGCTTTTATAATAAATTATTATATTTATAATAAATTGTCTATCTATCTATCTATCTATCTATCTATCTATCTATCTATCTATCTATCTATCTATCTATCTATCTATCTATCTATCTATCTATCTATCTATCTATCTATCTATCGTTTGTAATAATATGATTTGCAAAAATGAAAACTGCTGCTTCTGTGTAGATTAGAGAATCACAGTGTATGAGCGTTGTGCACCCTATACATTATGGTCAAGCATGCGCCCTTAAAATAGCATAATGAACAACGCGCAACGCGCCACTGACTTTAGACTAGGTTTTTTCTGGCCAGTGGCGCAATTGTTTTATGGAACAGTAAAATAGCACCAGGGAACGTTTGCGCCGGAACACGCCTCCTTTTTTGCGCTGAACCGCCCAGGGAGCGCAAGTTCATTCCCTAGTTTAGCGACGTGCTTCTGTGGAGGGAAAAGCGCGCTTTGCGCGGGTGTAAAATAGGAATGAAACATGCGTCGGTGTACAAAGTCAATTGCGCTGGGTGCAAGATAGGGCCCTATATGTGACTCTGGACCACAAAACCAGTCACATGGGTCAATTTTCTGCAATTGAGATTCATACATCATCCGAAAGCTGAATAAATACGCTTTCCATTGATGTATGGTTTGTTAGGATAGGACAATATTTGGCCGATATACAACTATTTGAAAATCTGGAATCTGAGGGTGCAAAAAAATCGAAACATTGATAAAATCGCCTTTAAAGTTGTCCATTTATGTTCACGATTGTGCTGCATTCACTAACAAAAATAAATGTTTTATATATTTACAGTAGGAAATGTACAAAATATCTTCATTGAACATGATCTTTACTTATTATCCTAATGATTTTTGGCATGAAAGAAAAATCGATATTTTTGACACATACAATGTATTGTTGGCTATTGCCACAAAAATATCCGTGCGACATGTGACGGTTTTGTGATCCAGGGTCACATATGGTCAGTGCGGGAGACTATGCTGACGGAGGCACAGAAATTACACATGGCAGCTTTAATGTGCTTTATTTTGTATATGAATATGTCTAGTCGCATTTGTGTGTACCACACAACCATACACCAGACAATGATACATCTCTGTCTGCTAGAGATATTTACGAATCATGACCCTCTTACTATACCAGAACAGCGTGAATTTACTTTTGTCAGCATAAGCTGAATTCTACCCCCGCTTTAGCAGCCTCACTCCCATTCCTGCTTACTGAGGCAAACATGCTCTCCACATCCCCCAGCCCTGGGGAAAAGAGCCTCCAGCTCATCTCTGTTTTCCTCTCTGCTCATCCTTTTCCACTCCAAGTATTCACTATCTATCTCCAAAGACAGTATGAGTGGTGCTTGCCCAGGGTTGCCATAGGGTGTTGCTATGCTCTTGCTATGGTGTGGCTGGTTTCCTGCACGTTGCTATAAATGCTCAGGGTACAGTAGCTGCTAGGGCATTGCTAGATGGTTTCTAGTATGTCCTAGGTGGTTGCTTAATAGCCAGAGTCAAAAGAGCCCACCCTCTCTAATATTCTGGGGTCTCATTTATAGACACATGCATTTAACTCTTTCCCTACCAGTGTTTATGTTTTTCTTATTAAAAAGTTGCCAGCAACGCCAGCATTTTTGATCATTTTCACAAAAGTTTCATGACCACCAGAATATTTGTTGGATGAATATCTGAACATATAACATATCAAAAGAAAGAACAGAGCCTGCTTTTAAAGAAACTAACGAACAAACAAACAAAAAAACAGTACTTCCGAATTTCATTCATACTACCCATATTCATTCTATATTGGACGTACTTTTAAACAGTCGCAAAATCAGATTTACATGTCATACCTGCTCACACAGTATGCGATTTTGGACACACACCGATGGATTGCCGGAAAATTCTGTCAATGGTGGGAAAATAGTTAATAATGCTAAATGTGAATGTACTACATTTTCCAATGAACAATTTATAAAACGTTTATATGCACAAAATGGTTCCTAAATTCATCGCTTTTTATTAATTGCAAATCATCTTAAATTTAAGCACAATGTGAACAAGTGCATCAACTCCACCAACAGAATGCCCCAAAATATCTCTTAATGATTCAGAAGTACGGTACTCATCATCAATGGGCAAGGAAACCCAAGTGGCTTCTCAAAAATATTAATAATTTGCTTTGAAACTATTTTCACTCAGAAATAGCAAGTAAATTTCACAAATTATTACAAAGGAATGGAAAGTAGCAAATTTAATTGGAAAGATTGAAATAGTATTTTCTTGTAAAATCTATTCCAAAAACTTTTTTTTTTTTTTTTACAATGTAGGCATAGGCCAGTTTCTGAACAACATGTGTGAAGACATATGGTATTGTTTTCAGGGAATCTGTAATGAATTAATTTTATAGATATAATTATTAAAAATCGGTTAAAACGTTGCTCATTTGCGAACATAATTCAATTAATGCATATTGTGATTGCCTATTTATTTTTACATTTTCATAAACAATGTTGAAATAATTACTGGTATATGTTTTCAGTGCTTAGCTTTCATATCAGCTTCTGTCTTTCTAAATCCCAATTTGTTCCTCACTTGTGATGTAGGATCAAATCCATGGTATTTAGTATCCAATCTGATTGTATGTGTGTTTTATAAATGAGGCCCATGGTCTCTCTATATATGGCTTGTGTCACTGCTTCAGTGTAAATCTATGGGACCCCCCCCATGATTACTTGATAAAGGAACTACTTAACAAGCCACTCTATTTGAGGTACCATTTATGTTCATAGCTCAAACGGAGCAGGACGAGTTACATGGCAAAGTTTAATTTTCAAGGTTGGTGAGTTTGTTCAAATCCTTAATTCTAAGTATTAAGTAAGACCAATAACAATAGTGATGCTTGCCTTTGCAAGCACCATTAATAAAATAAAGTATCTTTGGGCCTTTTCCTTGGTTGTCTAAAATCCAAATGCTTGACCGTCTTTTATTTTCTTTCTCTGACTGAATGAATAGATAGCCAGACTCTTTTGTGTGAGAGTGCACTTGCATTTGGGTCTTAGCTCAGAGGCATCAGGGCCGACAAAGGCTGCATTACAATGTACAAAACTCAATACCCCAGTGCATCTCGAGTAAAAGAGGTAATATTTCTGCTTCAGTACATGCTAAGAGCAAGATAAAAAGTATTTATTGTTGCCTGCCTTTATTGTCATTTATTCAATAAGCAAAGACTTGGCAGGCAGAAGGTCAAAGATCAACCTCAAAGATGACATTGGTCTAAAGACTGCAAAAGACAAATAACCATGACTGAAACCCCCTGCCGCCAGGGGTTTGGCGCTAATAGACTCAGTTGTCCATTTCTTCAGCAAAACAAGGATGTCAGTACGTTATAATGTTCAGAACACCCCTCAAAGCTTATATGTCTCACTGTCAGTATGGCTGTATTGTTGTCTGGTCACGCAGAGCCAGACTTCTGACCATCGGCATAATGTCTGGTCCACTTCGCTGCTCATTATGGCCAAGAATCAATGTCACCATCTCAACAACATAACAACAGATACAACGCAATGCTGCAACACACAATAAAAAGTATCTTTTAAATCGTTAATCAGAGGTTTTGTCCTAAACGGGCACAATGGCGATAGGCATTAATGACTGACAGGGGATTCTGTTTTTGGGGCTGTTTACATGACACCATTTTCAACTAAAAACCAGACCATGATACTGGGTATTCTAGGTTTCATTCACGCTACCTCTTTAAACAACGAGTTGCTCTTGCTGCCCAGCTTGTCCTGAACAGACTTTTTGAGTAAGATTGAAAGTTCAAATTTTTACATTCTTCCCTCCAATTAACACATTTTCTGCCACTGTTTGAGATTTAGATCTGTCGCCAAAACTGAAAAGACATGCAGTGCTTAAAGGTTCTGTGACTTTATAAAGAATATGAATATTTAATAAGGCAGTTTTTGTTGGTTGTTTGTTTTTTGCAATGACCCTACTTTAGTCCTAACAAGAAATTTGAAGGCATAAGCTCTTTCTAACTATAGGCTACTATATAGTTATAGTATAGCTTCTATGAATCATAAAGCTATTTTTGTCATGTAGCTTGCAGTATAACTAGCTATTTTGTGTAAAAGATAGCTTTCAACTTTACTTAGCATTTTTTTTCTCTCTAGAGTAGCTGGCAGCAGAGCTTGCTACATTTGTTGACTTCATTGTCCAACACTGCTTGACACCTTGTTGTAAACACGCCATTGTTTCCCTACAGACCAACACACTCTCATAAGGAACCGTCACTAGCTACTTTTATCCTGCAACATGACAAAATCACCACTATGAACTCATTTTAGATTATTACATTTCTTTACTTTACCCAGGCTAGTGAAAATTATGTCATAATTTATTCACCAACATGTAATTGTAAACTGGTTTAATTTTCTGCCTTCCACCAAACACAAAAGCGCTTTTTATAATGTTCTGAACAGCTTCTTTTTTGTTTTGTTTTTCATACAGTGAAACCAGACACTTATTTGAATTGCCAACCTCCAAAAATGACAAAAGCACACTAAAAGTAGAAGTCAAAAACTGGGGACCTATTATGCCAAATCCACATTAATATAGTTTTTTTTTTTCATGCAATTTTTTTCCCTGCTGTTTACGTTCACAGACATAACCGACTGTTTATGTAAACTTTGTGTGTTTTTGACATAACCTTGTGTATTTGACAGTTTAAGCTCAATAAGACACGAAATAGTACTTAGTTTAATACTCACGTGAAGCGTCGTCTGACAGCCAGCTTTCTGTGCGCGTGTGCGCTCAGAAAACCATCAGAAGTTTAAACTGATATGGCAAAGAATCATTTCATGATGACAGAGAACTGCAATTTTATGTGAGCGTGACAGGAATATGATAATCAAAACCAAACAGATGTTTTTGTTTTTTGGGAGAGTAAAGGAGGCACAAGCTGTACAGGTTCCGCCCTCTTCTGGATAGGGAGGAGCAGCAGCTCATTTGCATTTAAAGATACATAAACGAAAACAGCATGATTTTTGCTTCCACTCAAAAAGTCTGGGGACACCTGAGACCAGAGGTCTGTTTTGGCAGTGACAGAAAAATCTGAAAGCCATCGTCATTTTGACAGATTACACTGAGGCTGATGTATTGTAACTTGCAACTGTAATGCTCACCCCTGTCCACTTGGTTGCGAGTGCGCTCTTGCTGACTATCAAGTTGATGGTAAACGAATGGATTTTCTGAGTTATGTGACAATATTTTTCACAAGCTGTTTTATTGATGTCTTTCTGTGGTTGAAATGGTTACATGAGACACATGATACGGATTTCGGTAAGTTGGACTGTATATTTCAACATATTTTCTGATGTTCATTCATGTTTATTTCGTTCTGTAACGTAGTAAAGAGAAAGGGATGATCGCGTTCACTCGCGTTTCACATAACTTGAACTGAGGCGCTACAACAGTGTTGTTTGAATTTTGTGATAAAATGGACAGAATTCGAAGGCCTACTTTAATTGTTTAATATCAAAAGTAACAAAGCACAAAGCTTATTGCGATTTATTGGACAAACATTCATGATGAAACCTGAAAAGTGACGCACGTATGTTCAATTTTCTCTTCAAATAAATAAATGAATATCTAGCCTATTTTGTCCTGTAAGTTCCTGAATAAAAATGAAAATGTGAACAAAAAACAGCCTATTAAATAGCTTATATCATTAAAATATGAAAATTAAAATGAAAGGTGAGATTATTATGGGATTTGTATGACCCTATCTGTCAAAATGAAGGACAATGCGGAAGTCTAACGTAACCTCTGCCTGAGACTTATAAAAAGGGGCATAATAGTTCCCCTAGTCTCTTTTGCCTGAAAAGTTTGCCTTAAAATACTGTGGAAACTTGGCAAAGAGATACCTATATGAGATAGCAGTATAGCTTTGCTAACTACAGTCTGTTTGGTGTCCTGCAGCATTTTCAGTGTTATTGGTTTGCAATTTTATACAGTATAGCAATAGTGTGCTCGATATAAGAGAGAGGAATAAATATGGAGAAAAGAGCATAAGTGTGAGGCAGACTTAAGAGAATACTAAAACTGATAGAGACACACACTGTAGGAGAAATCACTGTAGGGGTCTGCTGTTGTGTTGGGTTGGTTGCGCAAACTACACTCATCTTAATTAGGCTCTCAGGGCAGTGTGTATGTGCGATAGCGCCCGGCGGAGGGGGGCTCAACTAATCTCTCCTACTGTTCCTGTTTACTGACTGTTTCTCTGTTTGCCTGGCAAGCCTCTCTGTCTATAGAGGTTAAGCTGCTCTGCATTTCCTCTGCAGTGAATTAGAAGAAGCGTCGTTGGGAATTGTGCTGGTATATAGTTTGGCCAAGGGATTGTACCACATCTCCTCCAGCGTTTCCTGGCCTTGTCACAACTGCGTTAGGAGCAGTTTTGTGGTGTAGCTATTTTTGGTTAACAGATCTGCCTGAAAACGTACTATTTATTCCGAAATAATGTTATCAATGCCTGTCAGGCCAGAGTGATTTTGAGCACATTTCTATTCAGTTTATAGCATCTTCTGGTTTAATAGGCCACCCCTAAATCTGTCTGATATTCTTATTCTCCCTAGATATGATTGGCTCATTGGTTCAAAGTCTATGGGATTTTGTGGCAATTTCAGAATCTGCATGGCTCTCCTTTACTTCCATTCATTTCCATTCCATTAATTTTATTTTTTATAATCCCTATAAGCATAATCATTTTGACTTTTTAAAGAACCCTCATTGAAAAACGAACTATTTGGTCCCACTTTATATTAAGTGGCTTTAAGTACTACTATGTACTTACAATGTACTTATTGTGTTCAGGTTGTATTGTGAAGCACTTGTGCTGCTATTGAGGCGTGATACAGGTAAGGTTAGGGACAGGTGTGGTGGTATGGGTGGGTTTAAGGGTGGGTTAAGGCGTAAGGGAAGGGTCAACAGTGTAATTACAAATGTAATTACATAAATTAATTACAGCTGTAATTACATGAAAGTATTTTCAAAATATAAGTACAATGTAAAAACATGTATGTACACAATAAGTCCATATGAATTTCAATGTAAGTACATAGTACTTAAAGCCACTTAATATAAAGTGGGACCAATTATTTTGTGCACATATTTATCTTGGTCTACTTGCAAAGTGTATATAATCAAAGTGACTCATATACAGCCTTCTGGTGTTTTTTTTTTGTCTTTCCAGAAGGTTGTTCTCTGACTCGTCCCGTGTCCTCATAAATTCACATACGTCATGCCTTCACCCAGACACATTCATACCACTCGCAGCAGCGCTCATAGGTCTATGAGACAACCAAGGTTATTATTGTTTTGCATTTTCAATTTCACTTTTTATCTAAATTGCACTCTGATTTTTTTATTTTATTGTTTATTGCACAAGAGTATCCTTGTGAAAAAGAAGTGCATTTAATTGTATTGAATGTGTGTACTAGTGTACTTCAAATTTTAAAAGTATATAAAAAAAACGACCTGCAGATCAATTTTATGAAATAAAAGGTCACTTTCACAACTTTCTTAACACACTTAATAGTGCACTTTGCAATAATGTCAAATTAAAAGTTTTACTTTAAACAATTGTAAATCATTGTGTTCTAATAATCTTTTGTTGTGCTTTAAAGTACACTTATTTTGATGTGCTGACTGACACACTAAAGCACATGTAAAGTATTTGATTTTAATTTTAACTATATTCTGTTATTCAATATTACATTTAATGTCATTATATTTTACATGAACTAAATTGCTAATTCATTACAAACGTGTGATTACAAATATAGGCTACTTAAATATATGACTTACAAGTTTCAATATTAAAATGTATTTTAGTGTATGTAAATGCTTATCAGTACATTCAGCATTACAAAGACGTAATAGAAGTAATTATATGAAATTTTATGAAATTATATGTACGCAAGTCTTAAGGGTCAAAAGCACTAATTGCATTTAATATAAATATAAATATAAACTATAATACATTTTCATTTAATTGTAAATAATATGCAGTTAAGTGTCCAAAAACATTACATTGAGCATGCACTTTAAAAAATGAATAATTAATGTTTATCTCGCTTTATTGTTTGCACAGTTACACATTTCATAGATAAAAAAATATGTGTGATGATATCTACGAAAAAAAGTATTCACTGAAACCAAACATTAAAATTGTATAATCTTTGGACAATTTGATATCTTGTTAAACTCATGGCAACATGGTGGGTGCATGAGATTTTACAAATATATATAAATTCAAATATATGGATATATATAATAATATACATTTTCCTCATAATTGTGTACACAAATTGCACATACATGTTCCCAAATAAATGTATACAAACAGAATACCATATTTTATCACATGTAAATCTATTATGAAGTGTATTATTGAATATAAAATTACATACATTTAATTTAAATTTAAGTAAACATTGTCACATATTCCTTATGTGTTTTTGCAGCAATTCCTTATGTATTATTCAATATTTGTAATATATTAACACAATATATTATTCTGTATATTTTTAATACACATTAAATCATTTAAAACATGGTTGTGGTCAGAATTATTGGCACCCCTGGTAAATATGATCAAATATGTCTGTATAAATAAATCTGCATTTTTTATCTTTTTTATATCATTCAAAAAATCCAGAAAATCGAACCTTTCATTGAAGTAAAATAATTGAAAGTGGGGGAAAATCGCATTATGAAATAAATGCTTTTCTCCAAAACACGTTGGCCATAATTATTGACACCTCTGGATTTTTTTATGAGTAAAATATCTCTGAAGTATATTCCCATTAATATTTACATTTTTTAGCACACCAGGGTGATTAGGAACATAAAATTGTCTATGACTTCTTGTTTCACAGGAGTATAAATATGAAGAAACACAAAGGCCAAATTCCCTTAATCATCCAACACAATGAGAATTTTTGATGTGCAGCAAAAGATTGAGCTTCACAAAATAGAAAGTGGCTGTAAGAAAATAGCTAAAGCATTGAAAAGTGAAAGGTCCAATCAATTAAATATGTTATGCCAGGAAGAGGACGTGTGTGTATATTGTCTTAATGCACGGCGAGGAGAGAGTTTGAGTGGCCAAAGACTCTTCAAGGATCACAGCTGGAGAATTGCAGAGATTAGTTGAGTCTTGGGATCAGAAAGCTTAAAAAAATAAAAGAAAAAAATAATAATCAAACAACCTCTACATCGCCACATGTTGTTTTGGAGGTTTTCAAGGAAAATCCTCCTCGCTCCTCCAAAAACAAACTCCAGCATATTCAGTTGTCAGACACGACTAGAACTTCAAAAAGTTCTATGTTCAGATGAAACTAAAAAAAGAGCTTTCTGGCTGCAAACTCACCAGATGGGTTTAGTGCAAACAGGGATAAAAGTACCTCGTGCTCATGGTTAAATACTGCTGGATCTTTAATGTTATGGGCCTATTTCTTTGCTGGAGGTCCTGGACATCTTCTTCAGAAACATGTAATCATGAATTCTAGCAAATAAACATGGATCTGGGAATCTGAAGGATCTGGAGAGATTCTGTATGGAGGAATGGTCTCTGATCTCTTGTCAGATGTTCTCCAAACTCATCAGGCATTATAGGAGAATACTCAGAGCTGTTATCTTGGAAAAATTAGGTTGCTTAAAGTATTTAATGAAAGGGGGCAAATAATTGTTCCCAACATGTTTTGGAGAAAAACATTTATTTCATAATGTGATTTCCCCCCCACTTTAAATTCTTTTACTTCAATAAAAGGTTAGATTTTTGCATTTAAAAAAAAAAAGAAAATATATATATATATATATATATATATATATATATATCAAAAGGATAAACAATGCAGATTTATTTTTTACAGCCATCTTTGATCATATTTACCAAGGGGGCAAATAATTCTGACCAGCACTGTATGGCCAACGTGTTTTGGAAAATTTTTTTTATTTCACAATGTGATTTATCCCACACTTTCAATTATTCAACTTCAATGAAAGGTTCGGTTTTTGACATGTTTTTAAATGAAGTTCAAAAGGAAAAACAATGCAGATTTATTTTTACAGCCATTTTTGATTATATTTACCAGGGATTTACCAATAATTCTGACCACAACTGGTCATATATATAATGAAATATGTTTTCTTTGCGTAAGGCAGGTCTGTGGGCACACCTTTCTCTGAGCCTTTTAGATCAGGCAGTTCATAGTAGTGTTTTCTTGATCTGAGACTGTAAACAAACCTGACATAACAGTGTCATAAGAAAACTTTATGATGGAGCTGTAATGGCCACCAGTACATGCATCAGTGTTAAATGTGAACTAACAAAGGTAAAGAGAAAATATGAACCATATATGCTGTTTATATTGCTTGTAATTGGGATGAAGTAAACATCTGTTGAGTTTTTTAACATAAAATTGTTTGATTGTGTTGAATTAAAAAACCCAAAATGCAGCGGGTCCACCAGAACCCACGAACCACATCAAGGGTTACGGAGAGTGTTCAGGACATGACCCTGGGGGAACATTCCCTGACAGTGACAATTTTATCAGAAAGATTGGTGCACAGAAAGGAAACATTTAGGTGTATTTAATGACAAGGTTCACCATTCTGAAGACTTACCATACACTGTTTCTCTTTAGTAATAAATTCTTCAGAATCTTCTTGAATTTCTTTTCTTTGTAGTCAGTACTAGTCCTTGGCACTTACCATGTGTGTTCTGTCTGGCGTCTGACTGACACTGGAAGATGCACTGCATGTTCTTTCTTTTTTTCCAGTAATAAATTTTTCAGAATCTCTATAATTTGTAGTCAGTACTAGTCCTAGGCACTTACCATGTGCGTTTGGTGTCTGACTGACACTGGCAGATGTTGTGCGTGTTCTTACAGTATTTGGTGAGAATTTCTACTTCTAAAACCCATGCAAACTATTTGAGGATTTCTAGAGGTAGTCAAAAACCTGGCTCTAAGAATCAGATTTTTACTGGCAGAACTAAAAAATGTAAACTGCCAGTTCAAAATTAGTCTGCTTGAAGGTAGAATATTAAAGTTTTATTGGTGAGATGTAAGTGAGGATTGGCTCAGTGCTGGTTTTATGTAAGATGTTAATAAATTATATTAATAAGTCTATGAAAGGCAGTCAGATGAAGTACAGAATAAGACTGAATTCATTTGGAGAGAGCACTAAGCTTGCATCTGGGTTCATTTATTTGTTTTATGGAAATGTTCAAACATGCAAAAAAGTACTAAGTTGGATGTATGTAAACATATACAGATATAACTTCATGTTTGAGCTGAGGTAAAAACTGAATATAGGCAAACAACAGGTTGACATGACACCCAACAATAATTTGAAACGTTTGCATGTTCTCCTCGTGTCAGCATGGGTTTCCAGTTTCCCCCACAGTCCAAAGACATTCAGGTTAGGTGGATTGGATTTACCAAATTGTCGCAGTGTGAGTGTAAATGTGTCCCAGTACTCATGGGTTGTGTCAGGAAAGGCATCCGGCTTAAAACCTCTGCCAAATCAAATGTGTGTGTGAAGAGGACACTGCAAATGAGTGGGAATAATGCTAGGAAGATGGATGGATGTTGGCACACTCAAGGAATTTGTTTTGGTGACAGAAGAAGCTAATACAAAAAAATAAAGATATATGTGAATAGAATACACACACTCATATGCGTATACAAAATATATACAAAATATGACATTATTTACCCTACCTGCACTTAATGGTATTGACTGTGCACTTGTAGTGTATTTGAAATCTTTAAAAAAACTAGCAAATAATATAATATTAATGATACAAAAGGCCACTTAGGTGTACAAAGAGTACACTTTCATGACTATTTTTCTTAACACAGTTAAGCAAACTTTTAAAAAAGTGCATTCTGTATTAAAGTCAAATTAATAGTTTTAAGTACATTTTAAATCATTATGTTTGATAATCTTTTGTCATGCTTTCAGTGTTCACAGCTTTGTGAACCACAGTTCGAGCAGTCGTTGGCTTACACTCATGTGTGCTAAGAGCATAATGGATTATCTAGGGGTCGAATTGATTAACAACATCATGTCGATGGACCATTGAGTCTTCATCAGGCCTGTGTGCTGCCATAGGGCTAGATCTACTGTTCTAATGTCTACATCAAACATCTAGAAGTGAGTTCTTTGGTTTGCTTTGTTGTTTTTTTAGTGCAAATGTGTGACTGATTTCCCCCCCAATATACAGTAAAGTACAATGGCTTATTCTGTTTAATTGCATGCTATTATTGATCCTGTCCTGTCTAGGTATGATTTTGAGGTCAGACATTAAATGTTTTGAGAATGTCAGCCTAAGGCCAATCGATCCTGATGTGTTGGAAGGGTGTCCATTAATGAGTCATTCCACGAAACCGATATGATTTGAGTCCCTCTGACCTTTTTAAGTGTATTTTATTGATTGGGTCACCAAAATATATTTTTAAAAGCTTTTTGTATTAATTGAAATGTCTCCTTTAATAAAGTTAAAAAATATTGACATACATTTTATCTTTATATTAGAAATGATCTTGTTTTTTCAGTTGACACCACCTACTTTGTCATGTCCCTCATGGCCTTCTATGAAAGTGTACTTGGGATATGAATAATAAAATTAGAAAAAAGTCTATACATTTGGCCATTTCCATGAAGATCTATCTGTGCTTTTTTTGCTGGTAATGTTTTTTCTTCTTCTAATTAAATTCATGATTATTAATTAAAATCACATTATTTAGTTCCGTCCCTCAGTAACCCCTCAACCCCCGTTACACAAACCATTCTCTCCCCCCATAAGAATAATGAACGGATCCTTATATATGACATCAATAACAGGAAGTAACATCATAGAAGTCTTCTGAACAACATAGTGTGCAGACACAGGCAAGTTACCACCTTCTTTTATAACTATAATTTATTTAGAATTGTGATATTGTGGTTGTCAGGCTCAACGACTCAACCCTGTTACATTAAAATAAAGATATAAATCTATTACTTGTGAAAATTATCTTTGTTATTTCAACAATATACATGATTTCTCAATATCATGCATGCCATGTGCTCTCCTGTTAGTCACTACATGTAGAGCAGTGGCCATTTTGAGCAAAAATTCACAACCCTGTCACACTCAACCCCGTTATTTCTTTACCACGAAGCGCGCGCACATGCAAAAAAAAAAAAAACACAAACACACGCTCGCACACAAACACACACACAGTTTTATTTTGAGGTCCTATTCAATCATTTTATAATGTTCTAATACTAGGTTATTGTTGTTTTTCCTGCAGTCAGGACAATAAAACTCAGTTGCAAATCTGTTGTCTTTCTTGGTTATATAATGAAATACAGTGCTTATACAAAATCTTACAGTGAATTGGAGTTAAAAACAACTATTTGTATGTTAAGCTGTATTTGTCTCTTAAACCCTGTTATCATCTTCAACCCTGTTATAGGCTCAACCCCGTCACACCTACATTTTTATAAATAAAAAAAAAGTAAGTTTATGAAAAAGTAATTTAATGTTTGTTGAACTCAATCTGAAATGTTCAGAGCAATACTAATTTTAGTTCAAATTCCGAAGTTAAGCCACATCTTTGATAAAAAATGATGAGGTTGCTGTCACAAAAAGTGCCCATTTCAGGCTTTAGTATAGCATAAGTGTGAAATTTTATGTAACTTTTATATTTGCAATTGCAATCACTGAATTAGTGTGAGGGACATCTGATTTATAGGAAAATGTTGATTTTATTACAAATATATTTTATAATCATATTCAGAGAGCTCCCATAATGTCCATAACAGGGTTATAGACTAATAGTGCCCATATCTTAAAATAATAACCAATAATACTGGAGATTTGATGCCTGAGGTGGGAAAATATGTTTTTCTGGAAGTTAAATATGTCATTAATGTTGTGGGGTGTTCAGAAAAGTAATACATTTTGGTAAAAAATCCCAAAATGTGTAAGTCCAAATCGTACCGGTTTCTTGGAATGACTTTAATATTGATGCACAGTTAAGCACGGCTTTATGAGTGGCCTAAATGGTAGTATAGAGAAGACAGAAGTAGCATATTACTGAGCACATTTCTGATGAATTTAAAGAGAGATGTCTACATCCCTAAATGCATTGAGTTGCTGCCATGTGATTGGCTGATTATACAATATATACATGGCAGTAACTCATATATACGGTATGTGCTGGTCTGTTTAACATCATCCTTTCTTTGGATTTCCCTCAAAATCAGTGCAAAAAATCCAAAGAAATTCTGCCGATTATGTTTGGGTCCAGTAATAGTGATGCTTTCCTTGGCCAGCCAGCACTAATAATAACCCAATCAATAAAAAATAAATAAAAGAAATGGGTCCTTGTGTGTAATCCTTTACACTTATGGCAGAACTTTAGCCTGGTCTCATACAAAAGGTCATTTTTCAGCAGCCTTATTTTGATTGAGAAGACTATATTTCCACCAATTTGCAGCGTGAGGTAGAGCGCAGGAGATCGATAGCTGACATCCAAGTGAAGAAAAAAAAAAAAAGACAGAACCTTGGGAGTGTGCAAGCTGTGGGTGTTTTTACAACTCTTGGTCAATAACATAGGTTTGCCTGCTTCCATCGTCTCCATCTCTCTTTCCTTCTGCCTCTCCATTTTTCATTCCTCTCCTGACTCTCTCCTTGTGGTGGAGGGGAGCTATAAATTTAAGTGGGGAATTACCACTAACTGTTGGAATAAATTAGAGTGCTTTTGCGTCTGTAAACACAGTCTGACTACCTAATTACTCCACAATCCCACAGAGAGAGAGAGAGAGAGAGAGAGAGGGGGGGGGGGGGGGTTAGGCAAGTATAAGTATATAAATATTATCAAAGATGTTTGTAAAAATAAATCTGCATTGTTTATCCTTTTTTATTTTTTATTCAAATAGTTTGCAACACTATAACATTCCATTGAAGTAAAATAATTGAAATTGGGGGAAAAATTGCATTATGAAATAAATGTTTTTCTCCGAAACACATTGGCCACAATAATTGGCATCCCTTGAATTTTTTACGAGTAAAATATTTCTGAAGTATTTTCCCATTAATATTTACATTTTTTAGCACACCAGGGTGACTAGGAAAATGAAATTGTCTAGCTATGACTTCTTGTTTCACAGGAGTATAAATTTGTGGAAACAACAAAGGCCAAATTCATTTAATCCATCACAATGAGTAAAACCAAAGAATATAATTCTGATGTGCAGCAAAAGATACTTCTGACCACAACTGTACATATGAGGGTATTCTGTCCTTTTTAGGGTAATATCTTGTGACGTCACATCTTGTTTTTGGTTTGTTTAGATTAGTTTAGTCTGTGTTGCGTTCACATTTCTGTTAAATAGCACCAGGGATTGTTTGGAAAACCACCTTTTCAGGGGTCTCAGTCCGCTTGTTTGGTTCACACCAAGGTTCGGATCACACTTATTCAAATTAATCGCACTAACAGAGCAATTGCTCTAGAGTTTGTTTTAATCGAACCAAACCTGTCAAATGTGAACAGACCTTCAGAGACACAAATTTAGCATGTGCAGCATGTGCTTGTGCAACATTCAGAATTGATTTGAGAATGCCTCTTAAATCTACCCTGGAAATCCAGAGTTCTCGCGAGAGCACAAGTTGAATTTGCTCAGCGAGTTACTCCGGCGTCGAATAATGATGCTCATTAAATATGCCCTTGTATCCGAGCTGCACCAATCACATCGGGTTATCTGATATAGGCGGGCCAGAGGCGAGCTAAACAGATGACGACAGCGCTGTGACGTCGAAGTCATTAGTAAACATTAGACTTGTAGTCAAGACCGCCTAAACCGAGACCAAGACACTACCAAGACCAAGACCAAGACAGACTAAGTCAAGACCAAGACCAAGTCGAGACCAAGACCGAGACCGGCGGAAAAAAAAATAGACTAGTGTTGAAGCTAAGCAATATGAATTCAAGAACAGCAGCATACTAGGGTTCAGCCGCAGTTTACATTCAATACATATTAGATGGTATTACTTCAACTACACAGGCAGAACAATACAGAGACAGACCGTGTCATGTGTGTGACTGTGAGCTCACTGTAAATGTTTTTGCAGACTGGGTGAGATCAACTATGTGTAGCAATTGCATGACGGCTGTTACTGCACTATTAGAGGATTGAGACTCCCTTAACTTTTGTGTACTGTTGAGGACTGACATGACTGGTACTGACTGGTTCATCTGACAAAACATCAAACACCTCCAACACCATCTTGCTCCTCCAACAACTGTCTAAAGAATGAGAAATATGAAACCAATTGAAATTATACTTAATGTGTAGATGAAATCGTAACATCAAATTAAAGATACACAATTATAAACTTGGATTAGGCCTAATGTTTAGTCAACACAACGGAGATATGCAGATGATATTTAAAAGACCATTTATTTAGTCTAACACCATCTTAAATACAATACTGTAATCAAACAACACACACACACATGCACACACACACACACACACACACACACAGAGAGATATCAAAGACACAAATTCATCTAAGCAAATGCCTGCCTATCTCTGCCGATTTCGGAGTCTCCAAATTAATCCATTCTGCAACTTTTAAATACATAATAAAATGTTTAAAAACGAAATTATAGGCTTAAGTGCAGGATCCGAAAGTTGGTCGTTTTGTCGCTATGGTTACACACACACACACACACACACACACACACACACACACACACACACACACACACACACACACACGTTGGCGGTGCGCTCAAAGTCATCTGTCAGTTGTGCAGTTACCCAAAATCTCCTGAATGAAGTTAAAACCCATTATGTCACTGATATGTGTTTTTTAAATCAAGTGATCAAAGTGCTCGTTGCCGCTGCGATCAGTGGCGCGGATACAGTGTTTTCTCGTATATTGGGCGCACACGCCGCACTGTCTTCACTCGGACGCGCGCTTCAATCCGTTCCGTTGCGGATAATAATGTTGCATTATCGAACGTTGTGTCGTCGTGGATATTGTAGTAGCCTATTGTATTGTTAAATCCCCGACCACTATGTCGGTCTGAGACAGCGAGACCTAGACAAGACCGAGAGGTCCGAGACCAAGACAAGACCAAGACCGAAGACCGTCAAGGCCGTGACAAGACCGAGACCACGTAAAAGTGGTCCAAGACCGGTCTCGAGACATACATCACTAGTAAACATTGCAAGGTGGCTATGGATGAACACCAGTTGTTTGAAACGGCTTTGGCCGCTACAATGAATGAGTTAGACTTGCCTTTTTATCTATAAGAGGAACAGAAGACGGCGCTCGAATCGTTCCTTTGTAAGAAGTGCGTTTTTGCTGTTTTGCCGACTAGATATGGCAAGAGTCTAATCTACCAGTTAGCTCTGCTGGTAGCTAAGCGTATGGGGCTTGTTTTGATTGGTCGTAGTGTTATCCCCCTCGAGCTGGCCGATTTTCATTAGTCGATGCCAGACCATTAATCTTTCAGATTTAGGTCTGGATTTCCAGGCTATCTTAAATCCTAAATCAATCCCTGAATTTGGGATGTTGCAATGGCATCCCTGTTGCTCAACCAGTTGAGCATGGTATTAGCAATGCCAAGGTCATAGGTTTGATTCCCAGGGAATTAATGTACTGATAGAATGTATACATTGAATGCAATGTAAATTGCTTTGGGTTAAAGTGGCTGCCAAAAGCATACATGTGATGGACTGTCCATGGTGTTTCCTTGCTTTCGGCCCTAGATGCTGGAATAGGCCTAAGTCAGTGTGGCACCATATTTAATTTTTGACAAGAATAAACAAAACACCTTTCCAAAACACTTTCAGTAAACAAAAACGCCATACACTGTCAGAAATAGGGGTACAGTAGGAGTCCATTTCTGTCCCTCAAGGTACAATCTACACTAACATACCCCATAGGGCTTATTATTGGACCTCAAGGTACATATATGTACCTTTTTGAGGGTCAAAAAGCATTAAAAGGTACATATATGTACCGTTTCTTTTAAAAGTTAAGGTACAATATTGTACCCTTGAGGGTACAGCCCCAGTGACAAGCCATTGTACCCCTAAAGGTTCAATTATGTACTTTATTTTCTGAGAGTGTAGGGTTTTTGAAAATGATGTGATCAAGGAAAATGCCTCATATTCCTCACAGCCTTGTTTTAATCCACTTAAATTTCAATATGGCGTCCACTCTTACTAAAACCTATAGGCTCCAGCAATGAGCTGGATAAGCAGTATAGAGAATAGATGGATGGATGGATAAATGGATGGATTTATAAACGTATGCATACATCAGTTGTATAAATAGTATCTAAATGACATAATGAGCAATAGAGAGAGGGAAGGACAATGATCATACATTAGGTGTTGAAAAGGTTATGTTGGCATTGATAATAATAGTATTGCCAAAGAGCAGGTTACAAAAGTAAAATGGGAATCCATTGATTGGTGGGATGGTTCTTAGATAAACCTGTTGATTAAACATCAGGTTACAAAAGTAAAATGGGGCTTCATTGATTAGTGGGTAGGTTCTTAGATAGATTTGTTGATTGAGCATTTATGCAAAAAGGGTGTTAGTGACAAAGAAGACTGGGAGATTGAGGCGCAGCTTGAGAGGCATCAGTTTGCGACTGTCATGGCCTTTACTCTCTCTTCCCTTCCACAAGCGCTACTCATTAGCAAGTGTTAACAGGCCCAGAGTTAAAGGGTTAGTTCACCCAAAAATGAAAATGATCCCATAATTTACTCACCCTCAAGCCAACCTAGGTGTATATGACTTTCTTCTTTCAGCCAAACACAATCAGAGTTCTATTTTTAGAGGTCACTTTTCCACCAGAACTCGGCCGTTACCCGAAGCCAGTGATTATAGAGTGTAGCCAGTGATACAGGCTCATTTTGTCCATTAGATCGGAAGACCCTTCCCTTGACGATATCAGGACAGAAGTGGTTGATAGTGGACAAAAGAGACAGATTAAAATACCAGATGTAAACAGGTGTGTGTCTCCCTCGTCTACTTGTGATCTGATCGACCAAAGCGCATCTTAATACCAGGTGTAACAGGGCCAATGAATAGACCCAGGAATCAGAGTGAGAGGAATTCCTGCCCAGTGTAAGGAAACCAGGGGCCTCTCCTGGAGCCATTCCTGATGGCCGGGCTCTGACCCATGGGGCCCAGTTGGGCTCAACCCAAATAAACAACATGGGGTCATCTCCTTGTGGGTCCACTACCTATAAGGAGAGGTATAGGGGATCGGTGCAATGTACAAAAGGTGATTGGCTGATGGTCCCACAAGAACACACAGTCTCAAGCCCTTCACTGGCGAACCATGCGAATCAATCGGGTAAAGGTCACATACTGTATGGCTCTGCATATAAACACAGTTACTTCTGTTCTGCTGGCTTATTCAATTTGCACTTGTCTGACCATGTAATCGTAAAATGTCACAAAATAAACAAACAAAACAGAAGTATGAATGTACAATCATGTCTACCAAGCATGCAGCACTTCTGGAGTGAGGAAGAGGCTGTTTCATAGTTAAACCTTATGAAAAAATTAAAATAAGAAATTAAAGAAACCCTCAAGTACTGCAGACTTAAAAGGAGGAAATACAATTCTACTCCTTGCATATTTCTCGTTGACCTTTTAGAATACACAGATGAATATTTACATTTTGACATCACTACCGAACGAAAATAGAATCGTGTCAAAAACTCATGTAAAAGTATATGAATCGTGTTGCGGTTTACTGTTTTAGATGTAAATGCTTTAGGATTTGTATAATAAACTGATTGTTTTTTATAGTGCCTTTGCACGCTCCAGTCTAGTTGTTTTATTCAGCTTAGTAACAGCGATACAATGGAAGTGTTTTATTCTCCAAGTAGAAGTCTGACCCTGAAACACACCATGCCTCATTTCCTGCTGACTCTTCGTCTGTGTGTGTATGTGCTTGATTAGTCCCTCAATAATTAACACCAGCTTCTTTGCACATCTACTCTCAGCAATCCTCAGGAGAACCCTTCAAAAATATGCACATAAAAAAGAAGGTGGGAGCAATAGATAGAAAACAGGAGGAGGCATTGAGGAGGTGTATAATTGAGGTTTGAGCACTCGTGGCTGCTTGCAAATGGACAGATAATACTTTCCACATTGTTATAAAAATCTCATTATGCTTTTGTGCTAATAGAGTCACACTTCAATAGATGAATGTAACTAAATCCAGAGTAATTGAAAGAATTTCACACAAGCTGTTTTATTTAATATTAAAGTCAAGGCTAAGTCAGTCTAACAGTAACTCATGAATGTAGTTTTGCTTATAATAGTAAGTAAAGTCATGGGTTTCTATAAGTCAAACTTTACAAAAGTATGAAAAGATTTAACCTTGGTTAAACTAAAAAGCAATTGTGTGCCATAGCAATAAAATGTAACATTTAACAAGCTGTAGAGTTTTATATTTAAATAAACACACAGTTGCTTTTCTAGCATGGTAGAGTCTTTACAAGGACTTCTGTTGTTTTATGCTGAGCTAATGATATTTTATATTCCCATACCTCAAAACTGAACCCTTTCTGCGATTTTACATTTTCATGAAGTCAATATTTAGTATTTTTATTAAGCCGTTGTCCTAGTGGTGACTGTTGACTGGTTCTCACAATGTAAGTGATCTCAGGTTTTACCAGTGGCGTAACTTTGTTTTAAAAAGTGGGTGGGACGGGGGGGGGGGGGGGGGGGGGGGGGGGGGGACGGCGTTGCTAACACAATGCTAAATCATAAATCAGATGTATGTACAATAACATTACGATGTCCAGCAATCGAATTAAATAGTACATTGGGATTAATTTGTTGTTTAATGAGGTCTAATATATATTGTTAGTGGTGAGAATTTTCACGTGAATAAATACATAGATCCGACTATATTAAGTGTCTATTTAAATGGTCCAGTGGCAGAGCTTTTGCCAATTGTGTCAGAGGTTCTGGGTTCTAATCCGCACTCGTATAGATTTTGTTTGTTTTTTCTCATCAAAACCGATTATGTTTATCAGTGGTTGTATATCAGGCAGGGACACGTTTGTGTGGATTTTGTTTTGTAATTTCACGGAACGAATAGAGAGTCTCCACAGATTGAAGCGCGCGTCCGAGTGAAGACTGTGCGCCAGTCACAAGAGAACACAGTGTCCGCGCCACTGATCGCAGCGGCAACAAGCACTATGATCACTTGATTTCAAAAACAACACATATCAGCGCTAGGTCACCTCTTATTTAACAAACGAACGAAATGAATACTCTGCTAGTTAACTGGAGATGTTTTATTTATTTGTATTGGTACATTCGTGCCACGAGATGTTTCAAAAGTGGTGGGGACAAAATCGACCTAAGCAAAAAGTGGTGGGGACATATCCCACCCGTCCCACCCGCAAATTACGCCTATGGGTTTTACTATCCTCATCACTCAGCCAGAAAATGTTGGAATAGCCCTCAACTGATAAGGGTGAATAAGAGGAAAATTAAGCTTGCAGAAAAGAATAAGTAAGTAGAATAAGTTGACATTCACTTGCGAAGTTACTTACAGTCATTCAAATGTCTGTTGGTGGAGCATCAAAATAAAGAGTTAGCAGATATTAAGCTGACAGTCTACTAATACTCTAGTGACTGTTATAGTTGACATGTAGTTGCAGTTACTTATAGTTAGTAGAATGTCTAAAGTGGACCAATTGAAATAAAGTCTAAATGTAACTTTAGACGTTTATTTAGACGTAACTTATTTTTATCAAAATTACAAAATTCTATTGAGAGAAAAAAATTCCAACCATGTTTTTACTTTACCCATTTAACTTTACACTTTGATGAACCTATAAAGGCCGCTCAAGTATACATATTTTTCCGTGTTCCACTCTGTCTTGCGCGTGTGCAATAATTTCAAAGTAAACTCCTTTGACCATGAGTATGGCAGCTCACAGCGCACTATTTA
Organism: Rutilus rutilus; assembly: GCF_951802725.1. Taxonomy (NCBI): domain Eukaryota; kingdom Metazoa; phylum Chordata; class Actinopteri; order Cypriniformes; family Leuciscidae; genus Rutilus; species Rutilus rutilus. The sequence goes on from NC_140221.1 coordinate 5,445,328, forward strand.
GTGGACTGTTCTTCTCAAGCTCTCAAATCCCTTGCACAATGTGCTGTAATCCACGCACAAGGCTCTCCGGACACGAACACTTGCGCTGCGTCTGAATTCGAATACTTATCTACTATATACTGTAGTATGCAAAAAAAAAAACAGTACGCCAAAAGAGTAGTATAACCAAATGCATATTCAAAAAGAGTAGGTGAAAGGTACCCGGATGACCTACTACTTCCACTGAGATTCTGAAGTGCGCATTTGATGGACACTTTACTATCCCATGAAGCCACGAGAGAGCATTTTTGAGTGGCAGTGACAACTGACGCTGGTAGGTCACTTGACAGTAACAACATGTCGGATGTAGTACATCCGTATTTCATTCATACTACCCATATTCATACTACATAGAACATACCTTTTTAACAGTCGCAAAGTAAATTCAAATTCATATGCAGTACTTACTCAGTATTCAATTTTGGACACAAACACCGGGCTGCACGTAGACCATGTTCACGGTAAGCAGGGGACTGTACTGATGATGAGTTCGGCTTAATAATGATTTGTATTCAGATTTATATTGTGGATTTCGCAGGATGTTGCATATACCTCATTCAGTCATGTGTCACGTCACATCCTTACACAGAGAAGTTTCTCCATCTACTGTGGTGCATTTATGTTGTAGGAGCAGCATGAAGCTGAAAGTTTGCTTTTAATACAACAAGAAAAACTGACAATGGATCATACAAAATGGCAAACGGGCAGAGCATCACCGGTTCTAAAAATAAATTACCATTGAAGGATAGAGCCCATACGAAATCTTCAACCACTCAGAACGCCTAAGCACTGCGACGGTGAGTTTTGCACAGACAGCATGGTGATGTTTATAACCTGTCAGTGCAGTTAATAATACATATGGCATAAGTTTCTCCAATAGATTTTTCTCCGCATCAAGCATCTACACCAGATAAACTCTCAGCTCTTTTAAGTCGATGAATGCATATGATCAGCTTACGTTGTCAGAAGCATAGCACTTGAACATCTAGGCATATCCTCTCCAAAGATATTGCTAGATGACATCCAACAGTGATGCCTTACTGTGATTAGATTTGACTTCTTTGATAAACGAAAATATATATGTTTAGGCTTTAGAAATAATAAAAAAGCTTTAAAAGTGTGCCTTGCAATTCGAGCTCTAGTTCTTTACAAACCTACCCAACTGCCCCCCTGAGAGACAGTGGCTGCTGGCACTGTTCTGCTGATGTGTTGCCAGCCCTTGTGTTCACTGTCCCCAGCCGGCCCCGGGGCCCTGCTCCACAAACGCAAGCAAAAATCCCAGCAATAATTTAGACAACAGAAATCCAACAAACGCACATTAGACGCAATCTTTACATTGGCTCAGCAAATGAAGACAAATGAATAAATATGCATGCTGTAGGAAATTGAGACAAAGATTGTGCACTCTATTGTGACCTATTACTTCAACTTCAATGTATGGTTGCAAGTTACAAATTCAAATTCATTGATTCAATTAAACGTTTTTAAGCTGCAAGTATTATTTTGATGAGTTCTCTTGACATAATAATGTTGATCATTACATCAATTTAATATTGTGTGTAATTTAAACTCTTTTTTGGAATAGGTTGTAGTAACTGACATATTCTTGATAACTTTGAAAAATAGGCAGTGGATTTCTCGTTCCCACTTCCCAGCATGCTTTGCAGGACTAGATAAGGAGAGTAACACTGCATCCGAAATCACGTACTGTCTGAGTAGGTACTACATTTGAATTTACTTCACAACCATTTAAAAGTATGCTCTATATAGTATGAATGAAATTCGGACATACTACATCCACCATGTTGTTACTGTCACGTGACCTACCAGCATCAGTTTCATCGCTTTACTGCCATTCACAAATCCTCTCCTGTGGCATCATGGGAAAAGTAAAGCGATCACTGAATGCTCACCTCAGAATGTCGACGGAAGTAGTAGGTCATCCGGTCAAAATTGACATTTTTAATGTTTCATTTAGCATGTGCTGTGCTGACTGTTAAATTGAACTAAAATAGATAAGATAAATTGGTTCCAGGGCCTCAACTCAATTTAGTTGAAACAACTTAATATTTTTGGAGTAATCAATCAAAATGTGTGTTTCTGCAATGGAAGTAACATAATTTCAATTCTTTTTAACAAAATTGATGCAAACTGTTTTTTGAGATAAACCTAAAAGTGTAGCATATTGTTTTGGCCCAGTAGATCAGAAGGTAGTTATCATGGCTGTGATGGCCACAGCCATGGCCTCACAACCAGTTCAAGAGCGGTAACCTCATGCACTTATATTTTTTCCTGAGTTTATGCTGTTTTTCTTTAGGATTAGTTTATATACTTTTTCATACACATTATACATTTGTAGTTATTTATTTAGTTATAAATAACTCACAGGACACGTAGTTCATTTCACATACTTTCAACTTTATTTAGTTGACCATACAGAAGTATATTTTTGGGAGCGCGCACCATTAGTTACTTTTGGATTGTCATTCTGTTTGTATAATTATTTGTTTCTGAGCTTACCAGTGTTGGATTCCACACCCGGGAGAGATCCAGGAAGTCGGCTGGCTTAAAGGGGTGGCGCTTGAAGCAGGAGCAGCTTTATAGGGGAGGTGGCCTAATTGGACACTACCATTGTTTATGTTGTTATGGGGGTAGCTCATTCTCTCCTTAGATATGTTGGGTTTAGATTTATATTATATTGAGTATTTTTGTTGAGTTAAGGTTAAGTAAAAGTATATTTCTTTTGGAATAAGTTTTAGGTAGATTTTGCTGTTATTTGTAGTTTATGTAGTAGTGTTGTTGTTAGTCTTCCCCTGTGTGTCAAAATTGGTCTGATCAGCCAATATATAAGTCCCTGTTGTTTCTTGTGTAGGAAGTTAGTTGTATTTTGAGTCTTTTATGTTCAGTGCTCTAGTTACTGTCTGTTTATTTGTTTTGTTTTTGGCCCAAAACTTTGTCTTTATTTTTGTTGTTATGATTATTGGGAAATTAAAATCCTTACTTTTTGAACTTTCCTTGTGACTCCTCTTGCTTAACTGCTTGGTCCCTGACAATGGCCTAAAAAAGGACGTCATAAACACTTTCCACTTTGTTTGATTGCTTGACAATGATGCTTTTACAAAGATTCCCAGATTTGAGTGATTATGTTATCTATTCCACCAGAAGCAAAAAACAAGACCACACAAGCATTTAATTTCCGATGGGACCGTCAGGTTCCACATACGCACACAACAGGCATGCGTTCCCTGCACACACTATCAGGGAGATGTCGGTTTCTGACAGCATCCATTACAGAGTGGCCATGTATGGCCGCATTAGCCTTGTGTGATGTTGAACCCTGATTATGGTGCTCTGTCTGTGTCCCATCCAAACAGCTCTGAGAGCCCCACGGGAGTCACCTGTCTAAGCTCAGTCTAAGCCCTCTTCGTTACACAAGGAGAATGTGCCTGTCGGGAAGCAAACCAGATCCCAGGAGAGAGGAAGAGTAGGGCACAGTGCTTTTAGTGTTTCAACGGTTTGTGTACAGTAGTGAGCACAGTGATAAAAAAAGCTTAAAAAACTTGATCTGGAGAAAATGTGACTGGTTCTTGCCACTCACTGCCATGATGCAAGGGGGTTTGCCAGGATGATACTATGCTGTTGCTAAGGTGTTCTGAATGTTTTTTAGTGTATATTGCTGTGTGATTACTGTGTTCTGGGAAGCCCTGATACTTCAAGTGAAATCTATGAACTAAAAAAAATGTTATTTCCATCAAGAGATGTATCAATTTTTGGTCAAGATCTTGTATTGACAATGCAAGAGTCCAACACTCTGTAAAGTCTCCTCCAGCACATCCCAAAGACTTTCAATGAGTTAAAGGTCTGGACTCAGAGGAGCCAATTCATGTGTGAAAATTATTCATCATGCTCCTCCCAACCATTCGTTCACAGTTTGAGCTTGATGAATTTTGACATTGTCATCCTGGAATATGGCCATGATGTGTCTTCCTACATGGTTGTTCAAGAAATGAAAAGCTTCACACTCCATCAGTTAGGGTTAGAAGAACTGTTGCCAAACATGAAACATGCTAGAAACATAATAATCACTGCAATAATAATCCAATCATAGACTCTTAAGCATTTGCCTATTTATATCCAAACAGTGACTTTTTTGTGGTTGGGCAGTATTGATATTATATATGTAAATATAAAAGATAGACGTATGTAACAATTTTTTATATTAAAATCATGTCAATCCATACTATACTTTTGTATGTTCTTTTCATAAACATGCATATATAAATCAAATATATATTGTTAAATATTATATAGATATTAGTGATATATGTACTATACATCTACAGATTTTCTATGGATATTTATACGTTATAAAATGATGTCTTAATATATCCAGAGGATGTCTTAGTGTGATCTCCACTCTTAATATAGGGACATGTATCATGTATTACATTTCTGTGTTGGTAAAGACAGATAACATCAATAAAGCTCAGAAAACCGGTGTCTCCCCAGACTTGTCCTCATTAAAAGTAGCTTGCTGCCGTTAAGCCATAATCAGTTTGTCATTATTGCACTCAATGAAATAATGGGAATAAAGTGCAGTAGCTAAAAAGGAGAGTGGGGGCGTGGCATCCTTGTGCTGGCTGGGAATTGGGCAGGACAGATTTGGAAAGGTCCAGGAAGGGGCTGGTCATTATCAGATGTCAGCTGAGCTTCCTCTTTATGCTCATTCAGGTCCGTGGGCATGGTAGTTGACGGCTTGTTTCTTGACTGAATGCCAGTTCATTGCTTTCCCCAAGTCCAGGAGTTGGGACCTAGAAGCTTGTCTCTTTGTGAGGGCTTGGCTGATCCCCCCTAAAGAGGAAGGTATTACCAAATTTAATAAACAGTGGTGACGAGGCCCCCCAAAATGAAAAATCTGATGGTGGATGCAGTTGTAGCCTATTATGGCTATACAAGACTGGATTTTAGGCCTTAAACTGTCACTCCATCACTAAACACTAAATTACAGTGAGGAAAACATGCCACCATCACCAATATTGGAGAGGTAAAGTCTTTCTTCCACGTATCCCCAACTCCTAAAATAAACCAAACACTCAATAAATAAATGATCATCCAACCATAAACATCCAGCCATAGTAATATCTGCACAATCACATGATTGTAAGTAAGTAAGTGGACTCCTGGACACCATACCCATAGGTGATTTTTTGATTGTTTAATTGCAAAAGCATGGGCATTAATATTAGGGAGATGTTTTTTAACGGTTTGATTTTACTCCGTAACTGTTTATATGATTGTTTGTTGGCCCTCCACTTAATATTGAGATCATGTGTGCAGAAACTTGCAGAAGGACAAACATAACTGCAACACTCCACTCTGCTTTATGGCCAGATTCAAGCCTCTCCTTAGTTCAAGACACACGAAAGCACACTTGATATTTGCAAAGGACGAACCTAAAAGGGCTCTCAGACTGTGGGAAACTGTATTATCAGATCTGATTAATCTCAGTTCCAAGCATCATTATCTGGAGGAAACCAGGCACTTCTCACCACCTGTGCAATCCCACTACAAAAGTGAAACATGGTGGTGTAAACATCAGATGTAGGGGGACTGGAAGACTGGGCAGGTTGGAGAAAAGCTGAATGCAGCTAAATACAAAACAGAGATATACTTATAATAAAAACCTGGTCTAAATACGCCCAATGGAAACACGTCAATTTCGCAAAAACTCCCATTTATCGCAAAAAAGTTTTTACGCAAAACTCCAATGGAAACAGTTTTTGCGCATTTACAGGTCAGCTGACGTAGATGAGGCGGTGTGTTTGGACAGAATACGAGACAGAGTTCTTTATTACATTCATATAAGACAAAAGAATTACAGGAATAATGGATTCTAAACCTCAAATAAATGCCACAATCAAGACCTCAAAGCAGATATGAGGGAGAAACACCCAGAAACACCTCATATGTGCCGCTCACAAGTATAATAAGGGTCGTTCCTTACCATTAATGCTTGGAAACACACATACATCTCCTTCGATTAATAATAATGGCTAGTGCAGTGGCTGGGATTAGTACATAAACCTACCAACGTCTGTTGCTATGGTTTTTGGAATGATGTAACTTAAAATGAAGGTTTAGTCGCATAACATCGGTAAATGGAAACGCTGTCATTTCGCAATAGTTTTTTGTCGACATTTAGAAAAAAATCGCAAAAGTTTTGCGCAAATCTGTAATGGAAACGTGCCTAATGACCCTAAGCACACAGCCAAGAGAATGCATAGGGACAAATGTCCTTGAGTTGCCCAGTCTGGACTTGAACCAAATCAAACATCTCTAGATGTACCTGAAAATGTCTGTCCACCGACCTTCCCCATCCAACCTGACAGAGAGGATCTGTGGAGATGAATGACAGAAAATTCCCAAAGCCAGGAGCGCAAATCTTGTCACATCAAACCCAAAAAGACTTGAGGCTGTAATTGCTGTCAAAGGTGCTTCAAATAAGTACCGAGTTAAGGGTCTGAATGCTTATGTCAATGTGATAAAGTTATCACAAGTCTGGTTTTCGTTTCGTCATTAAAGGGTACGTCATTAAATAGTTTTTCCCCCCAATAACTCTATATTCCATACCGTATGGAGTATAGGGTTATGGGGGAAAAACATATTTAAAGCATAAGCATTAGGCTGCAACATAACAACATCTGAAAAATTTAAAGGGTCTAAATACTTTCTAAATCCACTGTAGTTCTCATTTGAGTTTTTCTTTACAATAAATAGATTTGAATGCTAAATGGTGAATCTTGTGTGCCCACTCTTGAGTTAGACCACCCGTATAATATTTCAGCATTAGCCATTACACTGGTTTCAGTTTTTGCAAGTCAACTTAATTCCCACTCCTCTCCTGCTCCTCTCTGTGCTTCTGCTCCTCTCCTCCACCCTCCCCCATTGCGTCTGCCGTAAATGACGTTAATATAGGGAACACAGACTGTAATTAGATCACATAGACTGGGATAAGTATTAAAGACATTAGAGTAAGTGAATGAGTCTGGGACTGGAGGCTATTGTAGATGGAAAGGATATAACAGATCATGCAGACAAACAAATAAAGATTTTACCGTAAACCTGTAAAATGATGTACCAACCATCTACTAAATCATTCTTTGGAGTATGTGTATTTAAAGTATAGGCCTATTTGTGTAACACTTCAAAATGGCAATTAATTAAAATGACCCAAAGATGTATATTGTCATTTCATTCCAAACTCATATAACTTTCTTTCCTCCGTCGAACACAAAGGGTAATTTTTTAAAGAATATCCTGGCTGCTCTTTTGAATAGAATAAAAAAATGAACAGGGACTGGGGTTGTCATACTCCAAAATGTCAACAAAGCACCATATAAGTATCAAAAATGGGTTCATACTACATTATTTTCAAAGTGTTCTGAAGCTTTAGGTGAGCAACTGACCAACATTTTTTTAATGACTTAATTGTTTAAGGACTTGTTAATGTATCTAAAACAGCAGCCTAATAATTATTTAAACAGTTATTTTCTCTGCCCCCACACAGTCTTGTTTATGCATCACAATGTGACCGAAGGAGTTTTTAATTCTGTGATTTTTCTGTTCATTTCTACCGGTTTGTTCCATTCATGCAAATTTGTGAACCAATTGCAAACATATTTGGCAGTCTTTATGACTTTGACAGGTTAATCAGTCAATCATAGGATTGTGGAAGCACTGCCTCCTCTTATATGACTTTTCAGACATATTTCACCATTTCTTCCTCACATTTGGACATTTTTGTTTCTTGCAAATGATTGGTGTACAAAAATATGTTCTAAGAACGTTTTACTAATGTTCATATTAATGTTGCTTAAGAACGTTATCTGAGGTCATGTTTTGTGACCTAACATTTTGAGAACATCATTAAAGACCAAAAACTTTGAACAAACATTCTAATAACGCTACTGAAAGAACATTTTGTAACTTTGAGAAAACCTTGCCAGAACGTCTGCCAGAGTCTGAGAATGTTCCCTGTTAGATGGGTATGCATTATTCAATCTCACATTTTGTACCATTGATTATTTTCACATCCAATTTTTTAAGGATATGTTCCTTGCCCACTGGGACAGAACACATCTAACATAGTGTTGTTGATTTCGCTGCGGAGTGCTGATAATTGCAGTACTCTACGTGTTGTGCTGAAAGGCCTGTGTGGCGGGTGGCAAACAGTGTGTGTGTGATATTATTTATGCTGACCTGCTGGTAATATGAAGTGATGTTAGTAAAACCTAACTCTCAAAGCAGTAAGTGCTCTAAGGGGCTTCAAGTGTGTGTGTGTGTGTGTGTGTGTGTGTCTAGACAGAGAGAGAGATATGGAGAGAAGGAGGAATGTGGAGAAATGGAAAGGAGGGAGAGGGAATATGTACAAATCAAATGGGAGTGATATAGGCTGAGATAGAGAGAGTCCAAGTACACACACTGTCAGAAGCTCAGATGAAAAACTTGTGGACGGGAGGTCACCATGGCAACGGCAAAGCCCAAAGGCTTGTTACCGAAACCCGGTTAATTATGGGGAGCGAAAGATAGCTTTATCTCTCTCCTGTGGCACCTCTCCTTCTATCCATCTTTCTATCCATCCTCCCCTCCTAGAAAAAAAAGACACAAAAGGTGAATGGAAAACCATGAGAGATAAAATAACAATGAAAGTCTATAAAGGCACACACACTGGCAGAGTTATATAGATGAATATGTGCGTGCGTGTGTGTGTAACATGTTTAGACCTAAGGCGGAGAAATCCAATCTGTCCTCCATCAAGAGGAGAAGAGTGTTTATGTGGACAGACTGCTAATACTGCTTCAGAATGAGCAGACATTAATGTAAAAATGCAGAGCCTATAGAGTTGCCACATTTGCAGCCTAGTGTGCACAGCAAACTCTTTATTGTAATTGTTCAACCGAAAATGAGTATTCTGATCATTTACTCACCCTCACGCTGTTCCTTCTTTCATCTGTGAAACACAAAAAGATGTTCTGTCAGAAAATTCTAATGTCTTTTGAAGCCTTATGAGCTTTGCTTGAGGAACAGAACATAATTTAAGTCATTATACATACAGTCATTATAAATCTTGCTCTCCACTGTAGCTTTTAAATCTCATTCGGTCTTGTGCATATTCATACTTGGTGTGTTGTGTCTGGTTTGATGGCATCCTTGAGCCATCGGTCATGGTTTTCATGTGTCTCGTAACTAACCACAACGCATCAAGTTTAAATATGCAGAAGAAGGAATTTTGGTTCCCATTCGAGTTCGGTTCACTTGACATTGCGTCAGATCTGACGGACTTTAATGCTCTGCCATAATGCTTTAATCATGGCCTGATTTTCACCCGTATTACGGTGTGCATTTTAGGACATCCTCAGACCTCAGCCATATGAAGACAAGGCATCATGCCTCAGACTAAAAGGCTTCAGTCATTGGACAAATTGGACTGAAAAGCTTCAGGTCTCAGGAAAAACAGTGTCAGGTGTCAGGTCTCGTACAATTAGGCATCAGACGAAACAGCCTCAGACAAAAAGGCATCAGAATAAAGGCATCGGGCGAAACGGACTCAGGTGGAGTTTGGAGGTTCGCATTGCCCCGCCCCATGTGACGTCACGTACGCGGTTCCGATCAGAATGGCTGATGGAGGAGGTAACCCATCATGAGTTTTATATATGTTACACTAATTACATTGTATACAGAAGAGAACATGCATTCCGCGAGTTTTATTTGCACGTTTAAAAAACGTTAGATGACATATTTCAACTAGCTAGCTTGTATGTTGGCGAACTATCATGAAGTTAAAGTGTTCTTTCGAGCTATAAACCGCGTACATGTGACGTCACATGGGGCGGGGCAATGCGAACCTCCAAACTCCACCTGAGTCTTTTTCACCCGATGCCTTTTAAGGCCCGTTCACACCAAGCACGATAACTATAAAGATAACGATAAAGATAACTATATATGCGTCCACACCAACGACCGATAACGGTCTTTTTATTCTAAGCACGCGCGCGCCCGGATGATCCAGATCCATTTTAAATGCGCGAGACCTTTAAATTAGAGTGGATTCTGATTGGCTGTCAGTGTTTTATCGTTCGACAGCTGGAAAAAAATCGTTCTGAAACTGATCCCAACGATATCGTTCCTCATATCTTTATCGTTATAGTTGTGGTGTGAACTCTGTTATTCTTTAATATGGAGAACGATTTTTAGAATTATATCTTTATCGTTATCTTTATAGTTATCGTCCTTGGTGTGAACGGGCCTTTAGTCTGAGTCCGTTTCATCCGAAGCCTTTAGGTCTGATGCCGTTTTGCTTGATGCCTTTTAGTCTGAGTCCGTTTCATCCGAAGCCTTTATGTCTGATGCCGTTTCGCTCGATGCCTTTTAGTCTGAGTCCGTTTCATCCGAAGCCTTTATGTCTGATGCCTTTTTGTCTGAGGCTGTTTCGTCTGATGCCTAATTGTACGAGACCTGACACCTGACATTGTTTTTCCTGAGACCTGAAGCTTTTCAGTCCAATTTGTCCAATGACTGAAGCCTTTTAGTCGGAGACATGATGCCATTGTCACATGCCTGTCCTGTCTTGTGTTGCACATGGGTGTTTTGTTATTTTGGGCCATGTGCTCTTGTCATTGTCTGATCCCTCCCACTTGTTATCTGATTATTGTTTGAGTTCTCCCACCTGTTTCCCCTTGATTAGTTTCCCTTTATTAGTTCCTACTTGTTTGCAGTCTGTGTCGATCGTTGTCTTTGTTTTCCCCTGGTGATGTACCCGAGTTATTCCTGCCTTGTTTTGTTGTAGTTTGGTTTTTGTTTATTGTTTATTAAAATTTCCTTTACCGCACTTGAATCTTCGTTTCACTTTCTGACCAACCGTGACAGAACGATCGACCATGAAGAGGATTCAGCGGAAGGATTCACTCCAGCCTCCTATTTCCTGCCCTCATTTTGAACGCATCGAGAGATTTTGTGTGTTGAGTTCCCTTCGTCAGAAGGGGACTGACATCCGAGAGTTTTCATTGAGGTTCTGCGCTGCTGCAGAGGGACTGGGGCTTGGGGTTATGGCTATGAAGGATTTGTTTAATTACGCCCTTGATGAACCCATCGACTTTATGGTCATGAGAGCCCTGAGACATCTGATGTTTGAGGAATTAGTTAATTCCTTGGAGCGTCACTGTAAACCCCCTGCTAAGAAGGTTCCAGTGCCGGTGATCCCAGTTCCGGTGGTCCCAGTTCCGGTGGTCCCGAGTCCGGTGGTTCCAGTTCCGGGGGTCCCAGTTTCGATGGTCCCGGATTCGGTGGTCTCGAGTCCGGTGGTCCGGAGGCGGAGGAGGAAGAGGAAGCACGTCACGTCTGTCCAGCCAGAGACTGTTCACGTCACGTCTGCCCAGTCAGAGACTGTTCCTGAGCCTGAGCCAGTGTCTGTTCCTGAGCCAGAGCCAGAGCCAGTGTCTGTTCCTGAGCCGGAGCCAGAGCCAGTGTCTGTTCCTGAGCCGGAGCCAGAGCCAGTGTCTGTTCCTGAGCTGGAGCCAGTGTCTGTTCCTGAGCCGGAGCCAGAGCCAGTGTCTGTTCCTGAGCCGGAGCCAGAGCCAGTGTCTGTTCCTGAGCCGGAGCCAGAGCCAGTGTCTGTTCCTGAGCCGGAGCCAGAGCCAGTGTCTGTTCCTGAGCCGGAGCCAGAGCCAGTGTCTGTTCCTGAGCCGGAGCCAGAGCCAGTGTCTGTTCCTGAGCCGGAGCCAGAGCCAGTGTCTGTTCCTGAGCCGGAGCCAGTGTCTGTTCCTGAGCCAGTGTCTGTTCCTGAGCCGGAGCCAGAGCCAGTGTCTGTTCCTGAGCCGGAGCCAGAGCCAGTGTCTGTTCCTGAGCCGGAGCCAGAGCCAGTGTCTGTCCCTGAGCCGGAGCCAGAGCCAGTGTCTGTCCCTGAGCCGGAGCCGGAGCCAGTGTCTGTTCCTGAGCCGGAGCCGGAGCCAGTGTCTGTTCCTGAGCCGCAGCCAGTGTTTGTTCCTGAGCCGCAGCCAGTGTCTGTTCCTGAGCCGGAGCCAGTGTCTGTTCCAGTTCCTGAGCCGGTGGTGCCAGTTCCAGAGCCGGAGCCGTTGGTGCCAGTTCCAGAGCCGGAGCCGTTGGTGCCAGTTCCAGTGCCTGAACCGTTGGTGCCTGTTCCTGAGCCGGAGTCGTTGGTGCCAGTTCCAGTGCCTGAGCCGTTGGTGCCAGTTCCAGTGCCTGAGCCGTTGGTGCCAGTTCCAGTGCCTGAGCCGTTGGTGCCAGTTCCAGAGCCGGAGCCGTTGGTGTCAGTTCCAGTGCCTGAACCGTTGGTGCCTGTTCCTGAGCCTGAGCCGTTGGTGCCAGTTCCAGTGCCTGAGCCGTTGGTGCCAGTTCCAGTGCCTGAGCCGTTGGTGCCAGTTACACCGCCCGAGGGGTCGTCGCAGCCCTTGCAGCCCGAGGGGTCGTCGCCGCCGCCCTGGCCGCCCGAGGGGTCGTCGCCGCCCAGGCCGCCCGAGGGGTCGTCTCCGCCCTGGCCGCCCGAGGGGTCGTCTCCGCCCTGGCCGCCCGAGGGGTCGTCTCCGCCCTGGCCGCCCGAGGGGTCGTCTCCGCCCTGGCCGCCCGAGGGGTCGTCTCCGCCCTGGCCGCCCGAGGGGTCGTCTCCGCCCAGGCCGCCCGAGGGGTCGTCTCCGCCCAGGCCGCCCGAGGGGTCGTCTCCGCCCAGACCGCCCGAGGGGTTGTCTCCGCCCTGGCCGCCCGAGGGGTCGTCTCCTCTGTCCAGGCCACCCGATGATCTGTCGTCTCCGCCCTGGTCGGCCGTTGGACTGTCGTCTCCGCCCTGGCCGCCCGTTGGACTGTCTTTGCCCTGGTCTGTCCCTCCCGTCCCGCCCTGGTCTGTCCCTCCCTTCCCGCCCTGGTCTGTCCCTCCCTTCCCGCCCTGGTCTGTCCCTCCCTTCCCGCCCTGGTCTGTCCCTCCCGTCCCGCCCTGGTCTGTCCCTCCCGTCCCGCCCTGGTCTGTCCTTCCCGTCCCCCACCCTGGTCTGATGGAGCGTCTGGTAGCCGCTCCGTAGGGAGGGGGTAATGTCACATGCCTGTCCTGTCTTGTGTTGCACATGGGTGTTTTGTTATTTTGGGCCATGTGCTCTTGTCATTGTCTGATCCCTCCCACTTGTTATCTGATTATTGTTTGAGTTCTCCCACCTGTTTCCCCTTGATTAGTTTCCCTTTATTAGTTCCTACTTGTTTGCAGTCTGTGTCGATCGTTGTCTTTGTTTTCCCCTGGTGATGTACCCGAGTTATTCCTGCCTTGTTTTGTTGTAGTTTGGTTTTTGTTTATTGTTTATTAAAATTTCCTTTACCGCACTTGAATCTTCGTTTCACTTTCTGACCAACCGTGACAGCCATGTCTTCATATGGCTGAGATCTGAGGATGTCCTAAAATGCACACCGTATACGGTGTTTATATGTCTATGTGGTGTTTTTAATATGCTTTAAGACAAACCATGTGTAGATTCATAAGTCAACACCATTGCTGAGTATTTTCTCCTTAAAACTGCATTGAACCAAAGACAGTCTCAAAAACGCAGTTTGAAATCGCTGATGTTTCTGACATCACAAACTACCTTGTAACCAATCACGTCAACATGTGATTGACAAGGAGTGAGTGCAGGCGGGGCTAATTAGCATATTCATAGAACCGCATATACTAAATGAGACAAGGGTGTAGAGTTCAAACTATTTTAAGGCATTAAGAATAATTTTTTTCAAGGAAAAAACCCTTAAATATGTCATTTTGGTAATCAAAGATAAGGGATAAAATAATTGACTACAGGGGGACTTGACGTCGACTAGTCGCTGATCATGGCCAATAGAAGGTGCAACAGGATAATAAATCTTTGAAGTCCACTTTTACGCTCTGTTCCCAGCAGTTAAAATGACAAATAAATGTATACTCCGAGAGCGCTCGACAATATATGTTTGATTATACCATCCGGATTCTCAAAACTGATTGGGTGAATGCACGTTTTAATCAGCTTATTGTGCATGTAAGTTAATCAGCGTTCTGAACTAATGCGCTGCTGCATTGTATTACAAACACATACAGTCCATTGCTCGCACATCACATGCAGATTCAGGCGAGCAGAAAAGTATTGTCAATTCTATTCTGTGATTTATCAATAAAATAGCTTAGAAACTAAAAAGTTTCAGCATATATTTCTAAGTAACTAAAACCCACAGCTTCATTATTAGTAGGGAGACGCTGCCAGGTAGAATGAATTCACACGCAATCGCTCTCTCACTAATTCATTCATATAAATGTAATCTTTACTCTGCTACTTTATCTGTATCTGATTTAGAACGAGCAGAAATCAGTGAGAAATATAACGACCCAAAGACAAAAGAACTAATTAAAGTAAGTTGTTACGTATAGGAGCAATAGCCTTGTGGGCAGCGCTGTGTTGTATGCCATAGCTGTGCACAAGGCAACCCGCATTTGAGACTCAGCTCGAGGTTCAGGCTTATTTGTTCATTAATGATGTCAAAAAAAAAATCTTAAGTCGTTCATCCCCTACTATGGGGTTTCTCTTCTTCCCTCGAATCCACTGAAGCCTTGTGAAATCTCATGGGAGAGAATTCTCCCACCAATAGCGCTCAAGCGTGCAAAATAGAGGCAGGATCCCCCAATCTAATGCCTCAGAATATTTCTCCTTCAGCCACAAGAAGCCATCTACAGCTTGCCGTTGAGGTACGCTCATCAGAAGACGGTGCCTGGATTGATGCTCCCCTGCAGTGTTCCGGTGAGTATGATATTTTTCTTTCAGACGCCTTCGGGACTGCGGTGTTGCCCACTCAGAAGCAGCGCTGCACGGGTCCGTCTGTGCTCCATCAGCAGTGGACCTGAAGGACTCCGGTGATGAGCTCATGTCGAGCCGCATTCCTCTCACCCAACCCTTCAGGGCTTAAGCCCGGCGTCTCATGCTCATACAAATCACTTCATCTCTTCACTCATTCACACGATAAGGGTTTGAAATTAACAGCGGGTAACGCTGTCAAATCACTAGCCAATTTGGCGGGTTACTTATTATGTTTGCTCACTTTGTTGGGGAAGTTTGTCTAAGCCCAATCTGCGCAGTTTTAGTGCAAATACTCAACTCATGAGTCATCATGATATATTAAATAGAGCGTATTGCGCAGAATCTGCTTGGCTTACATACACGTCGCTACGCAACAAATAACGGCTTGCTTGTTTATTTGCATTGAAGCAATAGCGAAGATTAAAAAGCATTTGGTTAACAGAAAAGACATTTCTATTTTCCAACATCCTACTTTTTTTAATGTTCTTTGTACTGTATTGATCTGTCCACCTAAAACACATTTTTGGTGAAAAGGTGAACATTTTTGGTGAAAAAAAATAATTAAAAAAATAATAATAATAAGACGTAGTTAAACGTTTTTTTTTTTATTTTTTTTTTTAGTAGAAGTTCTGAATGGCCGGTAACTAAAAGATTTAATAGCCAAATTGGCCGGTGAGTTAAAAAGTTAATTTCAAACCCTGCACACGATATAAGCAGCCTTCTGTGTGCAGAAAACAGAAAAGTTCCAGTCAATATTAATATATAATATTAAAAAGAATGAATGCAATGCATTTTAAAGTTTACATTTCCCAACATTTTTCATGTTCGGCGTAGTGCATTCAATTTCAATCCATTAAATTCTTCTAGTTGAGACCTGTTGATAAAATAACTGAAAAGTATACATTATTTACAGAAAGTAAAGTTCTTCATTATTTACTAATAAACGAAAACCATCCTGGGAATGTTGCGTGTGAGGATTCAACACCCCCAAACTCTAATTTCTCTAATGTGAAAAAAAGACCATTACCATTTTCTGTATGCAAAATATAATGTCTATATTTTTCGGTAACACTTTATTTTGATAGTCCACTTTAGACACAAAATATATAAAAAAATTCACCCTTCAATTTGTTCTCCAAGATTGGCTCTAAAATAAGGAAAAAATGTGTTAAATAGATTTAACACTTTCATCATATTTAATTAACCTCTAAAGTGAGTGGTAGCTCTTTCCCCCTAAAGCATTGATTAACATTACCAGCCTTACTTTTGCCTGCATTACAATAATGATGATACATCTGACAACAGTCGGTCAGTTGATTTTTTTTGGATAAAGAACTCTATGTTTTAAGTAGTCATTATGTCATCATTATCTTGCATTAGTCTTTATATGAAAAACCCATAGCCTATGAGTAACCATTATTCCCTCGAGCAGGATACTTAACCCCGCAGTTAGCCTGGGGAACTGTCCCTGCGGTTTGCTTTTCACAATCTGCTTTGAGTAAAAGGCATTGATTACCCTTTACAATACGTCTCATTTGTTAACATTAGTTAATGCATCAGCTAACATGAACTAACAATGAGCAATATAGTTGTGTCACAAATGATGCACTAAATGCACTTATATACTATGTACCTATAAGTACTCAACGGTGTAGTATATGAACTTTGTAAGGTTATTTTGTCATTCAACATCGGAGTCTGATGGAACGTTATTGTAAAGTGTTACCCAGGCATTTGCAATGACTAGTAGGCAAAAAGACAGCTCAACATGTAATGCATGTTTACGTATCTTAACCAAAATATTCAATGGTTCCACTTTTTTCATTAATAAAGTAATATTTCACAAATGCTGGTCTTAAAAATGTTCTGGCCAGCGGGGACTTGAACCTAGGACATTCTTGCTGTGAGGCAAAAATGCTATCCACCACAACTCCACAAAATCCCTTTTTATGGCACCTCTGGTGCTGTCCGGCATTTCTGGTCATTTCTGGTCAAAATCTGTTACGGGTTTTTTGTTTTGTTTTTTTTACTTCATCAGAATGGTACGAAACTCGGTAAAGGTTTTGGTACCTGCTAAAGTGAAAAAAATAAAATAAATGATGGTCATGATTCGAAAAGGTTAAATGGTCCTGAAAAGAATTGCCACACTTGTATTGTTCGTAGTCAAAAAATGACTGCATTGGGAACATTTATTTCATCTAGTGGAAACATTTGGTACTGCGCCCAAACAAAATCTTACTGAGAGCTAATTTTTTGAGATATCAACTTCAAATTTGGAACACAACTTGTTTAGATGTATGCCTTTCGTTTTCTCACAGTTTTAGAGTAAAACTTGTTTTGGGAAATATAAAATTCATATAAAATTAATTGTTGTGCATTCTTCATAATAATAAACAAAGTTCTATAACTTACTTGTTTTTAGTTTCACTTTTTTTTCCCTTCTTTTTCACTTCAGCAATAATCTGCCAAGTGTCTTCTTTAAAGAGAGACTTTTAAATCTGTGCTCCGAAGCATTCAAGATTTACAGGCTTAAGTTGAAAATTTCATTATTAGGTCTGTGCTCTTACATGTTAAAGTGGTTAACATGTAACAAATGGATCATAATTATTCCATGAATATAATTTAGTACCATAAAATCCCCTAAAAATACAAATTATTAAATAAAAAAATAGTATCGAACTAAAATATAGTACATTCGTTTCATTAAAATAAAGTTACATTTCACAATGTTTATTTTCTCAACATAATTTATCTACGTTCTTGTTGCCCAATTTATGTATGTCAAATGAACATGATTTTTGATGTTTTTATGTATTTTATGTCACGTGACCATGTTAATTTAACATGACTTAAATGAAAGCTTTATCCAGTATATGCAGTGGTGTTTCAATAAATAAAATCATAATAAAATAATCCTCATAAAAACTACCAGAGGATCAATAAAACCAGGTATTGAAGTACAATCACTATAAAGTCTACAGTTCTACAGTCTTCAGTTCTTCAAAGTAGTTGTTCACCAAAAATCTGTAATTTACCACTACATCATTCCAGTAAATCTTATTTTGTGTTCCACAGAAGAAAGAATGCATACTTGTTTGGAATAATATAAAAGTGAAATCAAATGTATTTAAGTTTAGCAGCATCTTGACAGGGAAACATATGGTAGGGGACAAAGGGACAACAAAAGAAGACGAGCAGCCAGTGACCTCACCTTCACTCTAGTATAATCAATATTATATTATGTGAATAAGGAACAGGGAGAGATAGAGAGCAGCAAAACCTTCATTGCATATTCTCTAAGGGCTTGTATATGACACATTACAGCTCAAGAAATACATACATTAAATCATTAATGTGTTTTGGGAATATGCTTACCTGTGTGGAGAACATCACAGATGGACTCGTCTCAAAGGAGCAGTGCTTCCTGTGGATAAAACAACATGGCCTCCAACTATGGAGCACCAACCGGGTTTTGCAAAAATGTTTGCTTGGAAACATTGAAGTGCTTGGAAAACCAAAATCACGCTGTGTGGTTGTCAGTGTATTGCAGTGCATTTAAGGTGTTCTGACTCTTTTTCAGTGTGTTGCTATGTGGTTGCTAGGTGGTTGTTGGGGTATCTTGAATGCTCGAAAGGTGACCCACCTCATCCTCTATTGATAATTCACAAACTCACACCATTGGCTGAGCCATAAGTCGACATGTTGGACGACCGAAACAAAAAGGCAGCTGTAAAATCAACATACAAATCATTTATGACAGAAAAGCCTAAATCTATAAGGTGTTCATAATTAGAGAATTCTCAATTCCTTCCACTGAGAAGCAAATATTCTTACTGACAGTATTATTAACAAAGCATAATTTAGATGCAATTAACCTTAAAATGACAAGCCATTTATCATTTTCAAACAGGGTCACCAGTTCATATGCTAGTGCATTTACAGTCTGATCATAACAGCAGCTCTTTCAGCATATTCTTACTTCAAATGGCTATAGATATTATGCAAATATAAAAGGCATACTAGCTGTAGGGTGTGTTCTGTATTCTTCTAATATTTATTTTGAAAGATGTTTGTTACATAATTTTATGTTGAGGCTTTGAATGTGCACATTTAACCCTCTATGGCTGGTTTAAACCAACATCATAACATTCGCCTCTAGGGCATAATGCCCACATGTTCACAAGGACGACTGTACCACTAAGAAAATCCACTTTGTGCATCACCATCGGATGCACGTGCCTATATATGCTCACACGTCTGGAGAAATAATACAATTAGTAATTAGTTATTATTATTTCACTCTAATGGTAAAACACTGTAAGACAATTACTATCGAAATTAACAAAATGTAAAATTTTAGGCAGGAACCATTTTTTCATGTCCACATTTCATCATTTATCTTGCCTATACAATATGTGGTAAATGCGCATACAATATGTGTATATATATATATATATATATATAAAACTAATGTATATAGCATACTATATAATATATAACATTAGTTAAATAGTAGGCTACATTGTAAAAATAAATAAATGAGTAGACTATGGGTATAATTTTGTACTGACTTAAAAAAAAACAGTATTATAATAAAAGCAGTACTGAGATCAATAATTGCATGCTGGTGGTAAATTGTGGTGCTTACAGGGATAATATCTCTAGACTGAAGCTCAGATACTCTAACAAAGAAAGCCCTCTCTGAGGAAGACTCGCTCCCCTGTGATATCTGCACTTCATAAGCACATAACGCTATTATTCCAGTCTCCTGCTCAGTCTGGGGTGATGATGGGCCGCTGAAACATTCTGCGCTTGACATCGCTGAGAAATTGCAGGCGAATCAAGCTGACACGAATGAGACAATACAGCAAGCTCTCTAACGATGGGACATCCGATTCACTTCAGCGAGTCGGTTCGTTCAGACGACTCTTTTAAGTGATTCGATTCTTTCGAGTCACCATTTCAAAGTGGTCCCAGTGCGAAGTTTCGCTATTTTTTAGTGAGAGATATTTTTTGTCAAACACTTTTGTTTAGGCTACTAAGATTTACAGTTTTTAAACTTGTTTTGTCAACCGTACTTAGCATAAATCTGTGTTCATACTTCCACGTCTAATCTGTGGTTTCTCATTAGCCTACTTAACAAATATTGTTTAAATAGATTTGTTGATTATGTATCCAACTTGTCACCCACAGTACAGTAGCCTATACTGTTAGTCTACTTCATTAAATACTAGACACTATGCGAAGCAGTTCGAATGAATAAAGGAACCGACTCAGACGAATGATTCGTTTGGGAATCGGACATCGCTACGCTGTGAACCGAGCGTTGAATTATGCATTCGGACTAACAAGGGAAAGTGATGCTCAGAGAGGAGGACAGAGGACTCGGAGAAGATGCATTAAAGGGCGATGAAGTTATGTGAAGCGGTCTCTCGTAGCAGCGTTATACGCACGTATGATTAATTTAATATAGTGTTTTATTGCTACGCAGTAGCCTACTACACGGGGTGGATTTTATTGCAAAGGAAAAACGATAGCCGATATCGGATGGTCGGTGAAAGGAAGAGAGAGTGAGTGAGACAGGGGTAGCATATGTGATTTAATGATGACTTACAGACTACAGCGGACCGTCACTTAATTTTGAATTAGCCTCCAGCTTGAATAGCGTGGAACTTCGCAATTCTGAGGAAATAATAATAAAAAAGCGTTTTATTCGGCAAAGGAGAGATGGATGGGGAAACAGGCAAAGGAAGGGCTCTCTGATGAAAAGGTAAGTTGACATAATAAGCAATTTTGCTATTTCATTTGCTGAGTGTGAGCAGTTTTCAGGCATTGCTTACCATCACACGAAATCGCTGCTGTGTGAATGAATGTGAATCCACTGGAATATAACAACAGACGCGTTTAGCGCAGTCAGAATTGAACTGTCACAGCATACAAAGCAACTGCTGACACTTTCACCATTGCTGGCTTTTTGAGGTAATGTATCCTATAACCGAATACAGCAGGACAAGCACTAACATATCAGCCGTTCACACGTGTTTTGTGTTTCTGCGCAATCGTTTAATTGTTGCTCCATGTAGACATGCGTGATCGAGGCGTCGCGTAAGTTAATAACAGTTCAACCTTTAACAAAGCGTTGTTATTGTTGCATTCCGTAAGCGGATTAAAATTGGCGTTTTAATCGTTTTACGCAACAAAAAATTAAATGAAATAAAAATAAAGTTCAATAAGAATTCATGTGCGCGTGCGGGTGTTCATTACCTCATGATAAACCCTGGTGCGATTTCTGGCTTTGGCGCGAATCATTGCCATTCATAATGTGGAAGTGTTGCCTGACGGGCAGGTTAAAGTAGCCTACAAATACTAGCGTTTAGACTGCCTTCAAATGTTATTTTTTTCATTAATAGGCTACTCATTGTGCTCATGAACAGCTTCACTGTGCTGTCACTAAATAGTGAACGGTGTGTAATGCCAAAACCTTTCGATTGAATTGTTTAAAACACAAGCCATATAATCTTCAAGGTGCTGGAAGCTATATTTGTGAACACCTAAAATAAAATGTGCCTTCTACCTGGCAGATGCCATAAATATAGGCTAGGTGTCGTGTTGTTAGAAATCATACCTGTGACAGCGCTAGAAGCAAAAAGAGAGGGAATGAATTGGCCCACGTTTTTTGCTCTTCGGGAACCTCTGCCTGTCCATCATTTTGAATTTTCAGATGACTGACATTGGGTAGGTTGACATCTCTTTAGAGGGCGGGGTTTCGGAGTGTCCTTGAGGCTAGCCACATTTTTGAGGTTTTTGGCGGAAATCGCTTTCAACATTATTGATTGATTGATTTATTTCCATTAAAGTGGCACATTGGGCTCACTGAAGAGATAGTGTGATCACAGCAGCAGGTAGGACTGGCTGAACCAAAGAGCATATCATTTGGAAGGCATCTAATTATTGTGTACAAACATCTGATAAATAGCTGAAATGGGAACCTGTTATGCAAAATTCACTTTTACATGGTGTTTGAACATGTGTGTCGGCAGTGTGTGTTCACAAGCACCCTATAATGGTAAAAATCCACTAACTCCTTTTTAAGCAGTGTCTCCGAAATAAGCCGTTTGCTGTTTCTATGCAATGTGATGTCATGTTGCACAGGCCCCGCCCACGACTGCTGACAGCATAGACCCCGCCCTGAGTGAGCTGTACACAGTTCGCTATGTTTTTCTCCTCGCCAGAGCATTTAACAGCAGCATTTAAGTAAAAAATTTATTCTTATTAAAGCTACTAATGTTATTCAATCAAGAGCAGTAAGTTACTTTCTGTTTTTCTTTTGTTGTTGGATTCATATTTACAGCATATAGAGCAGTAGGTACTATTACGCTGCTTTGACTTTAATACACAGATCTAATGTACACATGCGATTTCATTACTTGCTGTTTAGTGTTTACGTTCACAGACATAATCGACTGTGTTTATGTGAACTTTGTGTTTTCGACATAACATTGTGTATATTTGACAGTTTAAGTGCACTAAGACGTGAAAAAGAACATAGTTTAATACCCAGCTTTCTGTGCACGTGCTTCGGATGTGTGCTCTCAGAAAACCATATATCAGAAGTTTAGACTGATATGCCTTTAAAACGCATGCAGATAATAAACTTTCATGATGATGAAGAACTGCAATGTCAAATGAGTGTGACAGCGATAGATATGATAATCAAAACCAAACAGATGTTTTAGTGTTTGGCAGAGTATATGATACACGAGCTGTACAGGCTCCACCCTCTTCTGGAAAGTGGAGCAGGGAGCAGCAGCTCATTTGTATTTAAAGATACATGCACGGAAACAGCATGTTATTCCTTTCACTCAAAAATGTTATATTTACAACATGGTGCAATAAATTATCTTTGGGGTATTTTCAGCTAAAATAACTTCTCAGACACATTCTGGTGACACCTGAGACTTATATTACATCTTGTAAAAAGGGGCATATTAGGTCCCCTTTAAAAAGATATTCACATAAAAGCCTATTCTAAATCATAAACATAATTTTAATGTCAATCAGGGAATGTTTTTGAGACACACTGCAGATCAGAAATAGCTCTATAATTACATTTCCCAGATGAAAGAGCACACTTCAATTTTGACGTACCTGTGTTATCAGAGAAGCAAAATCATGGCCACATAAGACATGCCTTTGATTCAATAGGAAAACCTAAGCAATATCCTCTTAAGGCACAGCCGGGTTAAAACGGCTTTAATGTTGTGTTGTTGAATGAATAATCCCCTGGCCTTGAGCTTTAGAAAATTTGGAGTGGTTGAATAAACGAGGATTCTGCCTGCATGCGTAACACTCTGGCTCTCCCACAGGGCACGAACAAGACAGTTCACAGATAGATAACAGTCATTGCATTTGATATCTCGGGCTACATCTTGAAATCAGCAAGTTAGCATCTAAAGGAACAGTTCACCCATAAATGAAAATTGTGTCAGTATTTACTCACCCTCAAGTTATTCCAAAACAGTCCATGGAACATAAATGGAGGTGTTTTAAAGAATATTAACGCTGCTATTTTCAGTATAATAAAAGTGAATGGAAACAGGGCCTTTTCTCTGTCAAAAAGGAGAATAATGCACCATAAAAGTAGTTCATATGACAAGTCTTCTAAAGCCATACAATAGCTTTCTGAGAAGCAGGCTGAAGTGGAATTGGTTATTCACCAGAAATCGTACTCACACTTTTACACATTTAAATTCGGTATCCAGATGAAATGATAATGCAAGCTTTTGCTTTCCGCGTCATTTTTAAAGATCGCCCCAAAGGCTCAAAAGACATAAAACTTCAGTATGACTTTACTGGGTTGAGCCTTCGTCATCCGTTGCACCATTGAAAAGAGTCTTGTGATCGAAGTTGGTATTGACGTCATTCACCACCGTTGCTTTTTCAATTTGATGGGAATATCCAGCGCTATCTCACGACCAATTCGTACGTATTTTCTGAGGTGGCAAATTCGTACAAATTTGTACGAGTTCGTACGATTTGTCTGAACCCCAGTGACAGGTAGGTGATGGGTAGGTTTAGGGGCGGGGTAAGGGGTAGGTCATTCGAACGAATTCATACGAATTAGCCACCTCGTAAAATACGAATACGTGCGAATTGCTGTGAGATCGGGTTGGAATATCCAATCTGTCCGCTTGCATGGCAGGCGCAAATGCATGTCTCTGATTCGTATCAGATTTATTTCCACATATAAATGAAGCCTTTGTGGTCCATATAGCATAAGATTTCTTGTTACTTAGACCATCTGCCTTTTTAACAAATTAGGTATCGCACAAACTTTATAACTTTAATCTGCCAGCAAGCGCCTGCTCTCAGACCTTGAAATACCAATCAAATGCTACTGCTTGCTTCTACTTACCAATGTAGATTGAATGCATGATTGATTGATTCAGCTGCCCTTCAGTTGAATTCTTCTCTGAAGACTAGATGCAGAGCTCCAAGGATATCGATCAGCGCTTAGATCATTTTCGTTTATATTCAAATCAGGGGTCAGTAAGTCTTGGTGGATATCGAAGCCCTATCTCCACGCTGCAGAAATAACACGGATATCTTTTAGTCATAAACATTTCATGCTTTTCCAAGCATTGAAACGGCTTCATGTGTTGCCTTTTAGTCATGGCAACATCCATCATTTTAAAGATCATCTTATCTGAATAACAGTTGTTGGCACTTGGAGCAATTTGTTCAGAATTCAGATTGTTCCTTGCTTTTGCTTTTCATTGTGAAGAGCTTCTCTGCTTCCCTCCGTGATTATCTCGAGGGAATGGATCATGTTTTCAGCTCTTCCAGATCCAAGGGACCAACCTGGCTGTAAACAAGTTCTCTCTCAGTCTTCCTGACTGTCAGAGTGGATGTGGATGAGTGTGTGCATCATTTATGGCCTCTCTGATGGGTACCGAAGGTCTCAGAATTTCCCTTCACTGCAAATGATTTCAGACATTTGAAGGCCCCATTGTGAATATATGGTTTGAGAATATGAGCTGGTTAAAAGGTCAATGCTGTATTGCCTGTATAGGTTTCAGTGCATTGGTCCTTTATTATTATTATTGCTTTATTTCACTAAAGTAATTTTAAAAATATACAATGCACAGTACAGTGCTGTGTAAACTGAAAACAGGGATGCACAGTATTGGTGACCATATCAGTATTGGCCAATGGAAGTGTTTAAATTATCATTAGGCAAATACACTAGGGGGATAAAGTATTTTTCAGTACAAATATTTAAACATTATTGAATCAAAATACACAAGAAGCAAAATGACTTAAACATTAAAGGTATAGTGGAGGATTTTCTTTTTCCGGGTGGATCATCAAGACTATTGGTCCTCCTAGTTGTCAATCATTCTGGTGATATGTTTACGTAAGGCCGTCGCACGTGCTCGTCCCTAGGTAGTTTTCGCTTTCTGCGCATGCGCACTTTCAGGTGTATATGTGTGGTGAGCCGTTTATATACTGTCTATGGTGGTGAGCTACGGTTTCAGCCATTCATTGAAGCTCGCCGTTCTCACCGGGTTTTTTCAAAATGTCTGAGGGTCGGAAGAGAAAAAGTGTCTACGAATTGTATGACAAGAAGAGAAAGGCCTCTGAAGAAAGAAACAAGACCAGAGTGTTTTGGGGAGAATATTTCACACGCTGGCGTACGCTAAAAGCACAGGTTGGGCTTCCCACTGATGCCTCAGTCGCGAAGTTTCTACTCGACAGGTAAAGTTTGGCATGCTATTTGGAGAAATCCATTTAAAATCACTGCTAGTAAAAGTTAATGTAAGCTATGATTAGCGATGCTAGCCCTGGCACAAGTCACGCACCGACAGCAACTTGTAAACAGAGCGTGCATGAGGAGAACTAGGCTCGTGCATGCTCTCTCATGCACATGTTTAATAGGCGTTCCCTCTCGGGAGCAGGTAGAGTGTTGCGCATGTGCATTTTTTCAAAAAGTGGAGAGGGCGGTTCTTTTCTAAAATTCGGGAAAATCCTCCACTATACCTTTAAGTTTTATTTTCCAAAAAAAAAAAGGAGATCAGCGAGTTTATGCTTTAAACAAGAACAAATTATTGTTTTAAGCATAAATTCACTTAATTAATTACCTTCTTTATGGACATTAAAGTCACCATGAAATCAAAACTGAGATATTATGGAATATTGTAGTATTTCTTATAAATTAAATATGTATCTGTGCACATCATTATTTCTTTGAATTCATGTGCCCTCATAATCTTTAATCAAAATAACTTCCCCTCCCACTTATTGCAGCGACATTTCTTCTCTGATGAGGGCGGGGCAACCTGTCACTCACATGAGATCGACCAATAGCAAACCATAACAAACCATCCAATCAATTCCATCCAATTTTCTCTTGTTCAAGAAGCCGTTTCACTCAAATATACGTCACAATAAGGAAAAGACTATCGCAGCTTCCGTTTCATGCTGACTTTAATATCATTTTGCTTCTCAAGTAGGCTAAAGGTATCTTGATTTAAGAATGTTTAGATATTTGTACCAGAAAAGACAAAAACAAATAGAAAATAAGACCAATATACTAAATAAGAATTTTTGCAGTGTATTTGAAGTAGATCATTTCAGTGGAAGATTATTTCTTTAAAATCAAACAGTATTTTGGACAAATGTTGTTGTTGGTTGCCAGGACATTGCTTTGAAGATGCTAAGTTGTTCGAAGGGGATTTTAACATGTTGCCAGGCAGTTGTTAGTTGTTCTCAGTGGCTCTCACTGCAGTTTCTAACTGACCCACGACAAGAGCCCATCCCTAAGTTTTGGATCAGGTCCCTCCTACAATGTAAGTACATGAGATTTTCCTGCCTATTTTATTGTGAGCAGGTAATCGTAAGCCTGAACACTTAGAAAAGTAGTAGCAACAATCTGCATGATTTGAGTTATGTGCAAAAATGGAATACTTTTTGTTCCTTACATTTGAACAGTACCAGTAAACAATACAAATAATCAGCTATCAACTAAAATTCTGGTCTGTTTTGTTAATTAAAGAAGGAAACGCCTTTAAACAGGAAGTCCATATTTAGGACAAAGGACAAACAAGGACAAAGATGCAATCATTTGTGAATAGGCACTTCTTGTTATATTTGGCTGTATATAAATGCTTATTTTATAAGATTCACTTCTCATGCTGAATATAATTTCCCTCCTTTCATAGTTATCTCCATCTCTCCATCTGTTATTTTTTCCTCTTGTTGTGATGTTTCTTTGATCTCTCCGTTGTTCTCGCCTTGCTCGCGCAGTTGCTCCTCCCTCTCTGTCTGTCTTCGCCAGGCTGTTGTAAATAGCCATGTTGCTTGTGTCATCAGAGAAAAGGATTGAAAAGAGAAAAGGACAGAGGAGAGACCAAGAAACCATAAGATAGTGAGGTTGGGTTACAGATGAGAGACATGGGTGTGTGTCTTTGTCCCCTAACCCTTTCTTTTTCACAGGGTGACAGCTGGCTAGCAGTAGGGTACAGTGGCATTGCCAAAGTCAGTCTTACAGTCTCAGTCTCACAGCAGAGATTTACATCCAGAATTCTGCATGTGTACAATACATACTAAACACATAAGCATGACCATAATACTTTCACAACCAGCAATATGAATGCTGGATTGTTTTAACCCATATTTGGGTCAACGTGGACAAAACCAACCTTAAAAATGTAATTTCAAAATGTAAACCAACGGATGGGTTTGTCCACATTTGACCCAAACATTGGTTGAAACAAACCCAGCATTTTTAGAGTGCATGTTTTGGTTAAATATGGACAAACCCAACATTAATAGTTTTTTATTATTACATTTTTAAACCCAACTGTTGGGTTGTCCATATTTGACCCAAACACTCCAAACGTGTACTTTTCTTATTATTTCAAATAAACCATTTGGGTGTCAGATGTGCACTGTAAAAAGGATTTTTGAAATGGTAAAAAATAAAATAAAAAGATTATTGGAGTATGTTTTAAAACTATTTCAGTCTTTCTACTTCAACATTTCACGTTTACTGTGTTACTTGCCGTTTCTTTCATGTGGCACGTGTAATACATAAAACTATACAATTGTATCATTAATATAGCTTATGGTTTACCTCAATACAAAACTAGGTATACATATTTAATAACAGTAGCTTGTATAATTAATAAAACAACAGAATTAATAATGAATGTTTTTAACCATGTATGTCATATGCATTTATCCTGCGTACATAATGCATAAAAAAGCAAAATTCTAACATTATAAATATGCTTTCTGTAGCCTACACATTTAATGCATGTATAATGCATACAACGGCAATGTTATAAATATGCTTTGTATCATGCATAGCGCATTATACAATGTTAATGCATGTAACACACACAATGCATAAAACAACATTTTAGTAACATTATGCTTGTGCTTTCCATCATGCCCAGCACATTATAGGCTACACATTACACATTCTATGCATGTTATATGTACTGCACCCAGAGTATTTTGTCGCACTGTTGAGCACTGTAGGACACACAGGTGAATTCACACACATACTTTTACCCCTGTACCTTAACAAATGGAGCATATTGCTTCACATCAGCAGTGGGTAAAACGTTAGCATATTGTGTGACCAGATTATAAAAGTGGATTTAGTAGAAAACTGTGAAACGGTACAGCTGCTAGCTCAAGGCGCACACTCTCTTACATACAAATCAAGAGCGCGGCCGGCGGTAACCATGGAAACAGGATTAGGCCCACCCTGCTGAAACAAAAACCTCCCTAAAACATTTTAAATATGGGAGGGAATGACTTTCCTTCTCTTTCCCTGCGAAGGCTTCCTGTTTGATTAATGCGAAACCTCACGCCAGCATAGTTCATGTGTTTGGATCAATGGATTCCGCCCCAGATTCACACTGCACTACACAAGCCATATCCTCAGAGTCTTTCCACTCTCTTCACCTTCAGTGTGTTGGAGTCTGTCCAGACTATTTATCTGTGAGTGTCTGCGGGAGGTGAAACAGTTGTACAGGAAATCTATTTGTCTTGTGTGTCCCAAACAAACAAGCCAAAGTTGGCCTTTCTTTTTCTGATTTAATTCATATTTAGATTGAATGAATTTTGTGTATTTGTATTTTAAACTGAATGTAGAATGGAATATGAAATTAAATGTCCATCTTTTTTAGTTTTATACAAAACAAGCCATTTTGCAGACTGTCCAGGCTGCTCTTTCCCATACGATGAAAATTAAGTGTGACTAGTGACTTTTTCAGTAAAAAAAATCAGTTAAAACGATCTTATACTACCAGGCTTTTGAACGCTTAAATCTGATTGGTTGACGAACATTCTAGATCTTTTTCGTTCTTCGTTTTGGGATAAAACGAAGTTCGAAATACGTCTGGTGTCACTATATATGTGTGTGTGTGTGTGTGTATTACAGCAAACAGATGGGTGCATGTTCCATGTTTGTGTGTGTGAAGTTTGTGTGTATAATCTTTGCAATCTTTTATATATATGTGAAATTATTTTCAGTGAAATGCTCGGCTAAAGTAGTTCCAGCAGGTCTTGAACACATGTCCATATCACTTATTTCAAAGGTCTTTACAGCCGACAGCAGCAAAAGAACCAAAACCCACAATGGCACTGACCAAGCAAATAAATATAAACAATAGGATAAAATCGACAAATTATTTCCATGTTTTTTGCCACAAAATTACGCTTTATAGTGTTCGGAGAGCACACACTCTCTTTATCCCGCTCTCTCCCACTCAAACTCACACGCATACAGTACAGACACACACTCGCAGAGAAACGTGTTGTCAGCGCTGCTCTGATGATTTTATCAGTATAATAGTTTAGCAACTTATATAATAATAATGGCACTGTTCTTGAAGCAGTTAAACTACGTCTCGCTATTAGTAGAGAAGCTGCTGCCGAACACTGTTGAGAGACAGGTTGTTCACACACCCTTACTCTCTCTCTCTCTCTTAATGATGTTTTATAAACAAAGTTCGGGAGGAGCACGTTCAAATAATCAACCAACCAATCTATCAATCATCTCATCAAACAATTACCATGTCTACCCTATCAGCATGAGAGGAAGCATATATATATATTCACTCTGTCAACTCACCTATAACTTCCTTGACAGTTTCAGCATCCCTCCACCACCCCGACTCCTCACCCTTGGCTTGTTCTTTCACAGCCAGGAATACGGGGGGAGTACTCTGGGTTCGGGCCGAATACCGAGCCCGGAGCCCTCTCCTCGGACAGCACGCCAAATACGCATTTATTCTATCTGACTTATTTGTAAGTGTGAACTAGTGAATAACTGCATTATTCTACTATCTATGGCTGAAGCCTCTGTTCCTAGCTATAAAATTACTTTTCGGAATTAGCAACGGTGGCGTGGGATAAAATGTGTGAGAAAATGCGTACACACAAAAGCGTTTTAAAGTACAAAAACCTGACAAATGTCTTGAAATACAACATATGAACAATGTTTTGAGGTGTGGCACCCGTTGTATAAGCAGAATAATTGACTCCGGTCTTCTTTGCGTCATGGCCACATTACCACCTCGGGTGTGCATTATTTTATAATAATTCAACGGCCCGTCGTCAATTGTTCCTTACAAAAAGCATGGCTTGAGAAGACTTGGAATATAGCACAGAATTCATATCAACTAATTTTGGGGTATTTTGTCATTTTTGGAGCTTGACAGCTGAAGTTATCATCCATTTTCATTGATAGAAAAGAGAACTCCTTTTGTGTTCTATAGGAAAATAAAAATCTTACAGCTTTTGAGTGACACAAACATGAGCAGATTAATGAATTTTATTTGTTGGTAACTTTTCCTTTAATATGTCATTTTGAACTGATATATGTGTAGTTATATTTTATGATCACTGCTGTTGCTGATGAAATTCCACAGCTCTAAGCAGCAGGTTATGAAGTATTTGTGCATAGCATGAAAAATGTCCTGAAGCAAAACCAGTTGAAAATCATTATTTGGAATATAATTTTACGGAATAAGACATAGTTGATTTTACTGTTACAGTTTAAACGAGTTCCTGTTGTGTCTCGTTTCTGCGTGTCTGACATTTACAATTTTTTTACATTTTATTATCTAATCCTAGTAATCCTCCTCATATTGATTGAACAGGAAGACTTGTTTATTTTGTGAAACATAAAAGATAATATTTAGAAGATTGTCCAAGCTGCTTCTTTTTCACCCAATGAAAAATGAATCAATATGACTTGTGTGCAGTATTCCATGCCAGGGATGGACTATTCTTGTCCTGGATTCTAGTCCTGTCCTGTAAAGTTTAGCTCTATCCCTAAACACCCCTGTAAAATCGAATCAACGTCTTCAAGATTACAGGCAGGAGTGTTTGATTTCGGGATAGAGATTCTGCTGGAAAGAGGACCTGCTCCAAGACCAGAACTGTCCATCCCTGTTTTAAGTCTTAAAAAGCCCAAAATTAGCTGAGTGGAACTGATGATGACAGAATTTTCTCTCAGTGCACACTTTAAAGATGTGTGCAATGGTGCTGTGCAAAGATTATACACACAAACTTCACACACACAAACATGGAACATGCACCCATCTGTTTGCTGTAACGCACACACACAAACGTATATAGTGACACCAGACATAACTATAATTTAGACTCACTGCTTTACAAGATGAGGCCACCACACGGGATGCAATGTCACCACATGTTTGGGATTGGAGCAACCGGCTCTTTAACCTCGTTCAGACTGTCAGTCCAAATCCGATTTTTGTGCATGTCCAGTTGGAATCCATTCATATTTAGCAAGTGTGAACTGCAAAATATCACATGAAATCAGATTTTTACAAATTCATTTCAAGCTATATTCATATGCAGAGGTGGAAGTAACGAATTACAACTACTCACGTTACTGTAATTAAGTAGTTTTTTTGGGTACTTGTACTTTTTTGAGTATATTTTTAAATCTGTAATTTTACTTGTACTCAAGTACATATTAAGCTAAGTAATCTACTTCGCTACTTGTAAAATCACATTTCGTTACTGAGTACAATTTGAATTGATATTCAAATCTTTGAATGGCATTTCGGTAGCCAATAAAAATATTCGATCGTAAACGGACCAATAATACCCCTGGTATTTGGACTGAATGAAAGCCGCCGCAGTCGCAGCAGGTTTTGAAGAGCTGATCATGAAGGAGGCGAGGAGCTCAGAGTGATTAATGGCTGGACTGAAAGTTTGGAACAACAAACTACATAGTAGTATTGTCAAAATATCTATATTTTACCAGCTGCGCGTTCTCATTCTCTCATCTCAACGACAGCGAGTTTGACACACCCGCCTCCTCTCAGCGCGGGATTGCAGGTAGGCCTATTACGCATAATTTTATTAATACCTGCAAGTTTCTATGGCATATTTTAATGGCAAATGTCACGAACAATATTATAACGCGAGGGCACATTCATGTAATCGCAGAAAACTGGACGCGAGCTCTCAAATATACGAACGAACTGGACTCGGTTATTGAGTGTGCGCTCTCGAACTGTGTGTCATATCATGTGCAATCGCGAATCTCTCCAAGTGGTTCTCACTGCAGACTCAAATGACGTCCAGCTCCAATCTCTCCATGCTCTTGAATTAAACGCTGTCAAAAGTTATGAAAAATCTAGTCTTTTTGCAAATTAAATTCAGTTTGAAATTGAAATCAAGCTTCCTTGTGCTGTGTGTGAGCTATTGCAACAGTTCACGTTACCCTATTGTAAAGACAAATACACTGAGTGAGTAAATATTAGATTATTGTAATGGTTATTGATCAATGTTTAAATATGTAAACAAAAGCCTAAATTAAAATATCACCTTATAAAGTGGACGTGTCTCTTCAGAAGACTTGAATTAAACTTTTCCATTCAAATAGATTACTGTTACAATAAGTGTTGTGCTTTTTAATGCTTGAAAATAATGATTGCCTTGACAAAATGGATGGACAAAAATGTAGATATTAAAATATTTAGTATGTAGTAGTTTTCCCGATGGTATTAAAAATTATAGGCCATAGGCCTACTGAATACTGACCCCGCCCCTAAACCTACCCATAGACAAATCGTACAAATTCGTACGAGTGAGGTCGTACAAATTAGTACGAATTAGCCAACTTTTTATCATTCGTACGAATTCGTACGAATTGGTCGTGAGATAGCGTTGAATATTGACATATTTCAAGGTGTCATATTGAAGTTAGAAATTCCAGTATCCACTAATTAATGTCCTTTGACAATAAGGTAAAAACGTGTTAAAAGTAGCTATTTTCTACATAAATTATGATTTTGTTGAATATTTTTATTGGTAATGCATTAACTATCGCCAGCTAAAAAGTAATTAGTAACTAGTACTCTGAGTAGTTTTTGAGAAGAGTAATTTGTACTTTTACTTAATTACTTTTTTGACACCAGTACTTTTACTTGTAATTGAGTATTATTTCAGCAATGTAACGGTACTTGTACTTGAGTACAAATTTTCAGTACTCTTTCCACCTCTGTTCATATGTAATATATCAAATCTCATTTCAGGAAATCCGTTTCAGTCTGACCGCTCTATTCGGGTTTCGCATTTCCATTTTCATTGCCATAAAAACCATAAAAGATATTCCAGAAAATGAAAGAGAGCCACAGGAACCACAAATTGAGTCTGAACAGTTGCGATACACAGTGTGGACAGTCAATTATTTAGATCAGATTCCAATCGGATACACAAATTATAAGATTTGGACTGACAATGGGCCCTATCATACACCCGGCACAAAGTGTTTTTTGGTCATTCACCCTTACGCAGTTATCATTTTCACGTCCTGCGCCACGTTGTTTAAATAGCAAATGAATTTGCGCTCATTTGTGCGCCCATGGGCGTGCTGGTCTGAAAACCAGGTGTGTTCTGGCGCATTGTTGGCGCGTTGCTATTTTGAGGCAACTGAAATAAACTGAGCCATTGACCAACTGAAACCTGGTCTAAAGTCAATGGCGCAATATTTGTAATTTTATTTTTAAGAGCGCATTAGTAATGTGCGCCTATAGGCGGGTCCACAATGCGCGTACACTGTGCTTATCACACACACAGGGACACGCAGAAGCACACAAACTAGCCAAATATTTAAAATAAAAGGATTACAATTTAAAAGATTATTATTGTGTACATAAAGATGTGATGGAATCTGGCTTGTCCCGTAGATGGTCTGCTTGCGTGCTTTAACCTCGCGCACGAGCAGATCCGTATCCTCTCTGGAGAAGTGTTCGGTCTTTCCACTTGTAAATTCCATCACGTAAATGAATCCGCCATGGTGCGAGCGCAACTGGCATTTAAAGGGACTGGGAGATGAGACTCTGATTGGTTTATTGCACGTTACGCCCAAAACACACCCATTACTCATTAAGAGAATAGGAACAACCATTTTAGACCAAGCGCCAGGTGGGCAGACCATTTTTCCCACCGTTAAACTAGCAAAAGTGGATTCGGACACGCCGTGACTGCAATTGTGCTGTGTGCTTTAGAGACCATGCGCTTAGATCGTTAAAATAGGGCCCAATGTCTTTGGTCGTTGAGGCTCTGCACTGACAGATTTTGAAATCAGATATTCAGTCATTTGCATCTGACCCAAATCTGGTTCTGAACGAAACTGGTCCCGTTTGTAAGGATTGAAATTGGATTCAAATCTGAATTTCTTAGATCTGTTTTTGTCTGCTTTGGATTCATTATTCTTTGTAGTTTGGGAAGTAACTGCTCAATAGTGTCTAGGCTGGGGTTTGTAAAATACAGCTATGCCTCCTTGTTCATAACCACAGTGGGATGCCTTGGTGGAGGTGAGCAGAGGCTACATCTCCTTTATGCATCCTGAATTCTTTCTAATTTCACTTGTTGTAGAAATCACTTGGCATTGTGCTGACACCTGCATCATTACTATAGCAACCAATGTAGATATAAACTGAAAATAAAGTGCACTGCCTAAACAACTGGACATGATTTAATCACTTGCTAAATAGTGTGGACAGTTAGTCCTAAAGATTTGAGTGTGCAATGTGAATAAATCCATAATGTGCATCAAAATGCATAGAAGTAATTTAGTCTTGTTAGGCGAGACAAACATAATGAACGGAGGAGAATGCTTAAGTCAGTGCGTGACAAGGAGTCTCATTAGATAAATATCAGAACTGCTGCTATTTTTAGCAATAAACACTAATTAATGATAACCAATCTTGATTTGGTTTGCGTAGGCTGAGCTTTGAAGGCTGTGCTTGTGGAAATGACACTCTCAGAAGAACAGGTGTAGATCTTCATAGTGAATGAGGAACTATTTTTCCGCTAAATTAATTACAAATAGGCCTACCCTCATCCAGACAATTACAATGAGTTAATTCTTCATTGTTTGGTTGTGTTTATATGGGAAGGCAGAATATTTTCTGGATGCCATTTAACAGACTCCGGCTGTTATCATACAGGAAGTATTTGAAATTGACAACTGTATTTAGTTAAAGTCCCCGTGAACCGGAAGTTGCAAATGACTTTTCTCCAGTGTTGTGACGTATTTCCAAGTGAAACGGAATATTGAACAGAGGGCAGGGTTTTACTTTAGCGCTCCTCCTCTCCATCTCTGCTCATAGCAGACTAACGGTTTAAGGGGAGTGGTTTAGCGTTTTCAACCTGAGCCGTCAAACTGACGTCATCAGAGAAGGAACGCCATTCCAGACCGGACGTAACTTTTCAGATTTTGATTAAAGATTACCACGGCAAACAATTTATTTCTGTGTATTAACTTGCATGGATTAATTGTTCACCACAAGACTAGTAATATGCGCTAACAAAGTAAATAGGGTCAATTCTGATTTCATGTCGACTTTAACTCTTTACCCGCTATTGACAAGATTTTCCATCATTTACGTCAAAACGCTTTCCCACTATCGATGAGTTTTTCTAGCAATCCGTGTTTTCACTGTTATTCAGTAGGGGGCGCAGATACGGACCTTCTGAAATAACACAGAATCTCCGGATCAACAAAACAAGCGAAGAAGGAGATCTGTGTAAATCAGAAGGTGAGGAGAGGAGATTGCTTACGCACAAATAAGCTAACATGATCATCAAACATTCAACAGCATATAAATCAAATCTGCCTAGTTTACAGAATGAAGTGTCGACCCAGGATGAGGTATAGGACTGTGCAGTTTTGGAGGTGTTGATGGACTTGATCTACTGCGTTTTGATCATCGTTCTAAATCCGATCCAGACCAAGTCTTTGACAAAAATGTGATTTTTCATTTTTTCTGAATATTATCAAAAATTCAGGTGTTGCCTGGCAACTTAAAAATAAAATACTGGGAAAAGAGTGGCTTATGAACAAATAACGGAAATCGAGCCCCTTTTGTTCTCACCATCAAAATAACAAGTCGACTTCATCCATCAAATCTTATTTAACCGACAGCAGCTTGTAAAGAGACAAACATATAAGAATAATAGCTTTTTTCCAAAAGTATGCATTGTCTTCTAAAAGGAAATGACTGAATTTAAAATTTAGTTTCATCATACTTTGTCTTTTTTTGTATGTAGATATATTCTAATATTATTTGTTTATTTTGTTATTGGGCAAACACTGGTCGCCCATCTGTTTCATGAGGTAGTGAAATCAGTCGGTGTGTCAGTCATGTTTGCAATCTGTCAGGGCTTTATGGATATTGTGCATTAAAAACTACTCTGTAACATTTCTTAATTTGATAACATGCACGTGCTGGGCAAAATTGGATTACATTAACATTCATAATAACAGAAGGAAGGAGGGAGAAAGGGTGAACCTCGATATAACATTAGAAACAAGCTAGTGCACACATACTGTACATGCACAATTTGTGACCGGCTTTGACACATAATGCACGTCATGATTTGATTCTTCTGGCCGAGGGCTCCGTGGATATTAACATAAATGTGATTTAAACAATTAAAGTCAACATGAAACCCGTTTAATTTTGTAATAGGAAGATTGTATGGGATGTAATTATCTACTGGAAATTCATTGAATGGTGAAAAGTGTGAAAGGTGGTTGTAAAGCTGGAAAATAAGACCTATCTTCAACATGTTTGCCATGATATATTCATTTTGGAGAGAGTTATATAATGATTTGTCTAAAAACGTAATACTTGAATGAAGCTAATGATAAAAACAAATAAATAGGCCAAACTATTTTCCAATATACTAGGATTTGAGGCACAGACATTCTGATCTCATACTATTTAGGGCAGATCGTATGTGAATTGGGACGCAAGCTTTTCTTGTTTTGTGT
Organism: Rutilus rutilus; assembly: GCF_951802725.1. NCBI lineage: Eukaryota > Metazoa > Chordata > Actinopteri > Cypriniformes > Leuciscidae > Rutilus > Rutilus rutilus. Next base: position 5,482,582 of record NC_140221.1, read on the forward strand.
CTATGCATTGACACTCACACGCACACACTGATGCTTGTTCAGCCAATAGGGATTTTCCCTTAGTAATGTGACATGCTGGAACATGCAAGGGCAATAGCACTAGATTATATATTGTAGATTTTAAGCTTTAGTTCTGTTACTAAAGCTTCAAATCAGTGTTGTAAAATATCACAAAAGAAGTGTAACATTAGTGGTGCACAGTTAGTAAAACGCCCTTGTTTAGCAGCCATTACGTTGTAAAAAACAAAAAAACACACACACATTTCAAACTTCTTTTGCAAGCCACAGTGTAGAAGTACACGGAATAATCTGCTTTTGTGGGGAAACACATTATAAATCAAAAAATTTCAACTTGTTAGCCATTAAATATTCATTTCGAGGTATTATGGAGTCAGCTACCAAAATAGCCATTTTATACGAGAAAGGAAATTTTGTAACAGATAAGACTAACAAGTATCTGAATAAAATGATTACAATGATGTCAGAGCCATTATATGATTGGCTTTACGAGCAGCCGGTTTGACTGTTACTTAAGCAACACTGACGCCAAGGTTGCCATCTCCTACTTTAATAAGAAAATGTGTGGACATTTGCACTGCACAGTACACACAGTATCCAACTGCACATTTTGATGAATAATCTCCATTTGGCTAAATATAATATAATATAATAGGGTTTAGAATTGGAGACACTGAATTGTCCGTTGCTGTGTGTGTGTGTTTGCGCTGTGATGGATTGGCCATCCATATAATATGTTTTCCTGTCTACAGCTCAGATAGGCTCTGGCAACCCACGATCCTAGATAGGACAAGTGGTTTGGAAAATTAATGGGTGGATTGATGGATGGACTGTACTGTTGACAGGACAGTTTAGGAAAAGTACAAAACATGTACAGATTGTGTATTTTTAGAATAGTCTATAGCCTTTGTTTATTGAATTCATCAAAAATTATGAGGGCATACGGAAATACCCCCCAACCAACACACGTTTTTTTTATGTATTTAGCAATTTTACTTGCTTTAACCATCTCTTTGAAAATTGAATCTACTTAATTTAAAATTCAATTTTGCTAAGTGTCAAAGAGAAAAGGGTCTTTATAAGATGGATGCAGGCCAGCTTCTCCTGCACTTTTCTGAGAGAAAGACCAAACTGTATTAGCAGTGAATAGACCTAATCAGAGCATTATCTTTATGTTGCTGCAAGACTTTCAAATCTCTATAGTACTGCGTAGTATACAAATAAATTAAATAGAATAAAGAATCTTTTCTTCCATACCATCAAGCATCTGGAAATCGACAGTCTGCATTAGGTCAGAGTGGCTATGCATAACATATGGTCTATACACTGTACATTGATGATTTGTAAAAACGTGAATAAGTTTGAGCCAAAGAAATGTGAGCTGCGTTTGTTGTGGATGGTTTCTAGGGTGTTTCGCATGATTTTAGTGCAAAATAAGTGTGCTTAATTGCATTGAATGTGCACTTCAGTGTACTTCAAATCTTAAAATATATATATTTAAAAAAAAAAACTGTAGGTAGTAATAATATTAATGGATAAAGGTCATTGAAGTATACTTAAAGAGAGTTTACTTTCATACTGTAAATGTATTTCTTAAGACACTTCATTACACTGTAGTGTCAAAATAAAAGTGTTAATTTAAAGTACATTTTAAATAGTTATGTTTTAATAGTCTTTTGTCATGCTTTAAAGTAGCCTACACTTATTTTGATGTGTTGACTAACATACTAACTTTGATATTGCATTTAAAGGTAGGGTAGGTAATCCTGTTCAGAAACACTTTTTTTTATACTGGGTGAAATGGTCCTTCCATCCTGATAGTAGTCAATACATTATGTGTTTAGAAAAAGGAATGGAAAAAATCAGACCTCTGTAGCAGCTGTAGGACAGTAAAAACTCTGACCAATCACTGCCATTCGGTGCGAATGTAAAGAACCAATCAGATGCCTTCATGTCTCGTGCCCGAGCCCCACTGCGCGCGCTGCCCTGCGTGCACTCATCACATGTCACCGTTCCCGGAAATATTCAGCTCAAAGCACCTGCATATGCAGTCAGCGAAGGCAAACAAGGCAAAAACTACTTCCTCGGACCCTGCCCGCACTCTTGAACGACCTCCTCTGCTTCGCCCTCAACCCCGGACCTGTCCTCGAACCGACGATGCGGTACTTGTCTCCGGACTCGGAGTGTACGTTAGTCTTCATTAGAGTCAACAATGTTTTCATCATGGAAACTCTTACATGGAAAACACCGTATATGTTATGAATCTTACACGAAATTCACCTTCATCACAGTGTAACTGATGGTAATGGAAAAACGTGTATCAATGCAACCTGTTTTTAGTTTTGCCTTATAAATATAGCTCGTTACCGAATGAAACTTTACCATTATTGATATGCTAGCTTGATAGTGAGTACTAAAAGAAATCTTATTTGTTTATATTCATAGTGATAAAGTTAGGTATTTTATTACATGTGATTCTGACATGATGTCACTGTATGTACTGCGCTCCTTCCTCTCCACTCGTCTCAGGTAATAAATGCGTCTTGTTCCAGCCTGAGCCTGAGCGTTTGGCGTCGCGCGTTCATGTGTTTTGGGGGCGTGGCTTTGGAAGGAGCTCAGAAGGGAGGGGGTGGGAGTGAATGGAAATAATGAGCTGTGTTTATTGCAGATTAAAAGGTCTACAGTCACTCGATTTTTATATTTTCTTTTTCAGAGTACTTACATTTTAATTATGTATTGGTATATAAAGACAGTTTAAACAAATTTGGAATGTTTTTTTTTTTAGAAAAATGATAACCTACCCTACCTTTAAAGGTAATACATTTTAAATGTACTAAATTGCATCTGCTTCATTTCAAATGTCAAAATACAAATATATTTAAATACATGACACATTTTTCAACAGTGTTTTAAAGTATATTTTAGTTTACCATACAGTAAATGCTTGTCAGTACATTTGTCAGTACACTTTAACCATATTCCAAAGACAATAGAAGTAGTTCTGAAATTACCTAAAGATGTACTTAAGTCTAAATTAAAACGTAACTCTCGTCAAAATGCCACCACGGGTCTTTTTGTTAATCTACCCGAGGCAAACTTTCGGTTAAAAGCATAATTAGAATGGAAACGGCACTTTTAAGTTTGAACATATTTTCGGTTTCGGTCAAATTGCCTTTTGAATGGGAGCGCTTGGGGCACTACTATGATAGCATCAAAAATCACTATTTTTAAAACACTAAGAAGGCTCGACACAACATGAAACTTTTCTCGAAGTATCACCGGGGGCTCTACACATGAACTCGAGCATTGAGAACATTGTTTGTGTACACAGAGTTTACTAAAAAGAAAGATTTTTAACATCTCACTGTAGCTGTGTCCGCCGACATTTTGTCAGTCAAAAATAGTCAATCTCCGAATGTGAATGAACTGACTCTGAATTTTAATATTGGTTCTGATATTAGGATCCTTTTTCAAATACAAGGTCAATATTGATTTTCACTAACGACAAAACAACAAATTATCCGTGAATTTATATGTAACTAAGCTTTAGGAGCTTTCCATCTTTACTCTCCTCCCTGTTACGTTGCATTCGAGATCGACTATTTTTGACTGACAAAATGCCGGTGGACGGAAACAACAGCAGCTAAAGTGAGTTGTTCAAAACCTTTCGTTTTAGTAAACTCTGTGTACACAAACAATGCTCTCAATGCTGGAGTTCATGTGTAGAGCCCCTGGTGATACTTCCAGCAAAGTCTCATGTTGTGTCGAGCCTTCTTAGTGCTTTAAAAATAGCCATTTTGATGCTATCATAGTCATTTTGGCGAGAGTTACGCTTTAAGTAAAAAGAAAAACACTTAAGTTCAACTAATTGCATTTAATGTAAATGTAAACTATAATACATTTTCATTTTATTGTAAATACCATGCCTGAAAACACGAGAATCTAAAAAAAGCATTACATTTGATTCGCACTTGAAGTATATTCTTTTACAATACATTAATTCTATTAGTAGCCTACTCTATTTAAAAGTATGCTAAAGTGTACTTCTTTTTCATTAGGTAGGGTTCAGGCCTGGTTACAGAACAAAATGGATGATTCTGGAATTAGTGGGGCTGCTCTAGAGCAGATGTAAAATAAAGGTAACAGCACATTTGTTCAAATCCATAACCCTAAGTATGAACAATAGACATTGCCTAATTAAAGCCTGATTTGAAGGTCCATTGAAGTGCCTTGAAACTCACAGCATTATTCAATATTTTGACATAATTTCCACTGAAACAGAAAGACAGGGCAGGACACATTGAACAGCTCCCCTCATTTTTAAAAAAAGCCAATAGCGTTTATATAGTTTATTTCACAGTTCGACCAGAGCCGTTGAACTCGGTAGAAGCCGCTCCTAATCTCTAACAGTTCCTCCTCCTAATCTCCAATGCTATCTCACGACCAATTCGTTCAAGTGTGTATAAAGTGGCCAATTCGTATGAATTCGCACAACCTCACTCTAAACCTCAGTGATGGGTAGGTTTAGGGGCGGGGTCAGGGGTAGGTCATTTGTACGAATTCATACGAATTAGCCACCTCGTAAAATACGTACGAATTGCCGTGAGATCGGATTGCCATATCGGTTTAAAATACAGCATTCTGTGTAGAGTTCAAACTGGTCCGATACGTCTTGTGGTCTGCGCAGACTCGCTCATATGATCCGCTCTGTGCTATCGTGTCTCTGGACCGGAGCTGAGGAGCTTCGTGTGACACTAACTTGAAACCAGACTTCATTCGCCCTCATGGAAAGCATATTTACACTGTCTGAATCGTTCCCTATCCCACAGTATATAGTGCACCATGTGCCATTCGAAAATAGTAAGTGTGTGAACAAGTGACCAGCTTCAGCGTCAATTTATAGCGTAGGGGGCGGAGCTTCAGATTCTAGAGTGCATTTGATTGGACAGAAAATCTGATGAGAAGCTGAAGTGCAGAGTGATGTCATCAAAATCATTGATCCATATTGGCGGAAGTGAGAGACTGTAAGGTTTGAACGCTTATACCTTCTAAATGCGAATTTTGTTATTATTTTGGAGCACACTAGCTTATAGATAACAGCAAGGTTAACATATTCATACTAAAAGCCAAAAAACGTCCATTTTGATTTCATGCAGACTTTAAAGCATGATCCTCTCAGCAAGTCTTCACACCAATCTCGATCTTCTTCTCTTCCCTCATTGCCAAAACACAACAACAGGAAGCTTTCTATAATGCTGCCAGGGAACAAATGAACACTTGCCAAAAACGAATTGCGAGTGAAAATTGGCTTTGGTGAGTAAATAAAATGTTGGCTGATAACAGTGTTAGGAAATGCAAAACAATATGATAGTGAAATCACAAGGTGAGAATGATATTCCGTGGAAAACACACATAATTGAGAGTTTTGTGTAAAGGACGAGTTGTGCTCTTTGCACAGATACTGTACATCTATCTAACTTGTAACTTGTATATACAAATATATATTTCAAAGTATATAATTCAAAATACAGTTTAATGTCAGGGGGAAAAATTAAGGAGTACATTTTCTAAATTCTCCAACCACTGGAAGATTTCATGAGTTCATTTCTCTATACTGCACTGAAAAAGATACTTTGGACCAACATATATATAAAAAAAATTGTTTAATTTGTTACAGACAAATGTATTTGTTTTTCTGCAATATATTACTATTTATGGTTTGGTTCAAACTTAAAATTTTCATTTAATGGTAATTAACAATATTTGTTTTCCCAAAGACGAAAAAATTCATACAAAGTAAAAATATTATCATAACACTTAACAATAAGGTTTCATTTGTAAACATTAGTTAACCACAATAGTTTACGTGAACTAACAACTACCAAAACGTGACATTAGTTGTGCTGACATTAGTTGACATGTTGACATTAGTTAATGAACTAACATGAACATTAACTAACATTATATTGTCCATTGTAAGTTAATGCATTAATTAATGTTAACAAACGAGACCTTATCGTAAAGTGTTACCAAGATTATTTATTATAAAGACCATACCAAACTTAATCAATACATTTTCTTTAAACGCAAGTCAAAAGTGGACTGGTGTGCTTCTTACGATCACTAGCTTAACCAGGAACTCATTTATTTTAAACACAATTGTTTCTTATCATTTTTCCTTTAAGGAGTGTTATTTGCTTTGAGATAAACTGAACAAAACAGGCTTAAACCAGAAACCATTCATTTTCGATTAGCCCAGTATACAAATTGACTTTAAATAAATGACATGGTCATTTCACTTTTCTCACTGCAGTTCGTGTGCTGTATTTCCTGGAGACTTTAGACTGTGTGATCTGGAGGGATTGATGTGATTTGTTCTGTGTTTAGGGTCCATGTCAGACAGGAATCTTTAGGAGTTCACGGTTTGCATCATTGCATTGTTAAGATTGATTAGGGTGTGGTTTACTCTGCGTCTGTACTCGGAAGTACTGTAGTAAAAAATACAATCGAGCTAATGGAGTTTTGCTCTCTGGTAACCACCCAAAACAAATTATTTTCATTCATTATATTCATTCTTGAACCTCAGCGTTCTTCCACAGTTAAAATATACACATTCAGAATGTGTGTGTGTGTGTGTGTGTGTGTGTGTTACCAAAAGACTGTTGTTTTTGTTTAGTATATATTTAAGGCCATTTTATGATGGGATGCTTCCTCAAGAATCAGAACTAGATCTGAAAATCTTTCATTTCCATCCCTAGTGGAGTAGAAAATAAAAGGAGACAAGGAGAGTGTGAACCCTATTGAAAGAAGTGTGACAGACTTGCTAACATGATCCGAAAGATAAAGAAGAACAGAGAAGAAAAAGTAAATAGAATGCAGATGACAGGGTTACACTGAGAAAAAAAATGGTTCTTGAAACAATTTTCACTCAGAAATTTATAGTAAATTGCTATTATTTTAATTATTACAAACAATCGCAAAGAAACGGCAAATAATACATCGAATTAAATGTGAAGTAAACATTTTAAGTAAAAAGACAAATAGTATTTTAATTTTAACTTTTTTTAAAAATTGTATTTTCATAAATCATTATTTTCATGCTTCATATTAATAGAAGGTGACAATGTTAAAGTCATGAGTTAGGCACGATGATTTGGTTTTTATGTGTCTCCTAAAAAAATCTGATGTATTATTCCGTGTGGCTGAGATTCTCTGAGAATTGCTCGAGAACTCTCCCGGCCGTGATTAAAGCATTTAAAGGACATTTGCTGAAGTTTGTCTGACAAGTTAGGACAAGGGGAACAAGTTAGTTAGGTGATTATTATTGAACGGGGACGTCGATTTGTAGACGAGACCCAGATAGACTAAACGTCAACAGTCGACATTCGGGGACGTCGATTTGTTGACAAATCTACCACGCCAGCAAGGCGGGATTTAAAGTTTGTCGGCTGAAGACCCAAGTTTGGTTTGAAGATGAAAAACGAATCAAGCGCAATGTTCTCTCACCATTCCTGATCTCTAACACACACTCACAGCGTTCGGCTGGTCTTGCGGCTGTCAGAGCAGAAAAGAAATCTGCTGCTCTCCGTATGTTTCTCTGTTGTCTCCGTGCGCGTTCATATGTAAATTGGATCATTAGATCGAAACATCTGAAAAAACTCCTACATTTACCCACCTATAGTCCCTCTCCTCGAAGAAATCAGGACAGAAGTGGTTGAAAGTGGACAAAAGAGACGGATTAAAACACTAGTAAACAGGTGTGTGTCTGCCTCTCCCTGTAGGCTGTGAGAAGAAGGGGAGCTGTGGGTGAATCAACACCTTCAGGGAGATTTGCATAACATGCATATAGAGATGCATGTGATCCGTTGGATATATGGTGAAAGCTCTCATCAGTGTGGAGATAATTAAATCAGCATCACAACTTCCATACAAATGCACACATCAGTCCACACACACAAAAGATCCACATGCACATGAACGTGTGTTAAAATAGACAGTGTTTTGTGAGCTCTAATCCGCAAATACATACAGTACAAGTTGCATATTACGAAACGTGCATTCGTACTCAATTAATTTTGCATTAGTGTATCATTTTGCAAGAATGGTTATCTTTAAGACAGAACACAAATAGAAATGGCTCATATTTATTTGTTCATTAAATGAGAGATTTTAGTATTTGTTTATCCTTTAATAACTTAATACATTAGAACACTTTTGTGTCAATACAACGACAAGACAACTTTAAAACATGATCAGTTTGAAAGATAAGCAATTTTAAGATTATATTAATTATATTGGTTATTCTTTATTTTGATGGTCCACTTTAGACATTCTACTAACTATTAAGTAAATTTGCAATGCAACATGTCAATTATTTGGTTTGAGTAGGACAAACATAAATTAAACTAATTAGTTCAGTCAAATGAACTTTTATGAGTAGCACTTTCTTTTGTTCAATGAACATTTATGAATAAATATTGAATATCAGATCAAATTTCACTTTTTATTCTTCTGCCACTGAAAATAGTCCCACTGGAGCCAATCCTTAGGCTTTGAGTGCTACCAAGAAACACACGGTCTGAAAGCCTAATAAACGCTGGAAGTCTGGAATAAACTGAATTATAGAGAATTGACAGGATTAAAGTGTTTTAATTAATCCTCTCAAGAGCCATTCTGGCTGTTTTATTTTGGTGTAAGAGAACACACAATGACAAAACCCTCCAGTTTTAAAAGAACTCGCTCCTCGATCACAAACAGTCTCAAAGTTCTCTCTCCTCTCCGCTTCAATTCGTTTTCTTATCATTTCCACACATATTGCTGTCATGAGTGCCACAAACGGATAGGTGAAATGGCGTCAGCACTCAGAGAACAGTTGGATCTTCTTTCGTGACATGCATGTTCTCTTTCATGTCTGCATTCCCAACCCAGCACCGTTGGGCTTTACTGTTTATGAACGATTATAAACCAAAATTAGGTCAAATCAACCCAGCGTTTGGGTTAAAAAAGAAACCCAGCATTGTTTAGTGTATCGTGTTTTAAAGAGGCCATATTATGCCCTTTTTTTTTCATTTATTGACTACTTTGTAACCAATCACGTCAACTTTACGTGCGAGCTTTAGCATGTCATTAATTATGACCGCTCTGAAGCAGGGGCGTCTCAAGAGAAGACAGGTTATCCCGGTATATTTTTCTGTTGATATGAAAAATCAGGTGCTTTTAGCAACGTAGCGGGTGAATATGATGTATGTTACGATGTTATGATGAATATGCCTTTCTCCAATGACGTTCTTAGTTGTTCAAAGCGTTTCTAAGGATGCTGACTGATGCTGAAGTATACTAAACGAAGCAAGGTTGTAGAGTTACAAGCTTTTTTAAGGCAAAAATATATTTTTTTTCACAGGATTTTTTTTTTTTTAATGTCATTTTGGTGATCAAAGATGAGTTTTAAAAGATAAAATTGTTGACTACAGGGGGACTTTAAAATGGGTCAGTTTTGTGAACTCAAAAGAAAAAGAAAAAATAATTACTTAATTACTTAAAACAATTAATTATTTTACGAACACAGCTACCAAGTTTTTACCAAGCACAATACTAACGCGACTCAACTTTTTTTTGCAAATGCCTTGGGCAGGAATTATTAAAGTGAGGAATATTGTGATGATGTACATTCCTGGAAGAAAACTGAAGACTATGGAGGCGTTTCAGGGAGTTCAGAAACAGTGACACTGTTATAGAGAATAACTCCCGCTGGAGGGACTTTGTGCTTATATCTTTGCACAGCTTTTCAAGCTTAAACAGCAACATATATACAAAAAAAAAAAAAGCATTATAGATATTTTATACTTAAAAAAAAAACATTGTCACGGTTAAGCTCATGAGTTATGAGTTTTTTGACCAGCGCATTTTGGAGAAAACATCTGAGGCAGTAAGTGCATCGCATTACATTTTCATCAACTTATAGGTTATAACATTTACTGTAGCTATGTGGGTGCTCAGTCTTTCCTGTCATTTGGCCAAAATGTTATTAAAGACAAAGTGCTTCGTTCACGATAGAGGCGGGTGGAGTTATGAGGTTTGACCAACAGTTTGAGGATCCATTGGAGTTACAAGGTTTAGTCGCAAACTGTTTTAATACTTTTCAGTGGTTAAATATTTGCAGAACCCATAGACAGATGTAAAGAATGACCAATAGTAATGATTTATAAAAAAAAAAAAAAAAAAAAAAAAACAGAATATGGAGAAACGAGGTTTCCAGCCAACAGCGATGATATATAGATATTGATTATGAAAATGGCACTTGCAGTGTTACAGTGTGCTGCTGCACTGCAGCATAAATGCATTACTTTTAAACAAATCATATAAGTCCTGGAGGTTTTGTGCATTTACATTTGGCTGATGATGTCACAAACCCCCATTTCTCCATCTCTCCAGCACAGTCCTGGACGGTTGCCAGGGCATTGCTATGCGGTTGCTAGGGTGTACTTCGTTTTTGCTTGGGTGATCTGAGTGGCTGCTAACTAGCCTAAGGAAAAGCAGTCTCTTTGATATTCTGATCCGTTGATATAACTGATTTAATCTAATCTCGTTTTCTTTGGCCAAGTGAAAAAACAAACAAAAAAAGCAATACCACACCTCTCCTCGACAAGCCACATGATTGTAACTCAAATGAAGCAGGAAGACGACATATCAGAAATGGAATAATTTAGGTAAGGGGTTTGTTCCCTAACCCTGAATTTGAAAAATAGTAATAATGACTCTGCTTAGCAAGCACCACTATTAAATTAATCAGTTTATTATTAAGCCCAGCTTCCACTCCACTCCAAAACCAACCACACCTGCAGTCATTTAATATTCACGCTGTGAGTCTGAGCGCCGAACTAATGCTAGCTGGCTTTCTCTGGCAATCTGAGGACAGTTGCACATAGCAACTATTGCACCATTCGGTTCTACTCGTCGTCGAGTGGCGCGGTGCATAGTGAAGCAAGGCTTGATTAGATCTGCTCTTCCAAATCTGTCATTACAGAACACACTCGCACACACACATTCATCGGGAAGAGAAGTGAGGGCTCTGCACTAGCGGAAGCTGTCAGTCTGAGAGTGTCTACACATTTTAAGGAGCAGTCGCAGATTGAAAAGGGTTATAAGCGCTCTCAGTGCACACACACACACACACACACACACACACCTCAATCCGCTTCATTGATTGGATCTGTCATGCCATTAGACTGCTGCTTAGATTGCTGAGTTTCTCACGCTTATTCAGTTATTGATCAGGCTGTGTGTGTTAGGGTCTCATACATAGATAAAAGTTGTAATACGTCTTAAATATGTTACACAGTGAATGGAGTTTATATTGTTTAATATTTTTGCCTGTGGCAGTGGGTATACAAGGGAATGAAACCCTACATTAAACGCATTCTATCGTGAGGTGAAGCAGTAGTTTTCATTTCACACAGTTAGATAAATTAGTTACACTATCATATGTATTATGCATTCAAAGGGTTATTTCCACAATTGTAGTCTTTTAACAAGGCATCTGAAAAAATGAACTAAGTGCAATGAAGTGTTCTCAAAAATATAGATTTTTCAATATTGATACTGAAATATCTGAAACGCTTCCAATACTAATTTTGCACAGAATAGATACACGATACCAGCCGCGCTTTCTCACGCTCTTATCTCTCCGACAGACAAACCCGCCTCCCTTCACTCACTCGTTTCGTTTGCTCCGGGTGAATATTGTTGGTGCCACAGGGCATGAATTCCAGCGCGGGATTGCGCATCATTTTACTCATTCCCGCAGATTCCCACTCATTCCCTGCTCAAACACCCAAAGTGTGTGAAGATAAAGCCACCTCTCAGTACTAAATTGAGTTCTTTCTAAACAGTCAAATACACACAAAATAATGTCAAAATGCCGGTCTTGGCGAGTAAACACAGTCAGTTATGTTTTAAGTGAACGGAAACGCATGTGTAAACAGTATAATAGATCTGTGCGTCAGGTCTTAAAGTGACAGCGGCCTAATATACCGGCTGCCAATTATGAGATAATATTAAACATATAATATTTACATTGTGGCCGGTGAGCAAAAAAGTTATTTTTTAAATCAATTTTAATTTAAAATCTTTTTTTAATAGTAAGTTATCAAGCCCTGGTTATTTCACTCAAACATCTCATTAGCTATGTTTCCATCCGACTGTTTAATGCGAGTTTAGGGACATCACATGTAAAAACGCTGGATGAAAACGCCATGCAAGATGCACATAAAATGCACATTTTGGAAATGCATTCAACGAATAAATCCCTTGATGCGCAAGAAAAAACCTCTTGTGACTTTGCCTCAACAGAGGATGTGATTGGATAACTGGACCAGTTTCATTGCACAGCATCTCAAATGTTCATTTGGTCATTCTGAAATGAGTCAAAGTCTGTCATCAGAATGGTTGTGTATTATGACCTCTCAGAAGTGTCTCTCATTAATGCGTTCCCAAACACCAGGCATCCGCCTCCGAACGCAAGACAACAAAAAGCGTTTTATTGTGTTGTGTCTGTGTGCTCTGAGGCGCAAGTCATTTATGATGTATGATTTTTGATGTTCCATTTTTATTACAGATATTTTGCGTCAGTTTGCTGGAAGAGCTTGAACAATTCTCTTGAACAAATCGGATGAAAAAGTGCTTTGATCGCAAATGTGCTATGCGAAAGTTTGCGCATACTGTAAGTTAAATTCACAACTTTGGATGGAAGCAAGGTTGTCTATCTTGACAATGAAAACCCTTGAAACAAAAATAGATATATGTTGTAAAATTGTCCAGGCTGCTCTTTTCAGTACAAGGAAGAGATGATAGACCTACAGTGTGTGAGAATTTTATATGTGGGTATAAAAAAAAAAAAAAAAAAATGCAGATATCTTTTTGGTTCTTATTTGTATTGTGAACAAGCATGCAATACACAGAAGTGTAAAATGCATTCATCAGTGAATATTTTAAAATAAAATTCTGATAAATATCTCTTTTAGTGTTTGATGGAAGTAAATGTTTCAAACCACACAAGGCTGCGGGCATTTTCTTTTTGGTTAAACTAACCCTGTAAAATAAATATGTTTTTATTTAATACATTAACATTTTAAACTAAAGCTGTATTTGTGGTATCTCATTATATATGAAATTGATTTTATGGCTTCATATACAGAGAGAACAGAACAAAATGAATCTGTCCTAAGGGCAAAATGGAAAACATAATACACTGAAGTATTAATGTTGTTCTCATTTAGTTTAATGTATATGTATTTATATATCAAAATATTTTTGTAATATTTCAGTTTGCTTGTTTATGTTTCCTGTTTGTTTATATGATAAATAACTCAAATGTATATTTAAATCTTTGTATATAATAGTTTCTGTAAACAGGCTATTATTTCTTATTACTTATATCCTGTGTGTTTTATTTCTATTTATTTGACAAGATATAGATACCATACCATACTTTTTATAATACATTGTTTTGTTACAGCAAAAAACAATACTAGTATCATTGATATACTATTTGTTTTTGTTAATAATTTAAAAATAGAGTTTTCACTTTTAATTTTAATTGTAAAGTTTTAGTAATTTTTGTAATCTCTACAGTTTTTACAGTTTTATTTGATTGTATTATATATTTAATTTTAGTACTTCAAATTAAACCAAATGAAAATTAGAAATGTTGCCTTTGCAAGTAGCTGAAATAAAATACAGTATGTTTAAGCTTTTTATATTTTATTTGTTAAGTTTTACTTTGATTGTTTTAACTGTAATTAATTAATTAACTTAATTAATTACATTTTGTATTATTTGAGCATATAATTTGTCCTTTTTACATGTGAAGGTGAATATGATCTGTCATAGCACACAATATGTGAAAGAAAAATAGGATGATTTAATAAATTCACAATAAATCTGAAAATAGATTAGCCATGGAACTATATGATATTTTTGTGGCCTTAACTGATGGTTTTTGTCAGCTTCCAGAACATGATTGTGTTCTGTAATCCAGAGCAACTCAACTGGAACTTCAGCGGTCTTTAACATGTTCACTCATTCTATTCCTCTTTCATCTCTTTTCCACTGATGCACTGACCTTGCTCGCTTCCCACCTTGACAGCAAATGTGTGTGTGTGTGTGTGAGAGTGGGGCAAATCTCACACTTTAAATTGTGTACGTGTGTGTGTTAAGATGGATCACTGAAGTGTCCAGCACTTAAATTGCCTGTTTATTTCTAGCCACCTCATCATTTCCACTGGGAAGTGATAGCTGGCAGTGTGTGCAGTGGAGTGAGAGTGTGTGGGGGTCTTTTTTTTTTTTTTTTTTTTGAAGGTGGATGTTAGAGGGGGGTTTGATTAAGCTGAGTGTGTGTTGAAAAGATCCGACATGGAAATGCTGGAAAGCATTGAAACATGATGAAAATGTGTGTGTGTGTGGTCCAGATATTTCATATGATGTAGAGACCAAATGTCCCCACATGCATAATAAAACCTGAAATTTTTTACCATGTGTGGACAAAATTTTGTCCCCATGAGGATGACAGCTTTTAAATCATACTAAATGATGTCTATTGGAGTCCTCCGAAAACACAAACACCCAACAGTACAGTGTACGTGTGTGTGTGTGTACTTGTACAATTATCTTTGTGAGGACCAGTTTGAGTTTTAGACCATTGGAGTGAGGACAAAGAGAGTAAAGGGAGGACATTTTGGCTGGTCCTCACTTTCTGAGACCTCTTTAAAGGCCTGTTTGAGGGTCAAGACTTGGTTTTAAGGATAAGGTTATAATTGGGTTAAGGGTCAGTTTAGGGTAAGGGTTTGGGTTAGGCACTTAGTTGTGATGGGTAAGGTTAGGGTAAGCGGCTAGAGATCGCATTGTGTCAATGAATGTCCTCATAAAGATAGATGTACAAGAATGTGTGTGTGTGTGTGGTCCTGGTAAACCCCACATTGTGGGGAACAAACATTTGACCGTGTGGTGAAATTTTTTTGTCCCCATGAATAAAACAGCTTATAAATCATACTAAGTGATGTTTTTTGAAAATGTAAAACTGCAGAAAGTTTTCTGTGATGGGAAGGTTTAGGGGTAGGGGTCCCCCCACGAAAACAGCATGTTTTTCCTTCCACTCAATTGGGCATTTACAACATGGTATAATAAATGATCTGTGTGGTATTTTGAGCTGAAGCTTCACAGACACATTCTGGGGACACCATTAAAAAGGGGCATAATGGGTCCCCTTTAAACTCTAACCCTGAGTATTAAATTCTGGCATGTAATTCACACTGTTTATGCTACATACATGAATCTCAAGCATGCTTCTTACTCAGGAGAGGTGTGCTGTTACCTTCTCAGAGAATGATAAAGAACAAAATCCCATAGACTTCAAGGAGACTCTTAGAGGTAGGCTCTTTTGACATAAGTCAACAATTAACTCAAAACATCCTAGTAAAGTATCACATCCTAGTAGTATCACTGTAAAAAACCCAACCTGCAAAAATGTTCTTCTGACAAAAAATGTAAAAAATGTAGCTTGAGCAGTGATTATTTTGTATGAGTAAGATTATTTTAAGATTTCAAAAAAAAAGAAGAAAAAAAAGTGGTTTTATTGATCTTACTCAAGTATTAGTTTAAACCATGTCCAGATGTTGTCCCAACTTTCCAAATTGAGTAATCTGAACAAAAATGTTAGGCTGCACAATATCGTGTAAGTTCCCAGCATGCATTGCAGCAACTATTTTTAAAAGATTATCATTGCTTTACCAGCTTAATTTATGCTGCTGCTGTCACTGTAAGTTAGCTGTTATATGGGTCAGAGTTTGTTGATCATCACCATATTTGAGATTTGTTTTTGAGGTATATGTGCAACTAATTTAAACACTAATTGTACTTTGGACAAAGAGGCAAATAATGCCCGTATCAAGTAACTGTCACGTACGTCCAAGGAAGATGACAATGGTAATGATTATAAATATAAAACAAGGTTTATTAAAAAACTCAAAGTAGACAGCCAAATGCGAGACAGTTGTGTCAACCACAAACAATACCAGACAACTGAGAACTGAAAAGACTGCAACTTAAATACATGGTAAATGTAGCCTGACAAGCCAGACCCACATCAAGATGCTGGGTCTGGGAACACACCATTGGCAGGGCTCAATCCGAGGGCGGGATAAACGGTGGTCTTTCAAATTCCCTCTGCACGCAATAGGACAGCGCTACAACCAACCAGAGCGTTTTCCCACCAGCGGAGCTAGTTGATAGATTAAACGTTTGCCGTATCTGGTCGGCAAAACTCCGAACACATCTTCCTTTTTTAAGAATCTTCCAAGTCTTCCAGAGTCGCGGCCAAAGCCGATTGGAAAGACCGCTGTTCGCCGGCAGCAGCAGCTCTTCTTTGTTTTCAAGTAGCAGGGAATTCACAACTCTGCCGTCATTATGTTAAGCCCGCCCACCGACTCTATACACGATGTGATTGGCCTGACTAGAGTTTGGTTTTTCCAGCTCGCAAGCCGACGGAGAGTTGCTAGACGACACTGGCTGCAAAATAAAATGTGCTGCCGCTAGGGCTACGTTTACACAAGGCCGGTTATTTTCATAAACGGACATTTCACCCTCTCCGTTTTCAGACAAACCCGTGTATATGCCGTCAAGAGCATGCCAAACCTGTAGGTGGCAGTGTAACGAGAAGCTCAAGCCCATGTTAGCCAATCAGAATCCCGAAAATATAGGTCGCACCTTTGACGCAGTGCAAGTTCTGTCGCATACTGTGACGTCGACTGCCTAAAACTCAGTTTTTCTCAGTTTACATGCAAACGTGCAAACAGATTTTTCCAAAATCGTTTTTACGTTTAATCGTGTAAACGAGGGGCACAACCGAAGGGAAATGTCTCCGTTTTTCAAAATAACCATGTACGTGTAAACGGGGCCTAGATTTCTAGGCTATGGTAAATGAGGGAAATGAAAAACACCTGTGCAGATCAAATGAATCACCATGACAACTGAAAAGTGTCTGGAAACTTGAACAAAGGAAACACATGTGACTGAAAAGAACAAACTAAAAGCATGAAAATGAAACTAAGACGAAAACAGCATCCAAACAGAACAGAACTGTGACAGTAGCGGCCTTTGAAAATGTGAGGTAAAGGAAAAGAATGAGGTTTGTAGCACCTTGAATTGCTAAATGCTAAACAATCTTTAGTTTGCTTTGACAATTATGTTTTAATTCAAAAGACTGCCTGTTACTTATTAGGTGAACGAAAGCATTCAGTCAGTTGTTAGTTGCAACTATTATTATTATTGTTATTCAGTGGTCACACGTAACATGTCTTTATGACCAACCGGTTTGCTCCTTAACAGCACTGCCATGCTAAAAGAATTTGATGAGAAATATTCGAGTTCATATTGAGATCTCTGACATTTGATTGCAAATCCGAGCACAGTCTGAGCCTCAGAGCTTCAGTGTTTACATGTTTCATGGGAATCATCCTACGAATGGCTTCATTCTAGCTGCATCTGCATATTAAAATGGGATAGGAGAAAGAACAAATTATACGCATCAAAAAAATGACACACTCCACCTTTAAAGCATCTCGTTTGTGTTTTTTCTTTCCAACAGAACTACCACCCATCATTTTCTTTCTACCTATTTTTCTTTTTCATTCAGAAATAATGGGATCATGAAAACCCCTCGCATTCTTTAACACTTTCCTTTTTGACTTTCTTTTCATATTGCCTTTGACCTTTTTTTTCTTCTCCGTTCTCTGTTCCCTAAAAGAGTCACACCGAAGCTCGTCTCCTCCAGCATCTCTAAAGAAGAGAGACAGACAGAACTCACAAATAAGGCTCAAGATGAATTATTAACAAAGGGAATAAAGAGAAATGGAATAGAAAGAGAACTCACAGACGATGAATCCAAGCGTCCTCCCTCCCGTCTGTGTGTTCCTTTTATTGGGTCTGATATGGTCATTTGGCACGTGTCGCTGTGGAGGTGCTTGAGCAGAGCTATTTAAACAGAAGTGTGGTGTCTCATCTCTGCGCTGTTCTCCTCAGATCTCGCTCTGAATGACTATTATGCCTCAGTGCATTAAGAGTCCGGTCACGTCACCCTGTATGTGTTTATGTGTGTGGCATCCAATCATTTCAGGTTACTGCACTTTCTGTTACTCCCACGGCTAATTAATATCACTGCATTCCTGTAACAGCAGTGTGTGTGTGTGTGTGTCACGTACAAGTGCGTCTGTGCGGGTGAATCTCATGAAGAAATGCCTTTTTCTTGGAAGTTGTATATTGCATAAAACAAACAAAGCTTGTTTAATTATCATACAGACATCATCATGACTTAAATTTAGTGTAACAAAATAGTACTTATTGTTAGAAGAGGGATTTGTGACGTTAGCTAAAAAGTCAGAGACGGAGCAACTTACAAATTACATTTTGAAATATCTCAGAGACAAATTTCTATTTACTTGGAGCAACAGGCATTTATGAATTATTCACAATAAGACCAGACCAGCATAAATAGGGTAGATTTTGATTTATGTTGACTGTAAATGTGCTTTACTGTCATGAAAAAATATCTGAATGGTCCTAATATCAGCTTCATTTTTCTTTGTGCAAAATTAGCTGCTAATTATTTGTAATATGTTTAAATAAATATTTAAAATATTTATTTATGATTATTCTCTTTAGAATTAAGCAATGTCAAATTTAATAAATGCATTTACTGTGCAGCCCTAAGCAAATTTTAATTTTTAATTTCTTTCTTTTTGATTATCGAGCTGAAAAGTGACCTTTGTTCAATACTCTTCGGAGTAGATGTTTATGCAATTAATGTGCTTTTAATAAGCATTTCTGTCCTTCGACCAGGGCAGCTTTTAAGCTATGAGTTGAGAATATGATTCAGAGATTCGAGCCCGATTGGCTATGGCTATTAGGAGAAGAAAAAGAGAGTTTGTTTTAATAATAAGGGAGTGTAATAAACGCTGCATACATGCCTCTCTCTTCACATTTTACTGCTCATTAGAAGCCCTGTTTGAGAACAGCTCTGCATTCACACATCAAGAGCCGTATCTACTGTACACATAAAGCTGGAGGTTTATTACCGCTCTACTGCTCTCACATTTTTGCTTTATGGTTTCAACACGCACGCACACACTGTGAAAAAGGTTCTCTCTTGTTTCTGCACTGTTTCTTGTCAGTATATGAGTTCTGTGTCCAATTAATTCAAACGTTCCTCCATCTGACAGTAATTCCAGCCTCCAATGTATTCAGAGTTCACATCTCCCACTCAGTCTTCATCATTTCTGTTCATTTTCTCATGCCTCTCTAAATGATAATTGAGAATTGACGCACTGGTGTGTGTGTGTGTGTGTGTGTGTGTGTGTGTGTGTGTGTGTGTGTGTGGTTCAGGTATTCCCTAAATTATGGGGATCAAATGTTCTCACAAGGATAGTAATAATAACCAGTAATCTTTCCATATACATAATGATTTTTTATACTGTACAAACTGTATAATATATTCAAAATTTGTGCATTTTCAAAAACATCAATTAGTATGATTTTGACACACACACACACACACACACACGCACGCACGCACGCACGCACGCACGCACGCACAGAGAGAGAGAGAGAGAAAAATGAAGACTAGAACCCTTAACTTTTTTTGCCTGGTGGCATTATTTTCATGACATTTAAACCCATTCCCTGAATTCTCATTACTATAATGCTGTAATGTAATATTAAAGAAATACATATATCATGGTGGTTATTACTGTACTGCCTTCAATATGCTAATTTTAATTGAAAATATTATTTTGTCCAGCCTGTATGAATTTGTGTTACTGTAATAAAACCTAATGAGAATCATCAATGAGAACAAACAAGCTTAAAAGAAAAACAAAATCCTAATTAAAAATTCCGGTGGAACATTTGCTTAAATGTCACGAAAATAACATCGCAGAGCATCACGTTGTTAGTGGTCTTAAAATAGGCTTCATTTTCTGGAAATAATTATTTTTGTTTTCACTTGAAATAGTGTGAAATAACATCCAGATGTGAGATCCACCCTATGTCCTGGATGCTCATCGCTGAGATCACAGGCAGAGTTCTGTATAAATTAAAATGCTAGTTTCTATCACCTCTGCTGTCAATGCAACAGAACTGAAGCTTCATTTCCATGCCGGAAAGTCTTCAGACGGTGTAACTGGTTTTACATGGTACCTAGTTGACATGTAGACCAGATTAACTATCTAACTGTCATAAGTACCCCCATGCATGGATCAGTTTCTGACATATAAATGTGTTATTTGTTATTTATTAGATAAATACGACTTATTTGCTGAGGCAAAGTTACCTACAAATTCACTGCAGATCACAGATTTTAGTTAACCACAATGTTCTGTCTATACAACTATGTTGAAGGGCACATTTTCCCAATGGAAAGAAAAAATAATGAGATGACGAAATAATGAGATGATTATTATCTTAATCGTTTCTACTAAGACAGCAGTGAGATTAAATGTATTGGCTAAACGCTTTTGCTTAAGTCTCCTGAAAAAGAGAGAGAGAGAAAAAACACTTCTAGTAATCTCACACTTGTCTCTTGAGTTTCAGAAGAGTTCTCAGCAATGTCAATATCAAGACACCGAATAATTTAGCCTGAACTCAAAACATTATCATGACTAAAATTTCTGCTCAATCATTTGAAAGCTCTATACTTTTACCAGGGATCCTGACTTTTTTTTTTTTTTTTTTTGCATGTCTGTATCATGAGCTTTTAATATATATATATAGGCTATTTTTAATTTTTCATGTTTTTTTTTTTTTTTTTCAAGCATGGTAATCACACTTTTGGAATTTTCTGATGTACATCGTATATGCCAACATTTGACTTTTCTTTGGTTTGTCTTTGTTTCTGGAAGAACACATTTAAATGAACAATTTAATTACGTATTTAATAGAAAAATATCTGCGAACTCCATTAGATAAAAGAGCAACCTATTTCCTCTGGGCCTTTTAACTATTTTGGAAGACTTTGAATGACTGAAACACTCTGGATATTGGTATTTCTTCTTTTGTACGGTTTAGGATGGCTTTTCTTACCCTGCGCATTTTACATAAAGGTCAGAAGATTCAATTTTAGTAGATTAAATTGAGCATTTTTATAGCTATTCAGCATTATGGCATCAGGCAGAATGGATACGTTTTACTGGCAGATTTTCAACTCTATTGAGAACGACTGTCAGTATTAAGAATGACTGACGGACTTTGAAATTGTTTGTCGCTAAAAGGCCCAGAGACACATCCACTTGCAATCCCTCTTTACGTTGTAACTGATCACTTGCCAATATTCAAGTCTTTAAAAATGAATTAAGAATGGCATTAAATTAATATCTGTATGCTGTATCTGTATGCTTTCTGCATTGCATATTCTGGTAGAGTATGTCTGTGTCATGAATTGTTCTAGGATGTATATAGATGAAACTTGAGAACACAAGTAACTCTAAAACAGGCAGTAATTTAATTTACATTCACACTGTCTGTTCAGAATATGATATATAAGCCTGAAACACAAACACAGATACACAGTAGCTCTGTTCCAACGCCTTACTGTTATACGCTAAAAAAAACAAACACTCCGAAATTGGTAGTAAAATTCACAAATAATTACAAAGAAGCAGCAAATAAGACATTGAATGAAATGTGACATTTTGAAGTAGAAAGACTGAAATAGAATTTTCTTGTGAAACATACTCCAATAATCTTTGTTTTATTTACAACTTTTGTCTTTTTTTTCTTGTAGGCAGCAACCTATGTGAACTAAAATATGCCATATGCTGCCATATGCAGCAATCCTGGACCACACAGATTGCCTTCCACACATGAACCACACAGGAGACTTGATTCACAATTTATTGCAGGAGATTTTGGCATTACCATGTTGCTTAGCTAAAAAATAACAAAGCACAGAATGCGTAGCACTCTTATTTGGGAAAATAGTCCATTTTATCAGGATTGAATTACTGAAATTCTTTGAGAGAACCTTGCCAGAATGTTAGTCAAAGTTCTGAGAATGTTCATTGTTAACTGGGAAGCATCAATGTCATTGTCAATTTAGCCTCCTATTAATTAACTGATTAATGATTGACTACACTGACAAATAGTAGAACTTATAAGACTGTGTAAATAGAGAATTTGGGAAATAGAACTAACACTATGATCAGCAACATCTGGTTTTTATGATTTCTAAGGGTGTGTTCACACTTGGTGGGTTCAGTTTGATTAAAACAAACTCTGGTGCGATTTCTCTGTTAGTTCGGTTTACATGATTAAGTGTGAACACTGCCATCTGAACCCATGTGGACAGAGACTCCTGAAAAGGTGAATTTTAGCCCAGAACACAGCATTATATACAAAATATACGTCATCATTTTTTTTTGCCAGTGTGAACACTAAGCGAACCGGGACTAAATGTATCGTTTTCTTTTTTGGTTCTGACCAAAAGAACCAAGAGAACCGAACTAAAGTGTGAACGTAAATTACGATTATGGTGGTAGACATGTTTCATATTGTGGTCAGGCTGGTTAGAGCTGGTAGAGCAGATTAATGATCTGATTTTCTAAAACAAGGTTTTACTGTTCTGGGCTGTGTTTCCCAAAAGCATTGTGAGCTAAGTTGATCATAGAGAACATTGGTGGCAATGGTCTGCGCTTTTGGGAAACGCAGCCCTGGTTTCTTTGAATCCAGTCACTTCCAATCCATCTTTAACAAATGACCCATTTCTTTTCATACAAAACATCAAGAGGACTATACTGTCAGTGTGATGTATCTTTAACAATGCCGTCACTGAAAACTGTTAGCAACGTTAGCTTACATCTGATTATTGAATTTTCGCTTTTTGCTTTGTCTACAGAACTTTGGACTAAACAAAAAAATGATGAATGTGCTTTTTCCTTGACTGGTCCGGCACAACCGAAGGGACTCCACTTCAATTAGCGAGGACATCTGAGGACTCTTCTTTCCTAAGGCCAGAACTGAACAATGGCACATAATTACAAATAACTCAGTTTTGTGGCTTTTCATTCTGAGTGAGGAAGAGAAGTCTGATATTTCGTGAGCCTGCGTGCCGTGAAAGAGGATTTGAAGCGCCGGCTTGCAACCCAACTGGTTAGTTGGAATTCATAAGGAACGTGGGTGAGATATCTAATAGTTTTTCCATTTTGAGGGGCATTTTATTGAAAAAAAGGTGAGCCTATTATTGCTGATTTAAATAATTCAAGCAGTTCCTGTCACGCCGTCTTTTTACTGATTGGATAGTCCTTACGAATCTCAAATTTCCTGGACTTTCTGCATGGACCGCCACTCGTCTGGAATAAAACCGCTCAGGATGTACACCGTTGCATCTCGCTGATTCTCAGACATCAACCCAATGAGAAGAAGCACACTCACAGTCTGGCAAACAACAGACAGTCAAACAGCAGGTCAGAGATCCAGTGAGTCGATGTGGAGTCCATTAGCTTTCACTGCCAGATCTCCCTCAGAGCTGAAACGGCACCCATTCAGCTTCAGTGTCAGAAGTAAGAGCTCTCTCTGTGTTATCTCCTTCTATCCCACTCTCTCCGGCTAGCTTATCCTGATCCTGGTATTGACAGATCTGATGTCCAAGTCAAACTTAAACGAGTACGTTAGCTTTGTCGTCCTGTTTTCAGACTACTTTTGTGCCACCAGAATAGTCAATTGATTTGGACAGTATGTGGTTAAGGTCAATATTAAATAAGCAGTTATTGACAAATTATTTAGTGTACACTAAACGGATTTCAAAACCTAGTGAGCTGCCTCCGTAGACAGCATTTTTAGGCATCATAACACAAAGATTATTCCACGTTGTACGCTGCTTTCAAAGATATCGTGTTTTGGCCGGATTGTAAAGCAGCATTGCATGAGTTCTCCAAGATAATTCTCTAATTAAATGGCAGAAAAAGCAGAAGATATACTTATATCGTACTTATGCTGAATACTGGTGGCATGGAGGTTGGATGTATGAATATTTAATACTGAAACGTTTTGATAAATTGCTATTTTTCCCATTAAATTCTGTGCAAGAACAGAAAATGAACGTTAAATATGAGATGTTGGTCTTAGGGTCTTAATATATTCAACCCAGGAAAACATGTCTATGATGACATTTATACAAAATGTCATGGATGTTGCTTCTTGCAATTTTCACAACACTTTTAAAGTTCAAAGTGGTGCAAAAAGCATGTTCAGTTTGAACCGAAACAGATAAATTAAAACTAAACGTAGAAGGTGAATGCTCTACCGCATTTGAAAATAATGTACCACACACACACTACCCTAAACCAACCAATACTGTTAACAAAAGAAATGTAAAATGTTATTTATCATGACTCAAGTCAGTGTTGTACTACTTGAGCTACAAAGCAAGTTTACTACATCATAGAGCTGGTTATGTGATTCTAACGTCAAAATGTACTTATTATTTACAAATCATGCACTGGTAAAGGTGTTTTGAGGTCATTTAACCATACAACAAATAAGCTTTATTAATCAGTAACCTACCCCTGTTGTACTGCCACTAGCGTTCATTTCAGCTGGAAACTGCAGTGAAATGTTGGTACATTTAAAAAAATATATATAGTGTTTAATGCATCATCTGTTTTTTTCACCTCCTGAGGCTTTGATTATGAGCAGATTCCAAGCCTCTAATACTATATTGTACTGAATTGCATTAAAATCCAGAGTGTTATATCCATCATCTTACTTAGAGCGGAAATATGTTTGGAAATAATGTTTTTCATAGAACTATTGAACCTTGTGATACTGACATTATATACAGGAGAAAGAATCAATTCTCACACAAAAATACTTACACTAAATGTTTTCATTTGTAATTTAAGTAAAATAATTACTAAATATAACATTTAGTAGAAGTATTTCTCATTCAAACAGTGGAGCAGAAAGAGTGATGACAAAGACAGAGGAACACCATCTGGAGTTACTTCTCATAAATAATAAACCAAAGCTACAGTAACCGAGACATTTATTATTATAGCTTTATAGGATGATTGAAGTTTAAATTTATCATAAGGTACAGTTTGAATTTGTAAATATATTTATATGTTATGTGCAATTAATCATGATCAATCACAGAAGCCATGTGCGATTAATTATTTAAAAAAAACAAACAATTTATTCACATGCAGCCCTACTTTTTACTTTAATAAATTGATACTGTATCTTTGGGCACACATTTAGTTTGCATTGTATTTTGATTTCACTAGAACATATAGCGAGCCTCATAACAGACAATAGATAAGAGCGCATGTCTTAGAGCTGCCTGCGCTAGAAAGAACATTGCCACTGTCGTTTTTAATAACCGATAACAAATTATAGTGCTGGATTGCCTCTTATTATAATGCACAGCCTGCTCAACAACTAGAGATGTGATGTTTCCCCTGTTTTAGACATATCCACGCTGCAAGCTATTTCATAAAGTTATAAAGATCCAACTCATTACAGGATACGCTGATTAATTAATTACATTTATCACAAATTAATTGCAAATTTCAATATTTGCTGAGATAACCACCCAGATGAAGAATGAATTTAAAGGTGCTCCCAGTAATTTTTTGTATGTTTAGCTAGTTGTTTGTTCCAATCCAGCATCTCCAAAGTTGGCATGAAATGGATGTAGTGATAGTCTTTTCTTCTCTATTGTGTCGTCTGTTTGAGGGAAATTGCTTTACAAACAAGAAAAAATGTAGGATGTGATGTCACAAGATGCGACCCTAAAAACCGAACCCAAAGATACAACAACAACAAAAAACAGCTTTCATGACATTTATTTTGCAACTTACTGAACATGCAAAACCAGCATTCTGTGCTTTTTAGGGTCGCATCTTGTGACATCACATCCTGTTTTTGGTTCGTTTACATGTCTTTAAATTATCAGGAAATTTTAATTCTAAAGTGAACTAATCCTTTAACGTCACCATGAAATTAAAATTGATAGTACATATTTTTGTTATGGAATACTGCAGTATTTATTATTAATATTATTATTTTTTAAATATATTGTAATCTTGAATAAAACTCATTATCTTCTCCGATGATGTGTTTACTGGCGTGAGGGCGGGGCAAACTGTCACTCACATGAGATCCACCAATAGCAAACCACAACCATCCAATCATTTCCTGATGGAGAAAAACAAATCTACATTTTTTCTTGTTTGTAAAGCGGTTTCCCTCAAACAGACGACACAATAGAGAAGAAAAGACTATATCACTACATCCATTTCATGCCAACTTTGGAGATGCTGGATTGGAACAAACAACCAGCTAAACATAAAAAAAATTACTGGGAGCACCTTTAAATTCAAATTCATTCTTCATCTGGGTGGTTATCTTGTGATAAATGTAATTAATTAATCAGTGTATCGTGTAATGAATTGGATCCCCCCCCCCCAACAACTTTATGAAATAGCTTGCAGCGTTGATATGTCTAAAACAGGGGAAACATCCCATCTCTAGTTGTTGAGCAGGCTGTGCATTATAATAAGAGGCAATCCAGCACTATAATTTGTTATCGGTTATTAAAAGCGACAGTGGCAATGTTCTTTCTAGCTCAGGCAGCTCTAAGACATGCGCCCTTATCTATTGTCTGTTATGAGGCTCGCTATATGTTCTAGTGAAATCAAAATACAATGCAAACTAATGTGTGCCCAAATCATCATGATATACACACAAGATACAGTAGCAATTTATTAAAGTAAAAAGTAGGTACACTTTATTTTACAGTCCTGTTCCTCATGTTATGTACTTATTATAGTGCTTGCAATAACTGGGTAATAACTACTGTAGGTACAAACCCTGAACCCTCCCCTAAACCTAACCTGAACCAATGTAGTTACCTTAGATTACCGAGCACTTTCTTAGGTAAGTACCCTGTAAGTACATTCAAGTGCACGTACTGTAAAATAATGTGCAACCGCTGGAATCCAACCATTCCAACTGCTCAGCCCATCAGAATTAGATCAGACTGAGGGACGTGGCGGAGGTCACTGATGGTATTAGACATCAGCGTTCAGAAAGCAGATTATCACCGCATTTTTTATTTGTTTATTTATTTATTTTTGTATTTGCATGCAAGGCTATCAGAGGATTGTGTCAGCTAAAGGAATGATTTGGGATTAAAGAGTTAGAGGAAGTCAGGTTTGTGGTTTGCAGGAACTGACAAATGAAAAGAGAATCAAATGAAGATGAATTGAGAGGAAGATTATGAAACGTTTCGGCTCAAATGCAAGCGTCGGTGGAAAAGAGAAGCTGAAATTTGAAAAGAACAGTGAAAAATGGTGCCATGATGAAACAGAAGGGCATGAAAGCGGCGCAGAGAAATTACGACTCAATCGTCTGCCTCGCTTCTCATGCAGGGCACGTTCGGAAAAGGAGAGAGAGATGACGGGGTGAGAGAGGGAGGGAGATGTGGCGAGGGGATTGAGATTGTTCGGCCTGGATTTAAACACACTGCCATTTTACAAAGAATGATGAATTGAATACAAATGCTGTTCTCCTGCTGGATAAAATACACACCTTAGTAGACGCAAGCAGACAAACGCACAAATTGAAAGGCGACATTCTTGTGAAAGTGTCATCTCTAAATCTACAGCTGAGAGACAACAACAACAACAGACTGCAAATGCAAATGTCACGCATAAAACCAGCTCTAAAGCGTTTGGCGCAGAAGCTAATGATGCAATGACACACCTGGCCAAGAAACAGTCGAAATTTATAATTGCTTTTGGTCTTCTATAATGGAGACAGCATGTATTCATTTACAATTAATGGCTATAGAGCTAAATACCCTCAAATTATACTTTACCATACTTGTTGGAGCAACCAATGGTTTCAGTTTGCAAAAAAGTTTTGCATATGTTACAAATGACAGTGCAAAGCTGGAAAAGAGCAAATTTAAAACATTATTGCTGGATCACTTATAAAATTGACAAGTTTGCCAGAGAGGACACAGCCCAGCAAGCAATTTCGCGTTTAAAAGACGTCTAATAGCCGCCCAAACCCAGCCCTGACATCTAGGCTAATACAAGGCAAAATCTGGGCTGTCAGTGAAAATGTAATAGATGTCTAACAATAGCCCAAGAAAAGACGCACAGGCCTCGCAGAGAACATGTCAAAGAAATGAAACCAAACACCTTGTAATCACTGTTGGCTTTGATCTCGCAAGTTATTTTGACATGTAACCAAATTCAGGGTTATTTTAGCTAGAAGTGGGTTTCTCATAGCTGGACTATATCGGGTGTATAGTTAACCTAGACGGTGAAAGCAGGGAGCATTTATTATGGTTATTATAGTACTTGATTATACTATATTATTTGATTCAGTGTATATTCATTCTTCAACTTCATTTCAGTGCGTTTATGTATTGATTCAGGTCATTGTACACTGTAAAATCTAATTAGTTGGACTTTCTTAAAAAAAGCATGCAAACCAATTGCCATAAAAAAAAAAAAAACAAGTAAAGTGAAATAGGAATAGTATGTGGTACTGACAAATGCTTAGTTAGTATAGTTCACTTACACAAGAGTTCTAGTACCTAAAAAAGAACTGTAGAGAGTACTTGATAATTTACTTTAAATAAAATATAATTGTTACCATTGTTGAAGTCTGTGTGACTCAAGTATGATCAATTGCAAGACTGTCACAAATATAGAGGGATTATATAGACCCAATTAAAAGTTTCACAAGGTGTTTAGGACATAAGTGTTAGCAACAAAATTAGAAAAGATCATTAATTGATTTGAAATATAGTTATATTATGCATCAGTCATTCATTCATATATATATATATATATGTATATCTATATACTTCTCTTCCTATGAAACCAAATAACTGATTTCTTGTTGCATTCGCTGCATCAATGGGAAGAGAATTACAATAGTATAAATGAAGTTCCAAGCGCCCAACCAAAGGGAACACTAATCGCCATAATGGTGACTAAAACATTTTAGGAAAATCAACATCAATTTATGAAGTCAACTTATGTGATGTTCTCTCAAATTTTTCAGTTGTATTAAAATTTCAACATTTAAGATGACTTTGGGAAATGAGTGATTGCAAAAGTGCAAAAGTGGAGAAAATGATTGAAAAGTCCATTAAGATTTTACCCGCCTCAAAAACCACACTCAAACCAATCAATTAATCTTAACTTGGGTTTTCTTAGTAAACAAAGCATAGTATGTGAATAGTGCAGATTACTAGATTTTTACAATTAACTAAATAGTGTTACTTCGAATCACTGTTGGATTTTACAGTGTAGTGTCTATAGTAACTAAAGACGTGTTCAAATGCTAGGAACAGTGATTAATAGTAATTGGTTTTAATTGAAGTCTCTGACTTTTCAGTTGACTGTTTGTCTCAATTCTGATTCAGTCTCTGCGGTTTTTTAGTCATGAGAGTGTAGATTAGCAAAGGGTCAGCTGTGGTTGTTATCGTCAGTTGTCATTTTTCTGTTTAGGCTGTTGTCATATGGCTGTGTGGGATTAAGATTTGATTTCAGATTTGTGTTTGCTGACTTTACATGTTGGTTAGACACTCTTTTCCTGTAAAAATAGACAGTAGCCTATATTACCAGCCAGAATGTAGTTGTGAAAATCTGACTCTTCATACAGCAGGGATTGAGTCATTTTATGTCCAACC
The DNA here is from genome assembly GCF_951802725.1 of Rutilus rutilus. NCBI lineage: Eukaryota > Metazoa > Chordata > Actinopteri > Cypriniformes > Leuciscidae > Rutilus > Rutilus rutilus. The sequence goes on from NC_140221.1 coordinate 5,512,355, forward strand.
AAAGCAGAAAATATAAGTATACATTTTAAATCGAGCACATATTTGAGGAACCTTTTGCTCAGTAAACAAGTTTTTTAATATAATATACTTTCAGTAAAGATAATTTGCACACAATGAAAAGAAAATTACGTTTGCTTAGAGGTTTATTCGTCATAGCTCAGGAGATTTAATGGAGTTCTTAGTTATGTTATTAACTTTTATTAACTTTTGTATTACCTTTTTTTTTTTTTTGAAATTGAGAAATAGAATTGGGTGCACAAATATAGACTTGAAGATTAGTTTCAATCTTATTCATCCACAACACTTCAATCAAGCACATTACATACATATTCATAAACATCCAAAGACAAAGTTGATACCTAAATTAAACGTTTAAGATAATCATCACTTAGTATTCTGAGTTTAGAAAGAGCCTCAGGCAACCTGAGTTTGATCCTTTTCCTGCCCTGTTCCTCTCTCTCCTAACCTTGTTTACTGTCTCTTCTCATACTGTCCTGTCTATTAAAAGGGAGCAAAGCTCAGAAAAATATTCCAATAATGGAGTTTTGAGAGAGATTACAGCAAGAGATTACAGCATTTCTTGACACAAGAAATAGCAGTCTGCCTGCTATTTTTTTTTTTTTTTTAAGAAGCCAAATTATGCCATTTTTTGCATAAGTCTTGATTTTGTTTTTTGGGTTTATTAGAACAGGTTTTCATGCCTAAATGTGGCTTAAGAAACACATTATTCTTCACATATTTTACATTGTTGCAGTACATCTCTTCCCAGTCTGTCAGTAGTCTCAGCCTCAGACGTTTGGCTGAACGTCAGATGCATATGACATACGAAATTGGAAACACACAAAGTCGTCATCTTATTGGATGAATTCTACAGGATTTCCAGGAGACACGTGTGTTGCGTTCCTTAGCGGTCCACCTGGAAACAAAAATGTCGTGACACCAAAACCCCTCGCATGAAAGAAGAAAGCCATCGTGTTTAAACCTGACGCAATGATCAACTAAACGCTGGATTTTCAAAAGTATGTGAAGTATGTGTAGATCACCGCCTAGACTCTTCAAAATTCGTCCATTATTGTGAAAATATCAGTGAAAGCTGCTATTGAGTCCAGACCTTCTGCTCTCAGTCTGAACATCTGTCTACACGAGACTAGTCTGTCAGTAATGCTCTGGAGTGTGCGTCCCAAAAGCATTGTTAGCCAACTGTGGTCGCAATTTCCGTTGAATTGTGTTGTTAACGACAGAAACTGCAACCATTGTTGGCTTTATGAAACGCACCCCTGTTTAGTTCCTGTCTCTATGAAGCCCCTCCTTCTGAAAAGCACAATTTGCTCTGATTGGTCGCTGGACGATTGCGTTGTGATTGGTCAACCGCTTTAATCGTGTTTGGGAAATGTCACGCCCCTTACCATAACCGTAAGTTTCAACACACTACTAAGTCAACTCAACCAACCCCCCTCCCTATAGGGAACCGTGGTCAGCTTGTGCTGTTGGTCCTGGTGTTCAGCTTCATTTGGGAGACCTCATTGGCTCAGACTATAATCCAGCAATGTTGATGTATTATATCTTCAATAATCTTATATAACATAAGCACACTACATGGATTACATATCTTACAATGCAATGCCCTTTTGACAAGGCCTTCCATTTTTAATGTGATGGATGAACCACCAAAGCAATATCAGCCGAGAGAGTTTTCTTAAATATTTGATCAAACTGCACAAAGACAAAATCAGAAGAAAAATGCAAAATTGAGATAAAAACTGGATGCATTAAACATGTAACATATTGTAGTGAGCTCATTTGATAAAATGTGACAAGAGTAAGATAGCAAATGTTGTCATACACAGTAAAGCATATTATTTCACATACTGAAATACATATTTTCCACAGGCCTATTCTATTTTGAACATAGTCTAGGTAGTAAATCTGCTGTAATTTTTACTTGGATCCCAGTCTTAAACTGGTATTATTTAGCTCCTAGAATGATTTTAAATCTCACAAAGTGAAAATGATCATCTATATTGTAAATGAGTATTCACACTGACAGGGATCTGAAGCAACACAGCAACCAAAAGTCATTCTTTCAAATAGATATGACCTAACATGCATGTGTGTCGCTTATTATTCAATAAACAACTTTGTAATGTTAAATACCTTCTATCCAAATCCAGTTTCATGCTATGAAGCTATAATAAAGCCTTACAATTAAAGAGAAGGCTGACATGAAAAGACAGAGCAGAGAATAGCACTATTCTCTCTAGAACATTGGATGTTGTTGCACCTATTAGATTAAAAAAGGTCAGAGAGAAAATTAAAGCACCGTGGTACAACAATACCACGCATGTTCTAAAGAGAGAAACCCGTATTTTAGAGCGTAAATGGAAACAAACTAATTTAGAGGTCTTTAGAATCGCGTGGAAAGACAGTATGTCACGTTATAAAAAGGCCCTAAAAGCAGCCAGGGCTGAGCACCTCCGCAAACTAATAGAAAATAACCAAAATAATCCAAGGTTTTTATTTAACACCGTGGCTAGACTAACAAATAAACAGACATCACCCGAACAAAATATCCCATTACAGTTTAGTAGTAATGATTTTATGAAGTTCTTCACTGAGAAAATAGAAAACATCAGAACCACAATTGTAAACGTTCAATCTTCAGTTGCGCCTTATAATTCAGCCTTAATTATCACCCCGCAAGAACAATTACAGTGCTTTACAACTATAGAACAAATAGAGTTAAATAAACTTATCACTTCCTCTAAAACAACAACATGTTTATTAGATCCGATACCAACTAAACTACTGAAAGAAGTGTTACCTGTAGTGGAAGAGCCTCTCCTTAATATTATTAACTCGTCTTTATCTTTAGGTCATGTTCCAAGAACATTTAAACTGGCAGTTATAAAACCTCTCATTAAGAAACCACAATTAGATCATAATAACCTAGCAAATTATAGACCCATTTCAAATCTTCCATTTATGTCTAAAATATTAGAAAAAGTGGTGTCCGCTCAATTGTGTTCTTTCTTGCAAGAAAATGATATCTATGAGAAGTTTCAGTCTGGTTTCAGGCCGCACCATAGCACTGAAACTGCGCTCGTTAAAATCACAAATGATTTACTTTTAGCTTCTGACCAAGGCTGTATCTCAATACTAGTTTTACTTGATCTTAGTGCTGCGTTCGATACTATAGATCACACAATACTCTTAGATCGACTACAAAATTATACTGGTGTTCAAGGACAAGCATTAAGCTGGTTTAGATCATACTTATCTGACCGCTACCATTTTGTCTATTTAAATGGAGAAAAATCGATCATAACTCCAGTAAACTATGGAGTGCCGCAGGGATCTGTGTTAGGCCCTCTATTATTCTCAGTATATATGATGCCACTTGGAAATATTATAAGGAAACATGGAATTAGTTTCCATTGTTATGCTGATGACACTCAAATATATATTTCATCACGGCCAGATGAAAACGATAAATTATCCAAATTGACAGAGTGTGTTAAAGATATAAAAGATTGGATGACGCGTAATTTTCTTTTATTAAATCCAGACAAAACAGAGGTACTACTTATCGGTTCAAAAAACCGCCCACAAAACCTCTCGCAATACAACTTTAATATAGTAGGATGTCCTGTTACTTTATCCTCTACAGTAAAAGACCTGGGTGTTATACTCGATTGCAACCTGTCTTTCAAAAATCATATTTCATATGTTACAAAAACCGCCTTTTTCCACCTTAGAAACATTGCTAAGCTACGTAATATGCTATCAGTTTCTGATGCAGAAAAGTTAGTTCATGCATTCATGACCTCGAGACTAGATTACTGTAATGCTTTATTAGCCGGTTGTCCTGCATCCTCAATTAACAAGCTACAGTTAGTCCAAAATGCCGCCGCTAGAGTTCTTACTAGATCAAGAAAATATGATCATATAACACCGATTTTATCATCACTGCATTGGTTACCTATAAAGTTCCGTATTAATTACAAGGTATTGCTACTGACTTATAAAGCCCTAAACGGCTTAGCTCCAGTCTATTTAACGGATCTTCTATCGCCCTATAATCCATCGCGCTCTTTAAGATCACTAAATTCAAGGCTTTTGGTCATACCTAGGATATCCAGAACCACCAAAGGAGGGAGAGCATTTTCACATTTAGCTCCAAAACTCTGGAATAGCCTTCCTGATACTGTTCGTTGCTCAGACTCGCTCTCCCAGTTTAAAACTAGATTAAAGTCGCATCTCTTCAGCCAGGCATTCATATAATATTTTTAATCTTACAGTCCAAATTACAATCCGGCCTCTAGTTAATAAACGCCAGAGGAGAACTGGCCCCCGACTGAGCCTGGGTTCTCCCAAGGTTTTTTTTTTCTCCATTGGGTCACCTGATGGAGTTTTAGGACACTATTAGGTCACTTGATGGAGTTTTTCGGTTCCTTGCCACTGTTGCCTTTGGCTTGCTCAGTTGGGGATATTCTGGATATCTAATTTGATTTTATCAATAAATTCCACTAGAAACAAACCTTGTTGTATTATTTTAATTTAATACTGTGAAGCTGCTTTGATACAATCTGTATTGTGAAAAGCGCTATACAAATATACTTGACTTGACTTGACTTGAATAGCGCATGTATAAAATACAGACATTTAACAACACATTTTTTAAATAACACATTTCGAACTGCTGCCAACAAGCCAGAAGCTTTTGTTGCATATGACACTAAATATATGCATGTTATGAATGCAAAGTCTTTAGTAACATGTTGATAGCTCCAGTCGTAATATTGTTTTAGTCACTTTTAATTGCCACTACATGGTCGATAAATATAAGTATATTATCCATTTTTCAAGTTGCACTTCTCTTTAATAAACTATAAAAAGCTTGCTCAGATGACAGTGTTATTGCTCGGACGTTGCTCTGTTTTTTGCTCAGGACTTGTATAAAAATAAACATTAACTTACAGTACGTACAGTAAGAGAACATAGCTGGTAAAATCAATGTAAATAGCATAGATCAGATCATTTGCTTTTGGGAGATTTTGATGAGAAATATATTTGAGTTCATAATGAGTAAATCTAGGCACATCTGAGCACATTTTAGGACTTTGTTGAGATCTCCTGGAGACTTGTGTGAGATCCTTGAAGTCTTTATCTCAGGAGAAAAGCAGATTTGAGAAAAGCCTGCATGATCTCTATTTAATCTCATGGGAACCAGCTGAGATATTAAAGAGATTTCTTTGTGATTTTCCTTCCACTTGGGTGTCCAGAAATGATCTTCAGTGTTACACAAATACAAATTAAATTTGTATTTTAAAATATTTTTTTTATTTGATCAAATTACTTTATAAAGTGAAGCATACCCTTTGTGCAAAAAAAGAAAAGAAAAGAAAAGAAAAAGATTTTTTTTTTTTTTTATTCAGTTATTCACATTTGAATATTCTTTTCTCCTCCAGTTTTCCTCACATGGTTGTGTGGCCTTTTTGTTCAGTCCCCTGCCATTTCGCTGTGGAGGCGAACACAGCTTCAGCGCTAATGCTTCCAGGATTTATTTTTAATCAGAGATTCTGTTGGGACAGACATCGAGCCAAATGAATTCGATGGCAACAGGTTTTGATGGTGGAACGGCTCCTTTAGCATCCAACAGGGATCTGGAATATGTACTTATTTAACGTCACTCTCAAAGAGAGGCGGGAAGGCGAGAGATAGAGATCTGAAGCTTTGATAGTCAGTAAAATGTGGCAGCGCTGACAGCAGACTGCTGACACAAGGAGAAAATGAAAACCATTTTTTCTCCTTCTTCCTCAGGTCTTGTTAGGATGTGTGTCTTGTGTACATTGTGTCAGAGAAAATAAGGAGGTTGGAACCACAATGTCTTTTTTAAAGGTGAAGTCTGTCATTTTTGTCTGTGTAAAAATACTATCTCCTTTCCCACTTTACAGAAATAGTTCACTCAAAAATGTGATATTATTCACACTCGTGTTGTCCCAAACCCGAAAGCTGTTACTGTTTTCTGTCGAGAATGGGTAAAGAATGTACATGCTTCTTCTTTTACATACAACAACAAATAATTGTGGCCAATAAATAAGTGGAAAAAAAAACAAGGAAAAAAAGTCGGCACACCATGGCTCCAAAATATGAAAATGTAATAATAGACTCACACACAGGTGGTAACGTTTCGAGCGCGTAGGCTCTTCGTCAGATATAAATCAGTGGCCCATTCAGTTATTTGTCGGATGTTAACATACATGACGTTATTACAGCTATAAAACTAAAAGCTACCGCGCAACTTACAGATGAAAGAGCACTGTATAATGTTACATAAATCAAAAAGGAAAATTGACTTGGCCAACATGTACGAAAATTAGAAATCCATAATATAAATACGTTTAAGACCACCAGATATACGTCTTAGATACACAGCGGGTTTACCATGAATACAGTTACCATGAAACCACCACCAGTTATATAATTACTTGTGTCTGCTTTACTATAAAACACACACACATTTTATGGTAAGTTAGAAAAGTTTGAACTGCAACCGGTGACAAACAATAAGAATATTGCGGTCTTTATGGCGTGGGAAGTTCAACATCATCTAGGATAATATGGCAAATATGGCAAACAAAATGTGGCTTTGTAAAAAACTAAAATCATGCTATAGTAACCGAATATATTAATATTAATGCTGGAAACCCAATTCACTTGGCAATTGTGATTCTTTTTTTAACCTATATGTTTTAAATGTTTCGCCAATCATTATTACATAATATATAGATCTGTATCTAACAGGGATGGATCTCTAACTGCCGCAATAGTATAAAACTCACCTGATATTTTAATAACAATTACAAAAGAATAAAATAAAGCGTATGTTGTTACATTTTCGATTTTGGAAGGGTCCATTTTGAGCAGATGTTTTATATCATCACCACTGTCATTGTCAGAGTTCATTTCCCAGTACATTCAGCATCTGGCTCATATTCTCGATCTCAGCCATATTCTCAAAACTGTTATTTTCAATGCCTTCAAAATCAATATTTTGATCTCTGACAGTTTTTTACCAGATCCACCATCAAGTGACAGTGACACTAATATTTGATTGTGTACAGTACTTGCTCTGCAGTAAAAAAAAAAAAAAAAAGCCATTTCAAGTTTTGTTGATGATACTTGTGTATTCTTTTGTTTTATGCCTGTGTTATGAGTGATACATCACATTGTGTATGAGACATTGCCATAATGAGGAAAAAGGGGCATTGCATCATTGATCGTCAGAGATTCAATTATTGTTGTGTAGAAAAAATATATACTTACACTATTACATGCCTCGGGTCTCTAGTGACCCTTTACACTTTAAAAAAGAAATTAATTCGAAACCAGACATTCTTTAGAAGGATTGTTCTCTCAAAATTGAAATTTGTCACCATTTACTCACCAATCTACAGTATATGAGTCTCTTTGTTTTGTTCAACACAAAAGAAGATATTTTGAAGAATGCTGGAAACCAGACAGTTGATGGTAGCCATTGACTTCCATAGTAGGAAAAAAATACTAAAAAGTTCAATCCCACAGGGATTTTTTAAATGTCTTTTTTAAAGCGTTATGAATCAAAGCAACCAGCTACAATGTGAATTACAACAATACAAACTTTGATTTGAAGTAAAATAGCATCTGAAAATAGACCGATTCAATGTGATTTGCAGTGCTTAATGGGAGTCGATGTTCCCGCCAAGCTTTGTTGGCACAATTTGAGTCTCTGATTGGTGGAATTTTCTGTACAGCATCATGGGTAATGAAGTTTTTCACCACAAATGTAGCTGTTAAACATGATTATTTACTTTTTTAAAAAATAAATCAAACGAATGGCTTCAACAAAACCATATACCATTGATTAACAACCTCGTAACACACAGTAGTTCTTAAGTTATTGTTAAAAATAAATTTCTCTGGAGCTTTTACTCCCGGCACCCAACTGTTGCGCTCTATACTTGTTAACAATAGTTACGATTAGATTCTGAAGTCCCATTCAGAGTATAAAATAGCCAGTATACTGTACACATATGTATCTGTATCGCAAACAGCCTAGTCAAGTAAAGTCACCCTTATTTATATAGCGCTTTATGAAATTCAGATTGAATTAATGCAGCTTTACAGTGAAAACAGGAAAATGATTCAATAATGCAAACTGTTCATTTCAGCTGTACAACAGCTAGCCAAGATAAAGTATATTATCTAGCTGAAGAGTATTTTATTGTGATTTAGTTGATTAATGTATTAAGTTTTACCTATTATATAAGTTTTTATTAAGTTAAAATATTGAATATTGACATATTTGCCACTAGAGAAATCAGCATTAGGTGTCTGATCTGAAAAGGTTGAAATGTGCTTTTTACTTCACAACTTGAACAGGCCGTTGTGAAAATATATCGATATATTGATAGTAAATTGAGAGTAGGTGTATGAATAGATTTGACTGGCACACTGCCTGTCTCAGTAAATTGATGGATGGATGGATTAGGTCTATCTTTTAACGCTATTTGAAATCCACTGTGGGACCTGTATAAAGAGACATCTCATCCCAAAACATCAATCCAAGAGCTCAGTGACTTAACAGTGTCTCTCACCCCTGTCCTTCCATCTCCCTCACAGCTTTCATTCAAACTTTAATCGCTGTTTCCTCAGTTACTTGTAAACGTCGATCAAAATCCCCTCTCTCCTGCATCTGACATTTTCAGTTCCCAAAATATTTACAGCAGTGCATTGCCTGACAGATAATCTGTAATGTCGTGTAACGACTTTCCACAGGGGACGTTGCAGTTGACACGTGATGCAATAAATTTGTGTTTTAGCAGTGTTTTGCAGTCCATTTGTCAAAAAGCCGAAATGCAAACTTCAAGATCTATTGAAACATAAGGATGCTTCTAAAAAATAGACATGATCTGTCATGGTCTGAAGACCACAACCATTTGCGTCTTCTTCAGTATTTATAGTGGTCCAGGTTTTATACGGCAAGATTGGATACTCTCTCTCTCTCTCTCTCTCTATATATGTATATATATATTTATTTATTTATTTGTATTTATTTATAATAACACAGAAAAAAAGGTAATAGGAGTTTGAAGTTGACCAAATGTTCAATTTAAAGCAAATAAAAGCTAAACTTACCTTTATTTTTCTTACCTTCATTAATCATTACAATCAGCAGGTTTGCTCAAAACTGAGAACGTGTCCACAGCTTGTACAGCCTTGTGGCTTGTAGTATGCTGTAATATAAAGCATATACTTATAAAAAATATATATATATATATATATATATATATATATTAAACAGAGGGGGAAACAAATATTCTAAATTAGTAAATTAGTCAAAACAATTTTGCAAAGATGCAAATATATAGAATTAAATACTTTGAAATGAACATCATGTATTTTTTATTTTTTATTTTATTTTTTATTTTAGAGCAAGTCTAGCAAATGTTTCTCAGAGTGAAGTTATTTTTGAAATTTCCATTGAACATTTCCACCAATATTGCTGGAAAAAAAGGATATATTTCATTGAACACATGTATCTATACCGGGTCATACTATATGGGCTAAACTGATACAACAGCAGCCTGCTGTTTATTGACAATAATTTGAGAAGGATAGCTTTGTTTGAATATGAAATACTATCTAATGTATTTAAATATTTGTATTTAAAATCTATAAGCTATTTAATCCCTTTTCAGCAAAATATGAATAACTAAGAGATACAAAACAATTCACGAAAATAAAAATAAAAATATATATAAAGCCATTGTTTTGGGCAACAGTGACCTACAAATTGTGACATTTACTATTTTTAATTTTTAATGTGACATTATAGTATTTATTATAAATGATTATATAAATAACTTCCCCTCTTTTTTGCAGCGATCAATTCCCGATGGACAAAATTAAGTCCCTGCATCTTTTTTTGTTGAGAATACGCTTAACTCAGATATATGTCACAGTCGAAGAAAAGACTATCACAACTTCCCGTTAGCACTGACAGTCTTTGGAGAGAGGTTTTTGAAAACAATAGGCTATACATAACCACAGCTAGAACAAACAAGCATTTATATACACATGGACATGTGACTCCGAACCTTATAATTATAGTATGGCTCTTGTGACAACTATAGCCTCAAGAATATGATCAGACTAATTGTTCTTTTCTAATAAAATGCAGTTTTACTACAAGCTACCGAGTGGCAGAAGGGACGAGCCAAAATAATTTGATTTCACTGTGAGTTTGGTAGATGAAGCACTGAAGCGATGCACATGCAGTCATTCAGATGTTCCTCTGGTCCGTCCCAGAGTCCCTGGATGTAAATTGATATAGTCTTGTCCTCTCCTCCCACTGGAAGGAATATTGGAAAGGAGAGAGAGCAAGACACCCCGAGGCGACAGTCTGTCTGGACAGCCCCATTTTTACAATTCCCCTTGTGACTATGCCACACTGCTTCCTCGCCTCCACACGTGCACCTAAACATGTCATATACACACTGAGGATGGATATATGAGGATATATACACATGCCATATACAGATACAAACATCCACACACAGGCATGCAGTGTGTGCACATACATACAATGACACCAGCAGTGTGGATGGACCAATTACAGCCAATCTGGTTTGTAAGCTGTGGCGGGTACAGTGGTGTCCATGTCCGACACACACATAATCAACATAGGCTCATTGGAATTTTTGCAAAACAAAAACAACAAAAATTTACTTATACATATTATTCACTGCAGTTTCCAGCTGAAATGAACACTAGTGGCAGTAAAACACCAACATTTTTTTTCCTTTACACACAAATTATGATTTCAGGGGGGTAGATTAAGACTAATTTTCATACAATGGACAATGCTATAACTGCTGAAGAAGCATTGCTGGTCGTCACCAGCATAAGGGATGATTTGCATGCTGGTCCCCAGCATGGGAAGTGTTTGTGCTGGTGGACCAGCCACACAAACTCAGTTTTGCTTGAGAACAGCATTACTATGCCTGTCCACCAACTACACCAGCACTATACCAGCTCAAACCAGCATAAACCAGCCTGGGCCAGCATGGAATTCATTCTGGTTTATGCAGGATTTTTTAGCAGGGATGTTATGACCTTTAAACACATTACCATTAATAAGACATTTTTCACATCACATAACCAGCTCCGTATTTTAGTTTTTTCTAAAATGACAAGGTTGCTCTGTAGCTTACCTGGTACACTTGTGATGCGGAGCACACGGGTACGAGTCCTGAAACACGAGTCGCAATAAAAGAGCTCAATGACTTGTAGAAGCCAGCTAAAATTGTCAGGGTTTTGAGTGAAAGGATGAGGCGAGGACTCAGATGTAGGGAACAATGGGCTTTTATTGCCGTAGGGGAAAACGCCGGCAGCAGGACTGGGCTGGCAAGGCTTAGCAGCACTTATAAAAAAAATAAGCATAGGCTACTTAAAGTTCATTTGATTAAGTACTTTAGTCAAGTTCAAGTAATTTTTATTAATACTTTATGTACTACGTATGCTAATAGCAATGTACTAAAAGTATACTTGTAAGATTACTGTTTCAATACTACTTGGGACTAAATTGGCCCACTTTTTAGTGTATAAAAGTATACGGTAACACTTTATTTTACAGTGTCCTTGTTACATATGTTACATGTACTTACCATAGTAATAACAGTAAATGATGCATAATTACATGCAACTAACCCTCAACCAAACCCTAATCCTACCCTAACCCTATAGTAAGTACATGTAGTTAATTAATTCCTGCTTAATCCAGACAGTCAAAACACTTGCTTACTAAGCCCTCCCCCTCTCTCTGCATTTCATTCTCTCTCTTGATCCTTCATTTTTCTACTGTGTCCGGTGACTTGAATACCCAATATTGGTCAGAAGTCTCATTTGACCACATTTTTTGTTTAAAACACAACATATTTGGGTGCAAACAGACTGCACTGCACTGCTTTTGCACTAAACCATAGCTCCATTTTCACCCTATTGTACAGTATGTGTACCGTTTTGCCAGTTTTTTCTGCCCTAAAAGTGAGTCTTCTCTTAGGTCATTGGTTATGCTTGCATGGAACATGTGCTTATCCATTTCTACACAAACAATGTCCTGCCACTTTGAGTTTTCTTCTTCTTCTTTTGAAAATACTTTTCAAACTTCCAATCCAATTTGCACAACATTTGGTATGCACTATCTAGAGATACTCCTGATAAAAAGGTAATCTAATGATGTTAGATATATTTAATCGTTTAGGAGATATAGTATATTTTGGGGCTGTTGCCCATAATGACTAATTGTCCTATTTCTGGTAAACACAATGCCAAACTTTACATAAGGAGTAAGGAGAAATACATTTTATTTCAATGTGATTGATAGAGTTGATAGAGGAAGGCTGTAATACATCCTTTTATATCCAGTCTCATATCCGGTTGAATAGCCATATATTGGTTGAATAGATAACCATAGTATCTCCATAGTGTGTGTCCTGAGTTTAATATAATTAGTTTGCAAAGAAATCTGTGATCTCCAAAATGCTTATAGATTAAAGAGTATCTTTACCCTTTTATATATCCTAATGATAGTGAAAACTTTTTTTTTTTTTTTTAGCTGCCAGACATGACTGAATATACTGCTGTCTAATTAAAACGGACAAAATATTTAAAAAGATATCTCACCAACCCGATGATTTCCATGGCTATATATTTTTTATTTATTTATTGCATTTTTTTGGTCAGTTCATGTGTTAATTAGTTTTATGTTTAATGCTGTTAGCCTAATAGGGATTTATTCATTAAAAACCCTCTTTGATGAGAAAAGGATGGCTAATCTGATTATAGTGTACATTTTATAATTGGATGGTCATATATTTAAGAAGACATTGTCAACTAAATAGCCTCCCTATTATTTTTGTAGTGTAGTTGTCAAAATAGTAGCTTAACTGAATGTTTTTACAATATGAGCTTGAAGCTTGTAGCTTGTTGTTTAAGATGTTGTTTTAAAGTAGCTTCCCAACACTGCTTCTTTAAGGGGAAAAGTTTGAGTTTTAAACTGAACAAATCCACAATTTTATTTTATTTCACTTTTATTTAACCAGGTAGATCAGTTGAGAACAAGTTCTCATTTACAACTGCGACCTGGCCAAGACAAAGCAAAGAAGTGCGAAAAAATAAATAAACATACAGTCAATAACACATTAAAAAATCTATATACAGAGTGCAAATGTAGCGCAAAATACAATATGATTAGGAAGATAGGACAATAAATAGGCCATAGTGGATTCATTCACAAATCCAATGTGACATAAAAACCCATGGTACACTGCTACATGGTTGGAAGTAGCTTGTTCCTGGAAAAGATAGATTATTTTGAAAACTTGCTAAACTAAATGTAGTTAAGTTAGTTGCATTGCAACCTTTAGTTACAACTCTAAGGGAGAGGAAGCCATGTCAGTCTTTCTCACTCAAAACATTTTAATACTTGATGATTAGTGCATCAGTAAATGAGGCCAGCAGTTCAAACATCAGTTGAACTGCAACTAAAATGGCTTAAATCGTCAGCATGAATAAGCAATTAGACATGATTCAATTAACATGTGCTGCCATGTATATGACGTTAGCCTTTCTCTGACTTTTATTGGAACATTATAAAAATCTATGCAAGGTATTAACTTGCTAACTAGTGTGTTTCTCTCTCTCTCTTTAATATTTTCCAGGGTGAAAGAAAACACGCCACAAGTCCAAAGTCCAAATGGACTTCTGAATCATCTTCTATAAAGAACCATTATATTGGTTGAATTGTGCTATAAAAGGCAAGCGGAGGCGAGGAGAGCTTGCTGGGTGCATGATGGCTCCTGAAGGTATAGGGGAGCTTCGAGACTTGCTCTTCTTTCTGCTGCTGTGCTTCACGCTATTTGCTGAGCTATTGGAGATGACTGCAGCTTCTTCACTGGGATTGGATGGTGAAGGTGACATAGTGTGCCCTTCTGTGTGTCGCTGTGACGAGGACTTTATTTACTGCAACGACCGCGGATTGAGCGCAATCCCACCTCTACCACCATCTGCAACTGTCCTTTATCTTCAGAACAATCACATTGACAATGCAGGGCTTCCTAGGTCCTTGGAGCATCACACTACCGTGCGTGTTATATATCTCTATGATAACGAGCTCGATGACTTTCCATTGAATTTGCCACCTTCATTAAGAGAGCTCCACCTCCAGGACAACAACATAAGAGTGTTGCAAAGGGCTGCACTTGCTAGACTTCCGCTCCTTGAAAAGTTGCATTTGGACGACAACTCGGTTTCTACAGTGAGCATTGAGGACCAGGCCTTTGCGGACAACCCTAGATTACGTCTCCTCTTCCTTTCCAGAAACCACCTTTCCAGCATCCCATCTGGTCTTCCTGCCTCACTTGAAGAACTCCGTTTAGATGACAACCGAATCTCTACTATTCCCACTCATGCCTTCCGAGGTTTGTCCTCTTTACGCCGCCTGGTCTTGGACGGTAATCTTTTAGCTAATCAACGTATAGCTGATGATACCTTCTCACGTCTGGCAAACTTAACAGAACTCTCCCTGGTCCGTAATTCACTTCAAACACCCCCACTTAACTTGCCCAGTGCCCATCTGCAGAGACTCTCCCTTCAGGACAATAACCTTATACACATGCCTCGGGGCTCACTTGATGGAATGCGCAGACTACAACGCCTAGATCTTTCCGGAAACAATCTGACTACCCTTCCCAGAGGATTGTTCAGGGACTTGGACAACCTGGGGCAGCTGCTTGTGCGAGGAAACCCATGGCACTGTGGGTGCAACTTGCGCTGGCTGCATGACTGGCTGGAGGCAAAGGGGAACACAATTACCGTGAGAGGCTTTATCTGCCAGACACCAGAGCGAGTCCGAGACATGGCGCTTAGAGACCTCACAAATCAGATGGATGAATGTGAGTTAGCTGCTGCAGGTGGTGGAGGAGTAGGTACAGGTGTTGGCGTTGGTGGTAACAGGGTGAGTGGTGGAGCGGTGGGAGTCATTTCTACCACTCTTTCTGCCCCTCAAGGGTCCCTGTTCACTCTCAGGTCCAAGCGACCAGGCCTGGGTCTTCCAGAAACAGGGTTGGACTACACATTAAGCAGCAGTGGTGTGGGCAAGAACCTAGCCCTGAATGTGAAACCCCTATCCCATGACAGCATCCGTGTTACTTGGAGTGTAGCACAAACATCTTCTTCCTTTCGATTAAGCTGGCTTCGCTTGGGAACTAGCTCTGCCATGGGGTCCATCACAGAAACTTTGGTTAGGGGTGACCGGCGGGAGTACCTTCTCACTTCCCTGCAGCCTGCTTCCAGCTACATCATTTGCATGGTGCCTCTTGTATCTAACAGTGGAAGCAGAAGTAGTTTGCCTGGGGGGGACACAGAATCAAATGAGGTTCCAGTTTGTGCCAGAACAGAAACGGCTGATCCCGGCCTGCCTGATGAGGAACAAGGTGAAGAAGAGAGCTCTGATCAAATGACTTCTCTGCCACTTGCAGGAATTATTGGAGGTGCTACGGCAATAGTTTCCCTTGCTCTTATTATTGCAATTTTCTGCTGGTATGGGCACCGTGCAGGGCGCCTCAAATCACGAGACCATTACAGCCATAGTGGCTCTCGCAAGAGCAAACACTATGATGACTACATTGAGTCAGGCACAAAGAAAGACAATACTATCTTGGAGATCAGAGGTCCTGGATTTCAGATGACACCAATGGCAACAAGGCAGACCCTTCAACCCAAACCAGTGCGAGAGGATTACATTATACACACCATCTTCCCCTCGAATGGCACAGTTCCATACAAGCCAACCCAAAACATGACCAACTCTGGCTATGGTACCAACC
The DNA here is from genome assembly GCF_951802725.1 of Rutilus rutilus. Classification (NCBI taxonomy): domain Eukaryota; kingdom Metazoa; phylum Chordata; class Actinopteri; order Cypriniformes; family Leuciscidae; genus Rutilus; species Rutilus rutilus. The sequence goes on from NC_140221.1 coordinate 5,528,284, forward strand.
GTGGCTATAGAGAAGGAGGCATTCCAGATATAGATTACTCTTACACATGATAGCTTTGATTTAGAAACCATAATTAGGAGTCATGTATTGCATAGATACACAGTTTTTAATCAACATGGGCTCGGCTGAATCCCTTTGTGCCTTCTGGTCTCCATTACAATGTAGCCTGCTGTTCATGAGACTATAAAACTTTTAATTGGCCCAGATGCTTATAGGGAAGCATTATAAATGTGGTGCCAGGAGGCAATGATGCCATTTCAGGTGGTGATACCAAATGCTATTTTCACCTCCCGGTGTAATGATCAGTGTCCCTGACATTGCTGTTTTATCTCTGGCTGGTGCACGGAGGTGGATTCAAGGGCAGCCCACACTGCATTCAGCTTACAGACTGTTTATAAAGCTAAATGCATTTAAAGGCAGCCTTCTCATCGGAAATAACCAACCTGCTATTCATTTTAATAGTTTTCTCCTATGAGATGAAGGTTCCTGAGGATTTGAACCAGGATTTTGAGTCCTGCATAAAGCAAGATAACCTCTTTGCTGAGAGAAACTGGAAATGTGTTGTGGCTATTGGTCCTTCTGGAAAATGCATGGGTTCACATGCATATTTGTTTTTGGAGATATGAGCTGCAGAACACGACTACTATTCCTAATAAAGAAGGAGTGTCTGGACCATGCAACGACATGGCCCTGAAAAACTACAGCAAGGTTTGAAATGCCTCAAAAACTAAATTAATTTGAAATCTTAAACACTTGAAAGCTGCCTGATGCTACTATGATAACATCCGACAAGCGTTATGCTGACTGTTTTACTTTCAGACTGGTGTAAAGTTGAGAGGATGAATGAAAGGGGTGTATGTGTCTTGAGGACTTTCAATTTTTAAAATTGCAACTGAACCCTGGTGTGTTGATAGATACAAACAACGCAAGTTAGATATTGGACATTGTCATGACTCTGTTCCCTAGTTTGATTTTTGTGTTGTTTGTTCTTTTCAGATTTGTTTCACTTTAATTTTTAAGTTATAAAGCCCTGCTGATATTTTCAATGTAATATTCAAAGGTTTTCCTCTATAACTGAGGTCAGTCTGTTATCACTTATCCATTATTAAATCCCCCAAACAACCAATCAGAGCTAAAGCAGCCAGACAAGCCAAGCTCTCCCACTATAAACCAACTGTTTCGGTTTACACCAATATGACAGTATCACACTTATTAAAAATAAATGTCTGTAAAAACTTCATGGTAACACAAAAATTTGCTTGTTTTCAATAGATTGTCCCCTATAATGTCTTGCACAGAGAGGAAACCAATGTTCTTTTAAGGTGGACCAAGATTTGTAGGTTGCTTAGCCACATTCTTAGCACAAAATTGCATTCTTTAAATCGTTTATTTACATCTCCAAAAGTCACTGAAGAAAAGGATATGGCCTCGTTGCTAACCACAGCAGTTGTACTGCTACGAGTCTTAGGAAGAAGAGAAAGGGTGTTAGAGGGAAACCAGGAATTTGAACCATAACACTGTGGACCATCACTGTGGGAGATAGAGAGTGCATCAGAATGTTGTATAATTTTGTAAGGTGGATGCATTTTGCTGAAAATTCTTTTTCACTTATTTCCTTGTGTAGAAATGATCTGTTTGTCAATGTCTTCAACCCATTAATTTAGGCCAACAGCAGGAGAGAATCCTAATCAAGGACCTCTTATCAGTCAATTTACGCAATGGTAGACGGTAAGAAAATGTATGTGTGCACTGTACGAAAGACTTTCCCAGAGTCTCTGGACATTTCTGTTCTGCTCTTCTGTATTTGTATTTATGTATTTGAGGACTTGTGGAGAATTTAAGACAGCTTACACTGCCTTGTATTTTATGTACTATTTGGCAATGCACTGTACTTGTCAAAAATAGGAAAGGATGTAGAGAGAGAGAGAGAGAGAGAAGTAGAATTTTCTAAACTAAAAAAGACCAAGAGATTATACAGATAAAACATGGATTTGATATTAAAGCAGGGCCCCAACCGAAATGAAGGCTGTGGTGTTGAACTGTGCATGAAATGTTTTGTCATCTTCTTGCTGTCTGCTGTTGTGCTGGCGTTTGGTTTTTCTCCTTTCCCTCTGCACAAAGGACTGCTACTAACTTCTGTTTCAGAGATGGAAATGAATCAAGACTTCATGGCATTTCAGTACAAGCTGGTTTCATAGTCTCACAGGAAGTTTTTCTTTCTAAACCAAAAACATCATTTTGCTTTTAATGAGCCTTCATGAATTTTATTGGTGGGGTTCCCAGCCTACAAATGTTGTATTTTTATCGTTTGTTTGCTTTATGTAGTTTAACAGCTACTTCGCTCAAAAAGGGAAATTGTGTCATTGTTTTTTCATTCCAAATTCAACATGAAAAATGACAAGACTTACTTTTGGAACACAAAAATTTTAGCTGAACTGTGAAGCAAATTGTTGATCAAATGAAACTTAGTCATCAGGTCAAAAGGACAAAAAGGCATCATAAAAGCACAAAAAAGTAGTCTGTATGACTCAGAAGACTATATTCCAAATATTTTGTGTGAGGAACATGACAAAATTGAACTAGTTATCAGAATAGTTCTTATACTGTACATGAAATGAATGACTCCAGATGCCATGAGTTCTTGTATGTCTTGTAACCTATCAAAACTAGACAAATTGAACTGAATGAGGGCTAATGCTTAGCTCATTTTTGGCTGAACTGTCTGCATTCATCTTAGTTATAAATTGCAACTGCTTTCAAGAGAATATTCACTGCATCTCAAGAGCAATTGAAACATGTTAAATAAATTGTTATTTTATTTCCCATGATTACTGTAATGCAGATTCATGCAGCTCTCACAGAGGCAATGAGATTGCAAGGTTTTGCAACTCTACAGGTGTAAATGGGTTCTTGCATTCAAGCTCCACCTATAGATCATATTTTTCTCTCAGCTTGCAGCTGAAATGTTCAGGCGTTCATTCCCTGTCTTCACTTTCCCCTCCCTTCTTGACAAACCTCTTTGATCTGCCGCCATTGTTTTCATTTGAATTTGCAGCATGTGCGAAGAAGGATTACAGAGTCAGTGTGTGTGTCCTTGCGTGTGTGATGATGATGTTCTTTAGGGGTTCAAAAAAATGGAGGCGTACATTAAAAGTATTTTCTGTTGCAATTTTTCCTGTCTGTTTTATTCAAACCATCTGCAAATTCGGCATCTCCTGCCGACTCTGACCAGCAGTTGTTCCACCTGCACCCCATTAACGCAGATGTCTCTTTGCACACGAACACGCTCCGCTATATACACTCATGCATACACAAACACACACACTCCTTCTGGTGTCACCCCTGAGACAGGAGCTCAACCTGCATACTCATTCTGTACAATAACAGCAATACTTTCCCCTCACACACAACCCGTTCTCGCTCCCAAGGCATCAAACACTGCTGCTCGGGTTTTTCATGTCACTACACAGATGATAAAGATGTCCCTTAGTGCATTTATAGCAACGTGGCCATTAACCCCATTGCTTTCAGCACAAAACCTTTAGCGTTGGGTGCTTTCACACTTGGATCAGTTGCTTGATCCGAGCACGAGTTCGGTCCCCTCTCCTGATATTTTAACTATTATTGTTGGTTTAGGAAAAATATACTTGACACTATTAGTTATCTCGTGTTGCTAGCGACCCTATACACTTTTGACAAAAGATTAATTAGAAAACTGACATTTTCTTATAATTTCTCATTTGGGAAACCCTATTCTAAAGAATGCGGGAGTCCATTTCTGCTGAAGGCATGTTTTTTTGGCAACATTTTTGCAGCTAGCAGTGCATCACTCAAAGCCAGTGAGAACACACAACACACAGATTTACTAAATCAAAGGTCATCAATAACGGTTCACTCCTGTGATTTAGTACGATTACGTCTATATCAGTAGTGAACCGTACTGCAGTTCACATGAACCGTACCCCAGACCACCTTTTTTAAGTGGACTTGTTTACAGTTCGCGGGTGTGCAACCGAGTTCAGAAAACAGCATTCACATCATTCAAATGAACCAAACTCGGACGTCAAATTAAAGTGTTAGTATGAAAGCACCCTAATGATGTTCTGGATTTCAAAAGGAAGCTGTATTATGAATTAACTATTTTTGCGCATTTAAAGCCGGATTTACTAACTGCTTGCACCAGCACAAACCCTCTTTTGGCTTTATAAAACTACTGTAAGGATTTACTCAGACACGCAGCGTTGAAAGGTCATGTGGACAGTTATTATGACCTTGTTGATTGCACAATTGTAGGAGTTTCCCTGTCAGACCGCTACATTTATGAGTGGAGAGTATTTGTTTTCGGTAGTCAATGTCCAGGTGTTAGCGCCATCATGTACCGCCCAAAAAAAAAAAAAGTTGCGCCTGACATTGAATTTGCAAATTCTCAGTACATTACCCACAGAACTTTCAACTCCCATCTGTGGTTTTATTAGAAAAATAATAACGGCCGCTTGCTAATTTCCCCTATTTAGTCAATCTGGCTCTTGAATTCAGACTCAGAGTGATATTTTGGGGTGTTATTTTCAATTTCAATTTGGCAGTAGTTGATGCCTTGAGAGTGAGAGCCTGTCACTCGACGATATCATCTGATGGCCTCCTCTCATTTTCTGTCTGTCATATGTCACTGGAGCACTCTCATCTCATCTCATCTCTATGGCCTTCCTCACTGTCATAACCGAGGCATCTGGGAGGGTGTAATATGACTCTTTTTTTGCTGTCTAAGTGATGGAAGCATGCAGTTAATGACCCCTGTCTTATAGAGTTCAGTTGTGTGCAACAATAGGAAAACATTCCCGATACAAGGCTTCAGTGGATTTCAAAATTGAAATGCAGTCAATTTTATGTTATGGGAAAATTATTGCTGAACCCCGCTCTGTGGCAGAGCATGGTACACTAGAGGTATCAGATAGTAATGACATGGCACTTTGACATATACTGGTACTGAATGATTATCACACTGAAAAAAGTTAAGCATAACCCTAACAATATTTGTTGGATTTAAGTTTAAAGGAACACTGTTTAACCTCTAGTGGTTAAAAGACAAAACTGCATGCATTTTGTGGAAGAACATTGTTTTGGTTGTGCTGTGCTTCGGCTCTGCGTGACTGTGTGGATGAATATGATTATCCTACTGCTCATAAAACATTCCCTACTAGGAGTAAGAGATATAACCAGTTTAGAAGGAAAGGATCTCAAGCTGACTAGCTGAAGACGTTACTGTAGCTTTACCCATTAATAGACACGCTACTTCACTGAGAATAAATTCCATCACAGCGCTACAACAACCGTAATGTAATGATCCTTCACAATAGATGATGCTTTATAATGAACTCTGTCAGAGAGCTACATATGGCAGTTTAACTGTTCAATAAAACACCTTACTCACCTGTTGAGTAATTTAAAATACCATCTCCTCGTCGCTTTTACAACATTTCAAATCCCTCGGTTCTCATCATCTCTGAAAAGCCAAGACAATGTTGATTCTCATTTTATTACGAGCTCTGTCGCTTTCTCTTTTAACCAGCAGACTCTCCTCTGTTCTGTGTTTTTTTAACACGCTCCCACACATTTCGAAGGTTGCGTCCTCCAGAGGTCGCATTTGTCAGCCGCATAAGTTATAATGGATGTCTTATTTCAGAACAGTAACCATTATAATAAGAAATCCTTTATAACGTATGCGCCCGACAAATGCGATCTCCAGAGGACGCAGCCTTCGAAATGACACGCAACAGCACATATATGCGTCAAAGTAGCCGGAGCAACTTTTTTCTATTTACGGATATGACAAGACATATTGCGTATGTACGCAATTCCCCACGGAAACCACCCCGCTAGGTCTAAAATATAAACACTTATAATAGGCTTACCATAGCGAATCATGGTAAAACAAAAGCACGTTTTGGAAGAAGGATTGATGATGTATTGACTCATTATTCGCCAATGGGGATGGAACATAATATTAATTCACAATAAAATTCATCAGTAATTCATCAGTATCAGTTTAGTAAATTTGTCTTGTTTCACGGCTGTTTAGATCTTTTTAACAGCAAAACATGATAAAATACTGATCAAGATGGTTTTAATAATTGTTTGTGCAGTGCATATTTATATAACTGCATTTACACTTAAAAAGTACCATGTTATAATTTTTTTTACTAACATTAAAAGCATGAATAAAATGATTCTACTTTTTTATTTGTTGCCCATATATTTACAACAAAAACAAAATAGCAAATATGTGTTTGTTTGGGGTTCATGGTAAATACTTTACTGAATAAAGTGCTGTACTGAAAACATACAGTCCAATTTACTAGATAATAGTGTTATTGTGTCCCACTGTTTTTTGTTTTTTTTGTGTGCAAATATAGTATATATAACTTACAAAGAACTAAACCCTTTATGATTATTAAAGTTGGCAATTAACCGGATACACAGTGCACACAAATACATCATACTTTTTAATTCAATCCTTATCATTTTGTTATATTTAATAACATTTTCCTTATTTTTCAGACTAAGTGAACCCCTTACCGTTTCTCAAGTTTGATGCATATTTCATTCTATAAACTGCTGTTGGATAATGTCACCAGAGCAAACAAATGCTGCTATCATTTCATTTGCAACAAACAAAACCTGAAACTCCAAGTGAATCACATTGTTATGTTTTAGTTCTAGTTTTAGTATTTTTAAAAGTAGAAGGTATGAGGTCACTGACTGTTTATTGATTGTTTATTTGCCATCTCACCAAGCGAGAGAAAAACTGTTTTATGAATGTTTTTTTTTTTGTTTTTTTAAATATGACTCTCTCTTCCTCTGTCAAACTGTGTGATGAAAACTCAGACAAAAAACAACAACACTATTTTGTATAAAGTATGTTTTTTTTCCTTTCTTTTTCTATGTGATTAAAGGCAAATGTACTGAAACTGCCTCTGGGACTGAGTTCTTTAAACAATGTGAATGCATTAACTTGTATGTTTTATTTGTTATATGTGCATTAGAAAGATGTCAGCACCAAATCAGTGTTAGTTGTTCCCAAACTTTAAAAGAATAATTGGTCACACTTATTTTTAATTAGTTGACTTTAACTACTATGTACTTACATCAACAAATAAGTACACCATACATGTATTCATGTTATATTGCAAAACACATTTGCTGTTACTGAGGTGGGATAGGGGTAAGGTTAGGGACAGGTTTGGTGGTATGGGTAGGTTTGAGGGTGGGTTAAGAGGTAGGGGAAAGGTCAACAGTGTAATTATAGATGTAATAACAGAAATTAATTATGGATGTAATTACATGCTGGTATTTATTTATTTAAGCACTATGTAAAACATATGCAGCCACACGATACGTGCATTTATCAAATTATTCATTAAAATGATCTGCTATGTTGCAGCTATTGATTATTGCTGCTGCTACAGAGCAAGTGTGGACTTGCTACTGCTAATAGATACACAGACACGCTGCTGTGAGCATGTAAGATATGCTGCTGCAGGATAAATAGACATACGGTACATAAATCCCGTAGCAGATCTAGACAGGTGGAGCTGGGGGAGGTGGAGGAGTTCAGAGAAACTCTGATAGCACACTGCAGGACTAAACAAACAATGAACCAGACTGTTTAAATGTTGAGCAAGCAGCACCACCGCCTTGGGCATCTCCTGACAGTCACCGCTCCTTCAGTTCATGCTGTCCGATCTTCTCAGCACTCAGCATAGAGCACCCCTCCCCATTGTGCCCCTCATTCATCCTGGGTTTTGTCATCAATGTAACAATGTTAAAAGCTCAGGGAAGAAGGAGGCGGGAACCGACGAACAGTAAACGTAAATTTAATCACCAAATAAACATTAAGAACAAAACAAAAGTAAAGCGGCAGCCCCTCACAGACAACTGCTGCATAAGCTCAAATAAAGCACCAACATAAGGTCCAGGCCTGGTCCTCTCTCGTCTCGTACTGTCGTCACTCCTCCTTTTATCCTTCCGGAGCTCCTCTGTGGGTCTCGAGATCGGTGTGGCGTGCAGGTGATGCTCATAAACACTCGCACCACCGGCCTCGCTCCGTTCCCACGGCTTTCGGCCCCGCCCTGCTTGTCCCAGGCAGCATGCCATGTGAAGACCATTGACCTTAAGGTAAACATTTTTATGTTATTTTCGGTGGAGATTCAAACTTTAAAATAGAAAACAAAAGCAATTGTTTTGAAAAACTGTTTTTTTAATTGTTTTTGGTATAATTAATGAAAATGTATTGGATGGTAGAAATCATATAACTGCTAGCATGTAGATATTTATACACTGGTTAAGTGTAGAGTGAAAACTCTAAAATGTACTCTCTCACACATAAACACACATAGCTATCCTTTGCAGAATTAATTATTTTCTGTATTTTTGTGCTGTTTTGTTGACTGCCAATATTACAAATCCCTAAACAGAAAAAAAGGCAAAGAGATGCTGTGGTTGAGAAGTGTGCATCAGTCCAGTGGAGAAGAGCTATTCTGCCCATTCTGGGCCCTCTCTGAACAGAAGGAGAGGAAATAAGAGAGAGGTGAGAGAAATGCTGAAATTATTATTCTGAATCAACATTCCCCTCATCCGTGGGGAAAGAATCTGCTGAAAATGAGTCTTTTTAGTCGACATATGTGGCTCTGAACGGCCTTCCTCAACTTACCAGAAACAGCTTTGTTTGTCATTTCCCCAACAGACAGACAGTCCTAAGGTAATAGTACACCAGTTTCTCTCTCCCTCTATACTTTCCACTCTCTCTTTCTCTCGTTCTCATTTATCTTTCTCCTACCTACAACGGCATAGCAATATCAACATGTCTCTACTTTTCATTTTTCCAGGTACTGACATGAAATAGGCAAAATTGTACACACTCTACCAAAAAAAAAAAAAAAAGCCAAAGCCTCAAGTTTTGCGTGTCACTGTAACAATGCTTGTCCAATCAAATTAGAGCACCAGAGCTAACTGCTGGGTTGTGTTATAACACTTAACACATTTAATTTGTGATTCTTGATACGAATTTTCACAAATCATTTGAACTCTTTCCTCGCCAACATTTACTTAAAAAGTTGCCAGCCAGCGCCCACATCCACAACTCTTTTACGGCCCTTTTCTTCAAAGACTTCAACCGGATCTAATTCAGAATGATGATCAGAACTCAGATGGAGTAGATGGAGTCCATCAACACCCCCAAAGATGCACAGTCCGATACCTCTTCCTACACATTTTTCCTGGTACCGTTAGGAGGTTTTGGGTGTTTCGTAATCCCTTTGGCTTACTTGAGAGTAAACAATCGTCTATCTGCTTCTTCTGGTTTACGCAAAGATCTTCCTCTTTCCGCTTGTTTTTGAATCCGGAGAAGATGCTGTACAATTTCAGAAGATCCATACTGTATAACAGTGAAAACACGGAAAGATTTGTCAATGGCGGGGAAGTGTTGTATCTTAAAATATGGAAAATCTTGTTAATGGTTGGGAAGTGAAATCGAATACTTCCCTATACTCTATAGTATGTGAAAAACAGCTCACCAAATGAGTAGTATGTCCAAAAACATTGTATTTAAAAAAAAAATAAACAGTTGGTAAAAAGTACTCAGATGATCTACAATTCCTCCAAGATTCTGAATTTGCATTTGATGGACACTTTACCATCCTATGAGGCCACGGGAGAGGATTTGGAAATGGCTGTGAAGCGACCCAGCTGACACTGGTGGGTAACGTGACAGTATCAACATGGCGGATATAGTACACCCAAATTTACTTCCAATATTCATACTTTAAACATACAATTCAAAGTCAATTCAAAATCAAATGTAATACCTACTCAGACATTATGTGATTTTGGATGCGCCGGTTGTGTCATAAATGAATTTACAACACATCTTGTCAGTCTTGTAAAGAGATTGCATTCAGAAATAGCAATTTGTAGCCGATGAATAGAAAAATGTATATCTATTAAAATTCCCTAATATTTTCTGGTTTTCTATTGTAAATACCAAACATAAGATTAAATGTGCTACATAAAGTGATAACCCATGTAAGTTTAGGGATGGAGGCACAGACCCAGACTCAGAGCAGATCACCAACTGTCCCTCATATTGTGGCATTCAAAGACATACTATGTTGCTTGTCGCATACTTGATGAGCTGGAGACACGTACTTCCTTCCACTCAGCTGCTAGGTAAATGTTGACTGTGAAAGGCATGTTGGGCTGGTGTAGGCTTGGGTAACAGGGTAAAGTGACAGAGGGCCGGAGGCTGTGCAGTCAAACATGACAGATGGCCTCTCTGGAGAACCCATTCTGCACCAGAGGACACATCCTTACCGTCCATCCTTTTCACTCGCTCCCTCTCCTCATTCATACTCCTTACTACCCCTGCCATTCTAGAGCCTACATATTACTTACAATTTTTTCAAGTGCTTTAGTGCAATTTTCACAAGCAAGTGGTACATTTTCAAAGCTCTTTCTTTCAAGTATTTCTTTTGAACATTTCAGCATGTTTTCAATTGTTGGTACAGTACACAAAACCTTTTCACTATACAAAATAATATATTAACATTGCATTCACAGTTTTTTTCTATCATTTAATCCTGATCTTAATGGTTATTTAGTACATATTGATTTGTATAGACAGATTCTAGAACTGGTGTGCAATTTCTTAAATGGATAACTTAATTTAATGAATTCTTGGTATAATTTATCTCAGATAATAACCACAATGTTCAAAGTGTGTGTGTGTGTGTGTGTGTGTGTGTGTGTGTGTGTGTGTGTGTGTGTGTGTGTGTGTTTGAGAGAGAGAGGGAGGGAGATCATTTGCAATTTGTTAACACAGATCAGTACAAAATTTAGTACAAGACAGATGAAACAATCTTTGACTGTACCTATCAGATTGATCAGGGGTAGGGAGACAGATGACATCAAATACAGGATTTTATATTACAGTATATGCCACGTGATACTGTCAACAGAAGTCATATTACTTTATCTCACCTTGAAAGAGTCAACTATAGTTTAGACTCAGTCATATGGTACAGTGAAAACTGTATTGGCAGCAAACTGTTCTAGTACAAAACTTTGTGGCCATGTCATACTTTCATCACACCTTTTGACAACTTTTCTCTATTTATGGAAATGACGAGACACGCATGGGTGCGTTATGTTTGTACGCAATTTCCCACGAAAACCGTCCTGTCAGGTCTAAAATAGAAACACCTAATATAACCGGCTTACAATAGTGAATCAGGGTAAGACAAAAGCATATTTTGGAAGAAGGAAGGATGATGTATTTAAATTTAGTTAATTTAAAAAAAAATATAATAATACTGTCAGGTGTAGTTAAACTCACACAAATCCAAATAGAATGAAAAATAATAAAAAGGGGGAATATGCCGGAGAATCAGAACAGCAACTACACAAACAAGACCGAACATGGAGGAAACTAAGGGCCTAATGAACTAGAACAGAGACAGGTGTGGGATTAATTAGAAATTGGAAACTATTTGAACAGGAACACAGGTAATAATGAACAGGGACACAGGGAAAAACAGAAACAGGGAAACCTAAATCAAACCACACTGAAACTAAACAGAACTAAAGTATAACACCCTCATGTATTTAAATATATCTGCCATGTATTAAATATATCTATAATTACACATTTGTAATGAAGTTGCAATTTAGTCAATTTAAAATTTATTAACTATAAATGCAATATAAAATATTGTTACATGTGCTTTAGTATGTTAGTCAACACATCCAAAATATATGTATATTTTAAAAGCATGAAAATAGATGATCAAAATATAAAATGTACTTTAAACTTTTAATTTGACATTATTGCAAAGTGCACTTTTTAAAAGTGCTTTCAAGTGTGTTAATAAACATTATTTACACCCTTTAGGCACACTCTTAAATGTGTTTATTTCAGTAATATTATATTATCTGCAAAAAATATACTTAAATATATAAAAATATACTTTTAAGATTTTAAGTGGGCACATTCAATAAAATTAAGCACACTTCTTTTTCACAAGGATGCTCTTTTCCACATAGTATGGTGATTATATAACAGCTTTGTGCATGCCCATTTTTTGTCCGTCTGCAATTGAACTTTTAAAGTGCATGCGAATGCTCTTAGTGTGAAAGCAGAATGCAAGTCTATTGATGCAGTTATACTACATTGCTGCTTACACACGCGAAACAGGGTCCACATGCCAGCAGGAAGCCCTGCATTTCAATTCAAGCATACAGTAGGAGATGAACATGTAGGGCTAGAAGCCCAAGGGCGTTACCAAGATGGTCATCGAGTGAACTGACAAGCTTAAAAAAGACTTTGGTTAAGAATTCCTCAGAGGTTGAATGGACTGGAAAGAATGTAAAAGGAAAGACAGGTTTTGTTATTATATCCTCCTCTTCTGTCTCTGTCACTGTCTGTCTCTCTCTCTTATTGATTATCCCAGAAAAAGGGAGAGGTCACTGGCTACACATTTGACTTTTTCCCTCGTCTTCTTGTCCATTGACCTCCATTTGTCTTTGTCTCGCCATGCTCCCTCTGTTTCCTGATCTTCCACCCATCCATTCACTCAGCCCCTCTTTTCTGACTCTTTGTCCTTCATTTGACTCTTATAAATCAATCAATCCCATTTTCCTTTTTATCCTAGTAACAGTAAGCGTGGCTGAATTGCCTACAGCCATGTGCAAGGTTGAAAAAACTGAAACGGAGCATCAGAGAGAATGAGAGAGCAGGACAAAGCATTTACTTACCTTGCAAATCTTATTAAGAGAGGGGATTGAATTATAATGTATTATTTCATTTGATTAGTGCATTTCAAAGCAGCTAATTAAGCATGGAAAAATAGCATTAGCAAGGACAAATTTTCGACTATATGTGTGTGATCACTACTTTCTAATGAGGTCAGCAGCATTTTGAGATGATGTTAAAAAGGACAAAAAGGAACAGTGATAAAACTAGATTTCCGTTTCCTAAAAGAAAAACGAGTACATAAAAAGCAGCCTGAGAATAATGTTTTAGGTAAGTCAAGTTTAATTGAATGCTTTCTTTGTGAAAGCAATGGAAAATTATTCAGTCTGGTCCACACAAACTTCTGTTTTGCTGACTGTGAAAAGAGTTTTGACTTTAGTTCCCATCAAAAAAAAAATAAAAAAAAATAACTGTAATCACCAAGATACAACTGTATGATCTTTTGACAATCAGTCAAAAGCCAACGATGTAAGATACACGTTTCAAATCACTCGTGTTGCTGAATTATGTATGTTACCATAAATCAGGCTACAGATGTCATCATGTTAGAAAATGGAATTACATTAACTTACTTTGGTAATTGAAAGGGTGACTTACAGTAATTTGACAGCCCCATGGTAAGGCATCGGTTTACAGTATCACATGACGTACTGTAAAGCAAAATGTCTGCATCCAATAAAACAGTTACCTGCTATCTGTTGGGTTTCCATGTTTTATGGGGACTTTCCATAGACATTATGATTTTTATACTGTACAAACTGTTTATTATATTACCTACTTATCACAGAAAACTTTCTGCATTTTTACATTTTCAAAAAACATCACCAAAAAATGCCCCCACAATAAAAGGATTTCGAATATTGTCATATTTGTAGGGACTTTAGATTTGGTTGCCTGACTTACAGAATCTATTTACCAAATTAATTATTAATTAACCATTAAGATTATTTGGATTAAATGATAGAAAAAATGATTAACCTCAATGAGAAGAGATGCAATTGAAAAATTGGTTCGGTAACACTTTATTTCGATGCTCCACTTTAGACATTCTGCTAAATACAAGTAACTTTGCAACTACATGTCAACTACCAGTCATTAGAGTATTAGTAGACTGTCTGCTTAATATCTGCAAACTCTTTATTTCGATGCTCCACCAACAGACATTCTACTGACTAAGTAACTTTGCAACTACGTGTCAACTTAATCTACTAACCTGAACCCTAACCTTACAGTCTACTAATACTCTAATGACTGGTAGTTGATGTAGTTGACAAGTTGCTTATAATTAGTAAAATGTCTAAAGTGGACTATCAAATAAAGTTTAACCATTGGTACAACTTTATTTGTCTTTACTAAATCATACCACCAAACCTGTTATAACCATACCAGTATTCCACCTCAGTGGCAGCAAAAATGTTTTGCAATACAACAACACTATGGGCCCTATTTTAACGATCTAAGTGCACGGTCTATTAGCGCACAGCGCATGTGAACTTAGGGTGTGTACGAATCCACTTTTGCTAGTTTAACGACAGGAAAAATGGTTGGCGCATCCGCCGCATGGTCTAAAAGGGTTGTCCCAATTCTCTTAATTAGTAATGGGTGTGTTTTGGGCGTAACGTGCAATAAACCAATCAGAGTCTCATCTCCCATTCCCTTTAAAAGCCTGTTGCGCTCGCGCCATGGCAGATTCGCTATTTACGTGACAGAATTTGCAAGCGGAAAGACTGAGTGCTTCTCCAGAGAGGAAACGAAGTTTTAAAGCACGCAAGCAGATCATCTACGGGACAAGCCGGATTCCATCATATCTTTATAATAATAATAATTCGTTACATTTATATAGCGCTTTTCTAGGTACTCAAAGCGCTTTACAAGGAAGGGGGGAATCTCCTCAACCACCACCGATGTGCAGCATCCACTTGGATGATGCGACGGCAGCCATATTGCGCCAGAACGCCCACCACACACCAGCTTACTGGTGGAGAGGAGACAGTGATGAAGCCAATCAGTGTATTATTTATGTACCCAATAATAATATTTTACATTGTAATCCTTTTTATTTTTAATATTTGGCATGTTTGTGTGCTGCTGTGCGTCCCTGTGTGTGTAATAAGCAGATAATAAGTGTAATAAGTAGATGCAATAACCTATAAAGAGGTGCATATTACTACCACGCTCTTTAAATAACAAAAAAAATATTGCTCCATTGACTTTAGACCAAGTTTCAGTTGGTCAATGGCGCAGTCTTTTTCAGTTAGCTCAATAGCAACGCACCAACAAATGGGCGCAAATGCATTTGCTATTTAAACAACGTGGCGCTGGACGTGAAAATGATAACTGCGTCGGGCTGAAACTAGCAAAACACACTTGCGTCTCGCCTGGTGCCGCATTGCGCCGGGTGTATAACAATAAGTGAATTGTTCCAAACAATTATTTTGTACTAGTAGTTTAATTGTAAGAATCGTTCAATCATAATAGCTTCATGAAAGGCAGTTACTGTGATTGAAATATTTACACTGTAGATGAAACACTTGTTATGTGCAGTGAAAGGGAATCTTTTTATGTTTTGTACTAACATAATGATGAAATGTTAGAGAAAAAAAGGGCCTTTTTATTATAGGCTTATATAGCCTACCTTACATGCATAATTGACATAAAATCCATAATGTTTTTAATAATATTTATTATTCAGTGTGTTATCAAAAGATATGAGGCCATGAGGTTTTGTGCTAGAATGGTTGAGGTTTTGTGCTTGTGCTTAAAGATCTGTTGAACCTACTAAAAGTTTTGACAGGCTTGTGAAAACAGTACCAAAGCAACAACAAAAAAAACTGTAATGCAATTGTGAGGCTGAAAATTAAAACAAATAGTAGCTAGTGTTTACCAAGAACATCGCTATATGCAATATCACACGTACAAGACTGTTTTGCATATGTAGGCACAAGGATAATGCTAATCACAACAATCCAGGTATACAAAGCAACAGCATGATTGGTTTTCCCTCAGTTGAAACATACTCCCGATAACAAGAGATGTGGCCTCTTGGTAGTTGGTGCACTGTAAGCACAAGGAAATCTAATCTAATCTCTCATCTTGAAAACACACTAATGCAACACAGATACAAACGCACACACACACACGTGCTTTTATCAACAAACACACAATCTCTGCTTGTTTCTAAAGCCTATTGCGTTTTTTTGTGATTTAGTATTGACCCTTTCTCCCTTGTGACACACACACACACACACACACACACACACACACACACACACATTCTCCGCTTTGATTTAATGTTGATCTCCTTCTCGCTGGCACACACGAGCCATTAATTACACGAACCAGTGCCTTAATCCTACGACTATTCCCACACGGACACAGCTGTCTGGACATTGCTGCAGATGGAATAAATCAATCAAATATCACTCCAATAGAGTCTCTCTCTCTCTCTCTCACTCTCACTCTCTCTCTCTCTCTCTCTCTCTCTCTCTCTCTCTCTCTCTCTCTCTCTCTCTCTCTCTCTCTCTCTCTCTCTCTCTCTCTCTCTCTCTCTCTCTCTCGCTGAAGATGTCCTTTTTAACATTTCCCATCTTTTCTCCTTACCCTTGTGTTACAACCCCTGGCTCAAGGGGAAGCAACAAAACGAGGGACACAAAAATGAAAATAGTCTTTTTAATGGAGCGTCTGAACCACAGTGACAGGTGTAACCAATGGACTGCAGATTGAAGTAATTTGTGGGCGGGGCAAAAAATCACAAAATTCCCGAAACCAAGCCACAGTCGTCGTTACACTTGGCCTCCTGCATCAGTTCTACACCAGGGGCACGTTCAAGCTCAAACCGGTGCGCAACATTTTGCTACGGTTTCCGGGTTGAACGACATGTTTCCTGGAAACGGTGTGCAACGGGGTTTGAGATGCGTTTTCTCTTGTTTGGTGGGTGTGTCAAAAATGTCAGCCCAATCAGCAGCAATATGTAAATAAATTTTAAGTGTGTTAAGTGTTAAACATGTAATTAAAACGGCATTTTCCAAAATTTGGGCAAAAATCACTAAACCATGTCAAATTATCCATGTTATCCCCATGAATGAAAATTAGAAATGTGGGTCTTTTATAAGGTGAACTTTACATAACAATTTTTTTTTCTTTTTTTATAAAAAACTATTTAAATTTTTTTTTTTTTTTTTATATACATTTTGTGGAGTAAAAATGTCCAAATGTGGAGTAAAATCATTGATAAACTGAGTAAAATTACATTTGTTTAAAAATATATTGCTTGACCCCAAACAGCCCGACTGTAAACCGCAAACGAACAGCGCACAAGGGTTAAAGTGGTGGAACATAGTGCAGAACAAAGTGCAGCCGTAACAGGGCATTATGTATCGAAAAGTTTAATGAAAATAAATTAATACAAATAAATAGAATGAAGAAAAAAAAATCTATATAACAAAAACAAAAAAATCACAAAATGGCAAATAACAAAAATAACAGTACATGTACAGTACAGTACAGTACAGTAGAGATGTCATTTAAAGGGTTAAGTTATGTTTATGCACTAACAAGACCAATAACCTTGATTTATTAACCTATATGTACTTACAAGGCATTTGCCCACCGGCAACTATAGTTGCCACTTGGACTTTTGACTAAGTATACAAAAAATATAGATTTCTTATAAGATTTGTTTTGTTTGGATGATTCTAGAGACCTTCATGATTATGTAGATATATATATGTCAACAAAAAAATACTTATTAGTAACATGAAAATGACCTATACACTGCGGAAACTATAGTTGCCGGTGGGCTTAAATGGGTTAAGTGTTTGATACAATATACTTTCATACTGAAGTAGAATACGGGTAAGGTTCGGGACAGATTGCATGGTACGGTTAAGGTGGGTAACACTTTATTTTACAGTGTCCTTGTTACATATGTTACATGTACTTACCATAGCAATAACAGTAAATTATGCATAACATGCAACTAAACCAAATCCTAATCCTACCCTAACCCTATAGTAAGTACATGTAGTTAATTAAGATTACTCAGTACTTAAATGTATAATTACACTGTAACAATGACACCATTAAATAAAGTGTAACCGTAAGGTGTAAGAGAAGGTTGTACAGTGTAATTACATTTGTAATTAAAGCTGTAATTACATGGTATTGTTCTAAATGCAAGTAGGACACAAAAACATGTGCACTATAAGTGCATTGAATCAAATTATGAATTCCTTTGCCTTTTTGCCACCCTTTTAAAATGATGGAAAAAAGGTACAAATTAATGGTGAAACCTACAGAAATCATCAAGTCTGTTTTCACCCACTATATTTGTTTTTAGTTTTCAAATAACTCAATATAAATATTAATAATAATGCTAATTGTTATCCAGTATAATATGAGGATGTATACAGTTAAAAAAGAAAAGAAAGAACAGTCCTATGTCTGTATGTGATAAAGCTGCTCACTCTTGAAACAGAGCCAATGATTTTTTTTCTGCATGATTATGTGATTGTGCACTGCTCTCTTTAGCATGCTACCAGTCTTTCCTCCTCATATACACGTTTATCTCACACTCTACTCGTCTATCTCTCACAGCCGTCCTCAGCGTGCTGCACTTCCTTTCCTTTTGGCAGGGCCTCCCTCATTTCTCTCTTCATGCTGTCGTTTTTCTGCAGGCAATCTAGCTGTGCACTGGGCTGTGAAAGACTCTCTCTCTCTCACACACACACACGCACACACACACACACACACACACACACACACACACACACACGCACACAGACACGCACGCACGCACGCACGCACGCACACACACACACTCAGTTGAACATAAATGCACATTAAATACACACTCAAGACACAAACATACTGACGTATACAGCCTCTCAACACCTTTCAGTGCAGCTATTTGGCACATGTGAAATGTTTTACAAGTAAGTGTCTCTATCAGCTGAGACATGATTTTTCATAGCCACACACACACACACACACACACACAGTACAAACTGTATATTCGATCCCTTAACCCTGCTCCTAAACCTACCCATCACAGAAAACATTCTGCATTTTTACATAAAAATATCATAAAAAATAAATAAATAAAGCAGTTATTAGCAGTTTTGGGGACCAAAAAATGTCCCCACAATGTAGGGAATACCTAAACCACACACACACACCTGTATTTTGGGTTTTCAACTTTAATTTCCCATTCCATAGGACCGTTTAAAATGGCAAAAGGTGAATAAAAATGATGACAATTTAAAGTTGTGTTTGCTTACTGGTTTAAGTCAAACATTCTCATCCAAGTCTACATGATATTCTGGTCTCTCTATAGCCTGGACCCCTCCTTCAAAGTCTAAGAAGATAGAAAAGTAGCATTGCACTTTGTATTGCGATCATATTTACCATTAAAATCTAGTCATTTCAATCGGAATTTCTGACACAGACACACACACACACACACACACACACAAAGTAAGCTGTGCTTCATACAGCTCTAGTATTGGCAACAGACAATGGACTTTAATGTGACTGCACCTTTACGCTAATTATGAGTCTTAGCAAGCATCATGTAAAAAAATGACCCTAATCCTTCTGGTATATTTCTACAAAGACTTTAATTACGAGTAGCATGAGTTCACTGGAGCAGGTTTGTGTTGTTTTGATGATCCTGGCGCAGTGGGTTTACCTCCCAGCTCTGATTTCACAGCTCCTCTGCTGTTAACAGTCTCTTCTCTCCTCAGTCTGTCACTCCCAATCACTTCAGTGTGAACAGGACACACACACACACACACTGAGAGAGACGTTTCTGCGGACAGAATCTTTAGAGAGAAAAGTGGTGCGGAAGGACTGTGAATGGCAGGTTTTTAGTGGTGTTTGCTAAGGCAACCCGTATTCTTGTGACTCGTCCTGCAGTGTTTGAGGCTGAAGGCATGAATGATACCATACCTCAAACCATGCAGCTTGTTGAGGAAAGAGCAATCACTTTTATAAACGTTCAGACTCGATGTCTTTTGCCTGGTGGATGATAAACAGACAAAAACAGTCTGTTATGCTGCTTAATATTGGAAACTGTTATTTGTTATCATATAATTTTAATTGAAAGTCCAATCATGAACACACTGGTTTGTAGTGCAACATTTTAATTTTTTTGTTAATTCTTCTGGTTATTTACCTATTTAGCAGCTGATGAATCTGAAGGCCCACACATTCACAGAAAATAGCTTATTTCTGTGTTGCAAAATAAGGATAACGAGAGTTTGAGGTGGGTTCTTGTGATAGTAAGAACCTCAGATCAGTGTCAAAGCACATTTGCTAACCACTAGGCCAAGACTAAACGGCAGATTTACTTGTGACACTTCACTTGGCAAACATCCCCATGTCAGCATTTATAACTCTGATATGGTGAAAGCTGGATTTCCTGCCAAGCGACTCTTGAAATTTAAAAACATACACTGATTGCATAATTATAGCTTTGAATGCATTTCAAAATAGCCTATATGATTTGTAGATGTTAAATCACCAAATCAGGTTTATAATGTGTGTTGAGTATATTATAAATATATATCAGCCAAAAAAAATAACACAAGGTTCATGTCAAAATGTAATCCCAAGACTTCTATTGTTACAGTGTGGGAACAAACAAATGGGGGGAAAAAAACACACACACACAATGACGCTTGATTTTCCATTCATGTTATTCCAGTGTAGAAAACAATGGTGCAACGATATAAGATGCAATAACAGGATGCTTCGCGATTGCTATATTCATATATCATTGTATTTACAAATGACTGTAAAATGTTTAAAAAAACACTTCCAAAGCACACAGTAGTAGCATTTTATTATTTTGTTTGTGTCTTGGCTTAAGCATAATGTGTGTGTGTAAACACATGGTGACAATTATATAATTAAATATAAGTTGAATTATTTAAATACGGTCCTGTGTGTACACATGCACACACACGCATACAGATACAACCACATAAATAGTGGAACTGGGGAAAATCCAGACCTGCATTTTTATTATTATTATGGTATTATTATTATTTATAAATGCTGTGATTGCCATCTGCTGTAAGTTACTTGTAACTACAGTTAGCTGCAGATATTAGGCTATATGAAGTGGTGAAGATGAGTGTGGTAGAAAGAAAGAAAGAAAGAAAGAAAGAAAGAAAGAAAGAAAGAAAGAAAGAAAGAAAGAAAGAAAGAAAGAAAGAAAGAAAGAAAGAAAGAAAGAAAGAAAGAAAGAAATTCTGTCATAGTTGCATAGTAGCAAGAACTAGTTTGACTGAGTATCAGTTAACCAAAGGGCAATCTTACTTTTCCAACTCGAATTAAACAGATCTAACTTTTTATGTAGACTAAAATTTAAGACTAGTCTAAGAAGTTTTTGCAACTGGCCCCGTTCAAAAAATGTTTTAGGAGAAACATGTACAATTTTAAATTCTTACTAATATTATAAATACTGAAACTATTATTTAAATAGCATTATACATATCAGATTATCAAGGGTTAAGTTTAGATTTATCTTCAGTGCCCAGCGTTGTATATGCAGCGCATATTCCAAACAAGTGTAAGATGTTTAGTCTAAGATAAACCCTTTCTTTTTAACAAATGTAATACTAGTGTACTGCTGACATATGTAATAGTACTAACAATGAGGCCCTTGGTTTCACATTTTCACGGCGAATATCAAAGCATCAAAGAAGTAACTGACCCTGTACAGTGGTACTAGATTCCAGAGGCCTCAATGTGTCATATAGCAGATTAGATCAAATTGACCGTTCGCAAAGACCCGCCCGCTATAGTTACTGTTGCTATGTCCGACAAGCCACGCCGCTCTCATGCCTCACTATGTTGACTGGATGTTGGATGGCGGATTATGATTGATCAGATCGCCTGTCAATCAAACTCCCTGCGAAGGGTCAATTGAATTACTGCACCCAAGTTTCTTTGTGAAAGAGAGATTGTCACAACAAAGTCAACTCCAGAGCTTCTGGTGGGTAATCCTGAAGTCAGAATCCAAGCAATCCAAGTTTATGGGTGACAGACAGGCAGGAGGTCAGACAGACAAAATGTGTTGACAGACACTAAGTATAGTGTAGGCAGGCACTGAGTATAGTGTAGACAGACACTGAGTATAGTGTAGACAGACATTGAGTATAGACACTGAGTATAATGTAGACTGGCACTGAGTATAGTGTAGACAGACACTGAGTATAGTGTAGACACTGAGTATAGTGTAGACACTGAGTATAGTGTAGACAGACACTGAGTATAGTGTAGACACTGAGTATAGTGTAGACAGACACTGAGTATAGTGTAGACAGACATTGAGTATAGACACTGAGTATAGTGTAGACTGGCACTGAGTATAGTGTAGACAGACACTGAGTATAGTGTAGACACTGAGTATAGTGTAGACACTGAGTATAGTGTAGACAGCCACTGAGTATAGTGTAGACAGACACTGAGTATAGTGTAGACAGACACTGAGTATAGTGTAGACTGGCACTGAGTATAGTGTAGACAGACACTGAGTATAGTGTAGACAGTCACTGAGTATAGTGTAGACACTGAGAATAGTGTAGACAGACACTGAGTATAGTGTAGACAGCCACTGAGTATAGTGTAGACAGACACTGAGTATAGTGTAGACACTGAGTATAGTGTAGACAGCCACTGAGTATAGTGTAGACAGACACTGAGTATAGTGTAGACAGCCACTGAGTATAGTGTAGACTGGCACTGAGTATAGTGTAGACTGACACTGAGTATAGTGTAGACACTGAGTATAGTGTAGACAGCCACTGAGTATAGTGTAGACAGACACTGAGTATAGTGTAGACAGTCACTGAGTATAGTGTAGACACTGAGAATAGTGTAGACAGACACTGAGTATAGTGTAGACAGCCACTGAGTATAGTGTAGACAGACACTGAGTATAGTGTAGACACTGAGTATAGTGTAGACACTGAGTATAGTGTAGACAGCCACTGAGTATAGTGTAGACAGACACTGAGTATAGTGTAGACTGGCACTGAGTATAGTGTAGACTGACACTGAGTATAGTGTAGACACTGAGTATAGTGTAGACAGGCACTGAGTATAGTGTAGACAGACACTGAGTAGTGTAGACAGGCACTGAGTATGGTGTAGACAGACAGACACTGAGTATAGTGTAGACACTGGGTATAGTGTAGACAGCCACTGAGTAGTGTAGACAGGCACTGAGTATAGTGTAGACAGGCACTGAGTATAGTGTAGACAGGCACTGAGTATAGTGTAGACAGGCACTGAGTATAGTGTAGACAGGCACTGAGTATAGTGTAGACAGACACTGAGTAGTGTAGACAGGCACTGAGTATAGTGTAGACAGACACTGGGTATAGTGTAGACGGAGGCACTGAGTAGAGTGTAGACAGACACTGAGTATAGTGTAGACAGTCACTGAGTATAGTGTAGACAGACACTGAGTATAGTGTAGACAGAGGCACTGATTATAGTGTAGACAGGCACTGAGTATAGTGTAGACAGATAATGTAGACAGAGGCACTGAGTATAGTGTAGACAGGCACTGAGTATAGTGTAGACAGATAATGTAGACAGAGGCACTGAGTATAGTGTAGACAGGCACTGAGTCTACACTGAGTATAGTGTAGACAGAGGCACTGAGTATAGTGTAGACAGGCACTGAGTATAGTGTAGACAGACACTGAGTATAGTGTAGACAGACTGAGTATAGTGTAGACAGACACTGAGTATAGTGTAGACACTGAGGATAGTGTAGACAGGCACTGAGTATAGTGTAGACAGGCACTGAGTATAGTGTAGACAGAGGCACTGAGTATAGTGTAGACAGGCACTGAGTAGTGTAGACAGGCACTGAGTATAGTGTAGACAGACACTGAGTATAGTGTAGACAGACAGAGTGTAGACAGGCACTGAGTATAGTGTAGACAGAGGCACTGAGTGTAGTGTAGACAGGCACTGAGTATAGTGTAGACAGAGGCACTGAGTATAGTGTAGACAGACACTGAGTATAGTGTAGACAGAGGCACTGAGTATAGTGTAGACAGGCACACACTGAGTATAGTGTAGACAGGCACTGAGTATAGTGTAGACAGGCACTGAGTATAGTGTAGACAGACACTGAGTATAGTGTAGACAGAGGCACTGAGTATAGTGTAGACAGAGGCACTGAGTATAGTGTAGAGTATAGTGTAGACAGACCCTGAGTATAGTGTAGACACTGAGTATAGTGTAGACACTGAGTATAGTGTAGACAGCCACTGAGTATATAGTGTATACTGTAGTATAGTGTAGTATATACTACACTACACTATATACTACACTATATAGACAGAGGCACTGAGTATAGTGTAGACAGACACTGAGTATAGTGTAGACAGAGGCACTGAGTATAGTGTAGACAGACACTGAGTATAGTGTAGACAGACACTGAGTATAGTGTACACAGACTGATTCCACTGTATTGATTACTGCCTGAGTATGCAGTGCTGAAACTGATGAAACTGTGTGAAGTGCCTGTGAATGAAAGCTGCTCTTTAATCATCCACACTAATAGATGCATGTGTTTAAGTGTGTGTGTGTGTGTGTGTGTGTGTGTGTGTGTGTGTGTGTGTGTGTGTGTGTGTGTGTGTGTGTGCAGGGGGAGGGGGGATGAGGTATTCCCTATGTTACTGGGACAAAATGTCCCCACATTTTTTGGTCCCCATGAGGAAAACTGCTTATAATCATAATATGTGATGCTTTTTTAAAATGTAAAAGTGCAGAAATCTTTCTGTAAGGGTTGTTTAGGGGTAGGTTTGGGGTTAGGGTATAGAATACACAGTTTGTACAGTATTAAACAAATCATTATGTCTATAGAAGGTCCATATAAAACATGAAAACCCAACATGTGTGTGTATGTGCAGTGTTCATGTAATCCCTACGTGACGCTAAACACCGCAGTCTCTAGCAATCGTCATTAATCGTAATTATCTATCAATATTCCTAATATGAAAATGTTGCCTCCCATTATTACACTTTTTTTCATTACACGTTGCCCCAGGAACACATTAATATGCAAATTAGAAACAGTGTTCACAATGATACATTGTAGTGAATAGGACTACCTACCCATTTATTTCCATTTTACCCACATGATGCATAAAGTAAAATTGTATATCATTTAATTCTGTTATATCTTTCAGATGACATAGCATAACATATGAATAAAACACATTTATATATATATGAATTATGAAGTATTATTTTTTCATCTATGTGTTTCATATGCTCTAAACAATATATTAAAAACACATGAAAAAAAAAATACTAAATGAAAAAAACTTTTTTTCTGTGTCTCTGGAGGATATAGAAACGAAGAGAATTCTAGAACAGCTCGGGAACATTCAGCATTACTTTTCTCATCAACCTCAGTGCTCGTGTCTCCAATAATCAACCGTTAATCCAATCAGAGACGGCGGCGCTGATACTACGGTTAGAAAAGTAACACTCTTAATTTCTACTTCTCAAATGTCTCTTTCATTCGGTTGCCAAGCATTCCGCATCGATTCGTAACATATGTGCCAGAATTTTCTGAAGACTGATTTTGCTTCATAAGTACAAATTTCATCTTTTGTGTGATATAAATATGAATTAATGCACAAATTACAATAAGTAAGAATATGTGCCTACGCCGTACGAATAGTTTGTATAATGTAATTTACTTTCAATTATTATGTGTATCATGAGACATTACATAAAACGCATAAAACTGATGGGGTTAAACTACAATACCTGGCAACCCATCTCCCGGCTACATTGATAATAGGCAGAGAGGCGGAGCGACGCTAGTGTCTTGGTAGATTCTGGAACCTCATGCCCACTATGGAGAAAGTAAGTAACTTGTATAGAACAGCCTGTATTATATATTATAAAGAAAATGGTGACTTTTTAAATCATTGTGCAAAATAAACTGGCAAAAATGTAATAAGTGTTTTGCTTATTTTAAAGACGTACTCAGTGTAGCTCAATATACACCGCATCAATGATAGTAATGGCTAGTTGGCTAACAACGCGTTAGCAGCTGGATGTGTCACGCTGTGCTTTAACCTGCGACCTCTGCGAACGATTCTTCTGCAATGGTTATCTTAAAGAAGTCGATCATTATAAATACAGATCTGTTCTGTGTGAATTATGCGGTTTTATTCATCTGGTCGATCTCCTCCATCAGTTAGCAAGTTAGCATAAGCTCATGTCAGATCTAGAGACTTCTGTGTGTGTGAAGGGCGGAACGACATTTCATTCAGATACTCGTGCTAAGACTAAACTGATGGCGTTTCTTATCTTTTCTTTTAAATGATATTAAATGGCATTCCAATCAAAGTTAGAAATATGTATAGCATTGTGAAGTCTCCATAATTCGGCAAACGTTCTAATAATAGGATTAGCTGCTATATCATAACTAATTAAAACGAGTTGTTTTTAATGTGCTTAAAAGGACAGTTCACCTCAAAATGTAAATTCTGCTATCATTTACTCACCCTCAAGTTGTTCGAAACCTGTATGAATTATTTCTTCTGCTGAACACAAAATAAGATATTTTGAAGAATGTTGGTCACCCATTGACTTCCGTAGTAGGTAAAAATAAATACTATTGAAGTCAATAGGAGCTGTCAACTGTCTGGTTATCAACGTTCTTTAAAATATATTTTGCGTTCAGCTGAGTGAAAAAACTCATACAGGTTTGGAACAACTTGAGGGTGAGACAATTTTCATTTTTGGGTGAACTATCCCTTTAAGAATTTTTTTTTAAAAAAGTCCTGTTTTCCCATAGGGTCTTTTTTCATTCACTTGGTATTATGCAATTCTTATTGGTCCCTTTTAAATAATTTAAGCTTAAAAGAGAGGAGCAAAGTGGGAGAATTGCCTCAGCTGTTACTGTCGTTTTATATCAGATTTCAACAACAGATGCTGCACTCCTGAATGTGTCATCTCACACAGGTCACTGTTTCTAAGAGCTTCCATTTAAAACATCGTAGTTTAGGTCGTTTAAAAACCAACACACTCTTAGGAAGGTTTGCTCCAGCCGTTAACAAGTTCACACTAGAGTCTTAGTAACTACTAGCTAGTTTGTAACTAACTCTGTACTTTATTTGGTTGCACCATTTGTTTTTAAAGTCACCATAAAATCAAACTTTACAATTCTTTTTTTTTTTTATCAAATGTTTCATTATTTACCTGTCACTCACATGAGTTTGACCAATAGCAAATTACATCAATCCAATAAATTCCCGATGGATAAAATCAAGTCCCGCCCTACATTTTTGTCCTCAGGCAATTTCACTCATATACACACTTTATGCACCAGAGAAACGAGCGCAGCTGTCTTTGGAATTTTGTCTTTGAACTTCCGTTTTTGTGGTGGCTCTGTATATTTCTATGGCATTGCTGTCAAAGAGCAATTAGCTGGTGAAGTGGATTTAATTGAAGAGTTTACAAAAGTTATCATGAGCATTGCAATGTTTGAGGCGGATGGCATAACAAATGTCAGTAGACTGGGGAGATTTTAAAACGAGCGGTTCATTCATAAATCTGTAAAATCTTACCTTCATGCTGTGGAAATACAAACCCTGAAGACTGAACACAAGGAGCGCAGTGCTGAAAAGGGGCGGGGCTACATAAGGTCTATACATTACAATAGTGAATAAAAAAACTTCTGTTTCATGCTGACTTTAAGACAGAACAAAGCTAGCAGGCCGTGAGCTCTCCGTAAAGTAATGCGTAGTGGCATAACATGTTTACCTTCAATGAATTACCCCGGAATTGTTTTCAGTTTATCCATGATACTTTTGCCATCTAACAGTAAAACATTTTCCATTGAAAAACGATACTACAAGTATTATATGTAAATAACTTCCAGAAACTGTACTTGAAGTTAACAAGGATTAGTAAAGAAATACTGATACAAAAACAAAAAGTGACATTGATTATGATGATTTTATTTATTTTATTTTTTACATTCACACTTATAGTAAAAGTAACGAAGTAAAAGTGCTCTCTTAACATGTAAATGTCAACATTATCAAGTGCTTATTGATGCAATTCAGTCAACCTGCTATTTTATATCAGAGGCTTCCATAATCATTTAGTTGTTATTTAATCAGTTTAACCAGAATCAGTTATTTAGTGTTACATTACAACAAAATTTAGTATTGCATAAGTTGCAACTTGAGCACAGCTGGTGCTGCTTGCATGTTTCTAGTTAAATTAAGTGCTAAATGCCTCTGCTGTTCTTATCCTGACGTATTAAAAAAACTTGATTAAATGTAAATTTTTACTTTTTATCCATCCTTGTCTCTAGGTATCACAACTGAAAGATCAAGGTAACAAAGCGCTGAGCGCAGGAAATGTTGAGGAGGCGGTTAAGTGCTACACAGAGGCCCTGGCCTTAGACCCTTCCAATCACGTCCTCTTCAGCAACCGCTCCGCCGCCTATGCCAAGAAGGGTGATTATGATAATGCCCTGAAAGATGCCTGCCAAACCATAAAGATCAAGCCGGACTGGGGCAAGGTGAGTTTTTGTGGGGGGGGGGGGGTTTGGTCTATTTTTCCATGATGGATTGCCATTTCTACTTTACTTCCAGAGCCATTCTTCATTTTCCATATGTTGTATTCTGTCTTTTCAAGGGTTACTCGAGAAAAGCTGCTGCTTTGGAGTTTCTTGGGCGACTAGAGGATGCCAAAGCGACCTATCAGGAGGGGTTACGTCAAGAGCCGTCCAATCAGCAGCTCAAGGAGGGACTTCAGAACATGGAAGCACGGTTAGCAGGTAAAGAATGTTTTTATTCTTTTGCCATCATTTTAGAAGAACTGCCAAAAAGAGTTTTTCCTGCATTAAAAATATTTTGCTGGCTGCCAAAAATTTATTTGAAAATTTAATGTGATGTTACCGCCTGTTCTGCAGGACCGGTACCCAGGGCAGTGCGATTTAATCATAATTGATTTTCGATTTTGACTTCCAACCATTATGAAAACAAGATAATCGAGTTAAATCGATTATTGTGCCGCTGCCTCATTCCGTCCAGCGCACTATCCTAAACAGCGGTGTGCTTTCGTTCCTCCCTAATAGCATTGTAAAAGTATTGTAAAATGCAGTCTACTGTTGCTAATTTACGGGACGTGTTTGATATTAAACTGTTATTAAAAGAGCATTTAGCCGCAAAATAGGCACAAGGGTCTAGGTGGCTTTCAGTATGCGTGCTCCAAGTCGGAGCCTAACGCGGATGAGAGATATTGGCTTCGGAAAAATGTCAAAATGCCTTTTTGGAGAGTATTTGCGTAAATGCATTGGGTTAAATGTCTTTAAAGGAATAGTTCACTTAAAAATGAAAATTCTGTCATAATTTACTCACCCACAAGTTGTTTCAATTTCTGTCTTCTGCTGATCACAAAAAATACATATTTTGAAGAATGTCAGTAACCAGACAGTTGATGGACCCCATTGACTTCCATAGGTGTTTTTACTATCAACATCAACTGTCTGGTTACTGACATTCTTCAAAATATCTTATTCTTCAAAATAACCTTTGTGTTCAGCAGAAGAAAGAAATTCATACAGGTTTGAAACAACTTGAGGGATGAACTATTATTATTACTATTTAAGTGAACTATTCCTATTCCAAGTAAATGTACACAGTTGACTAAAAACGCATTTGTAACAGTATATTGGATCTGTGCATTTAAAGTGACAGCAGCCTAATATACCTCCTGCAGTCTCACATTAATGATAGTCAAACAACAATTGGCAAAAGAAAATCACTCACTTATCTTGACTGAATAACTTAAGTAGCTTTAATGAGGATTAATCTATATTTAATGTGCACAGTGCCATGCAAGACAATGCAGTGTTATTTTGCATTTGATTATTCCACTTTTTGTTGTAGGGTATTACCTATCTGAATAAAAACCACTGTTAGTACAACTTCCTGAAAAACTTAAAACTGTTTATTTAATTTGTAATTAGTTTCTTTGTTTTTATTGTATGGCTGACAGTTTAATTGTCTTATGGTAATTATTTTAGGACCTTTTTCTTACATTAGGTAACCTAGTATTAGTTTTTGCTGAAGTATCGATAATTGTGGAATTTCACTGATATTTAAAATGACTCCTATCGTAAAATAAGACTTGATAATATTGGCCAGCAATTTTTTTTGCCCCTACTCTCTGACCCCCTGAAGGCCGCTGTGTAATTCACACCCTGACTAAGACATATTGGGGGACGCATTTAAATAATCCTATAAATGCATCTAAAAAACGCAGAATCGAATTAATTTTAAGGTGAATCGTCTCAAATCGAATCGTTCTGAATTTGCAAAAATCGTTCTCGAATCGAAAACCTATGAATCGCGAATCGAATCAATTCACTGTCTGTCTACCCAAAGATTCACAGCTCTACTAACTGATTTTTGTATTTTTTTTTTTGTCTTGTTCAAGTCAAAATATTCACTCTCAGTCTGAATAAGCCTTAAAGCACATATACCTTTGAAACTGGTGTACTTTAAGCCTCTTAAGCCTCTTTGGGTAAAAAAAGAAAAGCCTAGTAGGTTTCCACTAGGTCTTTTTTAGTAC
Source organism: Rutilus rutilus (assembly GCF_951802725.1). Classification (NCBI taxonomy): domain Eukaryota; kingdom Metazoa; phylum Chordata; class Actinopteri; order Cypriniformes; family Leuciscidae; genus Rutilus; species Rutilus rutilus. The sequence goes on from NC_140221.1 coordinate 5,558,726, forward strand.
CTTTTTTTAATACCTTTTTTTTTTCTAAGATTAAATGGTTATTTGTAGTGTGTGTGTGGTGGAGCATGGCAAGAAATGGATGGATAAATCCTCAAATTTACTGTGACTAATGTCGTCATGTACTTTTCAGAGAAGAAGATGATGAACCCATTTTCCATTCCCAACTTATATGAAAAGCTGGAGGGTGACTCTCGAACCCGAGCGCTGCTGTCTGACCCCAGCTACAGGGAGTTGCTGGAGCAGCTCAGGAACAAGCCCTCAGAGCTTGGCACGTAGGTGCTCTTTGTACCTTTCCGCTGCTCGCTTTCTCTGCGTCTGTCTTAGCAGAATGTATAGTTATGCCGGGGCCACACCAAAAGATATTTAAAATCTTATAAGATTTTCAAAATGTGAGAGACCACAAACATGAGGACAGATAAGCCTAGATTTAACAGTTTTGCTCCAAGAGTGTGTGGTGTGCCGCGATGTGAAGAAGACAATACACCACACATGAAGAGATTTTCAGTCCCGACTGTGAAAATGGGAAATCTCGCAAAATCTCTCGAGACTTCAGAATAAACATTTCGGACTATAGGCAGTAAGAAATTGCTATGATAGTGTTTGGATTGCTTTTGACTGAACATTGCCACAAATCGACATGCTGATCCTTCATCTCTGATGTCCATATCCATTTCACACAGCTCACTCTCTGATTGGGTATCGTTTCGTATTCTGATCGTAAATATTCAACATGTTTAATATTTACGATTCGAGATCGGGGCGGCTCCGATGTTCTTCCGAGCAGGTTCAGTCACTCTTTACACACATCACACCACAGGAAAATCTGATAAGATAATCTGTAGAACAAATAAAATAATCGGGACTACATTTAGAATTGTTGGAAGGGGAGAAAAGCGGCCCGAATATCTTGTGGTGTGGCCCCCAGCATTATCTGGTCATTATCACAAAATAATGTGCAATGCTAAACGAAGGTCTCTTGTATAGTGGTTGAACATATATTGCATTATGGGATACAATATCCCACACACTGACCCCATGTACTGCACATTTTGGCAAATATTAGGTTATCTGGGTGTATAGTAAATTGTAATTAGCATATTCTAAGAATTTGTTGTAATCTCTAGTTGTTTCCTTTTTTTAACTGTAGTAAACTGCAGGACCCTCGTGTGATGACCACTCTCTCAGTGCTGCTGGGGCTGGATCTGTCTGGCATGGATGAAGATGACGAACCGACTCCGCCCCCTCCTCCCAAACCCAAAGAGACAGCTCCACCCCCTCCTAAAGAGGAAGACCTGCCAGAGAACAAGAGAATGGTACTCTTTGCCAAAGCACATGGTTTTGTGTAGCATCACTGTACATGTAGTGCTCTGACTGAAGTGGCTTAATGCTTGTGTCTGACCCTAACCCTGACCAGGCTGTGAAGGAGAAGGAGCTGGGAAACGCTGCATATAAGAAGAAAGATTTTGATACTGCACTGAAGCACTATGAAGAAGCTCTAAAGCACGATCCCACTAACATGACCTACCTGTCAAACCAAGCAGGTAAGAATTCTACATATTAGATACGTGGTGCAGTGGTTAAAGCTAGAGTGTGCAGTTTAGTAGAGGCTAGCAATAGCAAGCTAGCTTTGGATCACATTAAATGATCAAGTTAATCTTTGGCGGGACACTTTTTATATTTTTAATGCAGGAACAACCCTGCAACTGATACTAAATTTAAATGCAATAAAATCTGTAAATTCTCTGTACTTTTGTGAAATCATGAAATAATGGAAATATGTGAGAATCATATAAACAACAGTACATTTTATTTATCTATTATAACTTATGTCGTTTTGGTCATTTGGCTGTTTCCTTATAACGGTCCAGAAATTCTAGTTATGCTCTGTTTTTAATATGATGTCATTACGTTGCTATCTTGGCGTCAGCCAATCGCAGCTCGTGCAAATTCATTTGATGAACCAAATTAGCCAGAGATCAGTTATAATGATTAGAAGATCTGGCATCTGTCATATAATCTTTATATATATCTCCGTATAACCATTTAACCACTTAAAAACAACAGTGAGATGCATAGCACCAAAACAAGAATGCATCATTTTTGTAAACGCTCATCATTGTGTTTGTTAGCTCTTGTCCTTCCACTTAGCCTTGGTTCAAGTGTGCAAATGAATGGTTTGGTGGCGAGTTTATTTTTAAAGTTTTAAATAGGATGAAGCCACCTTAACTACTCTTCACAATCACACAACTGCTGGATGCTCAAATGATTTGTTTTCACTCTCTCAGCTGTACATTTTGAAAAGGGGGATTTTGATAAGTGCCGAGAGCTTTGTGAGAAGGCCATTGAGGTGGGCAGAGAGAACCGAGAAGACTACAGACAGGTTGCCAAGTAAGTTAGTTTTCTGTACTAGAACAAAACTGAAAAATAAATGTTAATTTAAATGTGATTATGGTCTAATGCTGTAGTTGGTTTCCATTAGAAGTGTAGTCACACTTTACACGTCAACTTTAAACTTTCACCTTTGGTTGCTTTACAGTATGTACAAAATCTCTTTCTTCCTGTCTTTTTGCAGGGCATATGCCAGGATTGGTAACTCCTATTTTAAGCAGGAGAAGTACAAAGAGGCGATCCAGTTCTTTAACAAGAGTCTGACAGAGCACCGCACACCTGACGTCCTCAAGAAATGCCAACAGGTCATTGTGATTTGTTGAAAAATCCAGATATCCTAATATATATTATTCCTGTTAGACTGTGGTGTCCTGGTCATAATTCACCTCAAAATTAAAGTGATGAAATCTTGCAGGCGGAGAAGTTTTTGAAGGATCTGGAGAAGCAGGCCTACATCAATACAGATTTGGCTCTGGAAGAGAAAAACCAGGGCAATGATGCCTTCCAGAAAGGTGTGTGTATGAACCAAATCCACATTGCTGTAACCTCACGCAGGAGATTCTGATTTTGAAAATAAGATATGTTTAGTAATTGTCAAGATTGCGATTCGAATTGTTCTGTTTGTGTGTATTTTGAAGGTGACTATCCTTTAGCCATGAAACATTACTCCGAGGCCATCAAGAGAAACCCTTATGATGCAAAACTCTTCAGCAACAGAGCTGCCTGCTACACCAAACTACTGGAGTTCCAGCTGGCCCTTAAGGTACAATCACACCTCAGGGCTCCAGGCTAACATTTAAGAGCAGTGGCACCGGTGCCATTAACTTCTACAGATGATGGCACCAGCACCTGATTTAGTAGCACCACACATAATATCAATAATATTACATGTTTTGTCTCTTAGAAATATACATTTGACAGTAGCTTGAGCTAGTTGGGATGCGGATATAAATTAACGAAAATAGTAACATCTGTAAAAAAACAAATTTTTATAAGGTAAAATTTAAATATTCTGACTGTACGAGTTAGAACTCTACTCTTATTAAAATAAAACCATTGGTCTCATAAATTTGTAGATCATAACTACAGTTAAAACCACGCATAGCACCACATTTCAATGGTAGAAACCAGGGGTGTAACGATATTCAAACCGAACCGAAAAACCACGGTACGTATCGCAATACTCTCATCATGACGTACCGAACGTGCCCCCTGCTGCCTGCCAGGCCCTAGCCCATTGTTGAGGGTGACCTCGCTTTACCTCATGTCACAAAACGAATTTTTCTTCCTTGACATTTGATTAAATGGTAATTAGGGTTGTAACAGTACATGTATTTGTTGAATTTTCTTGTGTCCTATCTGTACAAGACAAATACAGCACTGTAGCCTAACCACCACCAATAATTGCAATAAGCTATGCACTTTGAAAAATTACACTGTTTCTTATCGAAAGTAACAAAGTATGTCCATTTTATCATGAAATTCAAGCAAAAATGCTGTTTTGACTCTTTAATGTGGCGTGATGGATTGCTGTTTAGGCGCCTAAGTTTAAGCAGCGCGAGTGAACGCGTTCATCTCTTCCTAATAAACATGAATGAACTGACGGTATGTTGAAAGATACAGTACAACTTAGTCAAACGTGATCGATCTCGTGTAATCGCTCAATCAGTGTTTCAGCGGCGGAAAGACATTAGTTAAACAGCTCTTTAGAGACAGCTTTCGCTGAATATATGCACTATATTAGCTTATATATTCATTATATTTTACTTAACCTGTTAGTGATGTCTTGATTATTTAGGCCACGTCCACACGAAGCCGGTGCGTTCCCGATCCGATATTTTTTTTCCTCGTTCTAAAAAAAAATTCCGTAAACACGGCGTCGTCTCAAGAAATATCTGCGTACACACGAAACCACTGAAACCGACTGAAAACGGTGTAGTATATATGCCAGACCAGTATGGGGCGCTGTAATTCTGCCACAGAGATACACTATACACGGAGAAGAAGACTTTGAGCATGCGCATAACCTTGCGCGCTGTATACGAACCAAGAAGAAGAAGACAAAGATTATCGCTTTTTGCTCACCACAGTTGCAGAGAAGCAATAGATTTTGCTGTAATAAAGCTAGTAGGCTTAGTAGCTTCTGCAGCACGAATACAATCATATAAGTCCGCCTTTATTGTTGTTGCTGTTACTCGTGACACAGACGACACGTGATGTGATGACATCATCGTTTCACAAAATATACGGATTGGCTGTACACACGAAACCGCAAGGGTGTCGTTTTCAGATTTATCCACTTTGGGACCCGGTTTAAAAAAATAGTTGATAGTTGATCGATTAAACGTTTGCCGTATCCGGTCGGCAAAACTCCGAACACATCTTCCTTTAAGAATGACTTCAGTGCCGTTCTTTGTTCTTTTCTCAAAGAAAAGCTTAACTCCAAGTCTTCCAAAGCCGATTGGAAAGACCGCTGTTCGCCAGCAGCAGCTCTTCTTTGTTTTCAAGTAGCAGGGAATTCACAACTCTGCCGTCATTATGTTAAGCCCGCCCACCGGCTCTATACACGATGTGATTGGCCTGACTAGAGTTTGGTTTTTCCAGCTCGCAAGCCGACGGAGAGTTGCTAGACGACACTGGCTGCAAAATAAAATGTGCTGCCGCTAGGGTGCGTCTAGATTTCTAGGCTAACAAATTGGAGTAAAAACATAAATCGCAACTGAATTCAGGCTAATAGTTTGGGCTCTGTTGTTAACCTTAAATATTATAGTAATGTGCAAGTAAGGGCTGTCTATATAGTCAACAGCATTAGCAGAGATTAAAAGAAATTATCCTTAAGAAACCTTTAATTATTTATTACAAAGACAGAGACACAGATTGTTCAGTAAACCACTGTTTAATTAAAAAAATAATAATTTTTGTTTAGTTTTCTACATGAGATCATGGACTAGTTGTTAACTATTTTACCATTCTGTCTCTGTTAACCATCAACTCTTGGTCTGTTTATCAGGACTGTGAGGAGTGCATCAAACTGGACCCTAACTTCAGTAAGTGCTATACATTTTTTGCTTTACTACCCCGTGACTGTAAGTTATTGTTTTCTGCAAAAAAACTTTACACTATCCACTTTCACTTTATTTAGTTAAGGGTTACACACGCAAGGGAGCAGCACTGGAGGCTATGAAGGACTTCTCTAAAGCAATGGATGTGTACCAGAAAGCTCTAGATCTCGATTCCAACTCAAAGGTAAGGCAAAACTAATGCATCTCTGAGATTTTTAGGAGTATTGTGCTGGTGAAGATGGCCCTACACTGCTAACATTATATTTCTCTATTTCTCCGTCACTGCAGGAGGCCACAGAGGGTCTGCAACGCTGTATGATGAGCCATGCAACACGTAACGACAGTCCAGAGGATGTGAAGCGGAGGGCCATGTCCGACCCAGAGGTGCAGCAGATCATGAGTGATCCTGCCATGCGCATGATCTTAGAGCAGATGCAGAAAGACCCACAGGCCCTCAGCGAGTAAGAAAAGCAAATATTTTATATCTTGAATCTAGGAAACTTTGCTTGTTACTGATTTAGATTTTTTTTTGGGGGGGGGCTGTAAATTTAAATGTAGAACTGTAACAATACTACCATAATTTGCAATTATTTACCAAAGTATGCAACATGAAAAGTAATCCAGCATTACTCTGAGAATTAGGGGGAAAACTGAATTCATGAGAATTTCAAATGCAAAAAATCGTAATGTTGTTGAATTTGTGGAATTTGCACAAATATAATTTAAATATGATTTTTTTTGTGCACATTTTTTAAATCCTATTTCTTCTGCAATTTCTTCTGTCCATCCAGTCATCTAAAGAACCCTGTCATCGCTCAGAAAATTCAGAAACTGATAGATGTTGGGCTAATAGCTATTCGGTGATCCAAGGAAAGCAGAAGAAAACCAGGACATTTTTCATCTACAGAACAACAACAGAAGAATACGAAGGATGGCGGCAATTCAAATTATTTACTTCATCAAATTTAACAGGCACCCTTACCCTTCTCCTCCCAATCGTCCCAATAGGAATGTATTTTTTTTAAAAGCCTTAATTGGATTGAAAATGCAACGGCCTTTCCTCTGCACTACATTCACTAGTGTCAGTTGTACATGTCGTGGTTTTCAGGCATTACAGTGTTACAGAACGAAAAGATCTATCCAGAGTGTTAAAAGAGTGGTTTTGAGCCTTCATATTAAAAGCATTTATTTTTTACATCTCAATATTTGCCATTGTTTTTTTGTTTTGAGTATAATTTCATAATGCTTAAATGCAGATATGTCATTCTGAATCTGTCCTCTTTATGATTTTTGTACATGTTTTTTTTTTCCCCCTGCTTTGGAGGAGAAGAGGGGAGGGGAGCGATATGACATTAGCTTGCCATCAGTGATTAATTTACACATAGTAGGCCTGTTAGAAATCTGTCTGTCTCTGAATCTGAATGCTTCGCTATTACTGTATTATATAATGCACTTCTATTTGTGGGGGAGAGGTTCACAGTTCAGAGGGCTTGTTCAAGCTAAATCGCCTCCCACCTGTTTCGCTTCAGTTCATACTTTGCGATCGATTAACTGACTGTGATTTCAGCATCACCATATTGAAATGCAACATCAGTTTAATAAAGTTCTGGATCCATGAAGTTGTGTGATGTTTGTGTAACTCAACATGCATTCAATGTGTTTATTTGGAATGGTACACTACCATACTTCCACTATTTTTGTAGTATGCATATTATTGTGCGTAGTATTTGAACAAAGTACACACATGAGCCAAAACATTATGGCTACCTGCGTAATATGCCTTTGGTCCTCCAAATAAGTGCTGACCCGCAGAGGCATGGACTCTACAAGACCCCTGAAGGTGTTTGTGGTGTCTGGCACCAAGACGTTAGCAGAAGATCCTTCAAGTCCTGTAGGTTGCGAGGTGGAGCCGCCATGGATCGAACTTGTTGGACCAGCACATCCCACAGATGTTCAACTGGATTTAGATCTGGGTAATTTGAAGGCCAGGGCAACACTTTTAGCTCTTCATCATGTTCCTAAAACCATTCCTCAAAAATGAGGCCACTTCCACCAGGGAACACCATTGTCAAGACGAGGGTGTACCTGATCTGCAACAATGTTTAGGTAGATCCCACATGTCAAATTTACATCCACATAAATGGCTGGACCCAGGATTTCTCAGCATCACACTTCTTCCACAGGCTTGTCGTCATCCCACAATACATCCTGGTGCCATGACTTCCCCCAGATAAATGGTGCACACGTACATGGCCATCTGTCCATGTGATGTAGGAAAATGGGAATGAAAACGGGACTCATCGGACTAGGTGACCATCTTCCACTGCTCCAGTTCTGACGCTCACGTGCCCATTGTAGCCGCTTTCAATGGTGGACCGGGGTCATCATAGTCTTGATAGTCTGTGGCTACGCAGCAGAGTGCGCTACTCTATGTGTTGTGACACAATCCTCCCATGCATATTTAAAATTTTGTATCATTTGTGCCCCAGTAGACCTTCTGTTGGCTTGGACCAGACGGGATAGCTTTTGTTGCCCTCGTGCATTGATGAGCCTTGGTCGCCCAACACCCTATCGCCAGTTTGGGGTTTGTCCGTCCTCGGACCACGGTTGGTAAATTCTCACCACTGCTGACTGGAAGCAACCCACAAGCCTTGCCATTTCAGAGATACTCTGATCCAGTTATAATTTGGTCCTTGTCAAAGTGGCTCAGATCTTTATTCCTGCCCATTCCTCAGATTGTTTGCTCATCATTAAATCTACGCAGACCTTAATATGTGGCCTTGTTAGAAGATTATCAACTTTCCATTTCACTGGTGACTGGCCATAATGTTTTGGCTCATCAGTGTATGTTGGGAATGCCAGGATGACCTGTGAAACAATACAGTGTGTACAGTATATTAAACAGAACACAATGTTTGGAGTGCCATATCATATCCCATAATATGCGTTCAATGTGAACCGACTGAACAAGAACACTGCAAAAAATGCTGTTCTTACTTAGTATTTTTGTGTTGTTTCCAGTCCAAAAATCTAAAAATTCTTAAATCAAGAAGTATTTACTAGAGAAGTAAAACTACATAAGAAATTATTTTTTGTTTTCAGATAAACAGTAAGTAACTTAAGTAATTTTTGCTTAAAACAAGCTAAATTATCTGCCAGTGCAGTAAGAAAAAAAAACTTAATTCAAAAAAACTTAATAAAAACATAATCTTAAAACAAGATTATTTTCCTTACTGCACTGGCAGATAATTTAGCTTGTTTTAAGCAAAAATCACTTAAGATACTTTCTGTTTATCTGAAAACAAAATAGAATTTCTTATGTAGTTTTACTTCTCTAGTAAATGCTTCTTGATTTAAGAATTTTTAGATTTTTGGACTGGAAACAACACAAAAATACTAAGTAAGAACAGCATTTTTTGCAGTGAAGCAATAACCAACTGCCATTTCCTTTATACATTGGCTGTGTTTATAATGGAGTATGAGTACTGCCTTCAGTTTTTAAAGTAGGCTATATAAATAGTACACATTATGCACTATCAAACAGTATTTCGCTGCATGTGACTTCAGTTTGTGCATTTTTGATTCTACCATCTGATAAACATAATACACAATCAGCTGGGAGAGATTCACTTGTAGGTGCTTTGGTGTGATGGTACTAAATTGCAAGACTGTAAACTGTCCACCATAACAGGTATGTACGTTTTTTACATACACTTTGAGTGTTACCTTCCTGGTATACAAGCTAGGTCAACCTGGACCTGACTACCGGTCAAAAATTTAGAAAAGTTACGATTTTTACACGTTTTCTCTTATGCTCACCAAGACTGCATTTAATATTGTGACAGTATAGCCTAATATTGTAAAATCTTAAATAACTTTCAGCTTTTTTGCTTGAATATATTTTAAAATGCAATTAATTCCTGAATTACTCCAGTCATTACTCCAGTCTTCAGTTTTATGTAAAAAAAAAAAAAAAATCAGACTTGGAAAAAAATAAGAAACTTCTATCAATAGGCCTATTACTTAACGATTCCTAACTTTTGACCAGTTTATAACCAGCAAAACAGGTAGAAGCAACATATTGCAGGCAATCTGGGCATTGTTGAAAAGAAGTAATCAACGGCTTCTGACTGTTTTTCTGAATGTTATTAATGACACTAAATGATTTACATTTTACAGCTGCCTGGGACGGATTATTCGGGAAAATGCATGTCATCAGGCTGAGCGTCAAATATCAGTACAAAGAAGAGAAAGGAGGTTTGTTGTCAGTCATAACTACTGAGAAAATGAATAATTCAGTCACGGCAAACCTCCAGGTAATCACCGGAAGTGAAAAACTAGACAAAAATACGTTATTTATCTGTCCATCCGCTGTGATAAGTTGTCCTGGCTGTATGTTTTTTATACAGCCAGGTTTTTGTCTTATTCGTCTTCAGACTATTCAATTGTGATGTCTTTTATAACTATTGACATGGCTGCATTAATTTTTATTAACTCAGATTGTAAAACAGTCATGTCATCTCACCTTTGAATAGATAAAATGCACATTCAAAGTGAAGCGAGCATTAATCTGGTCATCTATTTTTATTGCAGTGCTTCAAAATCTACCCAGCAGGGAGCACTATAGTTACTAGAACTGTTCATGTATAAATCCAGCAATCTTAAAGGGATAGTTCACTTTAAAATGAAAAATGATGTCATCATTTACTCACCCTCAAGTTGTTTCAAACCTGTATGAATTTCTTTCTTCTGCTGAACACAAAGGAATGAAAAATGTCAGTAACCAAACAGTTAACTGGAACCACTGACTTCCATAGTTAACTGTTTGGTTACTGACATTCTTCAAAATATCTTCCTTTGTGTTCAGCAGAAGAAAGAAATTCATACAGGTTTGAAACAACTTGAGGGTGAGTAAAGGATGACAGAATTTTCATTTTAAAGTGAACGATCCTTTTAAGAAAAGTCAAATTTATTAAACTATGAGGGAGCAGAAGTTTTCAAGATCCCTTCCATGTAATGAGCTCAACTGAGAATCTATATTCTATCTGTGACACTTTACAATAAGGTCTCATTTGTTAACTTTGTTCATTAACTAACATGAACTAACAAATATATTATTGCAGCATTTATTAACCTTTGTTAGTTGATAAAAACGTTCATGCTCATGCTAGTTCACAGTGCATTAACTATTGTCAACACAACTTCTGATATTAAAAATGTATTAGTAAATGTTAAGATTAGCATCAACTAAGAATAATAAATGCTGTAAAAGTGTTCATTGTTAGTTCACGTTAACTGATGTAGTTAACAAATGAAACCTTATTGTAAAGTGTTACCGCTATATCAATATGAATATGAGTGCAGAAAGGAGACTAATAATTGTCTTTGTTTCATTTTAGAACTGCATCTCCAGTCTCCATCACAGGAAGAGGAAGAGAAACCTATTTATTGTCAGCTGAACCCTTAAGAAATCAGTCTAAAAAAGAGAACAGCTATTCACTCTCACAGACGGGGTGAAACCTCAGCAAAAAAAGACAAGAAAGAGAGGAGGGAGGAAGTAACAGCACATGTCTCACAAGTTCTTGAGAGACAGAGAGATAGAGAGTGCAAGAGACCAAGGGCGTAGCCTGTACCATCACTTAACATTTTTGGAACCACAAATATACGAGGTAAGAAACAGAGGAAAAAATGAAACTGAACAGAAAGGAAGGAAGGGATGTTTTGTGTGACGGGTGTTGTGAGGTTTAGAAATGAAGAGAGGGGTGGGCACGCATATGGGCCTTCAGGCCTAGATGGGCTCCGTAGACATGCTAACTTTGTTTCGGCATGAGGATTTCTTAAGTTTGTTTGTCTAAGTGTCAAGTGGTGCACCCTGATACATTAACCAAAGGTAATTAACCATGGTGTGAATTTTTTTTTTTTTTTTTTTGTAGATCTTGTGTGTGTATATTGAATGGCATAGCAAAGTTCACTGATCACATTAAATCAACAAAGCATGTTTATTTAATTTATCTTTTTCACTAATTCATGTTTTTGAAAACTGTATATGATGTAAAGTTGACTTTACTTTTTTTGACACATAAAACTATTAAGCAAATTTTAGAGAAGAACAAAAGTGCTAAAGGTTAAAAAAAGCCTTTATGCAAAGTACTTTCACACAAGTCAAAACTGAAATTTGATTTAAATAGTTATATGTATAAACTATATATGTGTGTGTGTGTGTGTGTGTGTGTGTGTGTATAAATATATATATATATATATATATATATATATATCATTTTATATATATATATATATTTATGTATTTATATACACATACTATTTATATATTTATAATTACATACAATTGGGTGGTTGACAAATAACAAGTTCACGATTCATTTTTTTGACCATATAATGATATGGTCCAAAAAATGAATCGTGAACTTGTTATTTGTCAACCACCCAATTGTATGTAATTGTGCTGATTAAAGCTAGCCTAAACTGAAAGCTATGGCAAAACTATAGAAAAGGGAAATAGCTGAGATTGTGGAAGCATAATATCTAATGGCATTTCTATTCAAATCAGAATGGCATCGTGGGACCTGTCCGTCAGTCTAGAGGAACTGGGATCGGAGGCACCACCTCTTAAAGTCAGCGTCACCTCGGACCTACATATTGGTGGAGTCATCCTTAAAGTTGTGGAAAAGTCACGTGAGTTTTTGATGTCTGATTTATTATAAGATGTTTATGCGATTGCTAAGGGCATTATAGGATTGTTGATTTCAGACACAAGTCTCTGACACAGAGTCTAATACCCCGTGCACATTGTATGATTTTGGGCTGACGAAAGATGACCAATCGTCGCAATGTCTGTGGTCGTGGCTCCTACGACCGTGTCAGAATTTTCTGACAGTGTCAGAAATGTAGAATGATCATGTCACAGTGTGTTTTCTGCTATGACCTACGTCCACTGACTATAAATGTGCAACATGAAATGGCGTATTGATCAACTAGACATGGTGCTAAAACTTAAAACTACTTACCTCAAGCTCCGAGTCCATATTCTCCTCTTGATGTTTTATTAACAAGGTTCGGGAGGAACACGTTCAAATGAACAAACAATCAAGTCATTCCAACCAGCAGTCAGCAAGCAGTAATCAACTCAATCAGCATGATTAAAGGCCTATAAATACACACAGTCGACTCACCCATATTCCTCCACAGTTTTCAGCATCCCTCCAGCACCCCATCTCCTCACACTTGCCTGGTTATCTTCCTAACCAAGAGATACGGGGGGAGTACTCTGGGTTCGGGCCCAATTTCCGAGCTCAGAGCCCTCCCCCCCGGACAGAACGCCAAATATGCATAACTATTTATAATCTGATCATTCGTAAGTGTGAACTCGTGAATTTCCCTTCATCCTCTTTTTTTCAGCGCACATAAAAACCACAATTGTGATTCATCTTGCTCTATTTATTAACCTTTAGTCCATGCTGATGATGTTTTATTCTTCTATACTAACTATACTAAATAAACCAATACTGATGACTCACTTAGTAAGACAACAACAAACCACCACTTTCTCTACACACACAAGTCATGATCAAAATTACACTACAGATTGTTTTTGTTTGCTAACCACCGTTTAAATCCTGGGTTTCAGTTTATTTTGATGGTCCCTTTAACACATTCTGTTGACTGTAAGTAATGTTGCACCTACTGTATATGTCTACTAACTCTCATTAGATTTTTAGTAGAGTATTCGTAGACTGGTAGGGTTAGGGTTAGAATAAGTTGACATGTACATGCAAAGTTACTTATAGTCAGCAGAATGTCTGTTGGAGGAGCATTATAATAAAGAGTTGGCAAATATCAAGCAGACAGTCTAGTAATACTATAATGAGAGTTAGTTGACATGTAGTTGCAAATTTACTTATAGTCAACAGAATGTTCAAAAGGGACCATCAAAATAAAGTGTTACCAAATCCTGCATGTAATGCAGCTCAACGTCATCGAACCTGTCACAGATCGATGATGTAAAAGTCCAGATGAGTCTTCTTGCATGCGTCCGTTTTTAACGCTTCTAGACTGCCGTACAGTCTGACATTAATGACAACTGAGATCCTACAGTGTGACGTGGCTTACAGCGGGGATCATGTTCGTGCAGTCTGACAAGCAACAGTAAAGGATTAAATTATAAATTGTACAGTGTAGGCTTAAGTCAAGTCTCAAGTCTTTCCAAACAAAGTCAAAGTCAATTTTCACTATACCCTGTTCAACGAGAGCATACAACGAACAGCAACTGGATTGAAACACTCAACTAAACGAACAAAAAAGTATCTTAAAAGTAGAACATATGAACATTGAGTAAATAATAGATTTTTTTTTAAATCTCTGCCATTTCCCAACTCATTAATATTTGCACATATTCAAACATCACAAATTTGACATCACCAAATGCTCTAATTTTTTTTTTTTAGACATTCTTCATCCTCATTTGTGTTTCACACAAAATGTGTTTGAAACGAGATGAGGGTGATGACAGAGTTTTCTTCTCTTCTGTAGAAATAAAGAGGGATTGGTCCGATCACGCTCTGTGGTGGGAGCAGAAGCAGCAGTGGTTGCTGAAACCGTCCTGGACGCTGGATAAATGTGGAATTCATGCAGACGCCCGACTCTTCCTCACGCCCCAACACAAGCCCCTGCGGCTGCTAATGCCCAACGCCATCAGCGTCCGCCTGAGAGTCTGCTTCTCCAGCCCTGTGTTCCGCACCGTCATGGGCATTTGCAAACTCCTGAGTGAGTGATGAGTTGAGCTTCTGGCTTTGAGATCATCTACCCAGCTAACAGGGAACGTTCTCAGAAACGTTTGGCCAGCGTTCTGGCAAGGTTCCGTCAAAGTTATGAACAAACGCTCTTCCGGTAACCTGTGCAAGAAACAGTCAGTGTCTACAATAGATGGAAGCTTTACATCAGCTCCAAACCAAACATGGTTTAATTTGATTTAAACTATTTAAAGAATAGTTTTAATGGTGCTTCAATATTTCTGATTGAAAACTACTGCATGACACCTGTATATTACATTTGTTTTCTCTCTTTTAGACATACGCCACCCAGAGGAACTATCCCTACTTTGGCCAGTAGAAGGGAAAAAGAAAAAGAAAGATAAAGATGTTGAGGCAGAGGTGTATGACATCACCTGCTCACCACTTCCTTCAAGTGAGCTATACACATAAAGAAAATATTAATTCCAAACCAATTCACATTACGTAAGACCCACTGTGCTAGGACTTATTTAGCATACTTAACTGTTGCTAGAATCAGAAATGGAAACAGAATGACCGTTATTTCCATTTATGGTTACACAAACACACTCACAAGGATTTTGTCTTGGTGGCAGGAGCTTGTAGTGAATAAAGTGAAATTAAAATAATTCAATTTTATGTGTATATCACAGTACAAACACCTTTCATCATTATAATACCTGCACAATTTATTCATTAACTCAAGTAAAGTTCATGTAAATCTGCTCTAAAATTACATTTGTATGTTTAGTTATTATTATTATATATATATTTTTTATATATATTTGCTAATTTGTGCAATTGCAGGCACCATCCTGAAGCTTGCCAATGGCATGCCTGCTTTCTATGCTGAATCTCCTGAAACTGAGGCTGTGTACAAGATGCTGGCGGTCAGTCAGCCTCCCCCGGCCCCAGAGACCATTGCTAAAATGTACCGGACAACTAATGTAATGGAGAAAGCACAAATTAACAGCAGGTAGAGTAATACGCTAAATGCAACATGCAGCATACAGGGCCACTAAATTCATAATATTACAGAATATAGAATATTGAAATACAGAATATTGCGTGTGTGAAAGTTTTCTATACGGTGCACTCAGAAAGTATTCAGAACCCATACATTTTTCACATTTTGCTTTGTGCAGCCTAATGCCAAAACACCATATACAACAAAGCAAAAACAGATTTGTGATAACTTTGCAAATTAATTTAAAAGATACAAATTTTTTCTAAAAATAAAGGTTCCAAAAGGGTTTTTTCGCAGTGATGCCATAGAAGAACCATTTTTGGCTCCCCAAAGAACCTTTCAGTGAACAGTTCTTGTTGTGAAGAACATTAATAATCTATAAAATCTTTTTTGACTATAAAGAACGTTTAGTGGAATCGTTTAGTGATTTCACAGAGCTACAGGTACTTCACTGAACCACCAATGACAATACCTTTATTTTTAAGAGTGTATGTTGAAGCTTTGCATACCTGGCTTTGGGGGATTTTCTGCCATTCTTCTCCACTGATCCCCTTGAGTTCTGTCAGGTTGGATGTGGACCCACATTTCCAGGTTTCTCCAAGTCCAAGGCTTTGTTTGGACCATACATGACATTCTCAGAGTTGCCCCTTAGTCACTCTTGCATTGTCTTGGCTTTGTGCTTAGGATCGTTTGAAGTTGAACCAATGGCCCAGTATGAGGTCCTGAGTGCTCTAGACCAGGCTTTCAATAAGGATATCTTTGTGTTTTGCTGCATTCAGATTTCCTTCTACCCTGACCAGTCCCTTGGTCTCAGAAAACATTTCACCATTAGGCTACAACATGGCAAATAGTGAAAAAATTAAGCGGTCTGAATACTTTCTGAGTCCACTGTGCATTTTCTGCTCACCATTTTACTATAAGCAATAATGGTCCAATGGTAATTAATATTTTTTGGACATTTATCATGGCAGTACTTTTTTAGGTATTATTGGTAACATGTAAATACCATGGTACAAGAATATGGTATTCATTCAGTCTATTCATCAATGTTATACCATCAGTGTGATACCAGTCTGATAACATCACACAGTACCTGCACATTTAGGATTTTATCAGTAGATACATGACCCCAGCTACAGTTGCATACAATGCGCATTGTAAAAAAAAATCTATTATAATATGCTGTAATGATAATATCTCTGCTCAGGTGGTTGGATTCGTCCCGTTCTCTCCTACAACAGGGAGTCAAAGAAAATGATAAACTCCAACTGCGTTTCAAATACTACAGCTTTCACGACATCACACCACAGGTAGGCATGATGCCATCAGTCTGTTCTTCATGTGTTTCTCAATTAGAAAACAGATTTGTGTTTTTAGTGTTTGGCCAAATAACCATCAAATGCGTGCAAAATGAGCAAAAAACAGCTTTAACCAGTAAATATCATTACAACCCATCACATTATTTAGGTTAAATATTTTGTCCGATAATCTGTAAAACAGTGATAACTCAGATTTGTCACCAACAACAGAATTTAACAATGTAAATATAAAAATAAACTTAATAAAACACTTTATTTATTTGAAACTTAATTCTGTCTCTACTTAAACAAGTCAGACTTTGATGATGTCACTAACTCAAATATGAAGTTTTTTTTTAAATAGTATTTTTCATAAAATGTATAATCTACAGACAGTAAAAACAGCAATACTTATTTTTTAACAAAAAACTTTTTATAAACAGTAAAATCGAAATAATGTTTCTTTTGTCCTCTTCTCCCCCATACAAATTATGAAACATTTGATCCTGATATGTACCTGTCAGACTGATGTGGTGCGCCTGACACAGCTGTATGAGCAGGCGAGGTGGGCCCTCCTGCTGGAAGAAATTGAATGCACTGAAGAAGAGATGATGGTCTTTGCTGCCTTACAGGTATAGGTGATGGAAAGCAGATATCAATGCATCATACTCATGAACATTTATCTAAACACAACTGAAGCTTAAGTGAAAGTTATTCAGTTATTCAGAAAGTTTTTATGATCTTTGTGTGTTTGTGTGTGTGATCACATCAGTACCACATTGGGAAAGTGTCTCTAACGGAGCAGTTTGTGGCATCCAGTCCGGCTATGGATGATCTAGATTCAGCTCTACAGTGCCTGGAGGTGAAAATGGAAGGAGAGAGCAGTGCGGACGACATGCTGGTCAGTTTCATGACATACACACATCTGTCTATAAATTACAGAAACGTCTTGTCTGTCTGTCTGTCAGTCTGTGTGTGTGTCTGTCTGTCTGTTATTCGCATATCTCTCGAACTGTTAGTCCGATGGATTTCAAACTTGACAGGTGTCTTGCTATGGGCATGAGTAAGTGCAGTGCAAAGTTTGACGTTGTTTGGATTAGAAATGCAAAAGATATCTTTAAATATATATCGGTAAAAGAAGCACAAACTGGCTTTTGCCGCTCTAGCCGCTGGCCACTCCCCCTCTCACACACACACTGAGTGAGCACAGCGCAGGACCAGAGACAGAGAGGGTCGAAGAAAGCAGCGGAGCTTAAGTAGCGTTTTCTCAGAGTTCACTGTGTAGCCTGCTCCCTCAATCGTGTAGTTCAATTTTCCACATTTATTGTATGTCATTATGTCAGTATCAGCATTTGCTTTCTACCATGCACAAATAAAAATGTCACTGAACTTTTGCTGTGTAATTGTAACAATGAGCACTCAAATACACCAAACCAACAATTACTAAAAACTGATTTTGCACGGGCACTTTGCACTGCTCCCTGAATCGACGCGCTTATTCATTTGTGGATGTTAACTGAATCTGTAAGTCAGCTATGCCGTTTACTCCTGAATATTATATTTCATTCTGGTGCGCTTAACGTTATCGCTACTGTGTAATAGTAGCCTATGCTATTCACCAACTAAACATATCCTATTCAATGCGTTCACAGTCTCTTTCACGGGCATCATTTGTAGAAGCCTATACACAAACTGTTTGCTCAAGCATAGCGTTTTCTCTGAGTTCACTGTGTGCTGTCTACCATGCACAAATAAAAATGTCACTGAACTTTTGTTCTAGTGCCTTTAACAATAGAGAACAGGCACATATTTAAATTCTCACAAAAAATAAATGCAAGGACAAGACTACACCAAACCAATTGCATATGACAAAACTGACAGACAGGCCTACAGGATCAGGATAAACACCAGGGAAGTTAACAAAACAAGCATAGAGCGAGCATAGATATAAAACAAGTAACAAGGAGAGAAGCAAAAACAGGTCAGAAACCAGTTGCTGATGAGAATCAGCTGTGTTCTGCCACCACGTGGAGAAAAGAAACAAAAACAATGCAAAGAAAAGGCAGAAAAGACAGTAATCCAACCCAAGTGTTGACAAATATTGACTTTTAGATATTAGAATAATGACCTTTAAGCATGATTTCAAATCAATTTTAAACTGATATTTATGAATACTCTTGTCACAGTTCATAGTGGTTTTGTTTATTTTTTGTTTACTCGAGACATATCATCATAAAATATGATGATATTGGAAAAGTAATTTGATGTTTCAAACCATCCCAAAATCATAATTTTGGTGATAGTCACAAAGTCACTTAGCTGTATGGGTCATGTAATGACTTAAATGACTGTTGGCATCTCTAACATCTCAAATGTCCATACAGGAAACAATGACAGCGCCAGAACTACATGACTACTTGAAAATATTCAGGTAAGACACAAATCCCAGCCCCCCTCCAACATGCATACCTCACATTTGTTTTTGTGGGAAACTCAATTCAGACACATATTCAGTTCTGACAATATAGTAACATAGCTAGATAATTTTGATATTATGTTTAAACTGTGTAGCCAAAGGAATTTTTTTTCTCCTCCTGCATCCAGGGAAGTTTTTCCTTTTTTGCCACAGTGTGTATTCACAACGTGTATTGTGAAAAGTGCTATAAAAACAACCCTCACGTTTTACGACTAATATCCCTGTGGTTTTACCTTCTCTCAGACCGAAGAGGTTGACACTGAAAGGATATAAACAATACTGGTTTACATTTAAGGATACGACCATCTCCTACTACAAGAGTAAAGAGGAAAGCTGTAAAGAACCAATTCAACAGATGAACCTTAAAGGTGATCACACACTCATCTATTAAAACATGTATGTACTTGTCACACAGACGCACAACAAGTCTCTCATCAACACAGGTTGCGAGGTGGCCCCTGATGTAAGTGTTGCTGGGCAGAAGTTTTGTATCAGGTTGCTGATACCCGGGCCAGAGGGCATGAATGAGGTCTACTTGCGCTGTGAGCATGTAAGTCAATGATTATCTGTGTACAACAGCTCAGCTATGATATTAGTATGTATACTCATATGTGTTGGTTAGCCAATTAAAAAAAAAAAAATTCAATGGCTGGAGCATCTAGGGAGTGGCCAATTTAGTCCTGTTTGTTAATGCAAACGTCTAATGAGCCAACCACATGGCAGCGACTCATTACATAAAGTGTAATGTAAATGTAATGTAAAGGTTCTATATAGAACCCTAAATGGTTCTGTCAATCGCTTAATATATAGGATCGTTTAGGGGTTCCCATCATGGGATGGCTTTATGGATTTAGTTTTATTTAATTAATTGTGTTAATTTTTTTTAATGAATTAAGCAGCTTGTAAACATACTTTAAATCAAAATCGTTAAACATGAAACATTCTCATAAAGTGTTCTTTAAAATGAAGTCAAGAATCCTAGGGTTCTATATAGAACCCAACTGAAACCTTTTCTAAAAGTGTATGTACTGAAGTTAAGATTTCTGGCTCAGTGCAGGAGATTTATTATTATTATTATTTTTTAGAAAACTGCCATTATATGTATTATAACTGAAAACATCATAGACATAGTGTAATAAAACAAACACTGAAATTAGAATTTTTCAGGTTTTCTTACCTTTATTCTGAAAGATGAAGAAGTCATAAAGAAGAAGTTATGGAAGCAAAATAGCCTAAAATCTCAAAGTTGACTAGCAGTGTTGGGGTTTAGTGCATGACAGTGCATGAGTTACGTAATCAGATTACTTTTTAGAAAGTAACCAGTAAAGTAATACATTACTTTAAATTTACAAGAAAATATCGGAGTAACTTTTTCAAATAAATAACGCAAGTTACTTTGTTTTCCTATTTATTAATTTACACATCTCCTGTTCCCATGTTGAGGTGTTGTGTGCGCTGTGTGAACGTGATGCTAGTTCTAGACTAAATGTGAGCATGCATTTACTCATCTCACTTGCACAAAAACAGATTCAGTAGGCCTATTCCTCAAAATAAAAGAGCCTGAGGCTTATTCATTTCACTTTTGGTGGGAAAGGACCTTTACATTTGCCTAAAATGTAACTTTTAAAAAACAAGCAAGCCCAGCCCAGGTGAGAAAAATTGATGCAAAATTAATGTAATGCATAACTTTCCACAAAAGTAACTAAGTAATGTAATTAGTTACTTCTTAGGGAGTGACACTATTGTCACTATATATCAGTTATGTTTGTTAGTTTCGTTTTCATGGACTTTTAGTTTGTTTTCATTCATCACATGTATTCCTTTGTTTGAGTTGTGCTGCCAGGCGATGAAACACTATAGACTGAACACGCAATAGGCATGTGCATGACGTCTTCAGAGATTCGCGTTTTTGTTGTTTACACAGAGACCGTTTTCAAAAACTTGCACTTTGAAACCCGTTTATAAAATTTTGTGTTTTCAGGACCCCAAAATGGTGTTGTCATGTAAATAAACGGCTAAAACGCATAAAAAGTTTTACGTTTTTAGTTGAAAACGGTGTCGTGTAAACAGCCCCGTTTCTCACCTTCACTCAGTGTTCGTCTGTATCTCCTGTTGGATGTTTATTAAACTCTGCATTTGAACTCTGTTCCTGATCATCGTCTGTCTGTCTGTCTGCACCTTGCTAGTAGCAATATTGTAATGCATTACTTTTAAAAGTAACTTTCCCCAACACTGTTGACCAGTGCCTGAAAAAACAACAGTTTTGCCTGTAGTGTTTGGCCTTAAATCTAAATCTTCAATTTAAATCTAATTGTAAAATATAAATTCTATGTACATCTTCAAATTAAGTGTAAATCCCAAGTAAAAATATTAAATATATAAATGTATAAAATGTATAATGTTTTAAATGTAAATGTTGAATTGCTTAGTTTCCAGTGAAATATGTTCCCCGAGCTGGGCTTTGTGTACCATTAATCAATTGTGTACAATACCAGTAATATTGCTGGTTTTCACATTCAACATTCTAGAGTTTACAAAGAATTGTGTATAAAAAAATTCAAATAAAAAAAGTCCTGTGAGCTGCAGGTCTGTGGGTTTACATACAGTAGAAAATGTCCAGGGGTGTGTTTCCTAAAGCATTGTGTGCCTAATTAGATTGTAGAGCTTAAACAAATATTAGATCCTTCTGACATGCCAGGAATATTGGATCCAGTCTCGACCAAATCCCATCAGAAGATATCCTTTTTGTTTGGTTTTAAAAAAGCAATAAAACTCTGACTCTTTCTTGTTCGTAGGAGCAACAGTACAGCCGATGGATGGCAGCATGTCGTTTGGCCTCGAAAGGCAAGACTTTGGCTGACAGCTCCTTCTCTAGTGAGGTGCAGAGCATCCAGTCATTCTTGGCCATGCAGAAAACCACACCTAGTAATAACACAGCTCAGACAGATGAGAGTATTAATACACACAGCCTCGTCTCTCCACGCTACCAGAAGAAGTACAAACCCAAACAGGTACCACGTTTAAGGGTCATTGGAATACACTTGAATTAGTCTTTAGAGTGACGTTTCATCCCTGCTTTTTTTGTTCCTCTTGAACTTCATCTCTCTCTCCCTTTCTCTCTTGTTCAGCTCACGCCGAGAATCCTGGAGGCCTATCAGAATGTAGCTCAGATCTCATTAACAGATGCCATTCAGAAGTTCCTTCAGATCTGGCAGGCTCTGCCTGACTTTGGCCTCTCTTATGTTGTAGTGAGGTGAGTTTAGTAAAACTTGTTTGTAGGCAGAGCCTGTCATGCACCACTAGTCTAATGGTCTAATGGTGTAATTTTATAGTATGCATGAGGGCCAGGTTCAGATCCTAACACAGATAATATGACATTTATTTTCCCGCTGATTAAAGGGATAGTTCACTTTGAAATAAAATTTTGGTATGTTTTAGCTTACCTCAAGGGCATCCAAGATGTAGGTGTCTTTGTTTCCGCAGTAGTTTCAATTTTGATATTTTTAGGTCAAACCGTTCTTGTCTGTCAGTCATATAATGCAGGTCGATGGTCACTGGCTCAAAACACAAGCACAGAGTCCAAATTAAAACAATTCCCCATCGTCCAAATTAAACAATTCCCCATCGTAAGTACACATTGATGGCCTAAGACACGAAACGAGCGGTTTGTGTGAGAAAACGAACAGTATTTATATCGTTGTTATCTCTTGAACACAGCACACGTCCAAATGATCTGACGGCGCGGGCGGGTATAGATATGTAAATAGATGTCGCCTTCGCTACTGCAGTTCATTGGAACGAAACCGTAGCCAAGGCGACATCTATGTATATATCTATACCCGCCCGCGCCGTCAGATCATTTGGACGTGTGCTGTGTTCAAGAGATAACAACGATATAAATACTGTTCGTTTTCTCACACAAACCGCTCGTTTCGTGTCTTAGGCCATCAATGTGTACTTATGATGGGGAATTGTTTCATTTGGACGATGGGGAATTGTTTTAATTTGGACTCTGTGCTTGTGTTTTGAGCCAGTGACCATCGACCTGCATTATATGACTGACAGACAAGAACGGTTTGACCTAAAAATATCAAAATTGAAACTACTGCGGAAACAAAGACACCTACATCTTGGATGCCCTTGAGGTAAGCTAAAACATATCAAAAATTAATTTCAAAGTGAACTATCCCTTTAATGGCTTCAACAGAAATATGTACCATCCATTTATAACCTTAAAGTAGGTCTATCTTGAAACATTTAAAGGGACAGTTCACCCAAAAATTAAAATTCTGTCATTAATTCCTCACCTTCATGTCGTTCCAAACCCGAAAGACTTCGGAACACAAATGAAGATCTTTTAAATGAAATCTGAGAGATTTCTGTCCCTCAATTGACAGCTACAAAACTGCCACTTTCAAGCCAATGCGCATTCACACAACAACGTCTGCTCTCGCTTCAACACAACACACACGTGTCGTGGTGCTCTCATGCGTGCGTTGGAGATTAATATTTTGTAAATAAAGTGGTAAATTGTTTTTTGCGCAAACAAAGCACTTGCATCGCTTCATAAAATTGAGGTTGCACCACTGGAGTCACATTGATTACTTTAATACTTTGAATACTTTTAAAAGTCTTTACTACCTTTCTGGGGCTTGAAAGTGGTAGTTGCGTAGCTGTCAATGGAGGGACAGAAATCTCTCAGATTTCATTTGAAAGATCTTCATTTGTGTTCCAAAGATGAATGAAAGTCGTACGGGTTTGGAACAACATGAGGGAGAGCAATTAATGACAGAATTTTCATTTTTGGGTGAAATATTTGATTTCATTTTTAGAAAATGAAAGAAACCTAAACCCAACTGTGCTCTATTCTGTTTGATGTAACACTTTACCTTTAACTATTTAGAAAACAATATACATTTTGATACCATTTGAATTAATGCATGACAAAAGATTGCATATTACTAACAGTAAATGTTATTAATAATAATACCGATACTGCGGAGTAAAAGAATCTAAGCAAAATAATCAATTACAATCAGAAACAGCATGTACAATTTCTGTCCACATAAATGCAGGTTTAAGGGTTGCCGCAAGGATGAGGTGCTCGGCATTGCCAATAATCGTTTAATCCGTATTGACCTGAGTGTTGGAGATGTTGTGAAAACCTGGAGATACAACACCATGAGGCAATGGAATGTCAACTGGGACATCAAACAGGTAATCTGTCTTTTTGTATATTATGAGGTTTTTGTAGTGCAAAAGCTTCTTCCAAGCTCTCGGATTGATATCAAATATCACTGTCAAATAATAAATCCCTTCCCTATCTGTACCAGGTTGCCATTGAGTTTGATGGCAATGTGAACATCGCATTTAGCTGTGTAACTGCAGATTGTAAGATTGTCCATGAGTACATCGGCGGCTACATCTTCATGTCTACACGAGGACGAGAGCAGAGTGACACCCTGAATGAGGAGCTGTTTCACAAACTGACCGGCGGCCATGAAGCTCTATGAGGGGAAAGAAAAGTCTTGGACTGGCAAAATATGAAGACAAAAAAACAAACATCTGAGAAATGTTTATTAATAACCCCAAATGCATTTCTGAGGCCATTCATGAGTATTTACCTGAAAAAACCAACACTATTGTGTCTTCACAGGTTTGTGTGACCTGAGGTGTTAGCAATGTGGGATTTCTCTGTTTTTGTCTTATTTGGCTTTGATCATTCTTATGGTATGTTATTTTCAATGACAACACCATATCCTGTAGTTATTAAATTTCAATGTCAAACCTTGGCAGGTATTTACTTTAATTTTTTAAAGTTTAGTTTCTAATGCATCTGATTGTTATTGTTGTCTTTTTATTATATTTTAATTTGGGGGGGGGGGGGGGGGGGAAGACTGTGACTCACTCTCACACACTCACTCACTCACTCACTCACTCACCCCCGTGAGTGAGTGTGTGAGAGTATAGCTCTCTCAATTAAGCTCAATGGATCAACTTCGGAGCTCAAGCTTTTGGGTTCTTGTTTTAAGTAGCAATGAAATACCATGGTGTACAGCGTTGCCAGGCTAGGATACAATGATCAACTTTGCAGCTCAAGCGTTAAAAAGGATATACTGTGGTGACATTATTTGGCGCAGGAAACCACAATGCTAGTTTCACAAGTCTTGCACACAGAAGAAGATGAAAAAGAGCATCCTGTGCACTAAAATGAATTTTGAATCAAGTATGCTAAAGGATGGAGACTTGAATTGCAATTATATATGGATATTATTCTAAAATGAATATATTATACAAATATTGTGTATAAATAAAATATACAAATATAAAAGATTTATTCATTTTAATATGTTTAATATATTTGATGATATACACCACTTTACTGATATTAATTTGTTACGTCTTTACCGTACGTCTTTAAACGTAAAAAATAATTGCCTGGTTCTGCATTAGGAATTTAGCATTAAAACACGATTGAATTAATTAAATAAAATGTAATCACAACCACAGATTTGATTGTAGGCCTGTTTTCAAAGGTTTAGAGAGAACTGGAGAGGTAATGGACGCACACCTACTGCCTTGCCACAAACATCCCAGTAGTGATGGGAGAAACCAAGGCTGCGACTGAAATCGCATACTGTCTTAAGTACTTATTACTTTAAAAAAAGTATGTTCTATATAGTACAAATGTCTTTAGTATGAATGCAATCTGGATGTACTACATTTGCCACGCTGTCATTACGACGTTACCCACCAGTGTCAGACCTCTTCACAACCTCGCTCCACCTTACCTTTCAGATCTCTCCGTTCCTCTTCATTGGGTCTCCTCCATACACCTTCTGCCTAACCACCATGGGCCATAGGGCCTTTAGCCGTGCTTGTCCTCACCTTTGGAATTCTATCCCAGTCAAAATCCGTAATTCAGAATCGAAACTCAATTTAAAGTCAAACTTGAAACTTATATATTCAGAAATGATTACTTTATGCACTCAAATCTAGTACTTTTTTATTCTATTTATTTAGTTTTTTAAGTTGTCATGTTTGTAATTGTTGCTCTCCCTTTTTTTTTTATTGCCATTGTTATTTACTGTTATCTCTTCATTTAATATTGTTATTGTTGCTGCGACATGATGTATGGTGACCTTGAGTGATTTGAAAGACGCCTTAACCAAAATGCATTATTATTATTATTATTAAACAAACAACGTGGAGGGTGGGGGGAGCCAGGTGCAGGAGGAGCCAGATGTTGGTCCAGAAACCAGCCAAGGTGAAGGAGGAGCCAGATTTTCACCCAAATTGGCTGTGATCATCTTCAGACCATGCTGGCAAGAAGTTGTTCAATTGACCAAACCATACTCGTATAGCACATCAACAAATTTGCTCTGGCATATTGTGACGAAATTTGGTGGTACCTGTCCAGCAATCACAGTCATGACTTGAGAGTTGGCTACTTGCAGTTTCTGCACAGTGCCACCAATTGGTCAGGAGATATGACAAATTAGCTAACATTTTTTGCTACAAAACCTATGTTTTTAAATCATGCATTATAAAGGGCTTTGTTAAACTTGTTGTTCAGGTTGCACAAATATTGACACGCCTTGTAAAATAAAATGCTTATTATTTTTCAACATATGCTTCGGCTGTCATTTACTGAGAAATATTATTAAAACGATCACACTTCAGATTATGGTCCAATTCTCACTATTAGCTAACTAAACGACTTTAGCCTCATTAAACTCCTAATCACTGGTTATTAATAGTTAGAAAAGTAGTGGTTAGTTTGGGTATTGGGTAAGATTAAGCAACATGGTCATGCAGAATTTAGGCATTGTTATTGTAATAATAAACAGCCAATATCCTTATAATAGCCTATGCATGCTAATAAACAACTAGTAATGTATCATTTGTGCCAGCCTCCATTAAGCTGCTGAACAATGTGAAATAGAGCTGTGTACAATAAATATGTGAGCACTTCAGCACTTTACTTATGATCCCGTTGCAATAGGGCAACATGCAATAAACATACTAGCACCTTAGCTTATGCACTTTACACAAACTTCAGTGCAATGGAGCAATGTGCAACAACCACACTAGCACTTTAGCACTTGCACTTTAATCCATGGAACAATGCCCTTTTTTTTTTTTTTTTTTTTTTTTGTGAAGTACAATATGTCGATGCTTCTCAGGTTTTTGTCGATGTGTTTTGTGATTTGTGATTGTGATGTCTTTTGTGATGTTTTTTTATGAAGCAACTCTGCACTGTGCCCAAGCAGAATTTCCCCTTGGGGACAATAAAGTTAACCAACCTAGCCTACCTAGCTGCTACCTAGTTTATAGCGAAAATTTAACCGTAAACTAAAGTGTTACCATTAAAACTAATTAAATGAGGAGACACAGTTAACTACACATGTTAAATACTGTTTGTTTTGTATGTATCATGCAGGGTTCCTAGCAACAGTACAATCCATCACGTGATACTTGCTACTTTTCTCCGCGTTGGCCAAAATGGACCAGTCACATGTGTTTGTGATCACTGTATTGCGGGCTCACGCATCTCAGACTCTCCGTGTGCAAATACGTTTAAACTATGATACATTTCAGCATACAGATGTTTAGACTAAAAATGTTCTTAAATGTGAATGCAGCTCAGTAGGGTCACCAGAGCCATAGAGAGAGAGGAGAGAGAGTTGCGACAACGGAAGTTCAAAATGCTTGGTTGTCACGTGATTCGCGTAGCGTAGACCTCACCTCAGATAGTTCCAGGAAGTGCTTCGGCGCCAATTCAAATTGATGGAGTTAGAGATAAGAGTAGAACTTTGATTTTTGGTTGCTTGTAGTCAATAAATGAATTGATTTACAATATGTATATAATACACTGACATGTGAATGCAGTTACAGCAATGTTATTTTTAAAATATAAAAATCTGCTAATATTTAATGTTTATTGTGGTCAACCTGCCTTTGTTAACATATTTCTGGCTAACGTTACCTTGGTTAAAGACCTTGTTACAGTTGTTTTGAAGTATTTTTGTTCTTAAACTTGTATGTTATTTAAGGGAATCACGTAATGTTCACTATGGTTTCACAAGGACAGGAGACTTGCAGGTAACCAGGTGTCTTAAAAAAATCCATTGCAGACAAGTTAAATGTAGAATTTAATTAAGTGAAATTTCATTAATCTTAATGTTTACCATGCTTATGCACCCCATGCACTTATTACTATAAATTAATACATAATATATTCAATTTTACAACAAAACATGATTACACACACACACACACACACACACACACACACACACACACACACACACACACACTCACACACACACACACACACACACACACACACACACACACACACACACACACACACACACACACACACACACACACACACACACACACTATTTCCTAATTTCCTAAGTGTCCAAGTGCATTATTTCCTTTTAACATAATTAGATAAATTCATGACATACATCACTTTAATCTATAAAACCTATTTAGTTTGAATTCATTTTTAGTACATTTAAAAAATACATCTTTTACGTTTTGTTATCTTAAACCCCCCAAAATGTCAGGTTGTGCAACCGCACAAATGAACAGTCTAAAAAAGTATTTGAAATGGTGTCTTAAGAATAAAAAAATAAAATAAAATAATTCTATGGAATCATTTGAACCTTTCATATAAACAAATTAGATAAATTTCAGTAGTTTTAAAGCTGTTGAGATAATTGAAAAACTTTTGTCCAGCAATTTGCATGTCAGGGTGGCACAACTGCAAACATGGTTATTTTATTATGGTAATTACAGTATACATGATAATGCATCGTCTAGACTAGAGGAACCTTAATCATGAGTGAAAAGGTTTGTCTCTCAAATACTGGTAAAAACTGCTTTCAAGTAGGTTGGTACACTTTCCATGTCAGGTGAATTTAAACACTTAGAAATGTTTACAACTGAAACTTCTTTAAATTTCAAAAAGTCAAAAATACAGGCTACATTAGGCTACATCATTTTTGAAAAGATTTTTAAAAAAAACACCTTTTTTTAAAGTTTATTTGTCAATGACCTATGTACTGTATATATAGACTTTTGCACTGATTTAGCACAATGGGATTTATAAATGTCTAATAAACTGCACGTCAAGCATGTTGTCTGTGCTTTCCTCTATGTTGTTGTTGTTGTGTCCAAGGAGAAAATATGCTCCACTCAGCAGGAGCAAACTAAATAGAACTAAAGATGTTGTGCTAAATTGTGCGCTAATCATACTTAGGTGTATCTGCACTTTCACAAAGACCAACAATGGGAAGTTTAATGTTTATTAAAAATAAGGAGCAAGGAAAGTCTTGCAAAATCCATGGAGCTGAAACTGAAGGTGAGGCTACAGCGTCAGTGCAGGGAGTCTTCAGGATCCACTGAATCCCCTTTGTGCTTCTTGTGTTGAAAGAGATAAAGATGGGACAAATTATATACGGTAGTAGTATATATAATACAGTTATGGTATTTATTATCTATATATGGCTCTGAGTTGGACCTGTCTATGAGTAGGACGTACGTCAAGCGCCCCCTGGAGCATCAATCCTGCATTCTCCTTTTACCCACAATTCTGTGCGCCGGAGGTGTTCCGTGATTTAACAAGATGGCGGACTCCTCGGTAAGCATCTCCCAGTCAGTGTGGTTTTGTGTATTTTAAGTGATGTTTTAAAACATGTCTCTGTTGCATTTGGTCGCTGTCGTTTATAATGGCATTATGTCCCAATAGGTGGAAATCATTGAAGGCTGCCGTCTTCCCGTGCTGCGAAAAAATCAAGAAAATGAAGATGAGTGGCGTAAGTAAGATCCGAACAGAATGTAAACAAAAGACTCGCAGTCCATATTAAACTGTTTATTTAATTAGGGACCGTTCTTCTTACCGAACGTTATAAAACGCAATGTGGTGATGGTATTAGCTGACGCTTTACTGTATGTGATATGCAACTGAGTGGTGTGTGATTTATATATTCCAAGATTCACATGCAAAATATCATTGTTGTGCTATAGTACGTTTTGTTGGAGAGAGGGCAAACGTGTTTTTTTTCGGTCTACTGGTGATGTGAACACATGACATTCTCTTAATTCCTTATTATTAAGTTAAAATCTTAATCCAGCAAAAAAACAGCCTGTGTGTTTGTAGCTGCTTTCACATGAGTTCACTCCAGGCTGGTCTAGATGTTTGTGTTGCTGGACTATCAGTTGGTGGGGCCAGATAGTTGACATCTAGTCCGAAAAGCACATTTCTAACGGGATTCATCTGAAATACAATTTTCCTTGTGTGATATGAGTGGATCCGATTTAAGCTTTCAGCTGTTTGAATGCTCCTTTATCCTTTTATTCCTTCAAAGCGTTGGCTGAAATTCTCAGTGTCAAAGACATTCCTGGGAGAAAGCTCTACTATGTCCACTATATCGACTGTGAGTATCTAACATTTACCTGACAAATAGATAAACCAGTTGTACCTGGCTTACGAATACAATTATATTTTCATATTACGATTCTATTTGATGCAAGATTTGTTCAGCCTTTTTGCTAACTGCAAAGAAAATATACATTTTTGTTTGGGCAAGTCAACAAGCGACTGGATGAATGGGTGACTCCAGACCGGTTGGACTTGAAGAAGCTCCAGTTTCCCAAAAAGGAGGCAAAGACCCCTACGAAGAACGGCCTGCCGGGGTCTCGCCCCAGTTCTCCAGAGAGAGATGTGGTAAGAACGTCATTTCAAATCTGCCTACGATGTTAGGATTTCTGAGATGAAATGTGACACGTCCCCACCTCAGTGATTGACCTTCATTTTGAAACATTGTGTCTCAAGCAGTTGTTTACATGCCATGTAATCCTTTACCATCCTCTCTTCCTTTCTGTTCAAATTCAGAGGAAGAGTCTAGATCTCAACGTTCAGTCTGCTTCAGCTCCATCAAGAGGCAAAACCCTCCCCACACCGGTACAGACAAACCTGCCTATTTACACTAATAAAACTCAATCTGTCAAACAAGAGCTTTTAATCAATGGGCTGAATTTAGTTCGAAAAAGC
Source organism: Rutilus rutilus (assembly GCF_951802725.1). Classification (NCBI taxonomy): domain Eukaryota; kingdom Metazoa; phylum Chordata; class Actinopteri; order Cypriniformes; family Leuciscidae; genus Rutilus; species Rutilus rutilus. Next base: position 5,589,773 of record NC_140221.1, read on the forward strand.
AAATTTTCCAACAAGTGTGAGGGATGCAATTTTTGCCTCGACTCAATTTACATTGCCGATTTATCAAGCAGCTTGAACATTTCATGTAATGATAATGTTACTACTATTAAACTACTAAAAATTTCTGTCATCAGTTATCGGCATGTTGTTCCAAACTTTCTTCTGTGGAACACAATAGAAGGTTTTGTGTGTGTGTGTGTGTGTGTGTGTGTGTGTGTGTGTGTGTCCATCCATACAATGAAAGTCAGTGATGTTCATTGTTGTTTTGGATCTTATTGACTTTTTCTATAAGGACAAAACTCTTCAAATTGTTGTCTTTTTTTCTTTTCTTCAAAATATCTTCCACAGATGAAAGTATTACTGGTTTAGAACAACATGAGAGTAAATGATGACAGAATTTTGGGGTGATCTGTTATTTTAATAAGATAATATTTATAGTTTCCATGCCATACAGTTCTAGATATAGTATCTGTTTCAATTCATAGTATCTGTTGTAGAGTTGTTGTTGTTTTTCCCCTCCTAAAGAAAATCTATTAAGTGTTGTTTTCTAAAATGTATGTACACTAATGGTCAAAAAGTATCTTATGCTCACCAAGGCTGCATTTGTTTAAACAAAAATACAGAAACATTTTTAATATTGTGAAATAGTATTACAATTTAAAATAACTTTTCTAATTTAATGTATTTTAAAATTGAATTTATTCCGGTGATGAAAAGCTGAATTTTCAGCATCATTTCTCCAGTCTTCGATTCTTGAATGTCACATGATCCTTCAGAAATCATTCTAATATGCTGAATTGGTGTTCAATGATTAATAATATATGTCTTTATATATTATGTATTTATATATTTGTCATTTATTATAAAAGTATTTATATATTTAAAAATTGCAAACTTTTTTTCAAAATCAAAATGTAACTTTTGATCCATCTTATGTGTCCTTACTGAATAAGTGTTTTCTTTTCTTTCTTTTTTTCTTTTGTTATTTGGTTAAAAAATACTAAGCAGCAAAAAATAATTCTACATTGGTAATTAGAATATTTCTTAAGCACCAAAACACTGAACCGCATATTAGAATATTTTACGAAATATAATGTGAGACTAAAGACTGGAGTAATGATGCTGGAAAAAATTGTAAAATAAATACAAAAAGAAATTGTTGTTTTAAATTGTAATGATATTTAACTATGTTACTGTTTATACAACATTTGATCAAATTCTTGCAGCCTTCGTGAGCATAAGATGCTTCTTTGAACAATAGTGAAAAAAAAAAAAAAACTGGTAGTGAATATGAAAACATTTTCCATATTTATCATATATTGTCATCACTCATTACCAACATACTCATTACTTACTGTAATGTCTCTTTTAGAACATGAGGTAAGTGACTGGAATTTACTCACATCAGCTGTTAGTTGTGATTATTGTTATTCATACTTGGGTTTAAATGTTTGTTCAAGTCCGTAAACCTAAGTATTAATGACAGTTGGTGAAAACAATCCCATAGATTTACACTAAAGGAGAGACCCAAGCCATATCCAGGGACCAGAATATAAGATAAGATCAGGTTCGGTGCTCCTATTGGACAGAATTTTGTCAGAAGTAAAATTTTATTAATTTGATTTGGTGAACATGTCAGACTAAAAATTTACAAAATTAGTCTCAGACGGCCAAATCGTGGTCAAAATCGTACCGTGTGTGAACCCAGCCTAATGATGCGTTCAAGTCCTGGGAAGTTCATCTTTACGAGTTGGGAAGTTGTTTACGACGTCACTTTCGTCAGAGCAAGATGGTTTTTAAGCTCTCCTTCTAGAAAAAGTTCTTGAAGAACAAATAATGTGCATCAGGTGTGTTTTGCTCTTTTATGTTTTGAATTAAATTATGAAGCCACTGTAAACTTTGTTACACATTATTTTGTTATATTACAATGCTATTATATTTTGTGAGGGCAATTAGCTTATTTTGTTGTAAATCAAACAGCCTGACAATATCACTGCTAAATACCTATAAATATTGTGGTATTCCTCCATGTTTCTCACTGACACGCCTCCAACTCGTAAAGATCGGGGCTTAAAGAACATCCAGAGCTTCCCACTCATATTTAGGACTTTTTGGTGTTGTTCATGTGTGTTCAACTTGTAAATACGATCTTTCTGACATGTCTAGAACGCACCATAATTCTGCCTTCACGTGCACGAAATTTCCTACTTCCCGCTTCTGAAGTCGTGATTACGAGCTTGTCAGTTTTCAGTTTTCAAGTGCTTTGTTGTTGGAAATAAATCATGGAGGACATCAGGTACAGTCTTGGGGGACTATTTCCTATTTCTTGGGGAAATCTTATTAAAGCCAAAATGAATTGAAGATATTTAATTTTAAATAAAATGTAGTGTCCCATTCTTTGACAACCATATAAACATTGACTGTGCTATCTAGAGAGTTAGCCTGCTGACAATTCTGGATTTGGAATGCTGTGTATTAAACATACAATATGCTTCAAATGGTTATTCATATGTAAATATGAATTACGGCAAATGACAGACAAGGCGATGTAGCTGTTGTGGAAAATTTATGGCCAACTTGGAAACTCAAAACTGTCAGATTTTTCCAGTTAGTAAATATGACTTGAGAGGGCAATTATGTCCAAATTCTGACTAGGAAACTCGTATTTACGATAATTCCGATAGCACATGAAGGCAGCATAAATGTGTCAGATAAGAGACATACAAATGTGCTGAGTGGTGGGTTTCCAGGAACAGAGTTGAAAACCACTGATCTAGAACAACCTAGCGCATCTTAGCTAACATATAGAAATGACCTTTTTCATTTCCTTTCATTTTCTTTGCAGAGAAAAAGTGATTTGTCTTTCTGATTGCTCTTTCAGAAGAGAAAAGCAGAATCTGTGTCTTTGGCAACACAAGTTACAGCAGCGATTCCAGTGCCTTCACTTCCTAGCTCTGCAGAGGCAAGTCAGGCCTCGGTCTATCCCGCCATGAGGGACTCCTCCTTCAGCATTAAATCCAGAGAAGAACATGAGCCGCTCGCCTCTCTCACCACGGTAAAAAAAGACAATTTTTTTGCGTTGAAATGAATCATGGTGTTTGTTGGGTTAGTCTGTCACAAGAGTTAATTAGCTGTTATTTAATTATCAGAATACAAAGAACATGTTGAGAGCTTATTCATTTTGTCTTTGCTTTTTTCTTCTTGAAGAATGGAACAACACGTCGTCTTATTCCTTCTCAGCCAGGGAGAAAAAGGAAAAGTTGTGGAGGAACGGATGAGGTAGTACCGGCAACTCGATTTAAAGATCTGCATGATGCTCATTTTTTAAATCTCTGTCAAATCTTAAAATGGCTGAGTCCCAGGTTTTGATTATCACTCATTTTTTAATACATTCTTACAAATCTCACACATTTTATTGTTATTTGCCTAGAAGTTGCTAGCAATAAGTTATCATATCTTGTTGGTTAGCATGAATCTGTGTGTGTGTGTATCTTCAAAAGAAGGTATACAAGTAAATATAAAGTGATCTAAAAAAACGTTGAATGTGAGGTTTTGGTTCTTTTTTCTTTCTTTCTACTTGGGATTTTAAACGCTACATTTCTGGACTGTTAAAAGAAAATTAAAACATGAGGCCGCAAGTCCCCTAATCAAATATATAAAATGTTTTGTCTACCCTACTCATAATTGTCGCTATATTTTTTTTGTTGCCATCACCTGTTTTCCTCCACTTTCAAGTAAAATGTCCCAAAGCTTTGCCTCCACTTGTGTTTTTCTGTTAGATGGTAAAGGTGTTCCAGAATAACAACCCTCGCTGCTCCACCGTCTATTTGCCACCAGGAGAGGTCCGGCTCCTTTACTTCCCATTGCCTTGATTGTGTGTCTGTTAAAGTGGAGGCATTTAGGAGAGGCTTTTTAGAGAAAAGTATGAAACTCAAACTATAGAGATTTAGCTAAAAAGCCATTGGATCTCATAAATGCAAGAGTCAGTTGTATTTAGGCTATGGAAGATAATAGTATTTCTTTTCCTTTTTCAGTTAATTGGGTAATAATAAATGAGTAATTCCTGATATTTACAGTGATAGCAAGATTTCCCTAGAGATATGATAAAGTTCAGAGTTTTTTTTTTTAATGCACAGGACATCTGCTTTTGTCATTGACTGCTGTTAGATGCCGTCCCACCATCTCTCTAACTCTACTCTCTGCTCTCAGGATTCGCAGGACAGTTCTGATGGTATCCCCTCTGCCCCTCGCATGACTGGTAGTTTGGTGTCGGACCGCAGTCACGATGACATCGTCACGCGAATGAAGAACATAGACTGTATTGAGCTGGGCCGGCACAGGCTAAAGCCGTGGTACTTTTCTCCATACCCACAGGAGCTCACCACCCTCCCCATCCTCTACCTTTGTGAATTTTGTCTTAAGTACCTCAAGAGCCTCAAGTGTCTCCAGAGGCATCTGGTAAGAGCCTAAGGACTGTAGTTAGACAGTACCTCTTACAGTGTCATATGAGAGTCTGTTTCCATCTCAGTAAAACTGCACCAAAAAACATACACTACTGTTCAAAAGATTTTGAAAAAAATACTTTTTATTTAGCAAGAACACAATTAATCAATTAAATTGATCAAAAGTGATAATTTATGTTACAAAAGATTTCTATTTCAAATAAATGCTGCTATTTTAAACTATATTCATCAAATAATCCTGAAAAATATATCCCAGTTTCCACAAAAACATGAAGCAGCAAAACTGTTTTCAACATTGATAATAATACATGTTTCTTGAGCACCAAATCAGCATATTAGAATGATTTCTGTAGGATCATGTGACACTGAAGACTGGAGTAATGATGCTGAAAATTCAGCTTCACATCACAGGAATAAATTACATTTTAAAATATATTCAAAAAGAAAACTGCTATTTTAAATTGTAATAATATTTCACAATATTAGTTTTTTGACTATATTTTTGATCAAATAAATGCAGTCTTGGTGAGAAGAGACTTATTAAAATGTTTAAAAAATCTTTTGAACTGAAGTGTATCTTTTGTAAAAAAAAAAAAAAATCCATCATATTTTTGTTTTGATGGTTTAATGCAAGGAATATTGCACATGAGTGTCATAACGTGGGGAAAAAACACAAGGCATATAGTCTACCTAATTTGGTTCTAAGGTAATGTTAATGTTGAACAGTCACAACAGATGTTTTATAGACTGTTCTATATTTGAATTGCTTATGTCCTTTATTTGTGCAGGTCAAACTATTCTTACAGTTCAATTTGTCAAGCTGTACTTGCATCTGGCGATGTTCTTACATTATTTAGCTGATTACATACAGGTATTACAATTAAATTCAGTCTAATGAGATGTTTCAATCACAGTTAATCAAAAATTATTTATATATATATATATATATATATATATATATATATATATATAATCAGTTTACCATAATCAGTTAAATTTTTTGAAAATTGACCTTATTTGCCACTTACACTTCTTTTTTCTGTTGAAAAGCACCTGAGCACAGACACACTTAAAACAACAAGCTTTAGTGTGCTCTTTGCTTAAGCAACATGCCCTCAGATAACTGTCACCTGTCTATAACTATTACAGACAAAATGCAACCTTCGACACCCTCCAGGAAATGAGATCTATCGCAAAGGAACTATATCATTTTTTGAAATAGATGGCAGGAAAAACAAGGTGGGTAACCTCTAAGTTTGTTATAATTCGCTTTGAACTGACTGATCAGGCAGACATGTCGAGAGAGAGAGAGAGAGAGGTGTGTGTGTGTGAGAGAGAGAGAGAGGGAGAGAGAGAATAATAATCATTGTGTATTTCTATTTGAATGGGTGGAAAGATCACCATTTTAACTGAACACATAAATGTCAGGGAATAGATATATATTCATGAATATGAGACAATTGCCATTGTGTCTAAAATCTAGGTCATCTGAAATTGCCAAGTTCTGCAAATTATAGCGTTCAGCACTTTACTGCAGGGCCATAACCACCACAGACTTTGAGCACCCTCCCCCCAATAGTGGAATCAAATCCCCCAGCGTGGATATATATACGCTTTTACAGCGCGAAGCGTCAGTTTAACATTAAAAGAGAGTGAGGTAATGCATGTCAACTGTTTTACGATAGAAATGTGAAACGACCGACAGTAACAGCAAGTGATGCAAACTACTCGACTTTTACTCAAATATGGCCGTTTGGAATTGAAAACATATGTGATTCATGTAATTCCTTACTGAGTACGACGAGACAAGAAACGTTTTACTTTTTCAGCATACAAATAAAAGTATGTGTCCATATTTCAACGCAAATATTATTTGCGAATGGTTCAAAATGATGAATTTCCCAACTAGAATTAGATCTAGAATTTCCTTCACTGTTCTATTTCTTTATGCTTTCTAAAAGATTGTTGACCCTATTAAACCAAGAAACGGTTACGGCCCTAATTTACTGGAGCTATAGTGTGGTTAAACTAATGTTGGTTTAGAGGGTTAGGGTTGTGAGGCACATGTTTATGGAAATATATTTCTTGATGGCCTGTTAAAATCATTTTTCTTCTTCCATTGCACAGACATATTCCCAAAATTTGTGTTTATTGGCCAAATGCTTCCTGGATCACAAGACCCTGTACTATGACACGGATCCTTTCCTCTTCTATGTTATGACAGAGTATGACTCGAAGGGTTTCCACATAGTCGGCTACTTCTCCAAGGTATAATAAAGCACTGATATTCTAAGTGTTTTACAATTTTGGCTAGTCCCCTTTTTTTGTTTGATAAGCTTGCTTGCATTTCATTGGCTGTGTTTTCCCCTCCCATTAAAGGAAAAGGAATCAACAGAAGACTATAATGTAGCCTGCATTTTGACCTTACCACCTTACCAGAGAAGAGGCTATGGAAAACTACTAATCGAGTTTAGTGAGTAATCATACAGTTATGTCTTTTTACTAAGGAACGTAGAATGTGATCACATAAGGAATTTTTTTATTATTATTGTTTATTTTTACAATGCGTTGAAAGTTATTGCTTGCCATCTCAGAATAATGTGTAGATCATATAAGCAAACCTTAAAAAAAAAAAAAAATTTTTTATATGTGTGTGTGTGTATATATGTATGTATGTATGTATGTATATGTATAATGTATATATGTATATGTATATATTATTTAAATTTTTTTGTTCACATCTGTCAGGTTATGAGCTCTCAAAAGTGGAAGGAAAGACAGGGACTCCAGAGAAGCCTCTGTCTGATCTGGGTCTGCTCTCTTATCGCTCTTACTGGTCTCAAACTATTCTGGAGATCCTCATGAACCTCAAATCAGAGAATGGAGAACGGCCGCAGATCACCATCAAGTAAGGATCTTCGTCTTTAACCTCACTATCGAAATTCTGATCCAAAAAGTGTATGTGGGTGAATTTGACTTAATCTCACTCTCTTTTTTTATTTTTATTTTTAAAGAATTTACATGAATATTTTTTGCGTTATGACATTAATTTATTGGCACGTAGCGTACACCCTAGTGTTCTCTCAGACATCTAGTTGAGACTCACTGCACTGTGTATTTTAATTAAAGAAGTATATAGTCTGTTGCGCTGCGTGTTTCAGAGCGTCACCATATTGTTAAATGCGAGTAGCTTATGATGTGGTGTTTTAAGAATCTCAGAGCGGTTTACATTAGATGCGTCACACTCCAACTCTGCAAGTGCTGAGAGTTTAACATGCATTTGGAAGCATAATGTGCTGCAGTTATGCTTTTTCACCTTTCGCATAATTTCCAACTTTTTTTGTAGACCTATGATTATAGCAAAGATTTGTAATGAGAAGTGGATGTAAACTTAGCTTAAAACTTTTTACAATGCAGTTGTATTACAATAGTAATATACAATATTTCTGTCTTAATATAATATAATACTATAATAATAATAATGTTGTTTGGAATCTCAGACAGCAGAGTTTTGGTTGATTGAAAATGGTATTAAATATTAATATTTTTCAAGATATTGTACCAAAGTTCAGTATTGACACCCCACCCCTAATTATCATTACTGTAAGGATTAAAAAATCTTTTTAATTAGAATTTGATCAGAGATATTCAATTGTAAGTGTACGTACATTATAATATTAGTTGTACTGCCTTTAATTTATGCAGATTTTAATTTAAAAAAATAGTCTTGACCAAATTGTTCTTACAATAATGAGAATTTAATGATTAACTTGTTTAATGTGTTTAATTCTCAAAGTGTATTACAATGCGAAATACAACTTTATGCGAAATAATTTACTTTTCCTTTGATTTGGGGGTCAGATACGACCCAGACATTTCTTCCAGAGATTTACCACATCCGTTATGATGGCTCATTTAAAAAAAAAGCTTGTAATAAAATTTGTTGGGCTGGTTGTTTTGTTCTTAACGTTATTTGTGATTCTCTCAGTGAAATCAGTGAGATTACCAGTGTCAAGAAAGAGGATGTGATCTCAACTCTTCAATACCTCAACCTCATCAATTATTATAAGGTAAGCGATCCCAAGCAGATGTGTGCTTCAGTTTCAGATTTCCCATCCACCCTAATTTGGTGTATTGGTGACAATTGGTGGTTTTCTAATTTTTGCATTAGTCGAGTGTGGTTTGTTGAGCTTGATTGATCTCCTTGCAGGGTCAGTATATCCTCACCCTATCAGAGGACATAGTGGAAGGTCATGAGCGGGCCATGCAGAAGCGGCACCTCCGTATCGACTCCAAATGTTTGCATTTCACTCCTAAAGACTGGAGCAAAAGGGGCAAGTGGTAAAGACTGTAGGAGGACTGCTAGCAGCCGGCTAACATGTCACATCCCGCTCAGAGGAACTCAGTTCAAGAGACTGTAGCTGTTCCACAAACAGACTTGAACTGAAATGTGTCTGTGCAAGAAGACAAAAACAGTTTAATATTGTTAAAGATTCCACTGTCCACATCTGCATGTTATGTGACTGACTTTTACACGTTTTTATATTCTGTGAAATTCATGTTAGTCTGTTATTTGTCTTAATGTGGAATGGACGATTGTATTTTTAATGTTGTTTTCTCCCACCATTTCAGTAGATCCTCTTAGATGCCTATATTTATGGTCTGTGCCATGTTTTATTACTCTGACCAACAACAGTATTCTACACACAATCATCAGTGCTCTGCAAAGTGACATGACCTTGTTCATTTTCATTGACTTCCGTGATGCAAGCGACAGAAACCATTGGTGACAGGATGTAGGTTTTCCCAGCTAAAGAAACTTTATGTAAATAAGCAGCGATTTTCAGGAGCAACTACAAATGGCAGTGAAGACACATGATCCATCTCGTGTGTCAAGACAGAGAAGTTAATCATATATCGTTTTTTTTATCATGTTAAATCAAGGCTACTCGCCACATACAAAATTGCCGGCTTTTGGCTTCCCTCTTGTTTTCACTTTTGTAATCAAACTGAGTTGTTTCCAGAGTACATCAGACAGTCTTCTAGCCTGAATGGTCTCTTGGATCCGGATAGCCCTCGACTTGCTCTTTGGCTGCACACATAGTTTCTTCTCATATTATACGTTTCATGCACTGATTCCATTTTAAATATTCTTTTTCTCCAGAAAGTCTTTTACGAGAAAGAAAACCGATTTCAACAACATGGAAATCTGTTAATGCTGTAAGTGTTATTGGGCAGCTAATAGTGGAAACACTAGCCACTGTCACATGCAGTAATGGCTATGAATGACATTTATGGATGTTATTCCATGTTGTTTACATGGAATCAGTTTTTTTTTTTTTTTTTTTTTTTTTTTTTTTTTACTAAAGCAAAAACATTCTGGGGGGGAAAGGGTTATTTAAATGCAATCTGTACATATATAAGATATAAAAAAGAGAAACTGTTTGCAGTCTTTTCCATTGTGGCTATGAATATGCGGCCAAAACAAGCAGAGACCTTTGGCAATTTGGTTGTGTTGAGTAGCCTTTATTTAATATAAATTTAAACCACTACGCTTAACATCTCTGTCTTGTCTACACATGAAATTCGCTGCTTGTTTGCATAAAGTTAAAGTTTTGTCAGCTTGTCTTTGCTGGGCAGGCCTTCATCCTGTTGCCGATGGTCACTGTCGCTCGTGTCGCCGGAAGTCGGCAGCTCTCCATGGAAAATGAATCCAATCACACTTTATTACGTGTCACTGGTGGAGTGAACTGGGCTAGAATGGTGCTTTACAATGTCATTGTGTCTGTACATAATATACTACACTTAAAATAAATGTCTTTTCTACACTGGTATGGTATGTATCTAGGATCAAATGTGCATGGATGTATTTGGATACCTGCACATTTATTACTTTTTTTTTATTTATTTTTTTTATCTTGTGTATTGTTAGAAATAGTATAGCTTGAAAGTATTTATCTAAAGTAATTTTCTGGCATTTTTAAATTGCTTACACTCAAGCTAGCCTACTAGCTAGCTTACCGAACCTGCTGACTTTATTAATATAATATTGCCTGCGATATTTTGGTAAGAACGTGCAATAATTAAATATAATAAAATAAAAAATAATATATTTTCCCACAAAATAGATCCACACCCCTTGCAGAATCTGAAAATGTCAATTATTTTGACAAAATAAGGGGGATTTATTTAGTACTGTCCTGAATAAGATGTTTTATTATTATTTGTCCACAAGACATAAAAAATAGCTGAATTTATAAAATTGACTCCGTTCAAAAGTTTATGTACCCTTGATTCTTATTACTGTGTGTCCTTACCTGGATGATCCACGATGGTTGTTCTTGAGTCCCTTGTTTGTCCTGAGTAGTTAAACTGCCCAATGTTCTTCAGAAAAGTCCTCCAGGTCCTGAAAATTCTTAAGTTTTTCCAGTAACTTTTGCAAATTTGAACCCTTTCCAGCAGTGACTATGATTTTGAGATCCATCTTTTCACACTGAGGACAATTGAGGGACTCAAACACAACTATTAAAAAAAATTCCCTGATTCTAAAAAGATTCACAAGAAATATTTGGACATCTTCATCCTGTTCAAAAGTTTTCAACCCCCGGCTCTTAATAATGCATCACGTTTCCTTTTGGAGCATCAGTGAATGTTTGAGTCCCTCAGTTGTCCTCAGGGGATTTTTCTGAAGAATATTGGGCAGTTTAACTGCTCAGGACAAACAAGGGACTCAAGAACAACCATCACATAACAAAAAAACAGTTGTGTATCATCCAGGTAAGGAGACACAGTATTAAGAATCAAGGGTACATAAACTTTTGAACGGGGTCAATTTTATAAATGCAGCTATTTGTTGTTGTTGTCTTGTGCACTATATGCAAACATCTTTTATGCAAAATATCTTATTCAGGACAGTACTAAATAAAAAAGAATCCCCTTTTGTTAAAATTATTCACATTTTCACAGATTCTACAAGGGGTGTGTAAACTTTTGAGCAGCACTGTGTAAATGATACACAGATAACAAAATGGAGCTATACTTTCTTCTTAATTTTGAACTTTGTGCCCTGCAAAAGTATTCAGACCCCTTAATTGTTCACATTTTGTTGTTACAGCCTTATGCTAAACTGCTTTAAATTCCCTTTCACTTTCCATGAAACCTTTTTAATGCATTATAAGGGTATTCTTAAGACATTATAATGCATAAAAACCTTCAGATATCATCTCATCGTAACAACAGTTTTAATACATTATAAAACTTAGTAATGTGTGGTTATAACTTTTAACAGTATGATGTTTTATAACACACAAACACATTATATCTTCTTAAATTAGACTGGATTATCAAGCTGTTCCTTTAATTTACATAAGTGTAAGTCTCCACTGCCTGCGTAGTAACAGTAAATCCTACTGTGAATGTTGCACAGAATCAGAAAAGCTGATAATTCTGTTAACTCCAGGTTGCAATAGCTCCGTCCTTACGTGACTTCATGGGGTTACGAGACCTTTTTACCACACTTTTAGACTTTAGACTTTTAGTTCATCATCAGGACTGAAGTGAATGACCTGGACTCGCTATCAGGTGATTTCACAGCTAAGTGTTTTCTCATAACCACAAAAGAAGACATTTAGTTTGTTCTGTTCCATCTTAAAATGTATCATCAGTAATTTAAGTTCATTTAAATCTCGTAAAATTCATAACTTTTACATTATAACAGTGCTGTATTTTGTCCTGCCAAAGGTTTAGACTTTTAGATTATAGACAGATATATATTAGATATTAGAAAAACATTACACAATGGGGGAAAAAAAGCACTTTTTCAAAGCCACACGTGACGTGTCCATTCACAAAGGCTTTTCTGTTTCATGCTCACAATAATCTTCTTAACAACAGCAGCTTGTTTGTCAGAGTCCCACATCCAACAAAAACTTTCAAACACACGCTGTACAGGAATTCAAGGAGCTGCTATCTTTGATAACAACCATGTTCCTTAGTTGTCTATCACAACACAGGACAATATTTAATAATAAAAAGAAGAAGCCATACATTTTTGAGAACTTGAATATTTACACTAAACCCACGCAGTGGTGATTTGATGACGGTATTTGTGCATTTAGTTTTCTTTTCTTGCATGTATAATACATTTAATCTCTTTTGATCACAAAATGGATTCAACTCTCTGAAACACAACCACGGTGATGCACATTCTTGCGTTTATTTAATTTGTCAATGTCCAACAGTGCATACATCACAAGACAATACTGTCGTTTTTGTTTTCTCTAAATCATGAATATTTCCACCACAGTGTCATTTTTCTATAACATCTCATTCTGTGGTGAAGTAGCTATCAGTGGTGGAAATGACATAAAATCATGGAATAAAATGGCAGACTCATCCTTTTTGCTAAGGTTTCTACAAATCCCACCTCGACTGTAAATGACACACTATAAAGACATTTGGTTCACATAGCCTATCTCATATCTCACCTCAAGTATATCATCTTACTGACACTGTTGTCTTCTAAGTAAACGTAAAAATAAATAAATTAAAACTTTATTGGGGGCAAAATAGTTGTTGAAATTATAGTGCAGCTGAGAGACACCCATAATAACTTGTGTAAACCTTGACGTAATAAATGTTTTTGTTTTTACAGTCTCTCTCTCTCTCTCTCTCTCTCTCTCTCTCTCTCTCTCTCACTGAACAGCGCCTTTATAAACGCATGTGACGTCAGTCGAGCGGCTCAGCCGCGGGGATGAAGATGGTTCTCATCAAAGAATAGTGAGTGACATTTATTTTATAGATGTTTATGTTGCCTTATTTCATATTGAATAGTTTGTTTTCCAATTTACCTATGCTGCTAGAGTCTCTACATAGTTTGCGTGACTTTTACATGTTTTGTGAACAGTGATGATGATGATGATGATGATGACGATGTGTGTGTTGCGGTTGAACTCGGGTCTGACCTACCGGCTCTGACAGCAACTAAACGCACGCAGTTGATCAGAATTTACCGTAACGTTCCTCTATCACATGAAGTCATTTCCATACCTCACGTGATCACAATAAAAGTGTCGCCGTGTAATTATGACATTACAATTAGCTCATTTGTAATTTGTCTACTCTGAAGTTTTTGTTTTAAGGTAGACCGAGGCTAGTTGTCACAGGGATTATTGGCTAAACTAAAGTAGCTATGATGGTTTGAGTCAATAGTTTGCAAATTCTTGTTTTCTCTAGCAGTGGTTTTATATGTGTGTTAAGTATTTTTTTTAATGAATTCTGAAAAAAGAAACATATATATATATATATATATAGCTCCTTGATAAGTTAACAAAATATCAACTGAGTGAGTCTATCGAAAACTACCCTTTTGTAATGGTGCACAAAAATTATATATTATAGAACTGTATATAATTACATAGATTATACTTATATGTTTACGTAAACATCAGTATCTCAGGATAGTTCTGGCTCCTTGGGACCAACAATTATCTCTAGAGTACAATACAACAAGACATATGTACACATATAAACATGTTGTACATTCTTGTTCCTTAAAGGAATAGTGCACCCAAAAATGAAAATACTCTCATCATTTATTTACCCTCATCCCATCCCATTTTATTTCTACTGTAAAGCCAAATAAAAAAATGAAAATTTCCCATTGAATTAGGGATGCATGATATATCGGCCACCATATCGGTATCGGACGATATATGTTACTTTTTAAAGTTATCGTTATCGGCCCGATAAGTAAATTAGGGTGATATCTTAAAGCCGATAAATAATGGATTATTTCCTTCAGATTAGATACTTCAGATACACACTGTTCGCCATGATGCTTTTGAATTGCTTGAAATGTGATTGAAATCACTTCAAAAAAAGGAAAAAAACAGTTAAGTGCAACATGTGCAGCCAGCACAAGTCTGTCATATAGGCTACATAACATTATAATGAGAACATTATAATTGTGTGCTTGGGACATGGCTTTTCAGGGTGAGACTTTTGTTTTTGTAATCAGGCTCTCTAAAATTATGTGCAAATTTAGATTTAGATTTATAGGCCAATATATGGTTATCGGCTTTCAAATATAAAGAATTATCGGTTATAGGCCAAAATATTCATAGCGGTGCATCCCTACATTGAATATTACAGGTGTTATTTTTAAGCAAACTGAATATTTTGTAAATGAAGTCTGGAAGGTGAATGTGGATTATTGAATTTTTAATAATGATATTGTGTGTGAAATGTTTTCAGTTTAAATATTCACAGCTTAAATGTGTAGAATTTCAGCCCCCCTAAATGCAGGCTTTGTCATTTCAGGAAAGTAACCATTAAAATCCAAAGTAAAAAAGAAATGACTGAAATTACGACTCATAGGGAATAACAGGTCATTTTATAATGGTTACTTTTCTGAAATGAGACATTCTCAATGATTCGAACGAAAAATGTGAAAAAAGTATGGTCCAATATGATAGTTCTATAATATATCTATCCATAGCATATACTTTTGATAACTTCAGTATAGGCTACTGTGCAGCATATATACAGTGGGTACGGAAAGTATTCAGACCCCCTTACATTTTTCACTCTTTGTTATATTGCAGCCATTTGCTAAAATCATTTAAGTTCATTTTATTTTCCTCATTATTGTACACACAGCACCCCATATTGACAGAAAAACACAGAATTGTTGACATTTTTGCACATTTATTAAAAAAGAAAAACTGAAATATCACATGGTCCTAAGTATTCAGACTCTTTGCTGTGACACTCATATATTTAACTCAGGTGCTGTCCATTTCTTCTGATCATCCTTGAGATGGTTCTACACCTTCATTTGAGTCCAGCTATGTTTGATTATACTGACTGGACTTGATTAGGAAAGCCACACACCTGTCTATATAAGACCTTACAGCTCACAGTGCATGTCAGAGCAAATGAGAATCATGAGGTCAAAGGAACTGCCTGAAGAGCTCAGAGACAGAATTGTGGCAAGGCACAGATCTGGCCAAGGTTACAAAAAAATGTCTGCTGCACTTAAGGTTCCTAAGAGCACAGTGGCCTCCATAATCCTTAAATGGAAGACGTTTGGGACGACCAGAACCCTTCCTAGAGCTGGCCGTCCGGCCAAACTGAGCTATCGTGGGAGAAGAGCCTTGCTGAGAGAGGTAAAGAAGAACCCAAAGATCACTGTGGCTGAGCTCCAGAGATGCAGTCGGGAGATGGGAGAAAGTTGTAGTAAGTCAACCATCACTGCAGCCATCCACCCGTCTGGGCTTTATGGCAGAGTGGCCCGACGGAAGCCTCTCCTCAGTGCAAGACACATGAAAGCACACCTGAAGGACTCCAAGATGGTGATAAATAAGATTCTCTGGTCTGATGAGACCAAGATAGAACTTTTTGGCCTTAATTCTAAGCGGTATGTGTGGAGAAAACCAGGCACTGCTCATCACCTGTCCAATACAGTCTCAACAGTGAAGCATGGTGGTGGCAGCATCATGCTGTGGGGGTGTTTTTCAGCTGCGGGGACAGGACGACTGGTTGCAATCGAGGGAAAGATGAATGCGGCCAAGTACAGGGATATCCTGGACGAAAACCTTCTCCAGAGTGCTCTGGACCTCAGACTGGGCCGAAGGTTCACCTTCCAACAAGACAATGACCCTAAGCACACAGCTAAAATAACGAAGGAGTGGCTTCACAACAACTCCGTGACTGTTTTTGAACGGCCCAGCCAGAGCCCTGACTTAAACCCAATTGAGCATCTCTGGAGAGACCTGAAAATGGCTGTCCACCAACGTTTACCATCCAACCTGACAGAACTGGAGAGGATCTGCAAGGAGGAATGGCAGAGGATACCCAAATCCAGGTGTGAAAAACTTGTTGCATCTTTCCCAAAAAGACTCATGGCTGTATTAGATCGAAAGGGTGCTTCTACTAAATACTGAGCAAAGGGTCTGAATACTTAGGACCATGTGATATTTCAGTTTTTCTTTTTTAATAAATGTGCAAAAATGTCAACAATTCTGTGTTTTTCTGTCAATATGGGGTGCTGTGTGTACAATAATGAGGGAAAAAAAAGAACTTAAATGATTTTAGCAAATGGCTGCAATATAACAAAGAGTGAAAAATGTAAGGGGGTCTGAATACTTTCCGTACCCACTGTATATATATATACATACAGTCACGTGAAAAAAAAAGAAAACCTTTAGAATTTTAAGGTTTTACATATCAGAACATGATAACAATCATCTGGTCATTAGCAGGTCTTAAAATTAGGTAAATAAAACCTCAGATGAACAACAACAAATAACGTTACACCGTGTCATTATTTATTTAACAAAAACTAGGCCAAAATGGAAAAGCCATGGGTGACATACGAAGTACACCCTATGATTCAATTGCTTGTAGAGACACTTTTAGCAGCAATAAGTTGAAGGAATTGTTTTCTGTATGACAGTATCAGTCTCTCGCATCGTTCTGGAGGAATTTTGTCCCGCTCTTCTTTACAACGTTGCTTCAGTTCATTGAGGTTTGTGGGCATCTGTTTATGCACAGCTCTCTAAAGGTCCCGCCTCAACATTTCTGGACTGGTCTGGACTTTGACTGAGCCAGTGCTACACCTTGATTCTTTTCTTTTTCAGCCATTCTGTTGTAGATTTGCTGGTGTGCTTGGGATCATTGTTCTGTTGCACTTAAGCCAAGCTTTAGCTGTCAGACAGATGGCTTCACATTTGACTCTAGAATACTTTGGTATACAGAAGAGTTTATGGTCGACTCAATGATTGCAAGGTGCCCAGGTCCCGTGGCTGCAAAACAAGCCAAAAATCATCAACCCTCCATCAGCGTTTTGCTGATTTGCTGTGTTTAGTTTTCACCTAACTTGGCGCTGTGCATTATAGCCAAACATCTCCACCTCGGTCTCGTCTGTCCAAAGGACATTGTTCCAGAAGTCTTGAGGTTTGTTCAGATCAAACTTTGCAAACCTAAGCCGTGTTGCCATGTTCTTTTTAGAGAGAAGAGGCTTCCTCCTGGCAACCCTTCCAAACATGCCATACTGGTCCCTTTCTTTTTCTAATTGTACTGTCATGAACTTTAACATTTAAAGTTAACTGAGGCCTGTAGAGTTTGAGGTGTAGTTCTTGGGTGTTCTTCTCTGAGCATTGCACGGTCTGACCTTGGGGTGAATTTGCTGGGACGTCCACTCCTGGGAAGATTTGCAACTGTCTTGAATGTTTTCCACTTGTGAATAATCTTCCTTTCTGTAGAATAATGGACTTCAAATTGTTTGGAAATGGCCTTATAACCCTTCTCAGATTGATGGCAGCAACAATTGCTTCTCTGAGATCAATGCTGACGTCTTTCCTCCTTGTTATTGTGTTAACACACACTTGAATTCTCCAGACCAGCAAACTGCCCAAACTTCTGCTTTTATAGAGGTGGGCACACTTGCTGATGATCAGTAAATCAAAGACATTTGATTATCAGCGCCAGGCTACTACTCACCCTCTTGATTCCTATGGAAGCTTAGTTTGTCACCTATTGCTTTTCAATTTTGGCTTAATATTTGTTAAATAAATAATGACACAGTGTAATATGTCAATACAGAAAATGTAATGCATTTTTAGTTTGCTATTGGTAGATCTCATGTGAATGACAGGTTGTCCCGCCCTCGCACCGATAAACACGTCATTAGAGAAGAACCAATTTTTGGAAAAAAAAACCCTTTAGGTTCCATAGATGAAAGAACATAGAGGTTTGGAACGACATGAGGGTGAGTAAATGATGAGTAAAAAGACAGAATTTTCATTCTGGGTAAACTATAGTATCCCTTGTGCCTGTCATGTTCTTTCCTCACTAAGAATATTATGTATAAATTATGTTGCATTGTCTTTTTTTGTGTGTATGTAAGTCTCACTTCAGTATCTCTCGGTGTGTTTCAGCCACATTGTTTTGCCATGCACTGTTGAAGAGGTGAGTTTATTATTGCTTTTCATTTTTTTTAAAGCAGCTGAATATAAATCTATACTGTCATATTATACATTCTTTAACTCATGCCTCTGTGAAAGACTGTGAACATAGGTTGTGGTTTTACTACAGCAGCAAATGGAAGTATTTACAGTAGCACACAGTCAACAGTTTGGACACCTACTCTTTTATTTGTACAATTTTCCATATTTTAGATTCATAGTAAAGTCATCAAATCTAAGAAATAACACGAATTGAAGTATGGGAATTATGCAGTGACCAACAAATGCTAAACAAACCAAAGCAATCTTATATTTTAAAATAAAAATATGGTATAGTTCAGTGGTTCTCAACCCCACAAGGGGGCCTCAGCAAACTTCCATGTTGTTGCACGGTTGTTGGAGCCAGACGGGCTGGTCTGAGTGTTTCAGAAACTGCTGATCTACTGGGATTTTCAGGCACAACCATCACTAGGGTTTACAGAGAATGGTCTGAAAAAGATATATCCAGTTAGTGGCAGTTCTGTGGGTGAAAATGCCTTGTTGATGCCAGAGATCAGAGGAGAATGACCAGACTGGATTGAGCTGATAGAAAGGCAACAGTAACTCATATAAGCACTTGTTACAACCGAGGTCTGCAGAAGAGCATATCAGAACGCACAACACATCACATCTTAAAGATGGGCTACATGTCCATCCCTTTATGACCACAGTCTACTGTCTTCCAATGGTTATTTCCAGCAGGAAAATGCACCATTTCTCAAAGCTCAAATCATCTCAAACTGGTTTCTTGAACATGGCAATGAGTTGACTATCCTCAAATGGCCTCCACAGTCACCGGATGCAGTAAGCAGTGTGGTAGATTACATTCTGAACATAGCCTAAATGTTGTTGGCTATTATGATTTGTTTCAGTATCAAGTAGGGCAGCTGTACTCTGTGGCAGAAGCCAGCAAGAATGAGACCGGTGGCGGAGAGGGCATAGAGATATTGAAGAATGAGCCCTATGAAAAGGATGGCGAGAAAGGACAGTACA
The DNA here is from genome assembly GCF_951802725.1 of Rutilus rutilus. Taxonomy (NCBI): domain Eukaryota; kingdom Metazoa; phylum Chordata; class Actinopteri; order Cypriniformes; family Leuciscidae; genus Rutilus; species Rutilus rutilus. The sequence continues at coordinate 5,609,235 of NC_140221.1, forward strand.
CGCACAAAATCTACCATCTCAAAAGGTATGCAGATGTAGATTTACACACCTGTATGCATACCAGTCATGACTGCATGAGAAGCCTGGCTTTCAATACAATTTGACAACATATTTATATAACACGTTTTAGGAACATTTAAGTAATTCAAACATCATTTGTGTTTTTCGTTTTGTATGTTCTGCTGCCCAGCAAAGTACCAGGCTTTGTAAAGGTGATCGCTCCTGAAGGTTCGCTTGTGTTCCACGAAAAGGCCTGGAATGCCTACCCTTACTGCAGAACAAGTGGGTGGAAAACTTTGAAACAAGCTTATCGGTTATGCATCACACACTGTCAGGTTAGAGATGTGCACAGGAAACATATGCACCAACCAGTGAAATAAATGCTTTAAAATGGTTCATTATAAAATCATATGTATTTCTTGGCTTCATCACTTAATTTCTATTCTAAACATTCAACCTAAGTAAGTAGCACTTTCATTATGTATGATTAATCATGTTAAAATTGTTTAGGTTTTAAGAATTTAAATGAACATGAAGTTTACTTTTAATATATAGAGACTTTATTAGGATAACCGGTTGTAATTCATTGGTGTAACCTCTAATCGTATCTGTGTTTTTCTCTTATTTGATATACGTTTGCCACAGTTGTAACGGTAAGTGCACTGAAAACTTTGTTGGTTCTATTAAATTAAAAGACCTCTTTTTATCACGTGTAAGAAATGCCAGTTTTCAAGACCCTGTGAAGTGATAAAACAAAAAACACAGTTTTCTTGAATTTTCTTCATGTGCTTATGTAAATGTCATAGCCTGACATACCCATAATTTCCTGTTTGCTATTGCTAGTCGATGACTGGTCATTCTAAAAGGCATTTTATTGGACAAAGATTTGGCAAACATGCATACAAGATTATTTGGCCAATTTTCTGAAAGACTTTAAGTTTTATATTTGCTATAAGGTTATTTAGTCAACTTTTTGAAAGTGCATTACCATTTAGAATGCCACAAAGTTAATAGATATTGACTAAAAGTCACAAAACCTGTTCTTGATCTTGATTTCACTGGGTCTTTAATGCTGTCAATGGTATATGGTTGCCAACAGATAAATCACATGAAATGTTGATTAATCAGTCACAATTGCATAATAATCTATCTCTCTAAAGTTATTTTTTGGATAGTAGTCATGTACACTAGTAGTCATGTACATTAATCTGTAAGATTACATGTTTTTTGAAACAAGTTTCCTCTCCTGTGCTCAACAAGTCTGCATTTATTTGATTTAAAATACAGTAAAAACATGTCATATTGTAAAATATGATTTAAAATAACTTGTTTTAAAATGTGGGTTTTTTTTTCAAAGCTAAATTTCCAGTCTTTAGTGTCACATGATCCTGTGATATTAGACTGATTAGGAATAAATCAATTCTTACTGACCCCAACCTTCAGAATGATAGCTGATATAGATCTCATTGATTCACCACATTTGAAATTGAACCTTCAAACATGAAGCCTTTTGAGATTCTTTGCAATCTAATCTATTTAAGAGATCTTTTAGAAATGTATCTGTTTTGAAATATTAGCCTGTATGTTATTTCATATTGTATGCACATATACCTACCACATGTTCATTTACTGTAAAGACAATACAATGCTCTGATTTTTGTTCTCCCAGAATGAGTACATGAAGGATGATTTTTTCATCAAGATTGAGACATGGCACAAACCTGACCTTGGAACACTAGAGAATGTGAGTACATTTGTATATATTCTGTGTTTTCATAAAAAAACAAAAAAACATGCTATCTATGAATTTAATAGGCTCATGAGAGGGAATACCTATTAAACCGGTTACATCCAGAGGTTGGGTAATAGTCAGAGTAAAATTATGATATCAGATCAAATTCCATTTTAACTTTATTATTAAGGTGAACGATATATCAGTAGACACGTGAAACTATTAGAAAATGTATTTTTTTTAATTTTGGATTATTGTCACATTTTCACAAAGTGTCACAAAGGTTTATCCTTTGAATGCGTTTTTAAGCCTTGCCAGATTAACTCCTGGTTTCACAGACAAGGTTTAAGATAGTCCCAGATTAAAATGCATGTTTGAGCTGTTTGAACTGTCAGTGCCATTGTTTTGTCTCAAGATACACACCAGTCATGTTTTTTTTCCTTCTTCTAAGGAACGTTTATAAAATCTACTTAAATGTTGTAATTAAACTAAGGCCTAATCCTGGCTTAATCTAAGGCCTGTCTGTGAAACCAGGCCTAACGGTTTATTGGATTTAAAGGGTCAAATACACACAAAGTAAAATGCAGAAAAGAAAGTCGGATGTATTATAATTATTCCAATAATTATAATCATTTAAATGTATTCGTTTGAAGAATTCTGGGCAAAATTACATTGATACATTCCATGTACATTCCTTTTTTTTTTTTTACGCACAAACCTCACAAAGGGAACAAGAATTTTGATTAGATAAACTCTCAATGTTACAATAAAGATAATTACATCCCAGGATGTAACAACCACACTTTTTTATTGAATGGTTAAGGGACACAAACAGTATAGCTTTGAAATATTTGTTGTGAGCATTGTTGTACTGATTTGTTGTGATCATAAATCCTCTAAATTATGAATAACAGGTTCACAAATTGGACAGTTCTACATGGAGGTCTGTGGAGGTCACACCCATTGACATTGCAGACAAAGAACAAGTAGCCCCTGGTGTAAGTACCCTGTCTATTGAGCTGCTACACTCAATACAGTTACAAACGCAAATGAATCTTCCTCTTTGTACACCTATTACATATTTAATCACCAGGGTTCCCATGAGCAAAGAAAACCTAGGATTAACAAGGAATTTCACAAGTGTATTTTCCAGAAAAGGTTGTCAAAACTAATAAATTCTCTGGAAATACTTTGTAGATGATGCAATATTGTAGACTACAATGAAACTAGCTTGCAAGCCAGCCAGCATGATAACATCAGTCGGTCTGTTGAGCGTAAAAGACATATCAGTTGGCAAATGTTGTCATAACGGGTTCCAGTGGGACACATATCCTTCACTGAGTCACATTCAAATGTCAAGATGTTTTTGTCTTTAATAGTGTTCAAATGTAATTAGTTTAATTAGTCTGATAGATAAAGTACTATGGTGTATTATTTACATGTATGCATTCGGCAGACCTTTTGGCTGACCTTTCATATTCAAATATATCTTATTGCATTGAAGGTATACATTTTTTCAGTTCATGTATTCCTTGGGAAACAAACTCGTGACACTGACGTTGCTAGCGGGCTGATTTGTAGATTGACATTTTTCTTTTTCATATTTCTCATTCGTTTTCTATGCAGCAATACAAGTACTTTTAAAGTAAAACTTGTTTATCTCATTATTTTTGTACATTCACATAGTCAGGTGCGACTAAATGAATCACCAAGTTTTGCACCTTTCTGATGAAGTAAAAAATGGTATAAAATAAAAAACGTACCTTTTGTTTGGTCGCTAACAACCAAAGAATACCCGAGGTTAAAACCATGTGTCTATTGTGCATTGTTTTCCAAAAAGCCACTTGGTGGTACTGTAGTGCTTGGGCCCGTCATTGCTGCATGCAACTATATTCATTATACTTGTTTCAAGGTTTCAGAGGCTTTTGAGGCCCTTAACATGCTCAAAAACTCATGAAATTTTGCACGCACATCAAAGCAAAAGGTAGCACACGTAAGTGGCAGATAATCTGACATCAGTTTACTGCATGCAAATGTCTTGCAGGATTCTGCAAAGAGCCACAGGGAATGAAATGCAAACCACGCCAAAAGCTGTCAAAAATGCTTGTGCTTGAAGCAAGACACTTTTTTTTCTTTTTACAGACGAGAAGCTTCTGATCTTGTGTTTTCAGTGTCTAGGAACAGCTCAGTCTGCTTTAGTGGTGCTCCATCTCTGCAAGTGCACACCAACCATCATTTCAAATTTGTAAATTATTAATAGTACTGCTGTTGTTGTTGTTGTTGTTGTATAGTCATATTGAATGTGTTCAAACTAATTAGAGGTGAGTTTTTCCATACATCTTATTTATCAACTGTAAAGCCACATTTTAAAACGGATAAATAAAAAAAGTCTGTCTATATATTTATACATTTATATATGTATATAATATATATATACACACACACACATATATACATTATAGATATATATATATATAAATAAATATTCTTTTATGCCATTTTATTTCTTCAGATTTAGCTTAATGACGTATATGAGAAAGCAAGACCAATTTGCGGTTTCAAAAATCATGCGTATAGGATGGAAAATAACTGTAATGTAATGCTCCTCTCTGGCATTGATTAGCTAGTTAAGAGTGTTTGTGTGAGGGGAAGGAGGGATTATGGTCTAATGAAGCAGTTTTCTCTGGTGTCCTGGCTGTCCGTGTCTTTGGGCCCTATCAGACTCTGGCCTCAGGCATGGCTGCAGGCGTTGTGCTGAGAACCGTGACTTGGGTTCGAGTAATTAAGGGCTTATATAGCCTGGCACACAAACAAACCTCTGCTTTACATGAATTCACACCAAGCATTGTTACTGTATCATCACGCTTTGGCCTCCAGACAGCATACTTGGTATTAAACAGGTCGGTTTGTTCTCAGTGTGACAGTGGTGTGTGTGTGTGTGTGTATGTGTGTGTGCGCACACACAAACCCTCAATGCTTGTTTGCCTCACTAACTGTACAGAAACTGAGAAGTTGTTATTTTGCCGGAGGCGTATCATGATTTATTTACAATTGCGAGGCCCTGGAGGTCCAGTTAAAATTAAATGCTTTTCGTCCATTTATTTTACCAGCAGCTGTTTTTCTCACCATCTCTCCCAGTTTCCACCGTCTCTGGTTTATTAAGTCTATTCTTTTTTTGGTCCGTGTTTTTTTTCTTAACCTCTCCTTACCTCACTGCATCTGTCCTTGAATACTTTTTAATGACTTGGGCTCTATTAGGCATAACCTCAGTCTATAAGGGTGTACCTGACTCAAGTTTTGACATATATTCCCTGATGAATCTGCTTACTAAGGGTTTAAATTTGGCAGTTTCGAAGTGTAAATAAGCTCTTAAAAAAAAGTAATAAATAAATAAATAAATGCAGCAGCTTTCCAAATGTTCTATTGGTTAAGAATGTGAGTATCCACAAAATGAAGGTTTATAGTTATTCACTAATGATGATGAGCAAGTCTAATTCACAAAATTGTAGTATACAGTGTACATTTTAAATTTTAAAGGTTGATTTTTATCTGTTAAATGCAGGACTACAAGGCAGACGAGGATCCAGCTATTTTTAAGTCAGTCAAGACCGGCAGAGGACCACTGGGACCCAATTGGATGGTAGGGACCCTTTTTCTCACCCTTCATTCTACTTTTCCATCAAAGGAATGAAACATTGTGAAGAATTTTTTTCCCCCCAAGCAGTTACAATAAATGAATACCAGAGCGTTTAAACCATCATATAAACCAGATGCTCTATTTGACTCATGTAATATATACTCAAAGTCTTCTAAAGTCATTCAATATTTTAGTGTGAGGACTGAAGTTTATGTTGTTATTTACTGATACTGATTTACTTGTGGCCTGGTAATCTCTGCATCTGGATTGATTTAGCAAACTAAACTCAACGACCAGGGCTGCGTTTCCCCAAATCATCATGAGCTAAGTTGATCGTAGAGACCATTGGTGGAAATGGTTCTATGATGTACTTAGGCTTACAGTGATTTTAGGAAAGTGCCTTCCAGATCAGTCTGCACTCTTAAGCCTGGTTTATACTCGACGCGTCTGCACAAGCGCGAAGGTGCGCGCGGCAAAAATGACGTCATCGCGGTGTGGGCGGTCGCGCGCGTTGGGTGCGCAAGGGCCCATTTCGCCTGGCGGTGTGCACGGCAGATTTTGTAACAACGTGCGCGGCGCCGCATCCGAAGATGAACGACTTTGAGCCGAATCTGGCCGAGCTCGAACTTCTCACCACACCAGCACCCAGTTTGCACGTCTAAATTAGTTGCTTACATTTAAAATATGACCATTCAATAGCATAAAAAGTATTTTTAATGAACATAAAGGTCCATGTTTAATAAAAATGTTCACGAAACTTAATGTTTAGTGAAATTAGAAAATATGTTAGAGATTGTTCATTTAGATATATTGTATAGCCTACACATTCTCATATCCATATATTTTGTTTTATTGTCACGAGTAATAATCTCAGGGTTTACTGGGTTTTACACGATTCTTTTTGTAGTGTGGTATTGGTGGTGGTGTACTAAAATAAACATTGTCACGTGTGTAGCTTTCTTCTTCTCACCGCTGATTCCTGATGGTTTAGAGGACAATTACTCGAGTCGCCCCCTATCGTTTCACAGAATAGTACAACGGCGAGCGCGTCAAGTATAAACGCCTCGTCCGTCTGCGGAGACTCGCGCTGCGGAGCCAGGCGAAAGTATAACCAAGGCTTTAAAATAAAGGTTTTTTGAAATGATGCTATAGAAGAACCATTTTGGTTTCCCGTAAAAGCATTTTAGTGAACAGTTCTTAAAAGAATCATGTTGTTCTTGGTTTGAAGAACATTATTGACTCCCTGTGCCAATGCATTGATGAAGTCAACAGTTGGATGTGTCAAAACTTTCTTCAGTTAAACAAAGACAAAACTGAAGTCATTGCTTTTGGAAACAAAGATGAAGTTCTCAAGGTGAACGCATACCTTCACTCTAGGGGTCAAACAACCAAAAATCAAGTCAGGAATCTTGGTGTGACACTAGAGTCAGAGCTTAGTTTCAGTAGTCATGTCAAAGCAATAACTAAATCAGCATACTATCATCTGAAAAATATTGCAAGAATAAGATGCTTTGTTTCTAGACAAGACTTAGAGAAACTTGTTCATGCTTTCATCACCAGCAGGGTGGATTATTGTAATGGACTCCTCACTGGCCTTCCCAAAAAGACCATAAGACAGTTGCAGCTCATACAGAACGCCGCTGCCAGGATTCTGAGCAGAACCAGAAAATATGAACATATCACACCAGTCCTCAGGTCTTTACACTGGCTCCCAGTTAAATTTAGGATTGATTTTAAAGTATTATTACTGGTATATAAATCATTCAATGGCCTAGGACCTCAATACATTGCAGATATGCTCACTGAATATAAACCCAACAGATCACTCAGATCATTAGGATCATATCAGCTTGAAATACCAAGGGTTCACTCTAAGCATGGCGAGTCTGCTTTTAGCTATTATGCCAGCCGCAGCTGGAACCAGCTTCCAGAGGAGATCAGATGTGCTCCTACAGTAGTCACATTCAAATCCAGACTCAAAACACATCTGTTTAGCTATGCATTTACTGAATGAGCACTGTGCCAATGTTCGTCCGACTGTTTGTACTGTATTTTATTTTATTTTTCTAAACTGTTGTAATTATTCTTATTTCTTTTTATTATTTTAATTTCTTCTATGTAAAGCACTTTGAATTGCCATTGTGTATGAAATGTGCTATATAAATAAACTTGCCTTGCCTTGCCTTGCCTATACTAATACTTTTTTTTTGCAATGGAAAGGCTCCATGGCTGTTTAAAGTTCTACGTGATCTGTCAGTGCCAATAAAGAACTAACTAATGATTTCAACTGTTAATCATTTTCAAACATTTAAACCAGGCAGGGTTAACCTTACAGTAGCGCTCAACACTGATTACTGTCAGACTTTCAAAATCCTTTATCACTTGAATTAAGATTGGAATAATTTAGGGTAACACTTTATTTTACAGTGTCCTTGTTACATATGTTACATGTACTTACTATAGTAATAACAGTAAATTATGCATAATTAAATGCAACTAATCCTAAACCAAACCCTAATCCTACCCTAACCCCATAGTAAGTACATGTTGTTAATTAATATTACTCAGTACTTAAATATATAATTACACTGTAACAATGACACCTTAACATAAAGTTTAGTTTAGTGTACAGCCACTACAAAATCAGGCTTTATCATCTCTTTTTACTTTGAGATCTTCTGAGGTTAAATACAGATTTAAATGCATATGTGACCCTGGATCACAAAACCAGCACGGGTATATTTGTGGCAATAGCCAACAATACTTTTTATGGGGCAAAATTATCGATTTTTCTTTTATGGCAAAAATCATTAGGGTATTAAGTAAAGCTCATGATCCATGAAGGTATTTTGTAAATTTCCTACTTTAAATATATCAAACATTTATTTTTGGGAGTGAATGCAGCACAATCGCGAACATAAATGGACAACTTTAAGGACGATTTTCTCAATATTTCGATTGAGAAGTATCTCGGTCAAATATCATCCTATCCTAACAAACCATACATCAATGGAAAGCTTATTTATTCAGCTTTCAGCTTTCCATTTTGTTGTCCAGGGGTCACATATGACAGGAAACACTGGCATCTAACAATGCCTTGCAAAAAACAGTTAATCTTAAAAAAATAAAGCATATGGATAAACACAAATATGAAATAAAACAGTTATCAAATAAGTATGTGCCCTATTCTGTGTCCTAAACTCCTGAAACATTAGTGTCTCATATTTTAGAGCCGTCAGTGCAATTTGGGAAAGAAATCAATTAAGTGTGTGTGTGTGTGTCTGTGTGATTAAATTAATATTATTCAACATATCCTAGCTTTTTACAGAAAATATTCATATGTAATCCCGTTGTAATCGTTAACATTTTCAATAAATGAATAATTACAATTTAATTACAAACTTTTTCTCTGTAACTAATGGATTACAGTTACATTTATGGACACACACACACACGCACACACACACACACACACACACACACACACACACACACACACACACACACACACACACACACACACACACACACACACACACACACACACACACACACACACACACACACACACACACACACACACACACACACACACACACACACACACACACACAACAGGGAGAGATGGACTGAATATCAAGGTTTTCAGTGAATAATGATTTTAGTCTGTTTTTTAATGTTTTTTTGTCCTGGCCTTGTGAATTTAAACAGCAGCACAATCTAAAATTACAGTTCAGTAAAAATGTACAGTGCTATTTCTACAATGACCTCTGAGTAAGTTACCTCTGAGTGTATTAGTGGAAGTGTTTTGCAGTTAAGAGCTAATGAAGATGAATCACTCCGCTTTGATGGACCGTAAAAGGCGTCACGGTGATTGGCACAAACTAAGACATGTGCGTGTCCACATGAATATGAATTAGAGATGTCTTCATTTGTGTGTATTGAAGACTAGATTAACCTTCCTAAGGCTTGTTAGATTGTGGCGCACCTAAAATGTGTTTTTGCCGATTATTACCGCATCTATTCTGGAGATCTTCTAAGAAAAGCATCTGCATAATTTGATTTTAGGACCTCTGTACTGTATTAGTGTTTTATGTTAAGATTTAATTTCTGCATGGTCGACATAGCTTCATTAATTTATGTTTGAAACCTCACAGAAAGAACTGGTTAATAACCCTGACAGCCCACGAATGTGTGCTTACAAGCTTGTCACGGTCAAGTTTAAGTGGTGGGGCCTGCAGAACAGGATAGAAAGCTTCCTTCACAAGGTAAGATCTCCAGAAATGCATTAACTCAGATATATTAGAAATGGTTTTAATTCAACTCCATCTAAAGTGAATTGTTATTGTATATTAGGAATAAAACTGCAGAATTTCACCTTTCTGGGATATTTGTTATAAGTGATTTGGTTACATTTTATTTTAAGGTGACGTCGTTACATTGTACTTACTCTGAGTAATATTAATTAACTACATGGACTTACTATAGAGTTATGGTTAGGGTTTGGTTTAGGGTTAGTTACTTGTAATTATGCATAATTTACTGTTATTACTATAGTAAGTACATGTAAGTACACGTCACCTTAAACTAAAGTGTTACCAATAATTGTAACATTTTAATGTTGACATTCCTACTTACCGTAATATTTTGCTATGTAATTAAAGCAAGTGTAATTCCATCCTGTAAATGTACGGTGTTACAATTCTGTGGAATGGTTTGTGATTTATGTGCTTTGTTTTTCGGTCATTTACTAAGCAAGAGAAGAGAATCTTCACCAACTTCCACCGGCAGCTGTTCTGCTGGATTGATAAGTGGGTAGAGCTCAACATGGAGGATATCAGAAGGATGGAAGAGGAGACACAGAAAGAGCTGGAGGAGGTGCGTACACTCATACACATTTACACATTACACAGATTGTGCTGAATCTGTAGTCAAACCCCAACTTAGCTGTCAGGAAGAAAAGCACTTGTTAGTGTGAATTTAAAAAAATATATTTTAATTAGTTCCTTGAGGTTTACTTATAATGTTGATAAAGTTTTTATCACACACAAAAAAAAAAAATGCAGAATTTTTTTTTTCAAGCATCATCTATGAATGTTTTGAAGGGGTGGCTCTTTCAAGGCTTGTCAGTAAACTGCCACTGTTATGATTGGTTAATATCATCGCTTAGGAAAATGTATCAACGCCCCCTCGCCATTGCACATGGGTACATTTACAGACAAAGCATAATGAAATCGTTTACTTACGATTTGCGATGTATCTGCTGTCAGGTCCAACAAAGGTTTCTTTACGAACTCTCCATTACACTGCATTTGATTATTTTGTCAACAAGGCACAGTCAAATGCTTGGAACAAAGTTAATCTTCCGACGCAATCCAGGACGTCATTTAAAATAAACCATCCACTGTTTTCCGGATCCTTCTGAAGTCTGTACAGACTGCTGTCGACTGACTCTAGTGCGTGGAGTATGTCAGAAATTGAACGAGTATCAGTATACTGTATAGTAATTCTAATGGGTTTTATTTGCTTTTAATGCGACGCAATGCTCACGTCTATGGAAGCTTATTTTCGCCACTGAATAAAACATTTTAAAAGATAATTGCGACTTTTTATCTCACAATTGCGAGTTTACATCTCGCAGTTCTGACTTTATTTCTCAGAATTGCGAGATATAAAGTCAGAATTGCGAGATATAAAATCAGAATTGCGTGTTATAAAGTCAGAATTGCGAGAAATAAAGTCGCAATTGCGCCTTATAAAGTCAGAATTCTGACTTTTTTTCTCGCAATTGCGACTTTATATCACGCAATTCTGACTTTATTTCACGCAATTCTGATTTTATATCTCGCAATTCTGACTTTATAACACGCAATTGCGACTTTATTTCACGCAATTCTGACTTTATATCACGCAATTCTGACTTTATAACATAATTGCGAGTTTATATCTCGCAATTCTGACATCTTTTCTCAGAATTGTGAGATATAAACTCACAATTGCGAGATATAAAGTCCAATTCTAAGGGGAAAAAAAGACAGATTTTTTTTTTTTTACCTCAGAATAGTTTATATCTCACAATTCTGACTTTATAACACGCAATTGCGACTTTATATCATGTAATTCTGACTTTATATCTCGCAATTGCGTCTTTATTTCTCAGAATTGCGACTTTATTTCTCACAATTCTGACTTCATATCTCGCAATTCTGAGAAAAAAAGTCACAATTCTGACTTGATATATCGCAATTGTGAGAAAAAAAAGAGTCAGAATTGTGAGATAAAAAATAGCAATTATTATTATTTATTTATTATTCAGTGGCGGAAACAAGCTTCCATACACGTCTGTGTCGCGGCCATTAAAGTTACCATGAATACAGAGTGTTGCAATGTTTATTTTAAATTATTTATCTGTGCACATCTTTATTTGCCTCCATGTAGTTAGCAATGCCCAACTTCCTACCATCCAATCAATTCCAGAAGGACGAAATTAAGTTCCTTTCTCATTCCAGAAATTGTTCCTCTTGTACAGTATATGTGACAATAGGGAAGAAAAGACTATTGCAACTTCTGTTTCATGGCGACTTCATGACTGAACGCCAGTAGGCTATGGTGCAATCATATCAAACGATTTGTCGATTTCTTGCTCTTGAGGTAGTTATGTGTTTGCCTGTGTGATGTAACAGACACAACAATACATCCAAACGAATAATCTTTGGAGCTTGGTTAAATAAATGCTTTGTTTATGATGAGGAGGACGCTTTAAGCTATCAATATTGCAGGATGTTTTAATGGTATATACATACCTCTTATATATCATAAGAACAAGGACCCCTTTATATTTGTAATATTATACCACATTTTATTAATATGTTGTACTCTTTGTACAGATGGGGTACATGAGTTCTCAGCTTATTGTCATGTACCCTGGTCAGCTAATGCTATCATTTAGTACTCAGATGCGTAAAAGGGGGTCCGTGCAGGGCACAAAGGCTGTAGAGGACTAGCTACATCCAGTTTAGCTTAAAAAAATGCTGTGTAAGTGCAACTGGCAGGATTGTGGGTTCACAGCAGTGATTGCTTAGCATTGTTTTAATTATTAAATGCACTTTTTATTGTCTGGCTCACACACTACAACACTAAATAAGTTCCAATCCAATGTATTCAGAACTCCGTAGCCAGGGTCCTCCCACATTACACTTGTTTTACGCAGATTACAGCTACCCGTTAGTTTCTGTATTCAATACAAGGCACTTCACATCACATTCAAAGCCCTCCATGGTCTCTATTGGGTCTATTGCTGGTCCCTCACCACAAACTAGTATCATTTGGTGGCAGGTCCTTCTGTATCGATGCCCCAACACTCTGGACTTCTATTTCCCAATAATTCACAACCCCACATCATTACATGATTTCAAAGCCCGCCTTAAAACATATATTTTAACCTTATGATCCTTAGTCTTATGATCTGGTTTGTGTTATGTATGTTATGTTTCTCTCTGTTATATTTCTCTACGCTCAGTGTTTATTTTGCCTTTATTTATGCCTGCTGTCATGTTTATTGGTCTTACTATTGTAAAGTCACCGAAAGGCTCTATATAAAATAAACATATTATTATTATTATTATTACACCACCACTGTACAATATACCTATCAACAATTTGTACATACTAGCTCATATTTTTATTATTTTGTATTCCACATTTTAGAATAACAATTAACAGATAGTAATAATAAAATCATTAAAGCACAATCGAGGTATAGGAATTATGTAGTGATACACTTTGAGATTTTGGGAGGCTTTTAAAAAAAGTATTGATCCCGTTGTTTGCGGTCACCCAAAATGATTTGCTGAAATTAAAATGCGAATGGTGAAAGCACTAGCCAATGAGATTAGCGCTTGCACGTTAGTCTCGCCTGCTGTGAAGCAAAAGCACCCAGCGGGCAAAGGCTGTTTCCAATTCTCACTGTGCCCACTGTATGATTGGCACTTTCCTTTAAGGTGAACATCATTTCACCAAGCGCAACCTGTTCCTGGATCAACATATCTGTTGATCCTGGAACAATATTCCAATCAAGCAATCAGATTTGAGAGACAAATTTACCGTTTATGTCAAGTTTAGGCTTACAACCAGGGTTAGGTGCTTCTACATCAGTGTTATTCACCTATCATATCCCTCTGATTTTATGGGTAGGGTTAGGACAACATTTTTGGACAGGAATGTTGTTTCAGGATCAACAAAATTTGTCTGACTTGGCAAATTCTCGTGACCTTTTCTTTAACTATCAAGGTTTTTTAATTCACTCCAGCATGTCAAAACTTGTAACTATTAGTGTATTAGTTAGTCTTTTGAACACATCTGCAAACTGTAACTGCTTAATGACCCTTGGCTTTGAATCCGCAGTGTTGGGGAAAGTTACTTTTATAAGTAATGCATTAAAATATTGCGTTACTCCCCCCCAAAAGTAACTAAATGCATAACTTAGTTACTTTTTATGAAAAGTAATGCGTTACATTACTTTTGCGCTACTTTTTTCTCACCTGGGCTTGGCTTGTTTGTTTTTTAATAACAACAAAAAAAGTTATATTTTTGGCAAATGTTAAGGCCCTTTCACACCAAAAGTGAAGTGAATAAGCCTCAGGCTGAAGGAAATGCATATTTACTCCTGTACAATAGAGGGCGCCACTCAAACAAACCTTTCAGCCATTCTGGGTTAAAGAACGGAAGGATACAGGAGAAGAAAGTTCAACACTGTTATTTTTAAATCTAATCTTAAGTCATTTTTGCTTATTAGTAATGCTTATGGTTGAATTAGATCATTGAAGGTCAGCAGCAAAGACGTTGCACTGTAAAACATTTTTTTTTCAAATTGTCAAAATTGTCAAAATTTTCTAGTGACTGGTCACATCAGAATTTTTAAATTGGCCCAAGTGCAATTCTTGTTGCAATAGTCTGTTAACATTGGCTCAATGACAATTATACGTCAGACTAATTGAAAAATTTAGATGTGACCAGTCACTAGAAAATTTTGACTTGGGGATGTATTTTTTTTTTTACAGTGTGGTTAATAAAGTGAGATTAAATACATAAAGTATATTTGTGTAATTTAATATAGTTCATTAAAAACATTTTACTCATTTTATTCATTTTGAGGAATACTGAATGTTTTCGTGCAAGTGAGATGAATGTTCACATTTAGTCTAGAACTAAAATAGCCTAAACCATCATGATTACACACACACACACACACACACACACACACACACACACACACACACACACACACACACACACCACCTCCTCACTTTATTTCTATCAACGTGAGGACAGGAGAACTATCAGTCAATAAATGTGAAAAAGTAACTAGAGTTACTTATTTAAAAAAGTAACTTAGATATTTTGTTGTAAATTGAAAAAGTAATGTGTTACTTTACTTGTTACTTGAAAAAGTAATCTGATTACATAACTCAAGCTACTTGTAATGAGTTACCCCCAACACTGCGTATGACGCTAGTAAAAAGCCAGATTTTGTGCACTGGCCTGTAATCGTTTGCCTAGAGACCACCCACCCTTCAGAATGATTCCAGACAGAACAAAAATATCATTGTCTCGTGGCGCTTCCAATCCTAGAGTGCTTGCAGAGTTTCTTTGGAGTGCAGTCCAAATACAGTTCTTCTGCCATCCACTGACGAATAATGGCTAGAAGAAAGCAGAGGGGAGAGGGAAAGAAAAGAATTTGGAAACAAAGGATGCGATGAAATTGAGCAGATGGAGGCATTTGGAGACTGTTTTGAATTTCAGATTAGTTAATATTCAGATATATTTTGCAAATTCATTTATTTATTCAAATTTATGTATGCGGTGTTTATAAAAGGATTCAGCATGGGTCATTCTAAAATTGGTGGCACATGCTTTAAAAATGTGCATTTAGGAGTTTCTCTATCAGACGCAAAATTTTTGGGAGGAAAGTATTTAAATGAATCATGCAAGGTGATTTACTAAGGTTGGCGCTCGTCAATTTACTGATGTTTGCACCATTATTTACCGCCCAAAAAAGCATGTCTTAAACCAGACGCTAACTCGTAGATTGCATTGGTCATTAGGGAAATTATCCAGCTGCGTCTGTGTTCTTTAATTTTTTCCACTCACATTGCACTTATTTGGAATTGCGCTCTCACGATAAATTGCCCTGTTTCGTAAATCTGGACCATAGTTTCTTGTTATGACGTCAATACATAGATCATGCTCTTGAGAAAAATACGAATTAAAGTGTTGTTTCTGAAGAGTGCGCATGTTGGGGGAACCCCGGAGTGAGGTAAGGGGGAATTTGCCATTGATTGAAACATCTGGAAATAAAGCAAAGTGGTCTTCAGATGCCATGTTCGATATTTACATTCAGCAATAATCTGACATTAATTCAATCTAGAATGGATTAATTAGAAGATGTTTTTACTCCACCACATGTGTGACGTCTTTATATTGTTGAACCAACGTGGTTTGAACGACGGATGTGCGACAAAGTTGTGGTTCGGGAAACAGTTGTGACTAGCTAGTTAGTTTCTCCAACAATGGTGATTAAGAAGCGAGTCATGTCGTATGCAAAATGTACCCCTGATTGGATGTTATAATCTTTGAAAAGCTATAATTCTATTTGTGCGTGCAATCAGACAGTGGCGGCTGGTGCTAAAAAAATTTGGGGGGGCGCAACAAACTGAATTATTAATTCAGGACTGAATGTAGGCTAATTGTTAAATAACAATTTAACAGTGATAATGTAGCTATCATTAGCCTAACGTTTAGCTAAAACTTCAGCCGGTAGGGTTGGGAAATAGCCATTTGCCAAATAAATCTGAATTTTTGGGCTAAATGGCGATGTATGGTATAATCTGAGTATTTAATTATTATTTTTCTATTTGAATAAAAAAAAAACTGTATTTAATTTTTTTTTTAAATATTTAATATCCTGATCAATATTGTCCTACAAACAATGTTCATATTGAAGGTTATAAAAACAAACATAGTGAAACCTTGCTGTCTATCTGCAGTCTATCCAAAAAAGGGGTCAAATCACATTACATTCTAACATTGCAACATTACAATCTAAAAACAAAATAATGCTTTTTAAAGAAGTAGTTAAATTTACTAAACTTAAAATAAAAAATAAAAAATAAAAAATAAAAACAAAGCTAATATCATAAAAATACACATGTAGGTTTGAAATTCTCTAGCACATTTATGTTCACCAACAACAACAAATATTCAACAACAAATATTTTAGCTAAATATATTTATAATTTAGTGCTAATGTATATTTTAGTCAGAATAATTGCGCTCCTATTCTATTGCGCTCCGTCTGTTCGGCGCGCATGTACGCGGCGACGCTCGTTCACAGAAGTTTAGCTCATGACAACAAGCTGGAAATATTGACTTTCTAACATTTACAGATGGAGAATATGTCCGTGAAATGTAAGTTATGCACTGAGGAAATTATTGGATGTCACTTCAGCTTATGGCTAAATATTATTAGAGGTATATTTGTTTCAACCAATCGCTGCACAAGTGAAGTTTACGTGTGATGACGAAAGCACGTTAGTGCGAGCCCTCCCGGAACCCATAGAGAATGCATTGCAGTGCCTGCAGTTCGAAAAAAAAAATCTTTGAATGTAAGTCTATGGGAACACTCTGGGCGATTTTCGGCCATAGTGAAATCGCCCAAAAAGAGGCGGTACTCCACAGAACGTGACTTGGCGCTGATTGGACTATATCCAGAGGCAGAACAACAGTGAGTGACTGCTAGCGTAACTCTGTGGTTGAATGAGATTGTGATTGAAAAAGTCCCTTTCACACTTTGGTGGTGCGTCGCCCAATCGCCCTAATGAAGAAACCGCCGCTGCAATCAGATGTTCTTTGAATAGGTGATTGTGTGTTATTGACCACTGATAAAGGGTTAGTTCACCCAAAAAATTTATTCTGTCATCGTTTACTCACCCTCATGCCATCTTTTCGATGAAATTTGAGAGATTCCTGTCCCTCCATTGACTGCTACGCAACTACCACTTTGATGCTTCAAAAAGATCATAAAGAGATTGTAAAACTAATCCATATGAATCAATCAGGGGTGCGTTTCTCGTACAATGGCGTAACTCACTGCTTACCTACCATAGTACAACGCATCGTTGAAGAAATCACCTAGTTACAGACAGTTAAACAGATTGACCTGGGACCTATACCATGAAGCTGGTTTAGGTGGCTAGCAGGTATGATTCAGTTTAGTTTGCACCAACCCTGGTTTTTAGGCACCATGAAAGTTCATAGCTTCACTGCTAATATCTTCTGTGTAAAAGATGTCAAACCGAAATTGAATCAGCTGTGAGCAAAGTGACACATGTCTGTTGCCATAAAGTCACTCCCCCAGTTTCTCTTACTCCAAATTAAAGCTTACTACATAGTAACTGATTTTTAAAGACAGAATTGTCTGGCTATAGGGATGATTATTTATTATAATTATTTTATATTATTTATATAATTATTACATCCTTATTCTATTACACATGAGCAATTTTAGTTTAACAATTATTATTAAGCATTTAGTTTAAATGAATATAAATATATACAGATAATATGTAATATATAATAAGATTTGGAATCAGTAGCTTATCAACTTTTCTTCTTGTTGTGTAAATGCATTTATGTTCTGCATATTCTTCAATCTCTTAACTTTTTCCCCAATTTTTTTCTAGCTTTATGCATTCCTTTTTGTTTAATCAACACTTGAATGTGGGTAATTTTCATTAACGAAAAAACAACATTTTGAGCAAAAAGCGGAGAAAATATATATATATATTTTTTTTGTCAAATACTACGTCTGGATCAGATTCAGAGTAGATAGAGTCCATCAATAGCCCCAAAGCTTCACAGTCCTATAGCTCATCCTGGGTCAAAATTTCATGCAGTAACATTAAGCTTTTTTTATTTATATGCTGTTTAATATTGATAATCCCGTTATTTTACATATGCATCTGATTACATGTGATATTGTTTATTTCTACTTCTTTTTTGTCCTGTCTTTGATCAGGAGATTCTGTATTCTTTCAGAAGATGCATAATAGCGTTCCCTACCATATAACAGTGAAAACACGTAAAGCCGGAAATTTACGTCAATGGTGGGGAAAGAGTTCATCTTTGGCAGAAGATAGAAATGAATGTTGCTGATTCTCTCGCGAGAATTGAATTGCAGTTTCTTTATGATTCAAGGTGTAACCGGTCCTACTAACCCGCTCCGAGCGGGATTCGAACTGTGGTCTTGAGATCAGGGGAGTGAGGTTTGCACGCACAGCTCTTACTGGCCTACAACAGTTACACTCACCCCCCTAAACCTCACTCCCATCCGGGTCACGGCACCAAATTTAACCAGTCCTACCCAGCTCCGAGTGGGATTCGAATGGTGTGGAGTGCGGGCGCTCTAACAAGGAGGCTAAAGACCACAGCCGCTAGCGTCAGTCGCTAGAGTGCCTCTTGAGATCAGGGGAGTGAGGTTTACACGCACAGATCTTACTGGCCTACAACAGTTACAAAGGCATGCGATTTCGCAACTGATGTCACTCTTTCATGTCCACATGCTCTATGAACTCAGGATCAAAGCCTGAGGTGACAGAGAAAGTTGATGATCAGCGTCATGGTACAATCAAAGCTTGATTGAATTGGTTTGGTTTTGTTAATTTGAAACTAATCCCATAACCCTTTTTCAAGAGTTTAGTCAACTACCATCATAATTTAGGCCCCTGGGGAGACCAGCCCCCAAATTCGATACTTTTACAAGGGGAAATAAAACATGGTGAAATAGTTTTGGGATTTTGTCCCTTTTCAAGTTCAAAGCAATCCTCCCATTGGTTTTTTAATCCACCAGCATGGTTTTTGGCCGAGGGGTTGCCAAAGTATATTTATTCATTTATTCAGTCAGTCAAATCAAACTGTCTAAAAGAAAACATTTGTTGTGTTGTGAGCACAGTGGGACATTTCCTATCAGAAATTCATCTAGGATGCGTAAAGGATTTTTTGACAAGAGTTTAAGAATTCTTGCATTAAGTCACCAAAACAGATCAATGAGGAACAAAATCACAATGGCTCCATGGCTCATTCTCACTAATATGCAAGTCAAAGAAAATGATTAAATAATGCAACTGCCCTTCAGACAAAAATATATTTTTAATCAAAACAATAATTGCAAAGTACAGTCTCATGGCCAGCAAGAAATATTTATGCCCAGTAAATTTTTCCAATTCAGTCTGCATTGGCAATAAATAAATAAAATGAGTATATAATACTTAACTTCACGTTTAATCTTGGAATTAATTTATCACAGTGGATATGTATATCCAGCATGCTTTCAACAAGAAGAAACTCACCCATATCAAGTAATAGAATTTCTTCAGAGAGCATTTTTGTCATCTGGAGAGGGTCAATGGATAAAAGGTAGAATATCTGGTCCATTGCCTGGGAAAGAAATGTCTGTTATTGACTAACAGTGACTCGTCCAACCTCTGACAAAACTCTCTGACTGTGTGACATAACAGCCTCGTCTGTGGTTTTCTGGGGCTCTAACAGTCTGTGTGCGCTTGATGTGTGTTGAGCATGTGTGGCATGCTTCGACTTCCTTGAGGGCTCATTAACATACAAATGGATTTCTGCGCTTGAAAAGCACCTGTGCCATGATTCCAAATGAGGAATGGACGGGTTAGTTCCCACTGCTATCTGCTCAGGTGATATTAACGTTTGTCTGTTTAAGAATTCTTACCGAGCTCCACCAATTTCAGCCACTAATTGGCTGTGTCACGACTTGAGCTCAATGTCCTGAGACCTGCACTCAAGTCCGTTCTAGCTATCCGTCATTTACACAGAAATACACGGGGGGGACGGGGGGGGTGGGGGGTGGGGTGGGGGGTGGGGGGGGGGGGGTGGGGGGTGGGGGGTGGGGGTATGAGGAGTCTCTTATGCTAATTAAAGCTGCATGCATTTGATCAGAAATACAGTAAAACAGCAATATTGTGAAATACTATTACAATGTAGGGGAACTGCTTTGTATTTTAATATGTTTAAAATGTAATTTATTCATGTGATCAAAGCTGAATTTTCATTACTTCAGTCTTCAGTCACATGATCCACCAGAAATCATTCTAATATGCTGATTTGGTGCTCAAGACACATTTCTGATTAATATCAATGTTGAAAACAGTTGTGCTGAATTATTATTTTGGAAACTGTGATACAATAGCATTCAAAAGTTTGGGCTAAGTAGCCTATGATTTAAAAAAAAAGAAGAAGAAAGAAAATAATACTTTTATTCAAGTATGCATTAAATTGGACATTAAAAAGACATTTATAATGTTACAAACAATTTTCATTTCAAATAAATGCTGTTAAAAAATTTGTGCTGGGCGATTAATCGCATCCCAAATAAAAGTTTGTGTTTACATAATATATGTGTGTGTACTGTGTATAATTATTTTGTATATATAAATACACACACATGCATGTATATATTTAAGAATTTGTATTTATTTATATATAAATATTTATAATATAAATTATGTATAAATATATATACAGTATATACATGCAAATATTTCTTAAATACATGCACGTGTGTGTATTTATATATACAAAATAATTATACACAGTACACACACATATATTATGTAAACACAAACTTTTATTTTGGATGCTATTAATCACGATTAATCGTTGCCCAGCACAATATATATATATTTCAACTTTCAAGGTTCCCAAAAATATAAAGCAGCAAAATCTGTTTTCAACATTGTTGATAAGAATTATTCATAATTGCGCACCAATAATGATTGATAATGATTGAGCAGCAAATAATCATATTAGAATGATTTCTGAAAGATCATGTGACACTGAAGTCTGGATAAATGGCTGCTGGGAATTTAGGAATAAATTACTTTTTAAAATATATTCTTTTAAATTTTGTGCACTCAAAAAAAATGCTGGGTAGTTTCAACCCATGTTTAGGTCAAATTTTCAAATCCAAAGGTTGTGTTTGTCCGTATTTGACCAAAACATGGGTTAAAACAACCCAGCATTTTTAGAGTGTGATCAAATAAATGCAGCCTTGTTGAGCATATAACTTCTTTCAAAAACATTGAAAATCATTATTATTCCGCAACAATATACTGTATATGTTAAAGTTTTTTGTGGCGACTACATAAGCCGTAATCCATGATTCTGGCCAAACACAAACATCTCTTTCTGCAATTTCTTTTTTAGCTTCGCAAGCAAGGTCAAGTGCGAGGAACCAGTTTTGCTGATGAATGAGACCAACCACGACCACAAAGGCTGAGGAACAGCAAAGCTTTCCTCAAGAAGAGAGACCACACCGGCCTGTCCAAATCAAACCAACGGAGCCAATCCCATTAGATTTACTCAATCAGGAGCTCTACATTTAGATTTGTTACTGATATTGTAGATATAAACCTCTCATCCCCACAGTGCCTTTATCACAAATGCTGAAGCACTGAGTTTTTCTTGCTCATTTAAAGCAGTTTCCCAGACGTTTCCCTCAGGGCAGGGCCAGGCTTTACATTTCACTTCCTTCACTCTTGTCTTGTCCTGCCTGGGCTTTATTAAGAACAAACTTTGGGAACATATCATTTACAAACACTTTTGTCAATTGTACAAAAACTCACAATTGTACAAGCATATATATATATGCACACAGATGCGCAAACACTCCCAGGTGTGAATTCCCGTGTGGTGATTTCCCACGAGGCCTTTAAGGTTGAAGATTGCTTTCAGTGCGTTCAATCGCATGCTTCTTTTCAAAATATTTTATAACAATATAGCCTTTATGGAATATTGCAGGTAGTGCTCAAAGTGCTCAAAGATTATGTGCTATGCTAAAGAAAAGGATCAACCAAAAATGAAAATTTCTGTCGTTGGAATTACTTTTTTTTCTTTTTTCAGGGAGCTGTATTACATGAACGTTATTAAAGACCCAGTGTTACAGTACATTTGGTACTCTTATACTGTTTTCAGGATATTAACCTCTGAATATGTTCCTCCACACTTGTACTGACTTGTCCTGCCTTACTTTTCCCCTCTGTGCTCTAAAGTGTCCCTTCATACCATTTTACCTCATTGAAAACATTGAAAATCCGTTTTTGTAATGTAATGCTTATTATTTTATGTAATATTCTGAAATGTGTTGCATGGTGGCACATTTAGCATCTTTTGATCTATGTGATGTTGTAGAATACATAAGCAGTATTTTTAAGCTTGTAACAGCATAAATGACTGTTGAATCAAAACATGAAATCCTCCTTCTAAAAACTGCCTACAGAGTTTAACTTCCTTTAATGATAGAGCTCTGCGATATTTTGTGTTTGCAAACTGCATTGAAATGCAGTTGAATTTTGTTATGAAGATTAATTGACTGGTGCACCTTTAATAACAATTCCTGCCTATGTGATGGTTATATTTCAATTTCGCAAGCACTAGCTGTCAGATATGCCTGCTTGGATAATCATTTCTCTGCTTGTTGATGTTTTTTACATTGCTACTGGTCAGAGAACAAGCAGTAACTTAAACTCTCACAAACTCTGAGTATTGTATTTCCTGACTTCAGGCAAATGTGTTATCAGTGTATTGGGAGTGTATAAAATCAAGTGTTTAATTAGAATTTCGGGAATCTACTTTTAATGCTTATAGGGATCAAACAAAAAGTGATTTTAAATGCATGTGTGTAAATTCATCTGAAATTCAAAATAGTGAGAATATTCTTTTTGTGTGTGTGTGTTTAAACATTAAAATACAGTTGATTAAATTTCAGCCTAATTTTGCCTCGTCGTCTCATTAGTCATTTTTGTGAAGCCAAACATCACTATTATTGCTCACACATAGAATTACAGACTTTAACAAACCACACAACCAAAGTTATATAGTTTAGATGATTTCTGGAGCATTTGCTTGTGTCTCTTTGCCATTTATTCTAGACAGAATGTTCCACATTCCAATTTTTCTGAACTTCCGAATTTAAAAATATAAATTACCTTTATCTATTCTAGACTAAAGCCTCTATTGCTGTTCTGACAGGTCGAGCCCTTTACATGACCAAATCGATGTGCTAATTCTGGCCTTGTTTTAGAGCTGTGATGTTCTTCCTGCGGTCTCATGCAGGATGAGCCCAGGTCCCGGAGAACATTTCCTGCATGACATGGGATGAGGAAATACCATAAAGTGCCAAAAAAAACAAAAACAAACAAAAAAACCCTTTGTCTTCATTTTGAATAGTACTAGAAAAAAAAGGGTTCAATTTAGTTCTATATAGAACCTTAGGGTTCTCGACTCAAAGAACCCTTTAGGTTCTATAAGGAGAAATACACTTTATTTCAATGGTCCACTTTAGACATTCTACTAATTATAAATAACTTTGCAACTACAAAGTAGTAACTATGTCTACTAACTCTATTAGTAGACTGTCAGGTTTGGGTTCATGTTAATAGGATACGTTTACATGTAGTTGCAAAGTTACTTAAAGTCAGAAGAATGAATGTTGGGGAGCATCAAAATAGCAGATATTAAACAGAAAGACTAGTAATACTCTAATGACTTAGTTATAACGAAGTTACTTATAGTAGTTAGTAGAATGTCTAAAGTGGACCATCAAAATAACCATTTTACCAAAATGTCTTAAAGGGTTAGTTCACCCAAAAATGAAAATTCTGTCAGTAATTACTCACCCTCATGTTGTTCCAACATCGTTCATCTTCGGAACACAAATTAAGATATTTTTGATTAAATCTGAGAGCTGGATCACTCCTCTAGGCTTCTAAGACATTATAACTTGCTGGCCCAGAAAATGCATTAAAGACATTGTTAATATAGTCCAAGTTACTACAGTGGCTCAATCTTAAGTTTATAAAGCGACGAGAATACTTTTTGTGCGCAAAAAAACACAAAAATAACGACTTTATTCCACTATTCATTTCCTTCTCTCTGGGCCTCGAGTTTTTTCACGTAGTGTAACTGCGCAGCGCTTCTGTGTTGTACGTCACACGCATCACACACATGACCAGCGTCGGCCAATAGTGAGCCTACGTGTGACGTACAACACAGAAGCGCTGCGCAGTTACACTACGTGAAAAAACTCGAGGCCCAGAGAGAAGGAAATGAATAGTGGAATAAAGTCGTTATTTTTGCGCACAAAAAGTATTCTCGTCGCTTGATAAACTTAAGATTGAGCCACTGGAGTCACTTGGACTATATTAACGATGTCTTTAATGCATTTTCTGGGCCAGCAAGTTATAGTGTCCATAAGCCTGTGGAGGAGTGATCCAGCTCTCAGATTTAATCAAAAATATCTTAATTTGTGTTCCGAAGATGAACGATGTTGGAACAACATGAGGGTGAGTAATTACTGACAGAATTTTCATTTTTGGGTGAACTACCCCTTTAAATGATTGCATAATACTTTCAAGTTTCAAGGTTATTACATTTTTTCTTGTGATAATGTATTTACGAGCTGTTGAATTCCTAAAAAAATATATAATAATCATTTAAAAAAATGAATTCATCAATTAAAACAAAATTAATAAAATGATCCTATGATGGGAATAGCTTTAGGTTCTAAAAGGTTCTATATATGAAGCGTCTGAAAGAACATTTAAGGTTCTATATATAAACTTTTCTTCTAAGAGTGTATATGGTGTATATTTGTATTATATAGTTTTGAATAATTTACTTAAAGTGTGTTTGTGCTATTTTATTCTTGCCACTTGGTTTGATATTTTGTCATCTAATTCAGTGTCATATTCACCTTATTTTTCAAAGCAGAATAAAGCTATTTTCTGTGAATGTGTGAGACTTCAGGTAGGCCGCTATAGGTAAATAACTAGAAGAAAGTGCAGTAGATGGTAAAAAATATTTTTGCGCTACACACCAGATAATGAAATTAAAATAATATGATAACAAATAACATTTGGCAATTGTAAGCAGTATAATGGACTGTTTTTGGACAGATAAAATAGCTGGAAGCGAATGACGATGGAAGCCTCACACATTCAAGTTTCAAATGGCTGCACCCACTCTTACATTAAAAATAAGGTGTATACGTTTGGGGCTACTTTATAATTATTTTACAGTAAAAAAAAAGAAAAAGAAAAGTAAGGATGCTTTCAAAAGTATACATTTTAATTGTTTGCATTTATCAATTAGCAATATAGAAACTGTGTAAACAAAAGACAGACTTATATCTAATAAATATTGTGACCACTTTCAGTGAACAAACTGCCTTCTGTTTCTGTTAATGTATTTGGTCTTGACAGATCTGCTACGCTGCTGCTGCCACAGCGCAAGAACAGACTTGCTAATGCTAATAGATACATAAACACACTGCTTCTGCAAATCTCCAGCATATCAAGGCAGGTGGAGCTGAGGGAGGTGGAGGGTTTCAGCAATCTCATTGGCTGCAGGATCCAATCAGCTTGCATCATGTGGTAATGATGTGATTGCTTGCAGATTGCATGTAAAGTAAATATACAGCCTAAGTGTTCTATCACTTTTGCTGCACATCATTTTTTTTTCCTCTTTGAGCAATTGCTTTCCTTTGGATGACAGATGATACTTAAACCCTTGACCTACAGCTCTAAACGGACCACCACTGACTGACAGGACTGGGTATTCTTCAGAGGAAGGGTTGCGTTGCACTACTTCCCCTCCACAAAGGAAGGACAACTGTGAGCAAAATAATAATAAAAAACTGAAAGAATCTTTGGATGTCATCAGTTTTAAAAACAGCCAGTTTCAAAACAACGTGTTAAGCTTTGCTTTATGCCACGGCCAACTTCTCTGTTCTAAGAGTCATTGCCGATTCAGAGTTGTATTTGTATTGGTCCCACCTATAAGCTGACAGAGAGATCAATTATTTTACCAGCTTATATTTGATTCTTGTTATTTTAAAGAAAGTTCATTTTGCAAGAAATAAATTAAGGAAATTACTGGTCTATTTCTTTTTCACCACAGTTGTATTATCTGTTAAAGTAAGCATTGTATGTCCCATTTATTAGACAATACACACTTTTTTTTTTCCTAAACCAGTTCTATACAATTGTCTTTTTTTGCAATGTATGTGTATTATCCAAAAATAAATAAATGATAATAATACAAAATTACTATTTAGTGCAATTCAGAATGAATAGAAGAAGCATGGAGAAGCATGAAGGCTTTCAACCTTAGATGCAAAATCGAAACAAATACATGTGATAAACTGTTAAAACGTTTCAGTCCATAATAATCACTGATGATAGTCTTTATAGACTTGGATATTAGACTCGAAACCTTTCTCCTCCTTTTGCATTCAACATTTACAATACAATTATTTTGTCACAGGTTTCAACCTATATTTTTTTAAAAACTGGTGATTAATGCGTTAGGGAATCCTATTCTATTCTATTCTATTCTATTCTATTCTATTCTATTCTATTCTATTCTATTCTATTCTATTCTATTCTATTCCACTTCATTTTATTACATTTCAGTTCTTAACATGTTTCATTTTTGTGCACTGCTTTTCTTCATTCTATTGTCATACTCTTTCTGTACTTGCCAAATTCTTTGCAGTCAACTGTGGAAAAAGAAGAAAAGATACAGTTCTGTTGTTCCAGCTAGTGTTTCCGACTTCATCATGTTCTCTTCAAGTCTTTCTTCCACACCCCTCCCACTCGTGCCCACCCCTGCCTTCCTCTTTATTTTCTCAACAGCTTGTAACATTGCCTTTGACTGCCTTGTCATTTGGCACTGATTAAATTCTGGGACGAAACAACAATCTCAATTCCAAGTACCCTTCCAGACACCGAATGCAGACTTGTGGTGATCATTTAATTTAATTTAATTTAATTCAAAGATTTATTTATTTATTATCTCTCTGTTTTGCTGCTATGTTTCTAATACTCAAATAGCAATTAAGCATTTTTGATTCAGTCATTGATAATATTCTCACTGTACTGACCAAACTTAAATATAATACACAAATATAAACAATAAACTAAACAGTATTATTATTATTTTTTTTATCATTCACTTAACCATTTTGTATAGTTCACAGTGCAATAAGATATCAGGTTTAACAGAAGAATGTTATGGGTTGCAAGAAAAAAAATATTACCATTAACAACCCAGTGTGCAGTTTTACTCAGAAGATGCTCACTGCACCGACCTAAATTAAATATTTATAAAAAAAATATATTAACAATAAACAGCATTTTAATAGTTATGATTTTTTATTTGTATTTCATCATTACCTTAACCCACACTACCTAACAGAGTATAGGCGGTTTGAAGAATGGATGGATGGATAGAAGGAAGGAACACAGAGTGTTCAGAGACTCGTCTCACCAACAGAATAACGGAGTGTTTGGGGCTTGAAAGGATCATGCGTGCTGGTTTAAAAGTATAGCCTACTTTTTTTGTTATCAACCATGAACTGTTATGAACACACAGTGTTTTGTACAGTTGCATGTTGTTTATTAATCGCTAGATGGCACTGTGTCTTTTTCACCGAATTTCCACAGCGAAAGCAGTTCAGAGAAAAATGAATTTCCATGGCTTCTCATTTTTTTCTCCTATAGGAGAAAAATGTATTTCTTTTGAAAAGTCAATCTGTTCAACCCAAGTATTTGTTGCTGAGGCGCCTATGCATAAACGGCATTACATCGAGATTTCATATTTGTGTTATTGTTAGGGGACAGAGTAGCCTACAGACGATGTTTTAAATGGTCACTTTTAATGTCACTTAACACTCATTTATTTACATTGTGTGTGTTTTTCCTCATGCAAGATTAATCTTATTAGAAAATTACAAATGCTTGTTGTAGCCTAAATGATTAGGTCTGTGGTTACTCATCTCGGCAAAATTATTTGCTTTAATTAGGCTGTTATTATTTGGCCATTATGATTATGATTGTTATTATTAGTATTATTATTATTATTATTATATTAGAGGGGACAGACGATGTTTTAAATTCACATTTAACAATAAGTTATTTACATTGTGAGTTAGCCTAAATGTACCTACAGGTCCTTTGGGTGGAATAACAAAAGCTTATTAAATGGGTGGTTTCTCATCTCGGCGAATCGTTTGCCTTAATTAATTAATTAATTAATTATTATTATAAAGCAGCTGTGTTTAACATGCGTCTAGGGCCATATACAGAAAGAAAAATAATAATAGTATAGGCTACCTAACATGTTCACTTCCGTTAGGTAAAGAAAGAAAGAAAAAACTCTGTTGCTCAAAAGCTCCTGATTTAGGCCTATTAGGCTAGTGTATTTCGTAATTAAAACGAGAAAAATAGACAATAATACTCTGAATAGACACTCTCTGATTCTACGAGTCGTGTACGTTCAAATCTTTACTTTAACGGTGATCGTGAAGTTAGGCTAATACAAATCAGTCGATGTAACTCACAACAGCACCGACGGACGGGGTTCTCTCCTCTTCTGGAATAATATTATTAGGGGAACTGAAATGCATGCAGTTTTACACACAAGCGTGACAGTAGCTAGCTAAAGAGAATAATCAGTTTTCACACTTTATCCATTATTACTGTGGGCAGCAGCAATGCCAAGTATAGGGTTCATGAGGCTTTGATATATTCAAAGCTTACTTCATCTTTAGATAGATAGATAGATAGATAGATAGATAGATAGATAGATAGATAGATAGATAGATAGATAGATAGATAGAATGTAAACAGAATTATGTTAATTGGTCAATTAATCTGAATGGAAATGTTAATTCGCAGTTTGAAGTGCACTAACAATGCAAACTCCGGGTGGTAATTATGCCGCGCATTTGCGCTTTTGTTAAGCATTTGCATAGGGATAGACTGAGGCTCCCTACAAATGGATTTTGTCAATGCTTTTCCATTCCACAATATCCAGGTTTTCGCTACGCTGTATTATCTTAAATTCTACAATAAATGTAAAAACTCTCATTGAGCTGTTCAGTTATCAGCAGGCGTAAATCAAGATATTAAATGCAAAAGAATCAGCCTATAGCTGTGGTTGACAATGATTTGATTACAAGATGCCTTTTTTTTTTTTTTGGAACTGAATGTTTTACAGATCATAGAATTATATAATGGCAATAGCCTGTTCCAAACTAAAACAACTATAGCCTACTCAAATCTGTAGAATGTGCTTAATGACTTTAAAGCCAAAACAACAGTGTAAAGACTCATGACACTAAAGCAATGCATTATTTTGCTACACTAACAACATGAAAGCCAATACAAAGCACTCAAATTTACATAACTAAAACAACATAAGAAAATAAATGTTAAAATAGGCTACCTACAATCCCAACAAACTGCATGGATGTTCTTCGTGGAAATTATGGATTGCTCCTTTCTCCAGCCCTTTTTACTTATGGAAACATTGTTTTAACAATTTGACCGCCTTGTTAAAATTTCAAAAATGATTATCATAATTAGGCTATATCATTATGAAGTAAAATTACATCATTATTACAGTAAAATTAAATGCATTGCACCATTTTTTATTTATTTATTATTTTTAGTTAAAAGGAGTTTTTTTATTTTTTTTTATTTTTATACAGTGAGTAGATTTGGATCCCCAAAAAACCCAAATAGGCCTATTTTTCTCTGAAGCACCTGAAAACCCTTTCTCGTAACGCAAACAGACAAATCCTGGACTACCTTAAGAGATCGTCCCTCCCTCGGCACGTAAGCCATTGGCTGATGTTTGCAGCGGAGGACCTTGCTGAAATGCAAAACTTGTTGCTGGTCCTTGCGGTCGTTGCGCGCAGTGCTGAGCGTCTCAGACATCAGTATGTGATCTATCGGTGAATCGTTTCCAGCTGGAGTGGAGCAAATCTCAGAACTGGTGCTATTAAAACAGGACTCCCTGAATGTGCAAGTGTTGACTGTAATTGAAATTGCAGTCAAGCTGTTCGATTGCGCGGAAAATGAGCAGGACCGATGGGACTGTGTTGCCCAGCAGCTCTGTGGTGGCGGGCTTTGGATAGCGCGTGTGCTGCCTATCCCTCGGAGCTCCAAAAGACGGGCGCACAAAGACGGGAGTTCAGGGTTCACCCCCTCATTCACGGGACTTTCTTCTTGCCTTTACTTTTGTGTCATCGCTTGTGTTGCTCAGCCCAAGGGAACTATTTCTTAACAACTTATGCAATTTGAAAGAATCTTACCCATTTCTAAAAGAAAGTGGATACCAAATACGCTGTTCTGGATTCATATGGACTTGGATATTTTTGTGGTACCCCTGGAAAGTGTTGTAATATGCGTTCAAAATGGATTTTTAAATAGAACATTTACCTCACTCTGGACATTTGACAGCACATTGGAATTATAGTCTGTGGAGGATGATTTATATATTTTTTTCTATATGTGTTGTAGCTGTCGTCAGATCGTCAGGTGAGGCTGTTTTTGTGGTAAGAGAGTAGTTTTTATAGCAGTCGTGTTTTGCCGTGATGTAGAGAAAATTTCGGCAAAATTTTTTAGTTTTTTGTTTGTTCAGTGCAAATATTCCACGTAGTAAATAATTTTATTTCTTTTATATTTCATGTAATACTTTTAAAGCAGTGAAGAAACAACATGGAACAGATTATGGAATAGACCTTGAACTTTAAAGTTTTTGTAGAGCATTTCGTATTACAATTTCAAGTTCATTTACAATAGCATAGACTTTCTCAGTAATTAATTATTCATTACTGTGGTTTAGGCAACTACAAACATAGTTTTTTATTGATGGCAATACCACATTTGAAATTTACCCCTGTATTATACAACTTGTTGTTGATATTGCTTGAGTTTGCCAAAGAAAGAAAATAAAGGAGACAGTAGACACTGCAGTGGAGCCAGGGAAGCTGGTTGTCATGCGGGACTGATTGTGGGAAGTATGTTTGGGCTGGAACAGTTTGGTCCACAGATTAATAACAGAAATTTTGGCCCCACTGAGAAAAACTTTAACCAGCCAAGAGTAAGCATGAACTCTCATTACAAGAGCCCAGGTTTTCATGCTGGAGGCCCACAGGGGACAGTTGAGCCTGGTATGGGCCCACTTAACGAGCCTCCTGTGATTGAGATGAACATTAACATGAATGGAGGTGAACAGTATGGTGGATTCCAGCGAGGACATTCTGAATTGCATGTGGGGAATCTCCAACAGCAACAACAGGCCTCAATGCATGGATTTTTTAACCCTCAACGATCTCATAATAATCCCCATGGACATCAAACCCATTCACACCAACACCATCAGCACTTTGGTGGAAATTTTGGACCTGAACCTGGGTCCTCTTGCTTACACAGCGGAAGGATAATGGGTTACAACAGCGGTATGGGGCTCCAGCAAGGATTTACGGAGGGGTTTGACCCACTCTCTGAGGGGCAGTCAGCAGATGGCTTCTCTCAGCAGCAGTCCCAGCAGCAGCAAAGGACAGGCTCCATGCCTGATTTTCAGCACCATGGACCCCCCAGCGGAAATCACCCTGTACCTGCCCCATGTCTCCCATTGGACCAATCACCTAATCGTGCTGCCTCCTTCCATGGCCTGTCTTCTTCATCCTCTTCATCAGAAAGTCACAATCTAGAGCCCAGACGAATGCCCCCACCAGGTGGTGTTGATGGACTGGACTACAACTATTCCAATGAGCCCTCATCTGGACATTTTGAAGTGTCTGTGTACTCCCCCTCTGAATCTGATTCTCAGCTTTCTCATTTCGGGCCTGGGCGTCAGGTGCCAGGGCCCAATTTTCCTGGAAACCCAGGGTTGTCTCGTGCTCCTGGAATGCAGGGCATCTCTAAAGAACACTCCCATGCCCCCCCTCAACAGCAGCAGCCCTCAGCCCAGCACAATGTGTTCTTTGAACGTTTTGGGGGTGGACGCAAAATACCAGTGGGGATAGAGCCTGGATCCAGGCATCCTCTCTTGCAGCAGCAGCCAGGCTTGATTGGCAGACAGAACACTTGCCCACCATCTCTCCCACAGCCCCCACAATCAGAGACGAGTTCCGCAAATGCCAGCATGCAGGAGGGAGGCGTCATGATGCCTGGCCAGCATAATCAGTTTGAATACCCTATTCACAGACCAGAGAACAGACGGATGCATAGTTATGGCGACCCCATGTTCAACATGCAACAGCAGCCACCCCCTCCTCAGCAGCCTTCCAATCAGAGGCTGCAACACTTTGATTCTCCTTATTTAAATATGGCTAAGAGGCCCAGGTTTGATTTTCCAAATGCCACTCATGGTGGGGAGAGTTGCGGCAGTTGGAACAGTGGTATGCATAACCCGCCTGGTATGGAGAATAATCTCTCTCCAGCAGCTTACCCTGGCCTGCCTGGAGAGTTCACCCCCCCTGTGACGGATGGCTTTTCAACAGGCCCATCACTGCAGCTTACAGGGCCTGAGCAGCAGTCAATGCAGCAGCAACAAAATGCAGCATCGATGATCAAGCAAATGGCCTCTCGGAGTCAGCAGCAGAGGATGAGACAACCGAATCTACAGCAGCTGGGTCACCACAGTGATGTTCCTCAAGGGCCCCTGGGGCATGGGGGCCCGGTGGGAGGCATGCCTCAGTCGAGTTTCGAGAGAGAAAATGGTGGGAGGATGGTGAACTTTGATGGACGGAACCCACACATAACTTTGGAGAGTGGGTGGTTTCCCGGGCCGCATCCACCTGGGGAAATGCTGGGCCATCGCATGGGTCCAGGTAGAGAGGTGGGGGCTCATGAAATGCAGCAAAATGGTCCTGGCATGATGTTCAGACCTGGTGTGAATGGAATGGGCATGCAGGAGCCGATGAGGATACCGGGGGAGGGTCATGTGCAGCCCTTACTTTCACCCAACGTCCACTCACAATTCAACAGTGGCATGGGAAACCTCTCACAGATGCAGTCACCCAGTACAG
Source organism: Rutilus rutilus (assembly GCF_951802725.1). Taxonomy (NCBI): domain Eukaryota; kingdom Metazoa; phylum Chordata; class Actinopteri; order Cypriniformes; family Leuciscidae; genus Rutilus; species Rutilus rutilus. Next base: position 5,642,568 of record NC_140221.1, read on the forward strand.
GTGTTGGATTGCCCAATACACCATCAGAAAGGCGCCCTAATGACTTTCCAGGGCCACCCATGGGTGGTCCGTCCTCTTTTCCCTATGGAGGCTCTAATCGACAGGGAGCCTCTCTCTGTAACTCTCAAGGGGTAAGCACCTCACCAGGGAGTTTTACATCCCAATCAGACTTTCCCACTAACCAACGTTCCTCAGTCAGCAAACTTGGTGGACTCTCCTTAGGGAATTTTAGCAAAACGACTGGCAAGGACAATGTTTTTGGACAGAGCTGCCTGGCAGCCCTCTCTACTGCCTGTCAGAACATGATTGCCAGCCTGGGGGCCCCTAACCTCAATGTGACATTCAACAAGAAGACTCAGGGAGAAGGGAAACGAAAGCTGAGTCAGACAGAACAGGACCTAAATAATAGTGCAGTTAATGGCACTGGGAATGCTGGGACTGAATATTTCCCAAGCATTACTTCCCCCCAAAATGGGCAAATGCCTCCAGCTGGAAATAGCAACACTAAACCACCAGGTCAAAATCAAATGGTGCAGGGGGAAGCCAGCACCCTCTCCCCAAATTACAATATGGACACTACCCCTTGCAGTGAGGGGAAGGCGGCGACAGGGAGTGGGAGAGGGAGAGGGAGGAGAAAAAAAGACAGTGGCCATGTGAGCCCTGGGATATTTTTCCCCTCTGAAAACAGTAACCCTGTTGTAAGTCCCGGCCAGCAGGTGGCCTCAGCAGCTGGTGCCGGGGAGAGATGTACAGGCACACCTCAAGAAAAGTCCCACACCTCTCCCTCATGGGGGAAAGGGGGTGACCTGCTGCTGGCAGATCAGGCTGACCTTATGTCATCTCTTGACAGTGGCATTCAAAGTGTATCAAAGTCTGAAGTCTGTTCCCCTCGCATGGATTTTACAGATGACTTGGGCACACATTATAGCAATGAGGATGAGGTATCATCAAGCTCAGATGCTCCATCCACTGTGAAGGCTGGCCGCAGCACTTTGTTAGGCTCGCCCAAGTTGCAGAGAGACAACGGACTAATAGGTGGGCAGAAAGGGCAAGGCATGGGCCTCTCCAACCACACTACCTCAACATTGGATGGCTTTGGTGGAGTGAGCCATCCGGGTACACCAGGCATGGAGCAAGCCCGTACACCCTCTAGCACCTCTGGCCAAGATGAAATTCACCCACTAGAAATTTTGCAGGCTCAGATCCAGCTTCAACGGCAGCAGTTCAGCATTTCAGAAGACCAGCCTTTAGCTGGAAAAAATACGAAAAAAAGCAGTGACTGCAGTGGTCAAAATGGAGATGGAGAGCTTTCTAGCTGTAGCCCGGATGCTGGGAAGGGCTCCGTGGACACCATTGATCTGGACACACTCATGGCTGAGCAGCATGCCACCTGGTATGTGCCCAGTGACAAGTCTCTGCTTGAGGATTCAGAGGAGGAGAAATCTGTTTGGGAAAAAAATAAAGTCCAGGGAACCATCAAAGAAGGTAAATATTTATCATTTTACTACAGTATAGATTTGAATTTATGCAAGTAAAAACACTCCATAAAATGTATGAGGTGGCAATATTTGTACCCCCCCCCCCCCCCCAGCCTTTAAAAATATATATATTTTCACTTTCTCTGTCTTGCTCACACACACTAACACACTAATGTAGGCATACATGCAAAAAAATGCTCTCCTTTACATTATAGTGTTTTTGAGCAAGAGCAATGATGTGACTCTTTCTTGAGTTTTTCTCTGCGTTACATTTTTATTACATATAGATCGTTTGGATCATTTAAAAAAATTTAATAATTTTAAACTAAATTTAAATTTAGTAAACCAAATTTAACAGAACACACATAGTTTGTCACAAATAGAATGTATCATATAAAATGGCTTTGTGAGAAAAAAAAAAGAAAGCTTCATAAAAGTACAACTAATTAAAAGAAAAATGAGGTCATGATTTCTATGTATTAAATGCATTTCATTTACTAAAGTACCTACCTATTTTCTTAAGGAAAAACAAAAGCAAGTGGCTCTCTAAGCATTTGTAAAATCCAAGTATTTATTTAAGGATTTCGTCAGTTATATTACATTAAAAGCTACATTAAATAACAGAGGCTCAAAAGAAAAAAAATCCCTAGAAATATTTCCTGTTGATCTTTATCTCGATCTTCACTCACAACAATACTCTCTCTATTAATCATCTTGATATGTTCTAGCCACATGGTTTTAATCTTTCCATTATTATTATAATTATTATAATTATCATTAAATTAATTAAACGAACTCTGCTCAAAAGTCTTTAATTGAGTTCTTAGTATGGCTTTTTTAAGCCATGTTCTGACACACACTTTGATGGGTAGAACAGTTTAAGATGTTTTCTTATTTGCTTTATAAAAAAAATACTTGAATTGCCAATATTTTTACTAAAAGTAACAAATGTAAAAAAAAAAAAAAAAAAGTAATGTATTTTTGTATACACGTTCCATGTGTGTGAAACCTAAAGACCATTAGAACAACTAATGAAGGTTGTAGCTGTGTAATAATACTACCAATAATAATAATTATTATTAGTAGAAGTACTTTTATTATTATTACTAATAATTATTACTAATAATTTCTTATACATCGACATTAAGCGGCATAATTATGTAAACCATAAGCTCATATATTTGATGTGTGCATCCTTCGTTTGGCACTTGTCCTTTAGTTTAATCAGTATATAAAACGGTAATTGTCTTTACTGAAAAGGCAGCGGGACGGACACGCATAATTGAATTGCCACAGCCGGAGTGCGCTTTCACACGTGTTAATAGTTCGCCCCCGGTGTGCATTATGTGCCCCTTTGTTTGGGCTAACTGCAGGTGGGAGGGTGCAGGGGGGAGCTTTCAGAGAAGGCAACCTTAAGTCAAGGTCCATTGTTTAACATGCAGTGTTGTCAAGTGCACCATCCCCATCTCTTGCAAACGCACCCACCACCATGGATTCGTTGCGCATCTGTCTATGCACTCAGTGTAAACCAAATGCAAAACATTGTATTTTCTTCTCAGCATTTCCCACCTTTCTTTTCCCCCACCAACTATGCATTGCTGTCCTCATTTTGCAGTCTCCTTCTCTCCTTTTTCCCCCTCCTCCTTTCATTCAGCCCCCCGAGCTGTAAACGCACGTTGTGCTGGTGCGATCGATAGCTAGTTAGCACAAATCACCAGCCTTGACAGATTTTCATTTGAGTGGCGTAGACAGCAGAGATGAGAGAAGGGTTACAAAGTGTTTGCGGCTTGTGAAATTGCATCGGATGCATTGCACGCCAGCACACAAGGGGACTGTTAAATTCTATAAGAGGTTCATTCACACCATCATTTTTTATAGGCCTTTATAACACTTAACTTTTAAAGCATATGAATGCTTCTAGTAATTTTAATTAGGTGACTAAGGTGCTTATAGGACATTGTTAATATGGATTTATAGGAAGCAGTAATTTATTTTACGAGTCTCAAGATCATTTTAAGGCGCCTTGGAATTAATTGCACTGTGCTGTACGTAGTGAAAATGTGTAGTTGTGAACTAAAGGAGCTATTTCTTGCAGATATGACCAATACCATTTTTGCTTGACGTAACCTAATGTACAGTCATTTTAGATCATATTTTTGACTTAATAAAACCAGTTTATTTCAGAATGAAGTGTTGAAGCACTTGTTAACCAAGTTAACTGTTTTTATTTCTATATGAATAAACACGTTTCCTGTGAGTAATTATTAGCTCACAATTTATCGTTCAGGAATATATCCTTAATATATATATTTATATGTTTGATTATGTATAAATAGTCTGTCTTTTTTGTTAGGTCTTCATAATATAACCACAAATAACAGATCACCTTATGAATATACACAGATTCAGCTGTCAGCAGCAGCGCAATGCGGCAGTGTTGTGTGCATCAATGTGTAATTTTACGCATTTAAAAAATAAGATTGTAAGGACAACTTGAGTTAAAGATCTTAACAGGTTACATAATTTTTTGATAATGTGCAAAAAATAATTTTAACATAAAATTTTTGATTTTTATTCAATTTTCATGTAATGTTGTTTTATGTTAGAAAATGATCTAAACAACACATCCTTCTTAACCTTTCTTAAATCCTCAGCCCTTACAGGCGTCAAACACACACACACACACACGCACATGTACGCACACACACTAACATTTCACCACACCTTTAATAGCCAAGTATGCATAACACATACCAGCACACTTTTTGGATTTGATTTTGGATTGGACCTGTGAATTTGAAATTGGACATCTTTGTATTTGTTCTTTGTTCTGTATTCTGTGCTGTCAAACACCAGTAGTGTTGAGTCCTCTGATCTCAAAATCACAATGCAACTTAGTCACTATTATGTATACAAACTCCGTAAGTGCTTTGATAGAGTTATTTTCGGGTCATTTAGTGGCCCAGCTGGTGTTCCTGTGCTTCTGTGGTTGTCGCCGTCTCTCTGGCTTCTCTCTCGGGTCTCCTTCTTGTTAGTGCAGACTAACCTTTGTGCAGACGACCTTTGCTCATTAGATGTAGCTGAGAATTAAAAATGCTGGGCCCATCGGATATCTTGGATGTGTTTTGTACAATCTAAAATATATATTTATTATCAGAAAATTTCATTGAAATTTTGGGTTCATATGTCAGTAAAAAAAAGATTTGTATAAATACATATAAACTTGTAACTAATATAATTTCTTAATATTACGTTTTTTTTTGTGACAGGTTTTCTTGAGCAGCAAGTATGAATACATTGTACATTAATGTTGTGTGTGAGGTTTTGGTTGTCATCAGTCATTACTGGTGAGGATTTCCTTGTGGCCCCCTGAAGTGTTTACTGCAAATGGTACTAATGACCCCCACTGGACTCTTTGTGGACATGATAAATGACAGAGCAAGTTAGGCAAGGTTTTATTATGCCTTTCTAAGATGCGGACAATATTTCTGCATTTAAATGGATCAGTTCTATACAAGGTAAAATCAGCTGTGTTTGTTTGTCCACCTTACGTGCCCACACGCTTTTGTGGGAAATGGCTTAATATATTGGTGGTCACCAAACACCCAGTATACTTATTTTTGTAGACAAATGGAAAGAGTGAATTTTCCTTTTCTAACTCATGGCAGAGTATAAGCATTACACTTTACTATTTCATTTGTGACAAGTTGCAAAACATGAATGATTTTAATTACTTTCCCTGGCTTGCTTTTTTGTTTCTTTCGTTCCATTCCTAACACCCAAAACAAAGCTGTGATTCACATTTAGTGTAAAATGGAAAAACAGCTCAGGGCAACCCATGCTCTCATTCTGTCACTAGCTTGCTTCTTATTGACTTTCTCCAGAACTTATTCATTCGCCAATTTTTCAATCATTTTATCAGTGGTTGAAAATAAGAAATGCTCTTGCACTAATATTACAACCCATACGGCAATACATACACACATACATACATATACATACATACACACATATATATATATATATTTTTTTTTTTAAACAAAAAATGTATTTGCCCTCCATATTTTTCAAACACATTATTTCACATTTAAAGAAAAACTTTATTTGTTATCTACAGTACATGAACATATAAGACATCTGACTAAAAATCTGTAATTAACATACATATATAATGTAAAAAATAAATAAGTTATTTTATTAAATAAAGTTCAAGCTGTTGGCAGGTGGTGTTAATGTCGTGGCTGATCAGTGTATTTTAGAATGTAATTTTAAATGGTGGATACAAAGTATAGGTTTGATCTCTAGGCTATAGCATCCACATTTGCATACAGCCTAAATGCAGGCTACTGTAATATTAGAAATGTAATGCCCCTGAAATAAATTTTACATTTTGAATTTCAAAAATATATTTAATTTAGCTTCCCTGTGCACAACATATATTTAGCACATATTTAAATATATTTTAGACAGATTTATTTATTTATTTATTTAATTATTTATTTGTTTGTTTGTTTGTTTTTTTGTTTGTTTGTTTGTTTGTTTGTTTGTTTGTTTATTTATTTATTTATTTATTTTCCAATATGGGAAAGAAATTATAAGCAATGCAATATAAATATTAAATCCAGCAGGATTTTAAAGGAGAAGTGTGTATTTTGTTCCCCAAAGGCATGACCAAATGGAATTGCAAAAATTACAACTGTTTTCCTGAACTGTTTGCTCCCAGTAGTACATATCCCCAAATTCACACCATTGGTAAATCATTGTTCCTGTTTTGGGTATGTTGGAAGCCTTAAATAAAGCAAACAATACTTTTATAGCCCTACAGTATTTATACCTTTCGGTGGAATTAACCTTCAAATGACTTACTTGTCCTTGTCTCTGAAAATGAAGATGGGACAGGCGAGAGTATTTTGATTTGATGATTTTTATACTGTACAAACTGTATAGTCTAACCCTAACCTACCCATCACGGAAAACTTTCTGCATTTTTATATTTTCAAAAAACATCACTTGGTATGATGTATAAGCTGCTTTCCGTATGGGGACCAAAAAATACACACACACACACACACACACACATAGATAAAAATACCTTCAAGGTTTTTAAAAGCTTTTTGGATATCCAGTAATAGCAGGACACATACTACAGCAGAGCACATACTGACTCATGTGACAGTTATACTTAAAGCCTGCCTTTATAAGCTTCTAGAAGCTTCCTCATTATACAGGCTTACATTTTGTTTTCTTCTATTTTAAAATGTTGTTTTCCAAATCTTGTTCCGATGCTCTAACTTCAGCCCTCTTGCTGCATGTGTGTGTGTTTAAAGATGTTACCAGGCAGCTAGAGGGAGTTATGTTGTTTGGGATGCAGGTTGTTGTCTGGGAATCATTCTTAATTTTAGGGAAAAATAACAAATGGGTTGTGATTTTAGAGCTGCTAACTTTTAGGAGCGAGAAAAAGAGAGAAGAAGAAGTAAATGGCTATTAGATGGTTCATTGGGTGCGTCTCAATCAGCTCCCTAGGTCGTCAATTCATATATCTTACAAATTCGGGCACTGGTAAGGACAGTAAGGACCCAGGGTCACTATATATTGGGCCACTGATAGTGACATGATGACAACATGTACAATGTCACTACTGGTTTTGAACTGATATTTTTCAGACGTTTATTTTTTTAATGTTAATTTTAAGTATATTATGATAAATACTTTGTTACACCTATAAATGTTAGCTAGATTATGTTCTGTACCTGTCTATGAATTTATGTGTTTTATGTACTTAACATGAACATTATAAGTACATTGTACCTTACATTTTTTTTTTTTTGATGCAAGTACATGGTTGTTAAAGACACCTAATATAAAGTGCGATCACAAATGTTTTAAAATATAAACATAAGACCAGACAGTTATGTCATTTCCTCTACTGAGGAGTAGAGGAAGCCGGACTTGCTGAAGATTTATTATTGCAGCAGTAAATCATGTATTAGTTTCTCAAGTATGTGTTCTCGAGGAGGGGGAGGGTGGGAGAGAGAGAGAGAGAGAGAGAGAGAGAGAGAGAGAGTGCCTGCCTGAACTCAAACCTCCCACCAGACTCCTGCAGGAAGGGGAATTTAAGCTTTCAAACCTTCAAATATAAGTCTTTTGCAAATTCTCTTGTGGATAGCAATTAAAAGATCCAGCATGTAGATCAGAATTAGCATATTTTCAGTGGAATCCCAAGGTCCTTGAATAAGTGCATTACGCTGTGAACAGAAGTATTTCCTGATCAGAAATTAATGGGACCGTGTGTGGGGAGTAAAATGTAGAATATTTTTTGTAAACTCACAATCTGGAGTAATTCTGAACAACAACAACAAAAAAGGAATAAAAGTTAGAAGAAAACATTTAGATGCACTTAAAATGTGTGTGTGTGTGTGTCAATAGATGCTGGATTTTCTTCCATTGTCTTTTAAACTGAACAAAATTAAAAATGTATCTTTCATAACTGTGATATTTTAGATCAAAATCAACAGACACAACATTAACAAGATTTGCATTTTGTGTAGGACAATTCCAGTAAAAAGTATTATAGTTTTAGGTAAGCATTTTGTTTGAGACTAATGACGTAAGGAAGATAAGACCAATCACAATTCATATCGCTGATGTCATCTCTGTAAGGTTTCTGAGATTTTCTGAGGATTGAGGAAAATGAATACAGCATTGTAATATTATAATTTATTGCCATACAGCTTAAAAAAAAAAAAAAAGTATTAAGGGTTATGATATATGTGGAATTAATGTTGAAAGTGCTGTGTCAGGTTATGTGTGTGCTGTGTTTGTTATGTTGCAATGTTTTGGGATAGACACTGAGTCTCTTAAATGTGTGACTGTGTTTTGGGGTTGCACAGTTCTCACATTGCTGTGTGTGTGTTGGGGGTAGCAGCAGGAAGCTTGATGGCTGCTGAGCAGTTTGTGTGTGTGTGTGCGTGTGTGTGTGTGTGGAGAATGCTTGGTTGCTTATCCAGGCCGTAGCCCAGCCTGCTGTGCCCAGCTACCACGGACTATTGGCAGACTCTGCAGGACGTAAGACAAGAGAATAGGACTATGTGCGTGCATAAGTGTGTGTGTATGTGTTATTGCCTTAGGCGTGTGAAGATGTGGGGGAGATGTGTATATATTTCACACCATATAATAGATTAAGACTCCATATAAAGATACGATGATCTTTTGTTTATCATCATTTATGCAGTCCCACCGTTGTCTTTTCTTTTTACCACTAATGTCTTTCCCTCCTCTCTGGATTCCTTTTCCCTTTATTTTTGTTCCTCTATCCTTAGGGTTTGGGGGATGGGGTCGGGTTATTGACCTTTCCCTACACCTTACTATTTTTTTTCTTTCTGCAGTACTGGTCCAGACAGGCTCGAGGGCGAGACCAGGCGCCCGTCTCTCAAAATGGCTGACACACAGCATGTGTGTGTGTGTGTGTGTGTGTGCGTGCGTGTAAAGGTGCTTCTCTGTAGGGGAGAGCAGGGATAATTGTAACACATTTGAGTTTTTTGCAGATTTATTCAGAAGCCTAAAAATGATTACCCTAAAGATTATAAATTTTACCTCAAATGTCTTTGGCGTGCCAGTAGTCATTATCCATGTCAGTTAAATTTATAACATAATCGGTTCATATACCATTAAACTGGAAGTACATGAAGGACAGGTGTTACATTCCTAACACAGTAAATGAAAAAGAGCTTGTCCATATCTGCATTAAAATTTGATTTTATCTGTTGTAAATTACAACACTAAAAACTAAAATTTCTAAAGATGTTTTTACTTGCTTTTTTATATCCATTTTTATGTACATCTGAATAAAAATGTGAACTGGGTACAAAACTGATACAATTATAGTGTTTTGAAATGCCATTTTCTCTGTCTATCAATCACTTCTTCTCTTGTATTGACATTTCAAATGCAACCCTTATAAACCTTTGTATGGATTTTGTTTTGTGCAGTAAATGAGATGGGGGCAGGGGGTTGACTTGTGTGTCAATGCTTTAGAAGGGTCATTATGCAGGTAAATTAGGTCAAACAGAGTCAAAGGTCAGTTTTCCCAGAGCTTTGTGACTCCTTTACTGAAGGGTCACTTTGTTTTTGTGCAGTGGAACGGGGTGAATGGGTCCTAAAGCCAATGCTAATGCATGTGGTTCGATGGATTTTAAGATCACACTTTTCAAATACACAGTCTCAAACTATTCACACAATTGCCTGGAAAAGACAAGGGTTTTCTTACTTTTGACACTTAAAAAAAGAAAAAAAAAACACATACACACACACACACACACACACACACACACACACACACACACACACACACACACACACACACACACACACACACACACACACACACACACACACACACACGTGTGTGTAGGCCAATCTCGAAACACTTACTGTACACAATATTTACTCAACATTTCCTAAAAGGTACATTAAAGGCTTTTTATTTGTTGACAGGCATTTTGAAATTGATACACTACCACTTAATTGGCAAAATCTGGGACAGTGATCTACCAATATTGGCCAATGCGAGTACTTGAATTAATTTGGGATGGATTATATATGGTTCAAAATTTCAAACATTTAAATATTGTGGTGGCCAAAAATCACTTGATTAATTGGCCTATCACAACACTGTATACATAGATTGCAATGACCAAATGTAATGGTTACATCAACATATTGAATTTCTTCCCCCTGTGTTTTTCTTTCAGAAGTAGACCTCTCTCAAAGTAAAGGCACAGGAGGAGCAGGTTCCTCGGGGACCACTGGAGGTATGGGTTCTCATCTCCAGTGCCTGTCAGTCCACTGCACAGATGAACTTGGGGAGTCTAAGGGGCGCGGGGGACCTGTTCCTTCCTGGCGTTCCCTTCACTCGGACATCTCAAACCGTTTCGGAACATTCGTAGCTGCGTTGACTTGAAGAAACAAGAGCAAGAGAAAAGAAGACCTTTTGACTACCAGGATGAGGATAAGAAACCAAGACTTCTTTTTTTATATATGGAGGAAGGATAAATCAGTGTTTCTTTGTCAGGAAAATTTGTGCCATTTTTGTAGAAAAAAAAAAACAAAACAAGAAAAAATATGTTACACTGAACTTACTGTAGGATGATATTAAAAGACAAGATGATGGTATACCAGTACTGATCCAGACCTCAACATTTCTTTATACGTCTATGCATTCTGATGGCTTTTCTGTTCATCCATTGTTGTGTTTTCTATGCTTTTCTCATGCCCAATTTTTTGCCCTCTCTGGAGGTCTCATTTTTTTCATCTTTGAAATAATTATTGTTCCTTCTTATAAAAAAACCCCCCTGATTCTGAATAAGATCTAGGGTCTTTTCCTGACCCTCTAGCCCTCAGGGCAGGTAATTCTATTGTCATCAAGGGACACAAGAGGGCTTTGAAATGTGGTCCTTGCAGGCGTGCTGCTTGCTGCCTTCTTTGGAACCAAAAGGGAGTGGTCAGGGGAATCCTATTAGAACATGATTCATAGAAATTCAATGATGTGCCATGTCTTTTCAAGCTGTCTTAAAATGCTTTAATGCGGATCACTGGCCCTCCCCCAGAATTTCTCCACTGCTTTTGGTTACTCTAACCTTTCGGATTCCCTCTTTACTTGTATATTAGGTTTACAGCATTCTCCACGTTTCGGTTTAAATAGCCCATAGCCCATCGGATTGTTTCTTGAACACCCAGGATGCTTCAACACTGGTATGCCGCACAGCTAGAGGAAACCTTTTGATGTTAAATGGATATCAAATAGAAACCAGAATATTGGTATTGCACATGTAATTTTTTTAGGCAATCTTATACTCTTTAGAATAATGTTACAGTTGACCTTAAATACCTGAAAAAGGTTAGATGGAAGGTCATAATGGCAACGTGGAGATTTACCGAGGTCCTTTTTCTTTGTTTCTTTTCATTTTTTAAAGTAATATGTAAAGTGCAGTTGTCTGTTTTCCTGCATATTGTATATATATGTATATGTTTTATTGAGTATCTAAATAACAATAAATATGATGTTAATGGTGGCAGTTGCGCTTTGAAGAATTCTGTTTGTATTACTTTTGCTGCGAGCAGCAAGTAACATTTATAGTTATATAGAATATTTTTACACATCCAATTTTTCTATTTAAGTTTAATGCAGACACTGAATTGTATTTAAGTTTTTAAAATTAGAATTATACTGGCTTTTTTAAATTGCGCTTGCAATGAACGCAAGTTGTTCTCAAAACCTTGGTAAACATTTAAATAATAGGACACTTTTTTTTTTTTTTTTTTTTTTACATAAATGTATCAATATAAATGTAAAACAAATGTAAAATTAAGGCTTTGGGCATTTGGTTTGATATGTTTAACACCTATTTACATGTTTTTATGCTTATACTCTGTCAAACAGATAAAAAATCATTAACATTTTATAATAACATTCATTAATAATATTAACAAACCGTATTAAATTAAATAATTATTGACAGATCATTTGTCAATGTAATTCTAATAGTTATGATTGTCATTAAACTCTAATATATTTTTATATACACTCATAAATGAACTACTTCACTGTCAATTACTAATCTGTTCATCTCTCATTAAAGAAGTTTATTATAAAGTGTTTCCCATGTGCTTTAGCTTTAAGCTGTTGTTATTTTTATCAATAGGCACATCTCCCATTAAGCCTAACTAAGTGTAAACCATTTAATTAAAAACCCCCATTGAGCTTTGCAGCACAAATACTGTAGAAAAAGCCAATTGGCCCCATGCTGCTTGAGCTGGATCCTGAATTCCTATAAATACACAGCATGTTTGTTCAGGGCAGATATGCATCTTTAAGAAAATACCACAATGTTGACCTAAGTCTGCTTCCTCCCCCTCCGAAAACCCCCCTGCTTATGAACGCACCCCTCCACCCACCCCTTTACAAAGATCCAGAGGTGAATGTCTCAGAAAGGAGAGAAAAAGAGAATGTGCGTCAGTAACGTAGGTGCTAAATTTGCTTTTACAGGGTTAATTTGACAGATTTTTACATTTAATTGGCTCCCTATTAAACACGGTATACATTTTAAAATATTGCTGATTACTTACAAAGCATTCAATGGCTTAGCTCCCCAGTACTTAAGCGAGCTCTTAACGCATTATAGTCCTTCACGTCTATTGCGATCTCAAAATTCTGGCCAGTTGATAATACCTAGAATATCAAAGTCAACTGTAAGCAGTAGATCCTTTTCCTATTTAGCACCTAAACTCTGGAACAGTCTTCCAAACATTGTTCGGGAAGCAGACACACTCTGTCAGCATCTCTTTAACCTAACACATTATCAATTTCTATAATTCAAATCATGTAAAATGACCAAAACGACTAAAAACGCTGTATTATGCATGCCAGACAAGTAATTTAGTGATGTCGCTTTGTAAAGAAAGACTATGTGCCCGCGCACATGCATTCAAACGCTCATGCCTATATAGACCTTATGCGCCAGAGAAACGAGGGCGCCGCCATCTTTAGAATATTGTCTTTTAAAGGAATACTCCACTTTTTTCGGAAATATGCTCATTTTACAACTCCCCCAGAGTTAAACAGATGAGTTTTACCATTTTAGAATCCATTCAGCCGAACTCCGGGTCTGACGGTACCACTTTTAGCATAGCTTAGCATAGATCATTGATTCAGAGGAGTCCAGTAGCATTTCTTTCAAAATGACCAAAGAGTTTCAATATTTTTCCTATTTAAAACTTGACTCTTCTGTAGTTAAACCGTGTACTAAGATCGACGGAAAATGAAAAGTTGCGATTTTCTAAGCCTATATGGCTAGGAACTACTCTCATTCCGGCGTAATAATCAAGGAACTGTGCGGCTGTACCATGAGTGCAGCAGGCGTAGTGATATGACGCAGCGCCTGAAAATAGGTCTAATAGGTTAGACAAACTTAGTCCCGGTCACGTTGGAAGAAATTACCGAGCTGGGGACTATTTTCAGGCGCTGCGTCATATCATTACGCCTGCTGCACCCATGGTACAGCCGCACAGTTCCTTGATTATTACGCCGGAATGAGAGTAGTTCCTAGCCATATAGGCTTAGAAAATCGCAACTTTTCATTTTCCGTCGATCTTAGTACACGGTTTAACTACAGAAGAGTCAAGTTTTCAGACTGGGAGTCAAAAGACAACGAGCGCAGCGCTGAAAAGGGCTACATAAGGTCTATAGACTAAACACGTAATACGCATGTGCACGGCGTCACCGTTTTCACAGATTCACGTTTTTTTTTACTTTACATGGAGATCATAACGGTATTTTTTTTATTTCAAAGTTTGCATTCTCAGGCCAACAAAACGCCGTTGATGTGTATGACAGACGTATAATGAACAGCCAGAATGCATTAAAAGTTTTCTGTTTTCAGTTGAAAATGGTGTAGTGTAAGTTAATAACTAATGATTTTTAAAACGGAAATAAATCAATCAAAAACTTACTTAAGCTGGAATATGACTTTCTTCTAGAGCTGCTGTACAGATGAAACAATCTTTGTTGCATTCATTTCCTTCTATCACTGTAAAGCTGCTTTAAAACAATCTGTATTGTAAAAAGCGTTATATAAATGAAGGTGACTTGACTTTACATTTAAAATGGGTGGGCAGAAGAAAGATAGAAACAAGAAGAGAAGTCTGAGTTAAAAATAAAGGTAAAAAATAAAAATAAGAGCCTTTAAGGACAATGAACAAAGACAATCACAGAGTACTTCAATATACTTAAAGGATTAGTTCACTTCAGAATTGAAATTTCCTGATGATTTACTCACCCCCACGTCATCCAAGATTTCAGGAAGACATTTCAGGATTTTTCTCCATATAGTGGACTTTAATGGGGTACAATGGTTTCAAGGTCCAAATTGCAGTTTCAGTGCAGCTTCAAAGGACTCGACACAATGCGAAAAAACTTCTCCAACTTCAGAATTGTTCGACATCGTTGCTTTACCTTTTTTTGTTTTGCAGTTTGACTTAGTCTTTGCACGGTCACTTTGTAAACACGTTGGCACTTCCGCTATGTCACGCGTGACCTTTCAATGTGATTACGTAATGTGTGGCGCATCGCAGAACTAGTGCAAGACTAGCATTTATGGTTAAAAAGTATAGAAACTTTTTTTTTTTTTTTTTTGAAAATGGTTTGGCTTGATAAGACCCTTATCCCTTGGCTGGGATCGTGCAGAGCCCTTTGAAGCTGCACTGAAGTCCACTATATGGAGACAAATCCTGGAATGTTTTCCTCAAAAACCTTAATTTCTTTTCGACTGAAGAAAGAAAAACATGAACATCTTGGATGACGTGGGGGTGAGTAAATTATCAGGACATTTTAATTCTGAAGTGAACTAATCCTTTAAACCCTGAATAAAAGTTTTTCCCACTTCACGAGAGAAACTGAAGAATAGTTGCGGTTGTAATCCCTTGATTGCAAGTTATCTAACCCTAGAGAGACTTTAAGTAAGGTTTATCAAAGCCTTGAGACACTGAGCCGCAGAAAAATGACTGAAATTATATGACAACATGGCATCACTTGATTTTCAGCAGGCCTAGCAGAGGGGTTGAACACATCTGTATTCATTCAGAGAAAGCTCTACTCTTTCTAAAGCTTACAACAATGGGTCTCATTCACTAACCGTGTGTACACATGGATTTGTGCGTGAAATCTGCGTACAAATCTGTGTTTTTGTGAACAAATCATGATTCATCAGTAACTTTTGTTCTAAATTTTATTCTAAATTTACGAAACAATTTAGGAACAACTGAAATCACACACATGCACAACAATCACATATTCTGAGTGGTCCTATAAAATTATTATGATGAAATTTCATGACATTTCATCTTAAATATAATTTATCATTGTATATATATTGCCACAAATACATATTTACTGTATAATTTTTTTAGATTAGATTAGATTCAACTTTATTGTCATTACACAAGTACAGGTACAAGGCAACGAAATGCAGTTTAGGTCTAACCAGAAGTGCAATAGCAGCAAGTGCAGGATATACAGTGGTTCCATAAGTGCAGAACATGGATATGTACTGAATAAATATAGAGTTGAATACTATTATAAACAAAAATTTACAGATAGATTGTCCTATGAATACAGATAACTATTACTGTGAACAGAGTTTACAGCTAGATATGTACTGAATATAATAATATACAGATGGCTATTACTATAAACAGAATGTTTACAGATAGATATGTACTGAATATAATATACAGATGGTTGTTACTATAAACAGAATTTTACAGATAGATATGTACTATGAATATATATACAGATGGCTGTTACTATAAACAGAATGTGAGCATAATATACAGATGGCTATTACTATAAACAGAATTTAACAAATAGATATATGTATAAGTTAGGCTAATGAGCAGTATAACAATGGATTTAAAGTAGTGCAAATAAAGTTTGGACAGAAGCTATCCGAGTGAAAGTGCAGTGGAAAGTAATTGCATATTACAGTTAAGGTACGATATTGCAATGTATATATAAACAGTCGGTACTGTAAATAAACAGTCGGCAGTGCAAATTGAGCATATTCCAGTCAAGGTAGTAGTGCAAGATGCATATGTAAACAGTTGTTACTGTAATAACAGTCAGCAGTGCAAATGAACATTATAGTATTGCAAATAACAAAATGGAGGCAGGTGTGAGGAGGGAGAGGAGAGTCAATCAGTATATGAGGGGAGTGGGATCAATGAGGGTTAGAGTTTAATAAAGAGACAGCTCTGGGGAAAAAACTGTTCTTTAGTCTGCTGGTCCTGGTCCGGAGGCACCTGAAACGCCTGCCGGAGGGCAGGAGAGAAAACAGTCTGTGGGCTGGGTGAGAGGAGTCCTTAAGGATGCTGCGAGCTCGATGCAGACAGCGTTTCCTCTGGATGTGCTCGATGGCAGGTAGTGGAGTCCCAGTGATGCGCTGGGCGGTTTTCACCACCCGCTGCAGTGCCTTGCGCTCTGCAACAGAACAGCTCCCATACCACACTGTAGCACAGTTGGTCAGGATGCTTTCTATTGCACAGCGATAGAAGTTCACCAGGATAGTGGAGGAAAGCTGATTCTTCCTCAGTGTCCTCAGGAAGAAAAGGCGCTGGTGAGCCTTCTTGACCAGGCTGGAGGTGTTGGTTGTCCAGGTCATGTCCGCCGAGATGTGGATCCCCAGGAACTTGAAACTGGAGACACGCTCAACAGCCATTCCATTGATGTGGATGGTGTCGTGTGTGCCTCTTGACACTTTCCTGAAGTCCACGATGAGCTCCTTCGTTTTGGTGGTGTTGAGGAGCTGGTTATTTTCGGTGCACCATGTGGCCAGGTGCTTGATCTCCTCCCTATAGGCAGTCTCATCGTTGTTGCTGATGAGACCAATCACTGTAGTGTCGTCCGCAAACTTGACGATGGAATTAGATCCGTACACAGGCTTGCAGTCGGAGGTGAAGAGGGAGTAGATGAACGGGCTTAGCACACAGCCCTGTGGTACACCAGTGTTGAGTGTGATGGATGTGGAGCAGTTGGAGCCTGATCGAACATTCTGGGGTCTGTTGGTCAAGAAGTCCAAAATCCAGTTGCACATGGAGGTGTTGAAGCCCAGGTCTCCAAGTTTGGCTATTAACTTAGTTGGGATGACAGTGTTGAATGCTGAGCTGAAGTCAACAAACAGCATGCGTGCATAAGTGTTCTTATTGTCCAGATGTGTGAGCACAGAGTGCAGTGCCATGGAGACTGCATCCTCTGTGCTCCTATTGCTACGGTAGGCAAACTGGTGTGAGTCCAATGTGGATGGTAGAGAGTCTTTTAGGTGTGCCAGGACCAGCCGCTCAAAGCACTTCATTACGATGGGTGTGAGTGCTACAGGGCGGTAGTCATTAAGGCACTTCGGGCTGGAGTGTTTTGGCACTGGCACAATGGAAGTGCATTTAAAGCATGTTGGTACAGCTGCTTGGGCAAGAGACAGGTTGAAAATGTCTGTAAAAACCCCAGCGAGCTGCTCCGCACATGCCCTGAGTACGCGTCCAGGGATGTTGTCTGGTCCAGCAGCCTTGTGCGCGCTGATCCTGCTCAGTGCATTGCAGACATCTGTGGAGGAGAGTGTGATCGGTGGGTGGTCAGCTGAGGATTTGAGCTTGGTGGCAGTTTCTCTGTTGTCTCTTTCAAAGCGAGCATAAAAGTCATTTAGCTCGTTCAGGAAGTTGACATCAGTGGCTGCGGGGGTGGAGTGAGAGGGTTTGTAGTCACTGATGGCCTGAATGCCCTGCCACATGCGCCGAGGGTCAGCGTTGGAAAAGTGTCCCTCTATCTTAAGCTTGTAGCAGTGCTTGGCCTCTTTGATGCCCCTTTTCAGATTTGCTCTGGATGTACTATAGGCTTGTGCATCTCCTGATCTGAAGGCAGTATTGCGTGTCTTCAATAGGAGTCGCACTTCCCTGTTCATCCATGGCTTCTGATTTGGGTATGTGGTGATCTACTTCTGGGTTGTAACACTGTCAATGGTGGTATTAATATAATCCAGTACAGAGGAGGTGTAGCAGTCAATGTCCGTGTGAGAGCCACTGGTGGCTTGAGAAGCAAACATACTCCAGTCTGTGTGTAGAAACCTTTCCTGGAGTGAGAAATCTGCCCCCGCAGGCCACACCTTGATGGTCTTCACTGATGGCTTCACGCGATTGATCAGAGGTGCATATTTGGGGGTGAGGAACAAAGAAAGGTGATCTGACTGTCCCAAGTGGGGGAGGGGTGTCGCGACGTAAGCTTCAGCCATGTTTGTGTAAACATGGTCTAAGGTTTTGTTTCCTCTGGTGTGACAGGAAACATGCTGGTGAAATTTCGGTAGCACTGACTTTAAGTTTGAATGATTAAAATCACCCGCAACAATAAACGCAGCTTCCGGGTGAACGGTCTGTTGTTTACTGATGGCTGCGTGAAGTTCTTTCATAGCAAACTTGGCATCAGCATCCGGGGGAATATAGGCTGCAGTTATAATAGTGGAAGTGAACTCCCGCGGTAGATAAAACGGTCTACATTTAACCATGAGAAACTCAAGGTTAGCTGAACAATGTCTCCCAACAATAGCAGAGTTTGTGCACCAAGCTTTGTTAATGTAAATGCACAATCCACCACCTCTGGTCTTACCGGAGCCATCTAATGTTCTATCCGCCCGGAATGTATGGCGTCCCGCTAGCTCAATAGCGTTGTCCGGTATTCCGCTGTTTAACCATGTTTCCGTGAAAATTAGAACATTACAGTTCAAAAGTCTCTTGCTGTATGTGATGTTGAGTCGAATCTCCTCCATTTTGTTCAACAGCGACCGTACATTGGCAAGGAAAATGCTGGGTAAAGAGAGCCGGTGTGGTGTTAGCTTTAGCTTAGCTCTTAGTCCTCCGCGCTTCCCCCGCCTTTGTTTACGATCTCGCCCGGCCGGGCAGAGTGCATAGCCTCGGGTGATCTGGCGATCTCAGGAAGGAGTCGAAGGTTGTCCATAAAACTGTCGGAAATTCGCAAACCAATATCCAAAAGCTCACCTTGGGTGTACGATGTTAAGGCACAACTGTTCTGGACGAACAGACCCGAAATGAGCAAGAAAAATACTGCTAAATTACAGAATCTGGAGAGACCGCGAGCCTCGCGATGTACTCGCGCCGCCATCTTGGATCATTCAAGTTATGAATTCATTCATAATACAGTAAAAGAGTAAGAAAAAGTGGTAACACTTTACAATAAGGTTTGTAAGTTAACATTAGTTAACTACATTAGTTAACATGAACTAATAATGACCTGAACATGCAGCATTTATCTCTGTTAATGTGAATTTCAACATTTACTAATAGTTTATTAAAATCCTGTTAACATTAGTTAATGCACTGTGAACTAACATTACCAAACAATGAACAGCTGTATTTTATTAACTAACGTTAACAAAGATTAACAAATACTGTAACAAATGTATTGCTAGTTCATGTTAGTTAATATATTAACTAATGAACATTATTGTAAAATGTTGTACCACATGTTAAGCTTTCCTGTAGCTTAAACAGAGCATTGGCGCTTGCAACGCTAGGGTCATGGGTTCGATTCCCAGGGAAAGCAATAATTGATAAGAATGTAAATGTGTACCTTAAAAATGCAATGTAAGTCGCTTTAAGCGTCTGCCAAATGTAAATGTAAACATGTACGTATGTAGACTGTAACTACGATGATGACACCTATTGAATCATAGACTATGACGCAAGTTAGAATAAAAGTCATCAGCAAGCGCTAGTGTAGACAAATAGAGCAAGATGAATCACACTTTGTCAATTGTGGTTTTTATGTGCGCTGAAAAAAGAGGATGAAGGGAAAGAGGAGAATATGGATGCAGTCATGGTTGGGAAAAGAGGCCAACTTGGCATGCCAATTTTGCAAACTGAGCTTGAAGTAGGTTAAGTTTTAGCGCCATGTCGCGTTGATCAATACGCCATTTCATGTTGCATTTTTATTGGCTAGTCAGTAGACGTAGGTCATAGCAGCAAAGACACTGTGACATGATCATTCTAAATTTCTGACACTCTCAGAAAATGATTGCAGGCATTCTTTGGTCGCAAGACCGTGACAATGGCCGTCTTTGAATCTCTCTCACTGTACGACGTAGAACCACCGTTTAGGAGCGACGACCACAGAAATCACCACGATTGGTCATCTTCAGTCAAAATAGTACAATGTGTACCAGGCATTAGAGAGATTCATGTTTGCTGAGAGTAACAAAAGGAGAGGTTGGGGGAAAAGCACTTACATGGACATGGTTTGTGCGTGTTTTATGCAAATACTAATTGACCTTGTGCATTCGGTCGCTCATTTAGAATACTCCAAATTCATTAAAGTTCGATCAAGGTTAAGAACAAATCCATATGCGTACGCATGTTTGTAAATTCGGCAGATTTTTTTCATGAGAAGTTTCATGAAGTTCCATGCAATTATTAGTAAATGAGACCCAATGCTTTTCACAAAATATCAGAAACAGATCAGAAACCCAAGTGTGCAGTCAAGACTCTAATAAATTCAATCCACTAAATGTGAAAATTGCTGTTTTGTATTGAATGCTGTATTTCATGTATTTCATCACATTTTCCTGGATTAACATCTTTGTTGATCCTGGAACAACATTCCAATCAACCAATCAGATTTGATGGACAAGTTTACAGTTTATATCAGGTTTAGGCTTATAACCAGGGTTAGGTGCTTCTACATCAGTGTTATTCACCTATCATTTCCCTCTGATTTTAGGGGTTACTTATGGGTAGGGTTAGGTTTTAAATTTATGGAAAGGAATGTTGTTCCAAGATCAACAAAATACGTTGATCCAGAAACATGTCTTACTTGGCAAAATCACGTTTTTTTTGTTTGGTACTGTAGTGATTAGTAGAGATCCAAAGATACTACAGAACTTTTATCCTCAGTTTGGCCACTTGTCTGGTATTTCTTTCTCCTTTTCTTTCTCCAGTTTTTGAGACATGTCCTTTCTGTTCAAGAACGCCTAGCCTTTGTAATAAATCAAATACAGAGTTACCTGTTTTAATCATATCGGAAGATGGATCAAAGATTGAGTATTGCTAATGATCTACAGCTGGTGTGCAAGTGAGAAAGTGGAAATGTACTGCCAAGAGCACAGTAGTCTTCCATTCATTCTTCCCCAAAAGACACACACGCACATACACACATTCCTTCACATGCTCTTAACTCTCACCTCTGCTCCAGTGCAATCTTTTACCCATTTATTTTTAAACATGTGTGCCAAATACACTCTTAAAGCCTCATTTGACAGGATGTCTCTCAGTGTGGATCTTCAAAGTGTTTCCTCTCAAACCATAGTTCTAAATGTACTATCTAAACAGTTCAGAGTTCAAGACAGATATTTAAGTGCTAATCCTAAATTCTTTTATGTTACAATGTGTCTGAGACTCATCCAGAACTCCACACCTGCAGCACCATCAAATCTTCAGGTCACACAATTCTTTCCCTCATGACTCAATTCAGACACATAGCTCTTCTACACACATGGGAGTATAAGGGTATGCTTACACTACAATGATGTACTAAAAACGGAAAAGTTTATCCACATACAGACGACAACATTGTCAAAACGATCCCCGTTTACGCAGATCCACGAAAATGACTAAAACGCTGTTTTCTGGCCAGTAGTTCAGGCCAGTAGCTGGCGATGTCACTTTGTAAAGAAACACTACACACCTATAGAGTGAATGCGTAATACACATGCGCATGATGTTTTCACAAATTTGCGATTTTGTAGTTTACACAGAGGCGATAACGGTAGTGTTTTTGAAACCTGTTTTCAAAAGTTTGCCATTTCTGTGTAAATGAATAGCCAAAACGCATAATTTTTTTTCCCATTTTTAGTTGAAAACCGGTGTTGTGTAAATGGCCCCTAAAAGCCACTAAGCCGTTTAGCTCCTACTATCCACAAGAAGTATTCTGTTGCCTTCTGCTGGCTTGGGGTTTTTAACCAGCAGTTAACCACAGGGGAATATGTGTGTTTGGCAGCCTAGTAGAGGTCAGGCTCATGAAAATTCAGTGGTGAGTCTTAGTTATTTTTTAAAACAAGCATTGGTCAAAACTTGTCAAAATTCTTCACATAGTCAGAGAAACATAAGTATGTGTGCACCAGACTGTGAAATATTTCATTGCTCTCACACGAAATGCATTCAACAACCACATCTTCCTTTTGTCATTCATACTCCACCACCTGTGGAACACTATGGGCCCTGTCATACACACGGCGCAATGCAGCGCCAAGCGCAACGTAAGTGTTTTTTGCTAGTTTCAGCCCAACGCCGTTATCATTTTCATGTCCTGCGCCACGTTGTTTAAATAGCAAATGCATTTGCGCCTATTTATGCGCCCTTGGGTGTGCTGGTCTGAAAGTCAAGTCAAGTCATCTTCATTTATATAGCGCTTTTAACAATGTAGATTGTTTCAAAGCAGCTTTACAGAGATAAACGTATAATTTAAGGTAACAGAGATTGTTTTAGCTTTATAACGATCTTTAATAAAGTTATTTTTCAGCTAAAGTTAGTTTTGATTGATTCGCTTCCGTCGCAACGATCATTTATTAAATTAGGGGCCGCTAAGACGACACCATTCTCTCTACAGAGAATTTAAACGCGAACCTGTGATAAACACTGATTCACATGCGCATTAAGAATTGGTTCTATAGTTATGTGCGTTTGAATATATGTGCGCAGGTTTGTAATTCCCTACAAACCAAGCCTAAACAAAGTACTGGTCTTTTCTTATAAATTTTGATACAGAATTTTATTTTATTTTATCACTTCGGGGTAGGTACGCGAAACGAAATTTTCCTGACAACGCTTTATCTGTAGAGTGGTAAACGGATCCTCCACAGGGAGAGAGACTAGTTGGCACTTCAGCACTGCGTTGTCATCAGGCCCAGGCGAAGGTCCTTCGTCAGATCTGGATATGGCCCGGATCCGGCAGGCTGCGGGAAAACCTTGGGATAAACAAAGACACTAAAATTAGCGTAGATGCCATTCTTCTTATGATGTAACAAGTACATCAGGATTTTTGGGAAGTGTTCCCAGTAGAGATGCGCGGTTTGCGGTTACAGCCGCGGACTCCGCGGATAAACCGCGGATCGGGCAGATGACGTGACGAAAAATAATATTTTAATTAAATTCGGGCGGGTGGCGGGCGGTTGAACCAATCAAATGAAAAATATATGTATACACCAATCAGCGGATGGCGGGCGGGTGCGGTTTTGAAAATTGGTCAAAAACGTTGGTGCGGATGGATGGCGGACGGATGATGAGTTTTGTGACGCGGTTGCGGATGAAATAACAGCCCATCCGCGCATCTCTAGTTCCCAGTTCCAGCTGACCTAATCTATGCAGCCTAACATTGGATTATAGAAGTCTATAATGTATTATGTGAATGCTAGGTCAAAGAGATGTGTCTTTAATCTAGCTTTGAACTGACAGAGTGTGTCTGCTTCCCGGACAATGGTAGGAAGACTGTTCCAAAGTTTTGGTGCTAAATAGGAAAAGGATCTACCGCCAGCAGTCGATTTTGATATTCTAAGTATTAACTGGCCGGAATTTTGAGATCGCAAGAGACGTGAAGGACTATAATGCGTTAAGAGCTCGCTCAAGTACTGCGGAGCTAAACCATTTAGTGCTTTGTAAGTAATCAGCAATATTTTAAAATTTATGCGATGTTTAATAGGGAGCCAATGCAGTGTTGACAGAACCGGGCTAATATGGTCATACTTCCTGGTTCTGGTAAGAACTCGAGCTGCTGCGTTTTGAACTAGCTGTAGTTTGTTTATTAAGCGTGCAGGGCAACCACCCAGTAGAACATTACAATAATCTAGCCTTGAGGTCATGAATGCATGAACTAATTTTTCCGCATTTGTCAATGAGAGCATATGGCGTAATTTAGACATATTTTTAAGATGGAAAAATGCGGTTTTACAGATACTAGACACGTGACTTTCAAATGAAAGATTGGTATCAAAGAGCACACCCAGGTTCCTAACCGACGACGAAGACTTAACAGAGCAGCCATCAAGTGTTAGACAGTATTCTAGATTATTACGTGTGGAAGTTTTTTGTCCAATAATTAGAATCTCTGTTTTTTCAGAATTTAGAAGTAGGAAATGACTAGTCATCCAATTTTTTATATCAGCTATGCATTCTGTTAGTTTTGTGAATTTGTAAGTTTCGTTAGGTTTTGAAGAGATATACAGCTGAGTATCGTCAGCATAACAGTGAAAGCTAATTCCATGTTTCCTAATGATAACTCCTAAGGGTAGCATGTACAGAGTGAAGAGCAGTGGTCCAAGTACTGAGCCTTGTGGTACGCCATACTGAACTTGTGATCGATAAGACATCTCTTCATTTACTGCTACAAACTGATAACGGTCAGATAAGTATAATTTAAACCATGCTAGTGCAATTCCACTAATGCCAACATAGTTTTCTAGTCTATTTAAAAGAATGTTGTGGTCAATGGTGTCAAATGCAGCACTAAGATCAAGTAACACTAATAGCGAGATACAACCATGATCGGATGATAAGAGCAAGTCATTTGTGACTCTAACGAGAGCTGTCTCGGTACTATGGTACGGTCTAAATCCTGACTGGAAATCCTTGCAGATATCATTTCTTTCTAAAAAGGAACACAGTTGTGAGGATAGCGCCTTCTAGTATCTTTGACAGAAAGGGTAGATTCGAGATCGGCCTGTAATTGACTAATTCTGTAGGATCAAGTTGCGTTTTTTTAACAAGCAGTTTAATCATAGCCAGCTTAAAGGTTTTTGGTACGTATCCTAGAGACAAAGACGAATTAATGATATTAAGAAGAGGCTCTATGACCTCTGGAAGCATCTCTTTCAGTAGCTTAGTCGGTATAGGGTCTAACATACGTGTTGTCGATTTAGATGAATTAACGAGTTTAGTAAATTCTTCCTCTCCTATAGCAATAAATGAATCAAATTTTTCCTCAGGGAGACTACAGTGCACTGCCTGATGCGATACTGTAGTAGACGGTTGCATAGTTATAATTTTGGCCCTGATATTATCAATCTTAGAAGTGAAGAAGTTCATAAAGTCATTACTGCTGTGCTGCTTGGAAACTTCTGGGCTTGAAGCTTTCTTTTTCGTTAGTTTAGCCATTTTTTCGAATAAATACCTAGGATTATGTTTATTTTCTTCTAATAGGGTTGAAAAATAAGCAGATCTAGCAGCTTTTAAAGCCTCTCTGTACGTAATCGAGCTCTCCTTCCATGAAATCCTAAATACCTCTAGTTTTGTTTTCTTCCAGTTGCGCTCCATTTTTCTGGCTGCTCTCTTAAGGGCCTGAGCGTACTCGTTGTACCACGGCGTTGGATTATTTTCTTTAATCTTCTTTAAGCGCAACTGTGTCTAAAGTGGTGGAAAAAAGAGAGTTAAAAGTTTCTGTTTCAATATCGATTTCTTCTAAGCTATCCGGGATGCTGAGATGATGAAACTGATTAGGAAGATTCGGCTTTGCAGCCTTGGCTAAATGAAGTTTACACGAGACTAGATAATGATCTGAGATGTAATCGCTCTGCTGCAGAATTTCAACGGCATCAACATCTATTCCATGTGATAATATTAGATCTAGAGTATGATTACGACAATGAGTAGGTCCTGACACGTGTTGTCTAACTCCAATAGAGTTTAAAATGTCTTTAAATGCCAATCCCAATGAATCTTTTTTATTATCTATGTGTATATTAAAATCACCAACAATTAGTACTTTATCTGCAGTCAATATTAATTCTGATAGAAAGTCCGCAAATTCTTTGATAAAATCTTTATGGTGCCCTGGTGGCCTGTATACAGTATAGCCAGCACAAATCTCAAACGTGATCTATCGTTTACACTATATATTTTTACATTAAGCACTAACACTTCAAAAGAAGTATATTTAAAACTTGATTTCTTAGTGGTTTTGAAAATATTACTATAAATTACAGCAATACCTCCCCCTTTGCCTTTCAGACGAGGTTCATGTTTATAACAGTAATCTTGCGGGGTGGACTCATTTAAAGTAATGTAATCGTTTGGTTTTAGCCAGGTTTCTGTCAGACACAGCACATCTAGGTTATTATCTGAAATCATATCATTAACAAAGAGTGCTTTTGGAGTAAGGTGTCGAATATTCAGCAACCCAAGCTTTAGCATTTGCTCATCTGTATTAGATCTGCTTTTTATTTGTTGAACATCAATTAAATTTTTAACCTTAGATGGGTTTGGACGTTTTTGGGATTTCCAAATTCGGGGAACAGACACAGTCTCTATATGATGATATCTAGGTGAAAGAGTCTCTATGTGATGGGATTTATCTGACCTCGGTGACGCGAGGCCGCTAGCAGACGGTCGGTTAAGCCAGTCTGTCTGCTTCATGACCTGGTGCCCAATTTGTCATTTTTTATCTCTAAGACTATGAGCCAAATTACTAGAGAGAAGAGAAGCACCATCCCAGGACGGATGAATACCATCTCTTTTCAACAGGTCAGGTTTGCCCCAAAAACTTTTCCAATTGTCTATGAATTCTATATTATTACGCGGACACCATCTCGACTGAAAACGAGGTGTGTTCAGGAGGATTGATGGCACATTGCTATTTTGAGGCAACTGAAACCTGGTCTAAAGTCAATGGCGCAATATATATATATTTTTATTTAAAGAGCGCGTTAGTAATGTGCGCCTATAGGCGGGTCTACAACGCGTGTACACTCTGCTTATTACACACACAGGGACACGCAGCAGCACACAAACTAACCAAATATTAAAAATAAAAGGATTACAATGTAAAAGTTTAATATATTTTGTGTACATAAAGATATGATGGAATCCGGCTTGTCCCGTAGATGGTCTGCTACGAGCAGATCCGTTTGCGCTCTGAAGACATGTTCAGTTAGCCTGGAAATCCAGACGTAAATCTGAAAGATTAATGGTCTGGCATCGACTAATGAAAATCGGCCAGCTCGAGGGGCGGCTACAAGCATGCATTTGAAAATCTCACTACACGCAATTGGATAACACTACGACCAATCACAACAAGCCCCATACGCTTAGCTACCAGCGGAGCTAACTGGTAGATTAGACTCTTGCCATATCCAGACCGGCAAAATAGCAAAAACGCACTTCTTACAAAGGAACGATTCGAGCACCGTCTTCTGTTCCTCTTTTAGATAAAAAGCCAAGTCTAACTCGTTCATTGTAGCGGCCAAAGCCATTTCAAACAACTGGTGTTCCTCCATAGCCATCTTGCAATGTTTACTAATGACTTCGACGTCACAGCGCTGTCGTCATCTGTTTAGCTCGCCTCTGGCCCGCCTATATCGGATAACCCGATGTGATTGGTGCAGCTCGGATACAAGGGCATATTTAATGAGCATCATTACTCGATGCCAGAGTAACTCACTGAGCAAATTCACCTTGTGCTCTCGTGAGAACTCTGGATTTCCAGGGTAGCGTTCAGTCTTTCCGCTTGCAAATTCCATCATGTAAATAGCAATCCGCCAAGGCGTGAGCGCAACTGGCTTTTAAAGGGAATGGGAGATGAGCAGGGCTTGACATTAACACCCGCCAACCCGCCAAATGCGGGTGGATTTTGCTCGTGGCGGGTAACGCAGTCACTCCAACTAGCCACTTTGGCGGGTTGAATAATTGTAGTCTTTTCAAAAGGCATCTGAAATAAGTGACACTACGACACTACAACTCCCATAGGGCTGTCAACGAATATTCTAAATTCGAATATATATTCGAATAGTTTTAAAAAACAGAATTTCGAAGGTGAAAATTAATATTCGAATGTGGAAAAACGCCCGCGGTAGCAGAGGCGCGGCTGTCTGCTTTGCGAGTGGGCGCGCTGCCTGAGGGATAATTTTATTTAACGTTAAACAGAAACATTTCTGAAGTGTAGGCTACTGTACTGACTGAATAGATATTGCATGAATAAGGTAGATACAGCAGTTTCATGCACTGCAGCAGGCTTCCACTGGTTTGATTATTTACCGTTTCATGTCAAGGAAAAGTTCCATGTTTACCACAGCACAGCTCGCTCGGAGCGTTCAATGTCGGTTCTATATACTGTAAAACTTCAATTAATGTTAATAATATTTGTTTCAATCACTGAATGAAGCCTGCTATATAAGAGTCGCGACCTTAAATTGCTTGCACAAAACTCTTGATCAGCACTCAACATTTGCTTATTGTTGTTGTTCATTTAGGGGCCGCTCACATATCGCGCATAAAAACGCGTCGAAAACGCTAGGCGCGCCGCGTTCTCCTTTTTTCCAAAGCGCTCGGGTGGTTGGTTGCGCCTCTGGAGGCGTCTGTCGTTGCTAAGCAACTATCAGCTGCGCTTGGTTGGTTCTTGTCACGTGACCTGCGGTGCGCTTGCGGCATTCTGAAAAGTTGAGATGTTTTTATCTCGATGCGGCGCGGACGCGCTTGGAAAAAACGAGCGCGTCGCACCGCGACCGCGTCGCTTCCATTATGAGCGCGCATACCGCGCGGCTACATTTGAAATAACGAACTTGCGCGCGCAAAAGACGCGATATGTGAGCGGCCCCTAAAACTGCACAGAGCGCGTGAGCGTGACGCCTCATTCATGCCGCAAGACCTCCAGACACGCGTAAACGCGTCTTTACACTTGCGCCAGACGCTCTATTCGCATTTGGTGTGAACGCAGCTTGAGGGAGGGCGAGAGAGAGAAAGAGTGCCTGCGAGTGAGCGAGCGAGAGTGAGTGAGGTCTGCGGTCTTGGCCATTAGTTGATTTACTTGTTTTCGTGTAGGTAATACGTTGTCAAATATGTTTAAACTTAAATGAAACTACCTATACAAGTAGTTATGTCTCTTTGTATTAATTTGTCCTGTTATTGACGTAATGCGCGTCATTGACAAAATGTGCAACCATGTTCGAATAGTTCAAAGATAAGCTATGTGTTTTTTTTTTAGAGGGAATATTCGAAGGTCATTTTTGAGCAATTTTGACAGCCCTAATGAGTATTGTCGCTAGTGACCGACAACAAAGAATCGAAGAGACAGCTAGCTGCCCTGCTGGAGTTATGTTGTATGCCGGTGGAGCAATGTGGCAACATATAATACATAATACATGGTTTTATTTTAAAAAAGGAGCTTTACACACAACCTTATCAGAGCTAATGATAATGACCTGTATTGTTATATATTTATGTAGTCTTGATTTGGGTGGATGTAACAATGGTTTTACATTTAAAAGGGTTGTAAATCTAGTTCAAGTAAATTTTAGCACGCCATCAGGTAATTTCACAACAACAAAAATGTGGCTAGTAAAAATGCTGTGTGGCTAGTAACTTTGGAAAACCACTAGCCACATTGGCTAGTGAGGAAAAAAGTTAATGTCAAGCCCTGGAGATGAGACTCTGGTTGTTTTTTTTCACGTTATGCCCAAAACACACCCATTACTCATTAAGAGAATAGGGACAACCCTTTTAGACCATGCGCAGTGCGTGCCGACCATTTTTCCCATCTTTAAACTAGCAAAAGTGGATTCGGACACGCCCTTAGTGCACTTGCTTACATTGTGCTTAGATCGTTGAAATAGGGCCCTATGACTGCGTCCGAAAACTTAGGCAGCTGACTTGGTGCCTTGCTACCTTCTCAGGCAATGACTTAGTACGCAGAGTTTGTGCATGAAGGTACCTCACAAATCTGATTTCAGACAGACTTCTGCAGCAGTGTAACGGTTTAATGATCAACAGCAAAATAGTGCGAGCTTTGGTTAGAACTAAACAAATATTTAATTACTACAAAAGTAAAAAGAAGTTGAAACCGTTGGTCAAAAACGTACATTTACACACAAACTGACCACCAACGACAACTTTCAGACCCCATCTTTATTAGACCAAAAATCGATCAGATGAAGGTATCTCAGGAGACAGGAAGTGAAGCTAACATTTGATTCGGAAATGCCTTGATTGCTTCCTACCTTGGAATGCGTCCTCCAAAGGCAACATTTTTAAGCTTTCCCAAATTTGCAGTGCACTGCTTTAAAAACAGCGTATCTGACTGCTTTTAAAACAGCATACCTTGAGGTGTCACATTCAGGTTTGGATGCAAAGAGCACGACTTAAGTTAAACTCAAACAGGTAGGTTTATTTGCAGATATGGCAGCATGAACAGGTAAGTGATGACACTTGAGATCATTAGCAGATTAGATATATTAATATATGGAAATTTAATATATTAACATTACATGAACATTTGTAATCTACTTTGTAAAAATGGTTGTTTGATCAACCGAGGACAGATCCTCTAACTGAAAGAAAAAGGAAAAAAAGATTTAAAAGGAGGAAATAACTACTGAAGTAAGCTATATAAATATAATAATAAAAATCTATATCATCCTATATCGCCCCAGCAATACCCTTGGTATTTATGGTATATGTTACTCTTAAAACTAACATGTTAAATTATTTTGTTACTCGTAAAATGCTAAATGATTTTACGGACAGTAATGTGTTGGTTACTTTTGTTCTTACCATCAGTTGTGACTGTCTTCCAAAGCTATAGTACTTGGCTTGACATTGTTTACACGCATACACGCACGCACGCACACACACACACACACACACACACACACACACACACACACACACACACACACACACACACACACACACACACACACACACACACACACACACACACACACACACACACACACAAATGGGGACATTCCATAGACATAGAGTGTGTGTGGTGTTCTTGTATGTGTAGCTGTCCTAGTCCTCTTCTCTAAATCTCTCTACCCTGTGGGGGGCTAATTCAGGAAGGAGCCCCAGGTTGTAAGATAGTGCTCAGGGTGGGATGGGGGTGGTTTTGCTCTTTGTACCCCATGGCATGTTGCCATCCCTGTCTGACTGAGCAAAGATGACTGCCCACCCCCTGGGTGTCTATGTGTGTTTGTCTGGGATGTCTGAGACGGATTTATGTGACGCTTTCAGAACCATTTTAATTCATTGGTCACCATCTGTACCAGCCAACACGCTTTCTGATAAATATCATTATTTTCTTCATTTTCATCCAACGGAAGTATAATTCCTTTGACCGGCATATGTGCCACCATTCTAAATGAGTTTAGTGTAATTGGCAAAAAAGAGGGCAACAAATTAACAAGGCATCAACATACCATGCAGTTAAAACTGGGTAAAAAAAAAAAAAAAAACACACAGGTATTTTGTGCTGACAGGCATTATGTGCTAGCTACTATGTCCCTTTAAGCAGGACCCTACAGGTGTCACCAAGGGCTGCGTTTAAGTCCACTGTTTTTATGCCCTTCCCTTGCTAACTTCCCTCCATCTCGTTCCCTCGGATGTATGTACATTGCACAAGTGCCAGCACCCCTGCAATGGGTTGAACTTGTGGGTTGATCACTTGTGGGTAAAGTGTATGGGTAAAATGTATGTTCTTCTACTTCTCTCTATTAATATATATGTTTGTGTGTGTTTTTGGAGGAGATACATATATATCTTCCATTTTGTTTGATTATCTTTCATTTTGTACTTATTTTGTACTTATTTCGTACACTTATTGTACAAAAACAAAACAAATAAGAGAGCACAAAAGAGAAATTCTTATATTTACCAGTAACTTTATTATGTACAACTCCATGAAAGTTTGTAAGACAACTTTTAACATGAAAAAGAGCTCAAAGAGAAACAAAGTCACAGTTGCGTTGCGAGTCGCATTGCAAGACAAGTCATACTTGAAAATGTAAATTCACAATTTTATAAAGTTGCAAATTACAAGCAATTTCCAACGGTTTGATATTGATTGTCAGTAAGATGTGACATGTAAAGTCACATTGTAACCTATTAAGTCATATTGCCAAATATAAAGTCAGAGTTATCTTTTTTAACAGCCTTCCATAGATTTGAGAGCAATGATGTAGGAGAAGATTATTAATGAATAACTCTTTGTAAATTAACTTAATTATGTAGGTTTTTTTTAGGAAACATTTATGTACCAGTGTTTTAAAGGTACAAAGACCTTAAGAACCTAAAATGTAACATCAATTTTCAACTCATATAACTTTTCATAGCTTCAAAAGTGGATACTCCACAGAGACCGCCCTTCATGTGGTCTGTTCTGCTGAAACTCTTCGGCTGGCAAGAACAAACTCCAAATCATCTGTTCTTATTATGGAGGGATAGAAAGCTCTCAGATTTAATCAAAAAGATGTTCATTTGTGTTCCAAAGATGAACTGAGGGTGAGTAATTAATGACAGAATTTTTATTTTTGGATTAACTATCCCTTTAAGTGAGAGAATTATTATAATTTTTTATAGTGGTTTAATCAAAGTCTTCAGAGGTGATACAATCGCCTCGAATGATGAAGAGTTTTAAATCAAATCAAATCAGATCAAATTAAATCATTGCTCAACTTTTGTTTGCATGCCAAAAGCAAATATGGTATACCACAACTGTTTTGTTGGAAATCACAACTCTTTTTGCATGTCTGCAAAATGTAGTAACTAACCCAAAACAAGGTTAGTTTTAAAAAATTTAATACCACCAACATTTTTGTCAACATCTTTAGAAAATGTTAGTTTTCTAAAAGAAAAAAAAGAAAAGAAAAGAAAGCTCACATAAATGCACACCGTTTTTCTCTTTTTATCCCTGTGTGTTTTTTGCCTCTGGTAGGTGATTCTATTGGGAAAATATTCTTTCTCTCTCTAACTCCTCCTATTGTTACTTCTCCCTCTCCTGGGTGACACGCATGTCACTGTACAGTCACGACATCACAGGCTGCTGCTGAAGACAAGCAACACCCTCACTCTGCACTTTCCCTCCATCCATCTCTATGAGTCCCACTCAAACACAAATGCATAAACAAACCTAATTAGCGAATGACAGCAAGCTGGCCATTGGAAGAGCCTCATTAAGGCTTACAAACTGTTTCACGTCAACTACTCTGGCAATGATTTATCATGCCTGGCCACTAAGTCGACAGTGTGTATTTGTCTGTGTGGCATTGCTGATTCCCATTTCCCTGAATACAAGGCATTCTGTGGCTGTATCTCAGTTCCCTGGAAACATCTTCTCTCAGTTCCCTAGTGGTCATACAAATTTGAACAAGTCACATTACAACTCATTAGACTACCAGTGCTTTGGCAGTGAACTTAAAACAAAGCTGACTCACAAATTCCATCACTTGGCAGTCTCTGCTGTTAGTCACTGCTCAAGTGGTCCTAAAAACGTATTAACACCTGATGAGAGTTTGTATTGTTCTTCATTTCTCTCCATTATGTCACCACAGACACAATTAGGCTCAAGGTAAAATAGAAGTAATATAACAAAATTATTTAATGGTTGTTTGCTTATTTACTTGAAGCATATCAACAATATCTTTGTCAAATCAATGTCTGTAATCATATAAAACATAACACACAGCAACTATAAATTGATATGCATATAGATTACAGACATTGATTTGACAAAGATATTGTTGATTCGCTTTAAGTAAATAAGCAAACACCCATTCAATATTTTTGTTATATTACTTCTATTTTACCTTGAGCCTTCAAAACTGTGTTGTTTGATATGATTACAGACATTGATTTGAGACACATTTACATCTTTACACAATAAGGGAGATACAAGATGTAAAGTCAAGAATAGAAATCGATGAGGGAAAAAGTTGGAACTTTCAATGGCTGTCCTGACCTGGGAAACAGGGGCAGCTGGAAACCAAGTTTACACTGGAATGGTGTCTGATTGATGGAAGGAGCTCTTTGCATTCTCACCTCAGGGAAGGAATTGGCTCCAGCTGTGCTGATGTTTGTGACAGAATGTCTGCAGGAAGTGTCCTCCTGGTGGGGCTTCCAAGAAGCTTGTGCGTGGTAGATGAAGACATTCCTGGAAGCAGTTAATTCCAGGGATTATCCAGGGGTGTCCTAGGATGATGTCTGTCAGGTATGTCCTAGCCAGGGATGTCCTAGGGTGATGTCTGCTGTGGAGTCCACCAGAACCAAGAAGGAAAGAGTTTCTTGATGAGTCCATCCTGTGTGGTTGATCGGCATTGATTGCAGTGTTGAATGATCACGCAGATAGGATTTCATGTGATGAGAAACCCGGATGGAGAGTTGTATGAATCGTTCAAGCCCCATGGCCCCATTGGATTTCCTGTTGCAATGTTCACTCATGTTAGAGATGCAGCAGCAGGGCTTTTCCATGGACATAATTAAGATTATGGTCATCTCTCTGCTCTCGGGATGAGCACTGCAGTTGTCTAACACCATCTGGGAGCAGGCCAGCTCAGTCACGTAATCCTTGGATGCATTCCTCTCTCTCTTTTGTGAGGTATTTGGTCATCCTGCTGGAGATTCTTCCATGAATGAACAGCTCAATCACCATCATTAAGGCAAGCCAACTAATACTAATTATGCACAATAGTTTTGTACTCCAGTTTTGGATGGGACGAGTCGGCCCTCTTGATGAATTACTGCTAGAGGCTGGAACCATCTCTTCAGCTGCATATCTCAGTCTAGGACGACACCATGGGGCTGGCTGGCATTGTGGGTGATGGCGGTTACCAGTGTGGATGGTGTCAGCATAGAGGTGGATGAGGAACTGAAAACATGTGCTTCGGAGCTGTGTGGAGCAGTGAGTGCCTGACAAAGCTGATCCATCATTTCCTCAATGGGATCAGAAGATGACAAGGTCCTCAATGAGTTCAGGATGGCAGTGTGGTCTTCTGTCAGGGAATCACAGACTCGTGGATATGAGTCAAATCAATTGCAGGACTTTATTGCAGGTTTGAGATACAATGGAGTTAGGTACATAAACAGATCAACAGAGGAATCAAGGTGGAAATTAAAATTGAGAGTTGCAGTTTGTATTTTAGGTGATGTTAAGAGAGGGAGAAAAACATGTAGGAAAACACAAAAGTGAGATCAATGATAAAGATTCAGTGAATAAGATCAATGAGGGAAAACAGCAAGTAAGTGTAGAGGACTCTGCAATGACTTTATCTGAAGACTGACAAGACTAGATGCTGACTGAGGGTTGAGCATGCAAGAACAGCACTCCCCACCCAGTGCAACCAATTATCTTAGACATCAAGTATTTCAGTACATTGGTTATTTCAGACCATCGGCTGGTAAAGTGTTAACCCTTCTACACTCCTCTGCTCTATGCTCCCAAGGAGGAAAAGGGGACTAACTGTAACAGCCCAGCCAAGCTCTTGTCAACCTGCTACATCCCAAGACAGCGCCAGCATTTTCTTTGGCCAGCACCCCACATTTTTGTTCTTGTTTTTCCATTTTACCTTTACTGTTGCCTGATGATTTCGGGACTTGGAAATTGTGGAGGAATTTATTACAGGGGATACATAGGCAATTACAAGCAGAACGGGACCAGTTAAATGGTTTTGCCCATTTTTTTTGAACAAAATATGAAACTACAGCCTTATGAATAGTTACTTTTCACTTGTCCTCCACTCACATCTTATAATGTACTACAATTTTCTGAAATTGTGATTATATACTGAACTTTTCAGATTTACCCTTAAATGAGGAGTGTGGTAACATTTTTTGCTTATAAAGCTCTTTGTGTGCATGTAAATGTGTGATTCTCGCGTCCATTCACTCTTTCATTAATTCATTCCAACTCCCTATTCACATGTTCTTGAGAGGGAGGAGTAAAGAAGTGATCCATGCAGAATGGGTGAGGGAGAGAGAAATAGAAGGAGGGGAATGAGGCGGACCCCTTCTGTCTTTCTGGCTTCACAGAAAAGAAAAGGAAAAAAACAAAACAATTGGTGTGCAAATGGTTTGTTTGGCAAAACTCAAAGTGTATTCGATCTTTTTACTCAGTGTGTGTGTGTGTGTGTGTGTGTGTGTGTGTGTGTGTGTGAGAGAGAGAGAGAGAGAGAGAGAGAGAGAGCTTGGAACTTGGAAAATCTGAGCACAGATTTCATCTCTTCTGAGATGATTTCTTCTCCATTACTGTCAAGGACAAACAATTGAGATAAGAGATCTCATTGTGTGTTTTTTTTATTTATTTAAAAAAAAATTTTTTTATGATATTTGCAAAGACAAGTGGTGCCAAAAATCTATGAACAGGATTTAGGCAATTATGAACAGTGGTAATAACACTTTCATTAGTGAATTGTTAGAAGTAAATTGGGTCATTGGGACTGTTTGTAACTTGTGTAATTTAAGTCTCCCTTAAAATCAGTATAATCTATTTAGCATGCTCAGGCTTAATGCAGTGATCCTTTGGACAAAAGACCATGGTTCATTAATGGCATCCATTTTATTTTAGGTATGCCCTTGTCAGGTTTGTTAAAAATGGAGGAAGAAAGTTAAAGCAATAATTTACCTAAAAATGAATACTTTCAAAACATAGTCGAAAGAGTGCGTTCTTTGCATTCCACCACATGCATTTTGGTTGCCTACCAACACTGAAAATATGTCAGTAAAAAAAACATTTCACATGTACACACTGAAAGAGCATGAGAGCATATTCTGTGCTGAACACCGTGATGAGTTTAACAATACTCACAGAGCGGATCACAGTTCATATCCGGACTGGAGCGTGCATGAACATGCGTGTGATATGCTAAAGATTTACTGTATGTGCAATGCTACAGGACATACGGTTTCCCAGGGTTTCATGCATGGGACTATATCAGTTCATATAATGGGTTATCAGTTTAAATAATTTTTAAATATTCACATGTTGGCAAATACTTTGAAAAAGTTAGGTTCTGCAATAATTAATGTGTTTAGTAAATTCATAT
The DNA here is from genome assembly GCF_951802725.1 of Rutilus rutilus. Taxonomy (NCBI): domain Eukaryota; kingdom Metazoa; phylum Chordata; class Actinopteri; order Cypriniformes; family Leuciscidae; genus Rutilus; species Rutilus rutilus. The sequence continues at coordinate 5,679,448 of NC_140221.1, forward strand.
TAGATTAAAAAGCAAAAAGTTAATAGGTTTAAAATGGGTGCATCTGACTGATGATGTGTGTGAATCTTCTCATTATCGGGGTAGTTCTTGCTATGTGCTTTTTGAGTCATTTTGAGTATTTACAGATAAACATACTCCTCTACATGCGCACATATTCAATTACATCTTTTCCAACAAAATAAAAGCTTCATGGTTATTTTAATGTCTGTAAATGAGGAAATTAAAACGACTCCTCATTCAGCAAAGACAAGTGCTAACTTATTTCATCAATGCCTCAACGATTGCACAATTAATGGCGATATCCAGATAAATGTTGATAATCACGCCCAATCTTTAAGCATGCTTTACACTGTATCTTTGTTGCTGTATCTGTGTTGCTTGGCAACCACTTTGTTGAAAATTGTTTTTGAAGAACTAAATTGCTTGGCAGAAGAATACATTTCTTATCATTATCATTATATTTTTTGTTGTTCTGCATCTTGCCTAACAACACCCCTTAGCTGTTCTTATTTCACTGTAAACCACGACTTTACTGCTTATTACTTTAGTAAATGGTGACTGAACCCTTTCTTTTAATATCTGGATTCTGTTTATAGGTTTTGGGGTTTTATTTTGTATCTATTGTAATTTAGTGGGTGGAATTGGCTTTAATTGTTTTCAACATGTCAAAAACTTCCATATGAACTTCAAAAAGCCCATAAAGTTCAGTGTCTAGTCATCTGAAGGGGTCTGTCTTGCCACAGGCTCAAGTTGTTCAGACACTGTTTGTAAGCCAGCTGTGGCCCATGTGAACTGTCATGTTTGCTGTATATTGGACTGAGATTATTTGTGTGTCTGGGTTTATTAATAGCAAATGCCAAAGTTGTGGGACATGTCTTGTTTGAAGATTGATTACTGCTTAAAGGAGCATATTGAACAAGTTTATGAAAGTATAGATGAAAAATAAATGTGAAAACATTTATGATACATGTAGTTATAGTTCTCAGGGCCCTATTTTAACGATCTGAAACGCAAGTATCAAACGCGAAACGCAAGTAACTTTGTGGGCGGATCTTGGGCGCTGTTGCTATTATACCGGCGGGATAAATGACTCTTGCGCCCGACGCAAATCTAAAATGGGTTGGTCTAAAGAAGCTTCATTATTCATAGATGTGGTTTGAAATAAACCAATCAGAGCGACATCTCACATTCCCTTTAAGAGCAGGTGTGCTTGTTCCATGCTGGATTGCTATTATAACGGCGGATTTGCCAGGCGCACGCCAGGAGCCGTTCACAGCCGAGGAGACCAACGTTCTCATCAGGGCCGTAAAAGACAGAGAAGTAACATTGGGGATGGAAGAAACCCACCCAAATTAGCTTCGGTTAAACAGGCGTATAATAATTTGGGTAAATGTGTAAGCGATTTATTTATCTTCATGGACACAACAATGATTTCCCTCGTGTGTTAATATTTTTCCTTGTAATAATGTATGATTTGCAAAAATGAAAACTGCTGCTTCTTTGTAGATGAGAGAATCAAAGTTTATGCACGTTGTGCACACGCTACATTATGGCCAAACATGCGCCCTTAAAATAGCAAACATGCGCAACGCGGTTTTTCCTGGTCAGTAGCGGAATTGTTTTCTAAACCTGCAAAATAGCATCAGGGAACGTTTGCGCCAGAACACGCCTCCTCTTTTCGCTGCACCGCCACGGAGCGCAAGTTCATTCCCTAATTTACCGACGTGTGTCTGTGGAGGGAAAAGTCTGCTGTGCGTTGTACAAAGTCAATTGCGCTGGGTGCAAGATAGGCCCTCAATGTGTTGTTATAAACTTAATATAACTAATGCTGTTATATGTACAATCATATTTATGTTTTCTTAGGATTATAATTAGTCATTTTTGTCTTCATTTTCCCTAATAGATCAATCAATCAATCAACCAATCAATCAATCAATCAATCAATCAATCAATCAATCAATCAATGACGTCTCGGTTACGTATGTAACCCTAGTTCCCTGAAGAGGGAACGAGACGCTGCGTCAAAATGCTGTTGAAACGCCTCTGCGTGATTGCGTCAAGCACGTATGAAACCAGTCCAATGGCATGACGGAATGTCATGTGACGTCATCCACCAGGAAACTATAAAGCACACCTGAACCAAACAGCATCAGCTTCTAATAGGCTGAAGCAAGTCGATCACGGGCATGCTGGGAGTATGGCAGGGTGACGCAGAGTCTCGTTCCCTCTTTAGGGAACTAGGGTTGCATATGTAACCAAGACTTTCAAGGGAACTTTCATATATAACTTTCAAGGGAACTCTAACTGCGTCGAAACGCTGTGGGAACACTAATACCCACAACGCCATAAGAGCAAGTGTCCGTCTGTGTGAGATCAATAAGCACATCTAGGCGAAAGCATCTGCACCCCTGGATTGGAGCCGAGGTCCAGGTAGTAAAGCCTCACGAATGTATGCGGTGAGGACTAGTCTGCCGCATCACAAACATCTTGGAGGGAAACTCCTGACAGTAATGCTTTGGAAGCAGCCATACTCCCAGTGGAGTGGGCCCGTACAGCCAAGGTGAAGGCTGACTGGCCGACTCATAAGCATGTGAGATGGCCTCGACCACCCACTTGCTCATCCTCTGCTTAGATGCCGGGCACCCCTTTGTGGGTACTCCAAAACAAACAAACAGTGTTCAGACTTTCTACACAGATCTGTGGACGTAAGCATCTAAGGCCCTAAAGTTTCTCTAAGTCTGATGTCCGGAGGAGGACAGAATGCCTGCAGTACTCTAGGTCTCACAGTATTAGTAGGAACCCTAGGAACGTAATCTGGTATTAGGGTGAAGAAAACCCTTTACCATACCAGAAGCAAATTCCATGCATGAGAGAGATACCGAAAGTGCTTAAATGTCTCCAATTCTCTTGAGAAACGAAATAGCGAGGAGAAAGATAGTCTTAGAGAGATATTCTCAGAAACTTCCTCAATGGGCTCGAATGGAGCTAGGGAGAGGCCTTCTAGTACAACAGCCAAGTCCCATGTCGGCACCCTCGTGCGGACTGCTGGCCTTAGCCTCAAAGTGGCAAAAAGGAAACAAGTTATTAGTGGGTGTCTCCCCAAATATACTCCACTCAAAGGGACGTGGTAAGCAGCTAGTGCCACCATGTACACCTTCAGTGTGAAGGGGGATAACCCTGGGGAGAAGCGCTCCTGCAGGAACTCCAGCAATGCACCCACGGGTCCAGCTGGTGCTCTCCACACCAGGAAGTGAAAAGTCTCCACTTCAAGGCATACAGTTTCCTTGTAGATGGAGCTCTGGAATGGAGAATGAACTTATAAGCTGGGCCCCCTCAGAGGCCAAGCCCACAGTTTCCAAGGTTCTGGGCGGAGGTGTAAGGATCGACCCACTTGCCTGAGAGAGTTGGTCCCTACTGATCGGAATCTCCAGAGGAGAGCCGTCGAGGAGAGACACTAGGTCTGCAAACCATACTTGGGCCGGCCAGAAAGGGGCTACTAGCAGTAGAGTGACCCCATTCTGGCGAACCCTTTCCAGAATTCCTGGGAGCAGAGCAATCGGGGGAAATGTGTACAGACGTGACCTCTGCCACGTCTGCACCATAGCGTCCAACCCCAGAGGGGCTGGATGGCTGAGTGAGAACCACAGTGGACAATGTGTGGCTCTTGGGATGCGAACAGGTCGGCCTCAGCTCGACCGAAGTTCTCCCAAAGGAGCTCCACACCTTGGGGTGGAGTCTCCACTCCCCGGGCCTCGGCCCCTGCCTCGACAGGATGTCTACCCCCTGATTTATATCGCTCTCAATGAAAGTAGCTTCCCCTGGGCCCACAGGAGGATCTGGTGAGCCAGCTTGTATAAGGGGTGCGATCGCAGATGGTTTATATAGGAGACTATATATATTGTCTGACCGAACAAGCACATGATGGCCCCTCAGGTCTGGGAGGAAGTGTTTCAGAGCCTGGAACACTGCCAACATTTCTAGACAGTTGATATGCCACAAGAGATGATGGTCCTGCCACAAACCTTGGGCTGGGCGACCACTCATGATCGCCCCCCAACCCGTGAGGGAAGCATCTGTCATTAGCGTGACACGACGTCAAGGAGCTCCCAGCACAGGTCCTTGGGACAGGAACCAAATTTTTTTCCACTTAACTAAGGCATGAAGGCATCGCCGCATGACCTTGATCATTTGGAGCGGGTTTCCCCTCGGGGAGAACCCCTTGGTCTTGAGCCACCACTGCAAGAGTCTCATGTACAACAGGCCGGAAGGTATAACTTTGGACACTGCTGCCATCAGACCTAACAGTTTTTGAAACTGCTTTACAGTGGCTGGCCTACAAAAGGAAGAACACGATATTGGTACTCCTCGGCCCCGAAAGCGAACCTCAGGAACTTTCTGTGTTGTGGAAGGATGGATATGTGGAAGCGTCCTTTAGATCTAACGTGACGAATCAGTTCCTGGACTTGATTTGTGACACGACTTGCTTGAGAGTAAGCATCTTGATTTTTTTGTTGAGCTTTCAGCACAGATCTAAAAAAAAAAAAAAAAAAAAAAAAACATCATTCCTTGGGACCATGAAGTACCGGCTGTAAAACCCAGATTCCCTACTGGGCGGAGGAACCTGTTCTAAAGCTTCCTTTTGCAGAGGAGCTTTTACTTAGTTCCATAACCATAGCCTGCTCGGGGCCAACCACTGTGGGTAGGACCCCGCCTGCCGGCTCTAAAGCAACGCACCGGCAGGGAACAACTGGCCTGACCGCTCTAGAGCCCTCCTCGGAGGGAGCGAGCAACCCTCGGGTGAAAACTCGCTGGGACCCTCTGCGCCACGGCATGAAGGCGGGGTTGGCAGACCGGCCCCCTGAGGGCACTGAGGGGAGACAGGCACCGTATAATGACGTGGAAACTGTCTTCCCCTCAGAAGCCCGACACCACTGGCGTCAGGGCTTCTTGACCTACTTAGAGATAATAATGGTCCTCAGATCCGTTTTACCATAAGCATGGATTTTAGAAAGGGCACAAAGCATTCGGCGCATGCCCTTAACATAAACATGGATTTAGAAAGTGCATAGTATTTTATGCAGCTAAAAAGCCAGAGAGATATTTCATTTAATTTCTCAAATTGAAATACAGCCAATAACAATCAGACAAGTATTTCATAGTCTGAATTACAGGCTGAATATTCATATTTGAATCATAGCTTGCAAACACGTTTTAGTTATGATAATGGGAAAAAGAAAGAAAGGGGAACTCCTCGAGCTCAGTTTCGTCCGCATTATAAATATATTGCAGACCCATAATCTACGATCCGAGCCATAGATTCTTTATATTGACCCATCTACGCGCTGCCACAGCAAGCGCGAGATCCGCGCAAGTTAAGACTCAACAGGGGAGGAGCTAAAACTTCGATAGAATGTGTGTTTTTCTACACATAGGGAACATTTTTATGAATGAAACTGTCAGCCCACACTAATGTGCATGCACCGTCCCCAAACAAACAATTTAACTACAACATTCAGCTCGTCAGAACTGGATAATTGCAGTACCGGTGCCTCATTCGGGGTGGATGTAACCGCAAAGCGTACTTCCGAACCCCGAGATGAGACACTGGACCTGGCAGGTGAAGGCAGAGAAAGGGCGAGGCTTGTCTCTAACCCCTCTGCCAGATCCATTTACGAACCCCACGACTCGAGCCACTGCTCTGCCTCAGCAGAGGAGGGACGCGAGCTGCGAAGAACACGAGTCGAGGCACCCTCCTCAAAGAGCGATCGGCGGGAGCACAGTGTTCTCAACTGTCTCAGAACAATGCTCATATTCAGCCCCCTCAAGTGCTGACTGAGCGTGCTGCGCTCCCAAACAAACACCATACAATACATGTGTATCCCCACCCATGATGTAGATAGGGTAGGGATGAACACACTAGGGATGTGTGTATTTGATACACTGCAGATTTTGCAGTTTTTCCTACTTACAAAAATCCAGAAAATCACATTGTATGATTTTTAAATAATTAATTTGCATTTTATTGCATGACATAAGTATTTGATCACCTACCAACCAGTAAGAATTCCGGCTCTCACAGACCCGTTAGTTTTTCTTTAAGAAGCCCTCCTGTTCTCCACTCGTTACCTGTATTAACTGCACCTGTTTGAACTTGTTACCTGTATAAAAGACACCTGTCCACACACTCAATCAAACAGACTCCAACCTCTCCACAATGGCCAAGACCAGAGAGCTGTGTAAGGACATCAGGGATAAAATTGTAGACCTGCACAAGGCTGGGATGGGCTACAGGACAATAGGCAAGCAGCTTGGTGAGAAGGCAACAACTGTTGGAGCAATTATTAGAAAATGGAAGAAGTTCAAGATGACGGTCAATCTCCCTCGGTCTGGGGCACCATGCAAGATCTCACCTCGTGGGGCATCAATGATCATGAGGAAGGTGAGGGATCAGCCCAGAACTACACGGCAGGACCTGGTCAATGACCTGAAGAGAGCTGGGACCACAGTCTCAAAGAAAACCATTAGTAACACACTACGCCGTCATGGATTAAAATCCTGCAGCGCACGCAAGGTCCCCCTGCTCAAGCCAGCGCATGTCCAGGCCCGTCTGAAGTCATGGTCATGTGGTCTGATGAGACAAAAATAGAGCTTTTTGGTCTAAAATCACTCGCCGTGTTTGGAGGAAGAAGAAGGATTTACAAGTACAACCCCAAGAACACCATCCCAAGAACACCATCCCAACCGTGAAGCATGGAGGTGGAAACATCATTCTTTGGGGATACTTTTCTGCAAAGGGGACAGGACGACTGCACCATATTGAGGGGAGGATGGATGGGGCCATGTATCGCGAAATCTTGGCCAACAACCTCCTTCCCTCAGTAAGAGCATTGAAGATGGGTCTTGGCTGAGTCTTCCAGCATGACAACGACCCGAAACACACAGCCAGGGCAACTAAGGAGTGGCTCCGTAAGAAGCATCTCAAGGTCCTAGAGTGGCCTAGCCAGTCTCCAGACCTGAACCCAATATAAAATCTTTGGAGGGAGCTGAAAGTCCATATTGCCCAGCGACAGCCCCGAAACCTGGAGGATCTGGAGAAGGTCTGTATGGAGGAGTGGGCCAGAATCCCTGCTGCAGTGTGTGCAAACCTGGTCAATAACTACAGGAAACGTATGATCTCTGTAATTGCAAACAAAGGTTTCTCTACCAAATATTAAGTTCTGCTTTTCTGATGTATCAAATACTTATGTCATGCAATAAAATGCAAATTAATTACTTAAAAATCATACAATGTGATTTTCTGGATTTTTGTTTTAGATTTCGTCACTCACAGTTGAAGAGTACCTATGATCAAATTTACAGACCTCTACATGCTTTGTAAGAAGGAAAAACTGCAAAATCGGCAGTGTATCAAATACTTGTTCTCCCCATTGTATATGGGTGAAAACTCCTGCCTAGCAAATTCTAAGACAGACAAAAAGCTCCAGGGACATAGATTCACATAGAGCGCTTGCTGAAGACACAGAAGCTGACGGTGTTTGGTTCAGGTGTACTTTATAGTTTTCTGGTTGATGAAGTCACATGATGTTCCATCACGCCATTGGACTGGTTTCATACGTGCTTCATGACGCAATCATGCAGAGGCATTCCAACAGCGTTTTGACGCAGCTCGAGTTCCCTTAAAGGGATAGTTCACCCAAAAATGAAAATTCTGTCATCGTTTACTCACCCTCAAGTTGTTCCAAACCTGTATGAGTTTCTTTGTTCTGCTGAACACAAAGGAAGATATTTGGAAGAATGTTTGTAACCAAACAGATCTCGGTCCCCATTGACTACCATAGTATTCCTACTATGGAAGTCAATGGGGACATGTTATTCACATGTCATTCTCACATACTAATAGTGCTTATAGCCAATCAAATCTCATTCATGTTGATGAACATAATGAGATTTTATGTTATATTCATAATGATAATCAATGTGTGGTATTGAGACTTCATACAGATTAATGTCTCAAATATTGGCCTGTTCTTCTATTTTACGGCTTCAGAACACATGGACTATACAGAATGACTTCTATGGACTCCTTTATAACACTGTTATGGTGCTTTTGCAGTTTTTTTTTTTTTTTTTTTTTTTAGGTGAGTAAATCATTTAAAAAAAATATGATTTTTTGGCCAAACTATTCCTTTAATACTGTGAGGCATGCATGTATACACACACATTCCAGACCCACTGCTGTTCTGTAGAGATAAATTGCACACAAACTCACAGCACAACTCTTTGTTCTGCCTGACAGATCATTCAGTTCATTTTCAATGCTGTACCAGACCTAAATGAAAAACTGCCAGCAGCTAATTAAAAATCAAGCTTTTGCCAACATCTCAAAGTGCTTCAAATGATTTTCCGTCGCATACTAAATAACAGTGACCTTAGTACTTTGCAAGGGTTTCCATGTTTTATGTATCCATACTACTTCTAGTAACAACAACAACAACAACAAAAGTACCGGAAATTACTATATTTCTTTGACTGGTGAGATCCAATGAATAGATCCCCAAGACCCATTGAATACCCCCACTGTCGGTCATAAAACAAAAGCTAACAAAGGAAAGAGTTACACTGCAGTTCTTCTGCATTATTGTTTTAACATAAATAGTCCGGCTTAAAGTGCTTAAGAGGGGTGTTTGGTCTGTCCTTATTGTTGCCTGCAGAGAAACAGATAGGACCCAGTAGTTGATTAATGGCCAGGGTGTAAACAAAGACCTTGAAACAAAAGCGTGAGTGTAAAGAATTAAGATAAGGGGAAACTGCAGTCAAGTTTACCTTCATCCCTCTTCTGCTAATGACCTCAACTGTCGCTTGCCATCTTCTAGAGCACAGGCAGAGAATGAGAGAGTAGAAACAAGTGTGAGAGGTAGAAAAGAGGCCCCTGATATTCATTCATTCTTCAATTATCTTCAAAAATTGAAATACGTTCAAGGTGTCATGGTTATGGACTCTTATTTTTATATTCTGTTCTGGTCCCTTTAGTTCATGTTTTCCCTCTCTGTTTAGTTTCGGTTATGTTCCTGTTTGTTCCTGTGATTATCATCAGCTGTATCTTATTTAGTTCCTGACCCCCTGCATATATATACTCCCTGTTCAGTTTTGTCCTTTGTCGGTTATTGTTTATGTTTAATGTGGTTGTTTTTCTCCTGAGTTTGCTATTGTATTAAAGACTGAGTATTTCTAATCATCTCCTTAGTCGAGCGCATCATTATACCAGCCACTGTGTTACACAAGGCCATTTGGACTGTAATTTAGTTAAAATAGTCATTAGGGTCTGGTCATTCAATTGCAAGCCCTAAGCAGACACGCGTCCTGATTTTGCTGAGTTAGACACATTTCTGGATCGACATATTTTGCTAAATTTAATGCCAACCATATCCCTAAACCTAACCCCACCCATAAGTTACCCCTACAATCAGAGGGAAAAGATAGGTGAATAACACTGATGTAGAAGCACCTAACCCTGGTTGTAAGCCTAAACCTGACATAAACTGTAAACTTGTCCCTCAAATCTGATTGGTTGATTGGAATGTTGTTCTAGGATCAACAAAGATGTTAATGCAGGGACATGTTCAGCGCACATGCTCAGAAGTCATTTTTAACTTGTGACACTTCTTTTCTCATGAGTCAAAGTAAAGTCTCAAATCAATTTTGTTAATGGTTTTCTATATTTTGCAGGTTCATTTTATAAACCTTGTTGAGGTCTTATAGTCAGATAATAATATTTCAAGGGAATCCACGCCATACTTATCTAAAAGAAATGAGGTGAGTTTTTATTTGAATCAAAATATAATTTACTATGTTACTATTTTTTCAGTCACTGTGCATCACCTCATTATGTACTGGCTGTTGTGAAAAATTGTATTAGAGAACAGAGGCAGTAAAATTAAATTGTTTAAATTGTGCCCAAGACATATAAATTCATTTAATTACATGACTGTTACATATATTACCGTTTAAATATTTGGAAAACTAAGACATTTGTATAAAGAAATTGATGCTTTTTCACCACTGTAGCATTCAATTGACCCCAAATATGGTCAGTAATATTTTAAATTATTATAACTTTTTGAAATGTTTTCTATTTTCATATATCTTGTCAAAAGGCAGATTTTCAACATTCATTACTTCAGTCTACAAATAAACCTTTGTGTTACATAAGAAACCTTTTTTTATTATTAAAATAATTATATCGTTATTTGGTGTTCAATCCTCACAATACCTTCAAATTCTGAGAATATATTTGTTCAAGATTTGATCATGTGGTAGGTAACACTTTTCTAGCCCTACTATTTATCTTTCAGTTCCCAAGAAAACCATTTGCTTATGGCAAGGTTTAAATTTGATGAATTATCGGTTTCAGGAGTAGCTCCCTGAGTCTCCTAGCAACACATGAGGAGCCTGTGGTAAACTGTTACCTTTCCATCCCACGACCAGGATTCTTCCTCCTTTAAGTGAGAAAGCTTTCATCTTGGGAAATATGAATTTGAAAGGCCAGTACCCTGCCCACCACCACTTCATTCCCATCAACAACAACAACACACACACACACACACACACACACACACACACACACACACACACACACACACACACACACACACACACACACACACACACACACACACACACACACACACACATAGTCTCCTCAGATCCCCCAAAGCAATGTCAAGCACACCCCTATCCCCCACCCCGTCGAAGGGCATTGGCCTCACGCGTTTTACCCCAGCAGCAACTGTTCTTTGAATGGTAGCCAACATAAAAAGAGGCAGATCAGAGTGACTGCTCTCTGCCGCTAGTGAACATGAGGAAAAACTGTGAAGCATGTAAAGATCAGGGAGATTTGAAGAGAGGGAGACAGAGATAGAGGGAGGGTGAGAGGGAGGTACAGCCCCTATTCAACTGGAATAAGCCATGCTCTTGTGTCTAACTGGAACTACAGATCAGAATTGTGAATGAAGATGTACGGGACCTTGATACTGGGGTTTCATCCCCTTCTTACAAAATGGGTCATGCCCCATGAGCAGGTCCAGACGTTTGATCTTACAGATTCAGCACTGATTTTCTGAAAATCTTTAGAATTCTGTCTCTATCAATCGAAAGAGATGAACTCGAGGCGTTGGGCTCCACAAGACCTCTGAACATGTCCTGTGGTATCCGGCAGCAAGACATTAGCTGCAGATTAAGTCCTGCAAGTTGTGAGGTGGGGCCTCCATGAATCTGATTTGTTGGTCCAACACATCCCATAGATGCTCAATTGGACTGGGATTTAGGGAATTTGGAGGACAGGGCAACATCTTGAACCTTGTCATACTCCTCAAACCATTCCTAAACAAATTTTGCAGTGTGGCAGGGTGCATTATCCTGCTGAAAGAGGCCACTGCCATCAGGGAACACCATTACAATGAAGGGTTGTACGTGGTCGGTAGCAATCTTTAGGCAGGTGGTATACGTGTCAAAGTAACATCCACATGAATTGCCCAGAGCATTACACTGATGCTGCTGGTCTGCCTTCTTCCCATAGTGCATCCTGCTGCCATCTCTTCCCCAGGTAAACAACGCACATGCACCTGGCCATCCACCTGATCTAAAAGAAAACATGATTCATCAGACCAGGCAATCTTCTTCCATTGCTTCATGGTCCAGTTCTGACCCTCACATGCCCATTGTGAGTGCTTTTGGTGGTGGACAGGGGTTATCATGGACACTCTAGAAGATGATCTGCAGCTACACATAATAACAACACTTTGAATATGTATCATGTATACTAATGAGATCATGTAATCATTCACATTGAATATATTCTGATTGACTCTCTCTCTAATAATTTTTTTCTCTCTCTTTCTAAGTATAGCCAGTTTTAGTCAGAATAAGCAACAATGTGAACCATGACTTTATGACAGTATCAACGTTTGGCTACATCCACCTAGTTGGCTGTGGTAAGTTGTAGCACCCAGCTGAAATAGATAGGTTACTCTGGTGGGAACCACATGCCATGGTTTTTCATCTTGCTCTCCACTTGTTATTAGCAGCTACATCTCTGCCAGACTGGAGAGATGAAGAGGCCACTTTCTACTGTAATACACTTCTATAGCTCATTTGATCTGTTGCATCAGTATCTCTGGCTTCCTGTCAATTTTATGCCATTGGTCAGTTGACCAATCTAGGTAACCAGATAATTTTCAGATTTCTAGAATGTGCACATTTTCCTTTGACTTGCAGAAGATTTCTGTGCTGGCATGTAAATAAACTGTGATGATGACTCTTGTTCTTCCTCTCGTATTTCTTGCAGTAGTTCCAAAAAGGTGGGAGGATGATCTCTACGACGCAGAGGAACAGTTTACATGTCAGTCACTAAAGACCCCCACAACAACTGCTCTGGCTTAGCTAAATTAACTATTTATGGTTTGTCACTTCTTCTCTCTAAATCATTTCTATGCATAATAGAAAGTCAGGAATCTTTAATTTAAATGCTGCCTGTAAACACACATAAAGGGGTTCCTGAATGAAATCCAGAATGATCTGGATAATCTCCAAAACCGGGCTCATGAGACTCAAGTTACCTTCTTCAATGTGTAACCATTAACCTAGTTGTGCAACCTGTTTTTGAGTAATCACATTTCTGTGCATTTGTGTTTTAAATGTCTTATCATTTCAGATCAAAGGTGACAGAATTATAGTTATGCATGTTAATTCTACTCTGCTCCTTTTGGAAAACTGGCTCATCTTATCCCACTCACTCCTATAATTATTGTAATTGGACAAAACTGCACCTCTCAACATCATCACCCACCCACAGAAGCTCTACACACTTCACTGTGACAAACACACATGCACAACTTGGTCTCGCAGATTCACAGAATGCATGCTATTATTTAGAATGTAGAGAGCAGGGTTACGTGTTTTGTATGTTCTCTGTATGTGTATTTCTCTGTTAGCCCCATGGCAGACTGTTAAATCATTCAGTCTAAAATCTGAATCAACAGCTCATGTTACACTTTGCTTGCAAGTCTTTGCTGGCCCAACACGCACAGTGTAATGTACACACATACACACACATGGTGATTTGAGTCTTCTGGGGAAGTTGAGTGTCAACAGTGCAGTCAGAGTAATGGAAACAGTGTGGACAGGTTTGAGGTTTGTACAGTGATATATAGGAAGCTTTGAGCTTTGTGTTGTTGAAATTTTATAATCCTAAAGCATCATTCTGCATTGAATCCTTTATCATGTAACGCTTTATGGTGAAACTACAACTATCAATCTAGGTTTATTTTAACCATTGAATTCGATATAGCATGAGCAGCTCAGCATATATGGACTTGATCTGCCGCAAAATGAGCTCAGCACTGCTGCTTCTGCTCTATGGCAAGACACTAGGGTCAAAATTACACTGCAGATTGAATTGTGTTTACATTCAAAATGCTGCATTTTGACAGTGTTTAAAACCCCATTAGCTCTGTCACACGCACCATCATGACCCCAAACACCCCCAAAAAACTGTCAAAACCTGTGATTCTTTTTTTTTTTGCTGTTTGGTTTCCCATATGACACTCTTAAAGGTTTAATTGTACAAAAGTGTGCATTATTTTCTGCATTTGCAGTGTCATGAGCCACCCTCACTGATTTCCACAGCCAGTAATTTATAATAATAATAATAATAATGCGTTTATTTTATATAGCGCCTTTCAGGAAACTCAATGTCGCTTTACAATAAAGTACAAAAATCTGCTCATGCATTGTGAAACAACAGACATTGCACTCTTGCGATCTGTTTACAAGATTTAATAATCAATATAAATGAATACAAATATTTCTAAAGTAGTACAATGTGATAGACCAGGCACCTTATATTTCAAAATGACTAAATCATTAAATTATCCATCAAAATTACTCACATACTGTTTCAGTGGACCTTCTTTGGGTTGTTTATTTTGTTAACCTTGATAGCCATAAAAAAACCTTTTGAAAAATATTTTTCTTTTCTCTCAAATTTTCTGTGGAGCCCCTAGCACTTCCTTGTGTGATATGATTACTCTCAGCTACATGCAGTGTGCATGAGAATAGGTAGTGATCTGTGATATCATCACTTAACAGTATCATCTGTTTCATGACATATAATTAACAATGAGTGTTAATAGTTAAACAAATAGTTTAGTAAGTCTGTAAACCCAAGTCCTAATGCTTCATTTATATTACCTATGCAAATCTTAGAGTCTCCAACAATCAATGCTCTATCCGTATTAACCAAGACTTACGAAAGAATATGAAAGAATTACAGCAAACTACCAATGTAGGTCTAAGGTAGCAAGAGCAAGAGATATCAGAGTTTATTCTTATATCTGAAAGTGTAACATTTATCACAAACTTTTCAAATGAGTCCTGTTCTCTCAGTAACATTTAGGATAATTCTGCATGTAGATCCATTCAAAACCATTCAGATGGGACTTGTGCTTATAACTAAAGGCTGGTGGAGTAACTCATTGAGACCAATGAAATCATCCAGTTTTACCCAGGTTTCAGTCAGGAAGAGTGCATCAAAACTATTATCTGTGATGTTTCATTTACAATAACTGCCTTGGGTCAGAGAGATCTAATGTTTAGGAGCCCAAATTTAAAAAAGTTGCTTTTGATTGATAATTTTACTATCTGGTTTAATCACAGCAAGATATTTACCTGTAGTAATGCTATTATTTATTCACATTATTCAGGGAACAGTCGCAGTCTCTATGGAATGGACTACATATATTGTATTCCACAGTATCATTTAAGTGGTTTGATCACAGGCCATCATAACTGTAATTGGTGCTTGAAATTTTACTTACTAGTCACATGGTGCGTAGCGTAACGATGTCATCCATCACACCGCAAACTTACCTCGGACCTGTGAGCATCAGCCCGGAATGTCTCCAGCCCAGTTCTCCTCTCTTGCAATGAGCCTGCTTATCTGCTTATTTGGTCGTGAATATGCTTCTCCTCGACTTCAAGGTATTAACTCCTATAAGTAGTATAGAAATTTCCCTTCTTTTTTTTTTTTTTTTTGAAGCATGGTGGTGGCAGCATCATGATTCAGGGCTGCTTTCCTTCAGGTGGAACTGGGGCTTTAGTGAAGGTGGAGGGAATCACGAATAGTTACCAGTCTATTTTGGCACCGAACATTCTGGCGTTTGCTGGAAAGGTAAAAATGAAGATAACTTTCACCTTTTAGCATGACAATCCAAGACACACATCTAAATCAACCAAAGAATGATTTCAGCAAAGAAAGATCATTGTTTTAGAGTGGCTCAGCTGGAGCCCATACCTGAATTCTATAGAACAAAATCTGAGTGGGGATCTGGGGGCCCCGACGACCCGATCTCTGGACACGGAAACTGGCTTTAGGGACGTGGAACGTCACCTCGCTGGCGGGGAAGGAGCCTGTGCTTGTGCGGGAGGTTGAGAGGTACCGACTAGAGATAGTCGGGATCACCTCCACACACAGCTTGAGCTCTGGAACCACACTCCTTGAGAGAGACTGGCGGGCTGGTGTGGGTTTGCTTATAGCACCCCAGCTCAGCCGCCATGTGTTGGAGTTCACCCCGGTGAACGAGAGGGTCGCTTCCCTGTGCCTTCGGGTCAGGGACAGGTCTCTCATTGTCGTGTGTGCCTATGGGCAGTGCAGAGTACCCGGCCCTCTTGGAGTCTCTGGGAGGGGTGCTGGAAAGTGCTCTGACTGGGGACTCCGTCGTTCTACTGGGGGACTTCAACGCTCATGTGGGCAGCGACAGTGACACCTGGAGGGGCGTGATTGGGAGGAACGGCCCCCCTGTTCTGAACCCGAGCAGTATTCTATTATTGGATTTCTGTGCTAGTCACAGCTTGTCCATAACGAACACCATGTTCAAGCATAAGGGTGACCATCAGTGCATGTGGCACCAGGATGCCCTAGGCTGGAGGTCGATGATCGACTTTGTGTTTGTTGCATCTGACCTCTGGCTATATGTCTTGGACACTCGGGTGAAGAGAGGGGTGGAGCTGTCAACTGATCACCACCTGGTGGGGAGTTGGATCCAATGGTGGGGGAGGAAGCTGGACAGACTTGGCAGACCCAAACGTACTGTGAGGGTCTGTTGGGAACGTTTGGCCGAGTCCCCTGTCAGAGAGATCTTCAACTCCCACCTCGGCAGAGCTTTGACCGGATCCCGAGGGAGTCTGGAGATATTGAGTCCGAGTGGACCATGTTCTCCACCTCCATTGTCGACACGGCTGACACACTTCTACAGCATCGCATGGCGGATGGTGACAGTACCTCTGGACTGGCAGACCGGGGCGGTGGTCCCTCTTTTCAAGAAGGGGGACCGGAGGGTGTGTTCCAACTACAGGGGTGTCACACTTCTCAGCCTCCCCGGGAAAGTCAATGCCAGGGTACTGGAGAGGAGAATTCGGCCGATAGTAGAACCTCAGATTCAGGAGGAACAGTGCGGGTTTCGTCCCAGTCATGGAACACTGGACCAGCTCTATACCCTCTCCAGGGTGCTGGAGGGTTCATGGGAGTTTGCCCAACCTATCCACATGTGCTGTGTAGATTTGGAGAAGGCATTCGACTGTGTCCCTCACGGCATCCTGTGGAGGGTGCTCTGGGAGTATGGGGTCCGGGGACCTCTGCTAAGGGGTATCCTGTACAACCGGAGCAGGAGCTTGGTTCGCATTGCCGGCAGTAAGTCAGACTTGTTCCCGGTGCATGTTGGACTCCGGCAGGGCTGCCCTTTGTCACCGGTTCTGTTCATCATTTTTATGGACAGAATTTATAGGCGCAGCCAGGGGCCGGAGGGTGTCCAGTTTGGGGACCACACGATTTCGTCTCTGCTTTTTACAGATGATGTTGTCGTGTTGTCCTCATCAGACCAGGACCTTCAGTGTGCACTGAGACGTGAGTGTAAAGCGGCTGGGATGAGATTCAGCACCTCCAAGTACTCAGTAGTCTGTCATGGTGAAGAAGGAGCTGAGCTGTAAGGTGAAGCTCTCGATTTTCCGGTCGATCTACATTCCTACTCTCACCTATGGTCATGAGCTGTGGATCATGACCGAAAGGACAAGATCCCGGATACAGGTTGCCGTATGAGCTTTCTCCGCAGGGTGGCTGGAGATAGGGTGAGGAGCTCGGTCATTAGGGAGAATATATATGGATATATATATATATATATATATATATATATATCCCTATATCTGCTGGCTCCATCCTCACCAAGGCTCCACCATGGCTCCTCCCTCCTTCGACTCCACCATGGGCCTGCATCCTGGTGCTTCTGCTTGTGGTCACTCCCTGGCTCTTCCCGCCGTTGTGTCATCACTGGCTTCTCTCTCTTCCTGGTTTGTGGCACGTGGTCACAGGTTTTTGAGTTTGTATACAGTCCTGACTTTCAGTTGTTATCTGTCTGATCTTGTCTATAATGTGGTTGCTTGTTTCCTGTGTTTTTGTTCCTAGATTTCTTGAAGAAGTGTTATTCTGATTAAAATGTATATACTGCTTGCAAATAGATCCAGCTCTTTTATTTTCATGTTTGTTTCAACCAGCACTGACAGCCTGTCTATTTTTTCACCCCCTTTTTGAGTCTCAAACTTTCTATATCTATTTTTCAGTTTTTCTGGTCACCTTTTAAATACATTATGTGCAGTTTTTTTCTTTATTGTTGGAACAGATGTTTTTATTAGAATGCCTATGTCAGGTGTGTCCAATCCTGCTCCCGGACGGCTACCTTCCTGAGTTTAGCTCTAATACACCTGGTTCAGGTGGATTTAATTGGGGTTGCAACCAAACTCTGCAGGACAATGACCCTCCAAGAGCGAATTGGAGACCCCCAGTCTTTTGTTTTTACACTATAATGCTTTTTAGACATCACAAGCATGTCAATGCCACTCTCTATAACTCAATAACTCTCTCTCTCTCTCTCTCTCTCTCTCTCTCTCTCTATATATATATATATATATATACAGTATATATATATATATATATATATATACAAATATACATATACATATATATAGATGCATTCTTTCTCCTCTCTCTCCCCCACCTCTTCTCCATCTGTGGCCTGACCTCTGTGACTCCTCCTGTCTGCCCTGAGCGTATTCAAAGGCAGTGGGATGCCTGTAATTGGAAGGGATGGGATGGAGCCGGGGGTGAGGAGGAGTGGAATTATAGATAGATAGGAGGGAGGGAGTACCTTATCAGGAAGTGAGGGAGAAATGTACAAATTACTTTTTTTTAAATAACAATGGAAAATGTTTATATGGGTAAAATGTCAATTAAAGAATAAATCAACTTTAAAAAATATCTATTGACTATTCAGGTTAGAGAAGTGCAAAAATGAAGAGATCTATCTACAAATAACTGAATAGAACCATTTTGCAGCGATTAGCTCTGAGGGAAATATGTATAATTAATTATATCAGCTGTAAGAATTAAAAGATGTAGCAGAATTAATATTGCAATTGACTAAATGCTCAGTGCAATCATATTAGTATAGGTTATTTGACCCAAAAAATATTTTCCTGGCTACAGTAAAACAAAAAGTTACTGTATGAAGTACTACTCAAAGCATGTAGTGACACTAGTGGCATCTTGCAGAGTTACAAAAATAAAGTATATTTTCAAACAACTTTGCTAATAAACCCATCCACTGTCTCTGCATTAGGCACATTTTTTACATGCCGTGTAACAGCTGTTTAAGGCTGTCTACACTGGACACGTCAAAATAAACATTATAAACTGGTACATTTGTCTTACTTAACGGATGGATGATGAAGGTATTAAAGCATTCATTGTTGTGCGTTGCATCGCAATGCCCCATTCGCTTTGACATGTGGGTCTAAATGCAGTGAATTTTGGCTTGCACTTCTCTAACCAAAGATTTTCCCATGCCAGACATGTTCCCACACCAGGGCTGCGTTCAGCACCGACAAAAAGTTGCAAAACATTTTTTAAACAGAAACGGTGGTGCGTTGAACACCCTGTTCTGATAACGCAAGAGTTGCAACTATGGCAGCTGAGAAGGCCATTCTTTGTGTTCTTTTTGAAGAATTTTCGGAGCCTGATAAAATCGGTATAAATACGTGTTTAATATTGCAAAATACACTCGATGTTACAGTCACTGCCCTTGCCATCCAGAATAAAAGAGAACATTCCAATCGAGTGAAGGGATTTGTGGAAACTGTGGTTCCTAATTATTGTGATCCAACATTTGCCTCGCATTTCAGGATGAAAAGACAAACATTTCAGGTGAAGGATAATCCACTGTTTACCTCCGAGACTGCGTTATGATCTATATGACCTTATTATTTTTATTATGAGTATTAGGCTTGTCATTATTGCTGATCACTGTTGATATGCTAAATTTTTACTATAAAACTCTCACGACAAACATGTCTTCTAATATCTTAAATTGTTGCGTACACCGAGCTGCAGCGGACACTTTACTTGGACCCACTGTGCGAGCTGTCTCTTTAATACCGCTTGGTTTATATACATGTTGCTGCTGATTGGGCTGACATTTTTTACACATCCACCAAACAAGAGAAATGTATCTCAAACCCCCGTTGCACACCGTTTCCAGGAAACATGTCGTTCAACCCGGAAACCGTTGCAAAACGTTGCGGACCGGTTTGAGCTTGAACGTGCCCCAGCTAATCACCTTCTGGCTCCGCCTGCTACAGTAGCCACGCCCCAAACTCACACCATAGGTTGAGCTGGGTGTTTTGATGGTGCCAGTGAAGCTCAGTGTTTACATTTTTGGAGAGATAAACCCATGAATGGCATACTAATTAGTAGTCAATGAACAATTAACTGGGCTAAGAGAATGTATTTTAACATAAAAATCTTACTGCACCTTTACATTCTGATTATTTTAACAATTTCCTTTACGATAACCATGATTCAATGAATTTAAAAAAGTTCAATTTATGAAAATATGGTCTACACCAATGTTCAAGAGATTAAAAGAGGATTATTTTAATATGCATATAGGGTCACATTAATATTGATGTCATCATGGAATCAAAATTGACTATTCTGTTTTTTTTGTTTTTTTTTTTGAATGTTGAATGTTGTGGGTGGGAACAAATGTGACGCAAACATGCACACTAGATCATCTCATTCTAGCATTTAATGTTGGACACAGCCTCACTAGGATGCAGCCTTCTGTTTTAGAAGCACCCATCATTTCCTCCACAACTGACTGCAAACTGGCAACTTCATACATTCCAATAAATTCCTGAGGATGACATCAAGTCCCTTCCTACATTTTTTTTTCTCATTCCAGATACCATTTCATTCAGATATACGTCACAATAGGGAAGAACTGAACATGCAATTTAGCACCAGTGGGAACCCCCATGAAATGCAACTCGGCGCAAAATTTAGCCACAGGCACGTTGTTTTCATGACATCAGGCTTATATATGGCTTATAGAGAGCCTCTTCCGGACGTGTCATCTGAAAAATTCATTGAAATGAACATGGAGCAAAGTTTTTCAGGGTATGAAATGTAGCCAAAGTCGAATACTTACAATGCAATTTAAAGACATAACAGGAGAGAGACTGAACTTAATGAAATACAAAGACAGTGAAGGGGAGAAGTAAACACAAGTGATGATAGAAAAAGAGATATGTGTGTGTGTGTGTGTGTGTGTGTGTCTTTATTAGCACCTCTCCTTCTCTCATTTCATTTGTTAATTCAACTGGCAGGAGGGTAACACATCATCAGCCTTTTAATTTACTGGATAGCCAGGGGCGCACACACCTTATTAACAGAGGAGATGGGAAAAGGAACAATCATGTATAATTAGATGCAACTTTGATGAGATTTGAGGATAATGCTCAAATCATTTAATACTGCATCAATAAGGTAACACTTCAGTGACACTTTATAATAACAAGTCATTAACAAACATTAGATAATGTTTAAGATATCATAGGTCATGTACAATTTAAAATGAACGATTATAAAATAACAACCATGACTTTTCTAGCTATTTGTATGTAAGGCGCTAAGCATAACGCTCAAGAAATGTAGAGGTAGTATCAATTATAATTTAATACACAATGGATTCAACCATATCAGGTAGAGTCAAGCACAATTCAGTCCTCTTCCTGGAAAGGGACTGATCGCTTTCATTTAAGCGATATAATGTTGTGTGAGTACTGAGTTAAAATGCCAAATTTCAAAATTTTAGTCTATGCATTCTCTGAATAAAACCCCCAAAAGCCTAAAAAAAAAAAAAAAAAAAAAAAAAAACTACTCTCCTCTGCATTAACTAATGATGTGTGCAATGTGTAATTTAAAAGAGATGTGGTATCTAGGGGGAGGGGGAAGTAATGTTTTTGATTAAAGATTATGAGGGCACTTTATTTATTTATTTATTTATTTATTAAGATTTAGGCAACACTTTATAATAACTGCATTCTATGAATCAAAGGTTAAGCATTAGCAAATAGTTAATAATTTATAAAGAATGAATAAGCAGTTTATAAATACAGCTATAAATGCTTTGTTATTGATTTATAAGCAGATCTATAATGTTTAATATTTGTATTTTCATACTTTATTAATGATCAATTTATCATTTCTAAATTAAGTATTACATTATTTACAAACCAATTATTTAGGAGTTGTCAGTGGTTCATAACATCATTTAGAAAGTGTAAGTAAATGATTATATGTACATTTATACATATTATTTTATAAATATAGTAATAGTTACTCAGTGTGTTAATAATTGCTTTATTAACATGTATTCCTACTGTAATTCATGATTAATTCAGGTAGTTATAAAACAGGTAGTTTTTGTGAAACTATTTTTGTGAGCTCATCTAAAGTGAGGACTATTTATGCCTCGTAAAGCTTTTACAAAGGAGTCCATATTTCAACCTACAAATTGGCCAAATTTACTCACATTTGTGTGGTTTTAACATTTAAACTAACTTTATTTTTTTTTTACAACAATCTTTTTACAAAACTAAATACGTAAAATAGTAAAATACGAACAGAAAACATTATGAAAAACTAACGTTTCACTAATATGCAATTATTTGTTAAATACATATTTAATCTCGCTTTAATAACCAAGGTCTTTGCTGCTTGCCTATGATGATCCAGTTCAACCAAACATGACTTTACTTTAGCTAAATGTCTGTTTCAGATGTGGTCATTCGTGTTACGCCCTCTACTGTATGGGTGTGAATTTGCATTTCCTTCAGCCTGACGCATATTTAATTTTTTATGTGAAAGGACCATACATCTGCATTTCGGTTTGCTTTTCGAGTTGTGTTTGTTGTGAAAGGGAGTTTTTTACATTTCAAAAACATAATCAGAGCCACAGCCAAGTGAGATGAGAAAACGTAATTACTTTTGAATGGTTACTTTTTTTAGAGAGTAACGCAATATTGTAACACATTACTTTTAAAAGTAACTTTCCCCAATACTGTCAATGCCATTCCCGTGTTTTAACTGATTATGCAACAGAATGCAGAACCAGCATCGCAGTGTAATGTTGATTTTGTATTATTTATTTATCACTGACGCATCAAGATTGACAGTATTGTTTCGATGGTTTCTTGCTATCTGGGACACATGCACATACGCACACACATAGACGCACAGCAAAACCCCACACAAAGCTCTTGCTTTTCGTGACTTTTCCCCTCTGCCCTTATGTATTCCAGCATTTCTCTTCAGCCCATCCTCCTCTTTCTGAGCCCTCGCTGCCCCTGATTCACAATCCACCTTGTGCTAGGGCCCCCCAAATCCTCAGTCCAGCCTCTGTCTGTTCATGTCTGGCTCTTTCTGACAAGGGAGGGAAAGAAGGAGAGAAGGAGGGTGGAGAGAGGGACTGTTTTCCTTTGTTTCCTGTCACAACACAAGCTTCATCAGGAGACCCGGCTTCTGACCCCTTCAGATTGTGTGAAACTGTAGGGAGTCAGAGGGAAACGCTTCTCATTGCATTACGATGTGTGTGCGCACATTTGTGAGTGCATGCATGTGCAAATGTGCAAGCAGATTTATATCAAATAAATGTCTAGATGTTTTGGGGAAGTTACTTTAAAACCGAACTACCAGAAAAAGTATCTAAGTACTAAGCTAACTAGAACATTGTCTAAACCAAAGCTTTTAATTAAGATAATAAGAGGATATCAGCATCAAACTCAATTTTAATACAAATAAATATTAATGTAATAAAACGAAATAAAACCCATTCTCGTTTCTATAACTGAATTGAAACAGTGCTACAGCAGTATTTAACTATATATTTATTTTGCTATAAAAAAAGCCATACAATGCCACAGAGGGAGCTCCAGGAACACATAACAATAGCAGTGTAATGCAAGTAACTTGTAACTTTGAAAACCAGGCTTTTTTTTTAAACAGCTGAGCTACTGTCACAGTGCTGAAAAGATATGTATGTGTGTTAAACTCTCGACATGTGCGTGTGTGTGTGTGTGCGTTTGTAAGGGAACGGACCATCTGTGTCTTCCATCAGGGCCGTTGAGATCCTGCTGAGTCTACTGTCAGGCGTTGAGACCCCGGTCACCCGTCACAAAGCCCACTGGGGACGAGCCCGGGAGAAAGAGAGAGCAGAGCAGAACCACTGCATTCCACTGAAGGAAAGAGATGTGGAATCTGAGACAGAAAGGATCAAATCAGACCAACAACTCTACAGAGAAAACGTGTATGTTGTACGATACTGGTAGAATAATAATTTCATCACAGACGACATGGTAGCTAGAACGTAATAAAGAATGAGGAAATAGTCAAAATAAAAGGCATTTCATGCTTAACAGTTTTGAGCTCATTGTGTGTCTTATAGATGTTTTTGTATTAAAAGTTTTGGAAAATAATTCTGTTTTACAGTCATTTCTTTTATATAAAGGGGTGGTTGATTATGATTTCACTTTTCTAACTTTAGTTAGTGTGTAATGTTGCTGGTTGAGCATAAACAACATCTGCAAAGTTACAATGCTCAAAGTTCAAAGCAAAGGGAGATATTTTCTTTTAAAGAAATTGCTTTTTAAGGAATACGACAAACGGCTGGTAGAGACTACACGACATTCCTCCCGGGTTAGTGACATCACCAACCCTAGAATTTACATAAACTCCGCCCCCTGAACACGATTTATAGATTATCAAGACAGAATATGCTAATCAATGAGTAGAAGATAACTACACATCAGCTACATACATTTATCAACTAACCATTCAGAAATGTCCTGTTACATTCTACATGTTGTCACTTCTTCCTGAGTCTCTCCACCATTGACTCCATTGACATCATCTGACTCCGGTTTGAACATAAAGGGCTAAAAGTTTTAGAAATTGTCAGTGCATGTCTGTGTGAAGTAAAAGGACACAAGCTCTTGAAGCTCCGCCCTCTGTGCTGGGTGCAGCAGCTCATTTGCATTTAAAGGAACAGACACAAAACAGTGCGTTTTTGCTCGCCCTCAAAAAGTGACAACTTTAGCATGCTATATAAAAATATATGTGGGGTATTTTGAGCTAAAACTTCACATACACACTCTGGAGACATCAAAGACATATTTTACATCTTGTGAAAAGGGCATTATACCACCCCTTAAAGTGCTATATAAATCAAATTCACTCGTCTTTTGCAATGGACTGCTAAAGGATTAGTTAATCTGAAAATGAAAAAAATCCTCATTTACTTATCCTCAAGTTGTTCTAAACTCAAAATAGTGGAAAACAAAATAAGATGTATAGATATTTTTAAGCTGCTTTTTTGTAATTCAGTGAAAGCATATTTTGAGTTCTCATAGAAAAATATAGGAATACTAATGTGCCTGACACGACAACAAGTTGGGAAATAGAGATAGAAATTTAATTTTAGGGTGACCTATTCTTTTAAATGTAGCTTTTATTCCAAATCTTTTGAAGTCCTATGATAGTTTTGTGATCTTGCCCCCTCTGTAATCTCAAATGTCATATTTCAAGACAACGAAACAGCATGTTTTGTGGACATGTAACATGTTTTTGGACATGTATCCTGGTATTCTTGGAAGTACCTTGGAGCACCATGGAAACACAATGGTATTTGACTATGTTAATTGTTTAGTAATGCACCATGGTATTACTCAAAACACCACTGGTACCACAACGATATTAAGAGTGGTAGCACTTTATTTTACAGTCCTGCTCCGCATGTACACTACCGTTCAAAGGTTTGGGGTCAGTAAGATTTTTTAATGTTTTTAAAAGAAGTATCTTCTGCTCACCAAGGCTGCATTTATTTGCTAAAAAAAAAAAAAAAAAAACTGTAATATTGTGAAATATTATGAAAAATAGAATATTTTCTAACATTATAAATGTCTTTACTGTAACTTTTGATCAGTTTAACTCATCCTTGATGAATAAAAGTATTGATTTATTTTATTTCTTTCCCCCCAAAATAAAATTTTAATTCTTACTGACCCCAAACTTTTGAACGGTAGTGTTTAATGTTACAAAAGCTTTAGATTTCAGATAAATGCTGTTCTTTTGAACTTTCTATTCATCATAGCATCATGAAATGAAAATGTAAATAACTGTTTTCAACATTGATAATAATCATAAATGTTTCTTGAGCATCAAATCATCATATTAGAATGACACTGAAGACTGGAGTAATGATGCTGAAAATTCAGCTTTGATCACAGGAATAAATTACACTTTACTGTATATTCACATAGAAAACAGCTGATTTAAATTGGAATCATATTTCACAATATTACTGTTTTTGTTTGTATTTTCAATCAAATAAATGCAGCCTTGGTGAGCAGAAGATACTTCTTTTAAAAACATTAAAAATCTTACTGACCCCAAACTTTTGAACGGTAGTGTACATTCTATGTACTTATTATAGTAATTACAATAACTGGGTAATAACTAGGTATTAACCTAACCTTAACCCATGTAGTTACCTTGTATTACCGTGCACTTACTAGTAAGTACACGGTAAGTACATGTACTGTAAAATAAAGCAACCTTAAGAGTGGTTTGGCTGACTCTTTTCTCAGCTCATTGTTTCTCCCTCAAAAGAACACACAGACACATGAGATGTGAGAAAAAGAGACAACAACACACTACCATCTGAAGTTTAGTTAAATATAGATAAAAATACTTCCACCAGTATGACTAGAATATTTCCTATGTGCCAGCTTGTCTTGGCAGGCAGACTGGAGCAGTTCATGAACTGAGAGAAACCGAGAGAGACAGAGAGAAGGAGATAGGAAAAGGAACAAACGAGGAAAGGAAAGAAACAACAACAAAATCATATTTCACGTTCTACTTCAAACACAACTGAAAAACTAAAAAGGTTTTAGCCTCTACCCATCCAGCTGCTGCTAGGGTGGTTGCTTACTGGCCCAAGTTTAAAGAAACCACCTTCAAGACCCAATGGCTATGTCTACATTAATGTGGATACATTTGAAAAAAGGTGTTTTCGTTTCAAAGCGTTCTCCGTCCACACTAGCGTTTTCCAAAAGTTGCTCGTCCACACTGAGACAAATGGTAAAATCATCTTTTCACATGTATAAAACATCATAAAAGCTTCATTTTTTAACCCTCACGCTATTTTTTCAGGCACAATCTTTTTATTAGTGTAATATCTCACTACTTACTTCAATTGGCATTCCATGTAGGGTCTAAAATTAAATTTTGCATTTTGTCATCTTTGCAGGGATGTAATATAAGATTGCACATTGTATAAGTAACATTTATCTTTAGCAAAACTACAAAAGTGAATAGTACATAGCAGGCATATTATGGTATAACCATAGATATCTATGGGTACAATATGAGTCACAGGACTAAACATGGGTCATCGTTTTTTTAAATACCACACGCTTCAATGCATTTTCAAATCTATCCACTGTTTTTTGCAGGACAAAAGCATTATCTCAGTATGGACTGAAGGCCAAATGTATAGAGAAAAAGATGCGTTTTCAAATGTATCCAGATTAATGTACATTAATTAAATGATAATACACTAAATAGGACTCAAGTGTCTCAATTAATGTGAGTCTGTGGGGTTTCTTTTATTTTATCATCCATCATCCAATAATCATAAACCTGGTCACTTTGAAAAGTAATAGCACACCTTTCCCCAGCAAACCACATATTTTGAGGTATCATCTATGTCTGTAGCACAAACAGTGTTACAAGTAATGATTGTTTGGCAAGTATGTTTTGTTCAGTAAATGTATGCAAATGCATTCATATAGGTAAAGATATAGGTCAAATTTTTGACCAGACACATAATAAATCAGACATACAAATACAATTGTCTGTACTTGTGGTACAAGGTCTGTGTCCCCAGGGCCACTGCAGGATGTCTGTCAGAATGTATGTCGCTGATTGATACGGTGACCCACAGCTCTCGAACACACACGTCACCTCCTGTCTGCACACTGGGCTTGCCTGCTGGCTATAGCACATACAAAACAGACCTAACATGTGCCGTCTTAACACAAAAATCTGTGTGTTTGTGGCTGTCGAAGGGTAAGAGCTGGGGAAGCAACAAAGGATGTATAAATGTACAGAATGTATGTGTGTTTGCATGCGATGTGCTGTCCACTCTAGCATTAGATACATGTCAGAACTGCCATCGCAATCAAACAATTAATTTAATAAGTAATTAATTTTCCATGATGCTAGGCTGTTGTTGGTGGTTGCAAAACAAATAATTCATTATGATTATTATGAAATACTGCTAAAAATGGGTTACTAGACATAAAAATAAGAAGATTAAGGTTGGTTTAAAGAAACTGAGATATAGATCAAGAATGTGATGTGCCATCAAGAAAGATATTAACCTTTTTACTGCGTCTTCAAATGGTTTCCTATGCCAGCCATGCAATGTTTGTGTCAGAAGAGGATTTCAATATTAAAATTGTTCTACCCCATGTTTGTTTTTTACTGCAAAATGTACAGCTGACTGCTTGTGTGTGTTCACACAAAATTTCCACAAATTACTGAAATGCATTGATTGTAGAGCTAACGATTGTAAACTAATTAACCTGTTTCATTGCAGGTATCTGGAGACTACAACTCCAAGAGCAAAAATCTATAAATGCTATGGGCCACGTACAATTATTTACCCCATCTAAATCTCTTTGTTTATGGGTGTGTGTATGTTTTATGGGCTATTTGTTTTTAGTATGACAGTAAATTCTCCAATAAATAGCATTCACACTACAGTAGATGTGTGCAACAAAGCTATTATCTTTACAGTATTTGTATCTGTTGCGATGACAAAATTATCTGGATTTGAATAGAATCAGATACGGGCTAGTCTTAAAGGGATACTCCACTTTTTTGGGAAATAGGCTCATTTTACAACTCCCCCAGAGTTAAACAGTTGAGTTTTACCGTTTTCGAATCCATTCAGCCGATCTCCGGGTCTGGCGGTACCACTTTTAGCATAGCTTAGCATAATGAATTGAACCGGACAAGACCATTAGCATCTCTCTCAAAAAAATTACCAAAGAGTTTCGATATTTTTCCTATTTAAAACTTGACTCTTCTGTAGTTACATCGTGTACTAAGACCGACGGAAAATGAAAAGTTGCGATTTTCTAGGCTGATATGGCTAGGAACTATACTCTCATTCCTGCGTAATAATCAAGAAACTTTGCTGCCGTACCATGGGTGAAGCAGGCGTAATGATATGACGCAGCGCATGCCGCCTGATAATAGGCTACTGAGCTGGGGACTATTATCAGGTGCTGCGTCATATCATTACGCCTGCTTCAACCATGGTACTGCAGCAAAGTTTCTTGATTATTACGCAGGAAACCCCCTGCGAGGTATAGGAAGGGACCATCCTGGTGGTGATGGGGTGGATGGAGGGAAGAGACCATCCTGGTGGTGTTGGGGAGGATGGGGTGAAAGACCCATCTTGATGGTGGTGGGGTGGATGGAGGTGAATTGAAGCGTAAGCATCTGTGAACTTAGACGTGTGTAAGTACCAATCTTTTATACCTTAAGTATAGGAATATGATTGGATAGATGAGAAGGTAATAAGTGACGTAACAATTGAGTCTTCCCGGCAGAACTTATGCTTTCTCAGTTCTTGCTTTCCCTGGGAATCGAACCCATGACCTTGGCGTTGCAAGCGCCAATGCTCTACTGTTTGAGCTAAAGGAAAGCTTATCAGAAATGACTGATAAGGGCTAATGGATCCTTGAATTTGGTTGAGAGAGAGTGCTTCGAAACACCCATTCACATTAATCTGCATTCAAGTTCATGAGACCATAGAAAAGATATGTTGTCAATATAAGTTCTTTGTTTGGCAGGTGAGACGAGAACACGATAAAACCAGGTGGGTGGACCGAACACAATGGAACAGACGATGGAGCAGATGAAGGAGCAATCCAACAGGTAAGTTCGACAAGGGAGTCTGAACAGTCTAAGGCTATGTTCACACGGCGAGCCTTAGCGCTCAATTCCGATTTATTGCTCAGATTTGATTTTTTTTTTTATATATAATAACTTGTGTGTTAGCTGGCTATCCATCCAGGGTGTTTCCCTGCTTCCTGAGGCCCTACATTGGACAAGCAGTTTGGAAAATGGATGGATGGACACTGAATTACATATTGTTTTATTTCAACTTATGGCGGTCCTACATATATTTTAGTGATGTGTTGTGATCTTGAATCTTGAAATATATATATATATATATATCTTTTTTTACGTTTTTTATTTATTTATTTAAAATGCCTCTGGTATACATGGATCATGCAATGAGGCTGGGATTTAGAATTATTTTGAAATTCTCACTCTTGTAAATATGTACTGAACTGAAGATGATCTCAGGAACCAAAAGACTCTGGCGAGAAATAGGAAAATCTTACCAGAGAGAAATGTGTGTGAATAAAAGAGAAAAAAGATTGCCATCATTCCCAGAGAGTGATGGAGAGCAAAGGGCAAGAAAGAGAGGGGATTTTCACTGCATGTTCCCTGAACGACCTTATATTTTCAACACCAGACTCTCAGGCGATGACAGCCTGTTGCAAAGTGTGGTAATAGGCAATTGATTTCATTCTGCTCTCTTAGTGGCAGCCACGAATAAATCAAAGAGTTTGTCAAAAACTGGGCAGAGAATGTGTGTGTGTGTGTGTGGTCCTGGTATTTCCTACGTTATGGGGACCAAATGTCCCCACAAGGATAGTAATACTGGTACATTGTTACCTTGTGGGGGCATTTATCCCCATGAGGAAACAAGCTAATAAATTACACAGAATGATCTTTTTTGAAAATCTAAAATAGCAGAAACTTTCTGTGATGAGTAGGTTTAGTGGTAGGGTTAGTGTAGGCGGATAGAATATACAGTTTGTACAGTATAAAAACCATTACGCCTATGGAATGTCCAAAACGTGTGTGTGTATGTGTGCCTATCCATATTTGGGCACAGACACACATGATATTGAAAATAGGCTCCACTAAATGAATACATCTAGCCACATGCAAAAACAAGTATATTTAAGAACAATTCTGAAGTTATATTTGAATAAATAAAATAAATATTTATACGCACATTTAAAAAGACATATCAACTCAAACTTGTGAGTGTTTAAGTGCCTAAAAAATTAAGTGTGAATCTATGTGTGTGTTCTGAAATGAGTCCTAACTTTTCTAAATGTGTTTAAAAAAAAAAAGTAAATTCATGTTCCAGTTAATAAATAAACATTACTTACACTATTAACAAAACATTATAAAACCAATATTTTGTATTTTTACATTAACGATTTAATTAATGTTCTATTATTAAAAATGAAGTACATTTGTATGTTTATTCAAAATGAACAAAAATAAAAGAAATTTCATATTTGATGTATATTTGTTAAATGATGTTCAGCTGTTCTAATTATTTACCGTAATTCTGAGATGTCTTAAATGAACTTTAAAAGTATGTAGTATGTAAAAGTATGCAGCTTCTGCGACACTAGTGGCACCTAGCGGAATTACAAAAATAAAGCATATTTTCAAACAACTGTCAGGGATCCACCAGATCTGCACACTCCGCCCACTCATTCACTCTCCCCGGAATACTGATTCACCACATCCGCACCTCATCATTCACTCCCTTTATATACAATCCTTCACCTTCTGTTCAGTGTCTGGTCTCATCTTTACGTGGATGCACAAGACTCACTACCTGTTACTTACCTGATCTACCAACCTGAGATACTCATCTTCAGTCTTAATTCCGATCTGCCATCTGCCTTCTCTGTTGATCATCTTCATCATCTGTTCTCCACTCTGGTTTCCACTCCACCTGCAAAGACATTCATATTACAATTCAGCTAAGTTCTATCTTCATCTCTAGTTTGCATGACCTACTCACCATTACATCTGCTGGTTCCGTGCTTCTGTTCTCAATAAACACTGTTTATATTTACTCACCTGTTTGAGTCTTCTCTAAACCTGACAACAACCTTGTTAACAACCCTTTTACATGTTGCACCTCCCCCAACTCAAACATTACAAACACAGCTCTTACGGGTGCTTGTGAAGGTACGTCTCAACAGGTGTGACTTTCAATAAAAGTACATATTAGGAATACTTTTAGTTGTGTGTCTGATAAGAGCTGCTGTGTGTCATGAGAAAGCAACTGAGTAGGCTAATAACACTCTGTCTAGATCATCACTCTGTGGTTCACAAGCCACACCTGGTGGTATTCCAGAAAGCAGGTTATGCGTTTATTCAGAGTAACCGGATAACCATCTTAGAATAGGAACGAGACACCTTGTCATGGTTTTGACAATATGGGAACACCTTCAGCGGGAACCAGTATCTAAGCCACATGTAGTAAAAGCCAAGTCATTATCAAAGAACAAAGTCAGGAGATGCAACATAGTGAGTGATCAACTCTATAAGTATTACCTGTGCGAGAGCGTTATTAGATTCACTTGTGTGAAGAAGCCACGTAGGCATTCTACAAGAATGGCACCGCAACGCGGCGTCTCGTTCCCATTCACAGGGAAACAGGTTATATACATTACCCAGAGATGTTCCCTTTCGAGGGAACATCCATGCCGCTTCATGGTTTTGACGCTATGGGAAAGATGATACCCACGCTGTCATACTGAGAGGATGCTTAAATACAGGTTGTGGAAGTTTGCACAAACACTGTTGTATAGGAAGGACTCACCCCGAGAGGACCTGAAACCCTGGGGTTGACTCCACATCCACACTATAAAACCTTATGAATGTGTGTGGAGAGGATAAGCCTGCTGCAGCACAGACATCATGTAAAGACACCCCTCTTGCTACCGCCTTAGAAGCAGCAATTCTGTGGGTAGTGTGGGCCCTTACTCCTAGAGGTGAAGCGACCCGCGTGCCTCAAAGACCAAAGTGACTAAATTCGAAAACCAGTGAGAAATAGCTTGTTTGGAAGCAGTGGAACCTCGGTTGCGCTTTCCAAAGTAGATTTTCTTTTAATCGGATTCACGCCACTGGCCTGAGCAGTGGATGTAAACCCTAAGAGCCCTGACCGGACATAACTTATTAAGCCTCTCCTGCTCCTCTCTCTGAGGAGAGAAGGCTTGAAGAACGACAGGATGAAATGGTGAAGAAGGCACCTTAGGGACATAATCCAGCCTAGGGTGCAGTATCACCTTGACCAGTCCAGGGGCAAAATCCAGGCAGGAGGAGGCAACAGACAGGGCCTGCAAGTCCCCTCCCCTTTTTAGAGAGGTGATGGCCATAAGCAAAGCTACCTTGAGAGTCAGAAGTTTCTCAGAGACTGATTCTAAGGGTTCAAAGGGAGCACCTGACAACCATTCCAAAAGAATAGAGATCCCATGAGGGAATCTGTGGTCTGCAGATAAGCCTCAGCCATTTGGCACCGCACAAAAAACAGGACACCGGGACATGTTTCTCCACTGAAGCCCCCTTAATCTGGTTGTGGCAAGCTGAAATAATGGCCACATAAACCTTATGGGTAGTGAGGGTCAGTCCAGCTGAAAGACACTCTTGAAGAAACTCTAGAACTGAACCAACCGGGCAGTCAGCTTGGATGGTGTTGCTCACACCATGATGAGAAAAGATGCCCTTTAAGAACATACAGCTTTCTAGTAGAAGGAGCCATAGCGTTGAGAATGGTATCAATAGCATCAGTTGAGAGACCAGAGTCTATGGACTGGTACCCCTCAGGGGCCAGACACACAGTTTCCAAATCTCCGATCGCAGAAGATGGGACAGAAGGTCCCTCCTGGTTGGAATCTCCCGAGGAAAACCTTCCAGGAGAGATACCAGGTCCGCAAACCATACTTGGCCCGGCCAGAATGTGGCTATCAATATTAGATGCAACCCCTCCTGAAGGACCCTTGCCAGAATTCCCTGGAGCAGAGCAATCGGGGAAAGGCATACAGATGCAGCCTTGGCCATGTTTGTACCATGGCATCCATACAGATTGAGAAAAACCAAAGGGGACAGTGGGTTGACTCCTCAGAGACAAACAAGTCCACTTCTGCCCTGCCAAACTTCTGCTACATGGACTCCACGATTTGAGGATGGAGTCGCCAATCCCCGGGCCTCAGCCCCTGCCTCAACAGGATGTTCGCTCCCATATTGGGGTGCCTCCGAGACTGCTCTCATTAGAGTTACAAATAATTTGCTCTTATCATCAGATCATGGTTCTAACTCTCTATTAGTGTTATTGGATCTTAGTGCTGTATTTGATTAGCCTGGCTAACGTCAGACCTCTTTCTCATTGAGACGTGGTCTGGGAACCACATGTTAATTTTCTTGTATTTGAGGCGTGGTTTACGAATGCCCAGAGCCGTTTATTGGGCGCTACTAATGTCTATCAAATGCGCCTGTACATAGCTCATAGCCAATCGTTTTAATTATACCAGATGACGTATGTAGAGCGACAGATATTCGACGAAGAAGAAGACGATGGGTCAGAGATTTATGTGTACACCAGAGTCCTGCACGGGTCCGATTTTGTAAATCCGCACCCGCCCGTACCCGCAGTGCTTAAAACCGCACCCGACCCATTTTCCGACAGCAGCACTAATTAAAATCTGCACCCGACCCGCTTAAAATAGAACTGACACCCGACCCACACCCGAATAAAATCATTTTAGACTATCACATTATAGACACACTTACAAAAATGTTTATTGCCAGGTCATACAGAAGTTATTACACGACAATTAACACAAGGACAACTTCAGCCGAAGCTGTCAAAAGGCCTGTACATGAAGAACATGGCTAACGTTACCACAAAACTGAGTAGCCTTATAACATTTTACCAATCGAACAGACGCGGCTACAACACTATATGCCACGCAATTTCGTCTAGCCTACATCTGACAATTTTGGGTTCAAACACGCCCTGCACACCACACATACTTAACAGTATTAAATTTGAAAAATACCGTTCGATAGAACTGCTTTGTTACCACAGTTATCTGCGTGCTTCCTCAGGGATGAAGTTCCACATTTGCGGCTATCCAACACGAAAATGTTTGCAGCAAAGCCTTTCACAATATTTTCTTCAGATAACTCCAAATTTCTCCCACACACTGGACTTGATTTTTGATGACGTATTGTCTACAACTTTACAATCTCCACTAGCTATTCTTTTCTTCAACTCCTCAGCATCTATCTCGACAACTGCAAGCAGATCGCGCGCGCGGTTATGATGAATTTTTAAAAGTGAAAGTAGCCTAGGTAACGTTATAGATCCTGGGAGGGCGTGGCGCGTCGGCACAAATAAACTGATGTGGATTTAAAATTATTTTATCAACTTGAAATACAGGCATATTTTTGTAGATGTGTTCCTAAAAATATGCATATATTTTTACGTTTGCATGTGATTGTTTTAAACCCGTGTTTAGACCCGTGTTTCCCCCGTGTCCGACCCGACCCGCAGACGTATCTGACACAGTTGGATATTTTTCACCCGTTTGAGCAAAATTTGCGGGTCACCCGTCGGGTACCCGAACCCGTGCAGGACTCTAGTGTACACGACGGCGTTCAGTGACTATTGCGGTTTGTGCTGCATCGAACTTCACGTCTGCTGTCATGTTGGATCCATAGATATAAACAAACTGCTTCGGTGTGTCGCATAGACGTCGTCATCATCTTGCTGCTCCCTCCCCGTTCTGTGATTGGTTCCCTTTTTGAGGGGAAAATCTGGTCCATGGTATCCAGGCTGCCTAGCAGCGTGAATAAAATCGTGCTGCGCTCAAGGCAGCATGGGGAAACCCAGGCTAGTATTTGATACTATCAACCACAACATTCTTTTGAATTGACTCGAAAATTACGTTGGCATTAGTGGAATCGCATTGGCATGGTTTAAATCATACTTATCTGATCACTATCATTTTGTAGCAGTAAATGAAGAGGTGTCACATCAATCACAAGTTCAGAATGGAGTGCCACAAGGCTCAGCACTAGAACCATTGCTTTTTACCCTGTACAAGCTCCCACTGAGAGACACAACTGGCAGCATGGTGTTAAGTTTCAATGTTACGCTGATGATACTCAGCTCTATATTTCATTGCAACCTGAAGAAAAAAAAGTGGATGAATAGTCATTTCCTACCACTTAATTCAGAAAAAACAGAGGTTTTAATTATTGTACCAAAACCACCACACATAATAACCTTTTTTTTTTATTTTTTTTTTTATAATATACTATTTTTGGCTCCTTAGGAAAAATGCATTAACCAAAATGATTTTTATTTTTTTTATTTTTTTATATATATAAAAAAAAAGCAAGTTGTTTTTTCATGTAACGCATTAAGCCTGGTTTATACTCGCTTAAGCGAT
Organism: Rutilus rutilus; assembly: GCF_951802725.1. NCBI lineage: Eukaryota > Metazoa > Chordata > Actinopteri > Cypriniformes > Leuciscidae > Rutilus > Rutilus rutilus. The sequence goes on from NC_140221.1 coordinate 5,715,307, forward strand.
GTCCACGCATATCCGCACAAGCGTGAAGTTTTGCGCGGCAAAAATGATAGCATCGCAGAGTGGCAGTCGTGCGCGAGAACCCATTTTACATAGCGTTGTGCATGGCATTTTCTTTTCTTTTTTTTTACTTTGTGCTTTAACTTGAGGCGACTCTGGCCCAACAGGTATGTCTGTACCGGCACACAGTTTACGTTTGTCCAAATTAATTGCTTACATTTACAAAATGAGCCTACAAAATAAGAAATAATAAGTGAAATTATAAAACACTTAAAGGTGCAGAAAGCAATTTCAGAGAAACACTGTTGAAAGTGGATCGGACCGAGCGCCAAAACACACTTCTAACCAATCAGCAGTAAGAGGGGTATATACACTCATTAGGGGGGAGGTGCCTGTGTTGTCCCCTGTTGTTTCAAAGAATAGTACAACGGCGAGTACGTTAAGTATTTGCCTCGTTCATTTGGGGAGGTGAGCGCACAGTAAGTGGAGGTATAGTGGCAGTGGCAGTCAAAAGTATAAACTGGGCTTCAGCTGTGGTCCCACACAGGCAAAATACTTTCTGGCTCTGCCTGCTACAGTAACCACGCCCCAAACTCTCGCTATAGGTTTATCTGGAAAGAGATTGGTGGATCTGAGTGGACCTCTCTCAATGTTTTGATGGTGCGTGGGGGACTCAGTGTTTACACTTTTGGGGAGATAAGCCCATGAATGGCATACTAATAGTGGTCAATGAACAATAAACTGGGTTAAGAGAATGTATTTTAAAAAAAAAATCTATATACTTCAGTTAACAAAATAACAGATTTTTACAGTTGCAATTTTACTGTTGCAGTTCTTAAATTACACTCTGCTTATAACCTTCTAAAATTAAGTTTCTCTTTAAAATATCTCGCTTCAAAACTACATACGACTTACATAACTCTCCTACTTTAAACTAATTTTCAAAGTGTTTTTTTCTTTCGTCCAAGACCTTGTCGAGCCAACTTTAAACATTTTCTTAATTGTTTTATTTTATTTAGTGCTAGTAATGGCACAGAAATGACATACTTAATCTTTGATTATTATGTCAATAGAACCTTGTAATTGTCACACATGACCTGTTTATTCTACATACCTATAATAAAGCTTTTTCGCAGCTAGGTTCATCCTCAACCAGTTCATCGGGTCAGTTTCTTGACCTGATAGTAATCAATTAATGAAACACTTAAACCATTATATAGCCACACTTGCAGTGAATTGATGAGTCAAGTCAGATTTCAGATTCTTGTATAATATCTGAATGTGATCTTATGGATATTTTTTTATGGAATATGGTTATACATGATTCTTAATGTGATTTAAATGTATATATTCACATTTCCATTTTGCAGGTAGTAGGTTGTGGTCTTGTGTACTCTCCTCTGCTCTGCCAAAATACTTTAGGCCCCTTTCTCACTGTCTTCAGCTACATGAAAACTTACTCACCCCTTCCCCCAGCACAGACTCCTGTGTTGTGGACTCTCAGACTCTTAGTCTCTCAGTTATGGAAGCAGGAGTCCAAATAGACAAAAATGCAAGGGTGCATGTGTTTTTGAAGCAGTCTGTTTTGTTTTGGCCTTAAAACAGTAGGTAGGGGAGAAAAAGCAAGAATGATGGTGGCCTGTCCTGACAACAAGAGTAGGGGAGAAGGAGAGAAGGAGAGAAGGATGGATGGAGAAAGTGAATTTTGGGAGGAGGGCAGGAATCTGGGGATCTAAGGTTCTGTGGGTCTTGATGATTCCCAGATGTTGAAGTAGACCCTCCCCCTCTAATGACTTGTCTGCTTGGGTTAGAGCCACTGAGTCTAGTCAAGATGAGGCCCATCTCTGTATCAATTCTTTCTTTTTCCCCTTTCCTTTCTAAAACTCTAATTTTGTAAATTTATGACACCAAAAGGTCCAAGCCCTCTGTTTTGACAAAAGCTTTACACATGTGTGTGAAGTTATGTGAGTGTACATATGCAGAATATGCTGAATGCCGTATATCTGGAATCAACATCTAAATCCATTCAGATCTGCAACATCAACTAAATCTATTCGATTTTGCCAGAAAAAAAGAAAAAAAGAAAAAAAAGAACAAGTCATAGAATCTGGTCCATATTGCCAGACTGCTGCATCCCCACTGTTAGAAATTGCTTAGAAGTCAGCCAATCAGAGTGGAATGGCCCATTCTGCAACAATAATTGCCAGTTTTCTGTGCAACATACATCAGACTGTCAGTGAATCAACTGTGGGCAGTCCATAGGTTTTGCTGTCTTAGGTTGAGACTTCCACTTACTAATTCCAGTAGCCAATGTTCCAGGAAAGAGCTTGTGTCTTTGTAGATATTTTGTAAGTGATCAAAATGGGTGTTACACAAATCTGGAGCTTCTTTGTTTGTTGTAGGATTCTGAAGAATGTCTTCATCAGTAGTATCAGCAATACACCAATAAAAATACTAAAAATCTCCAAGGATATGCAACAACCTTCAACTGAATGAACATGAATACATGAACTAGCTTTTCTGCATCAGAAATGGGTAACAAGTTCTGTAACTTGGCAGTGTTTCTAAAGTAGAAGACGGTTGTTTTGGTAACATGCAAAATATGGTTTTGAAATTGCTAATGCCACAGCCAGGTCTGTGGAGGCTAGAGTATATCCGTCTAGACACAAAATGTATTCTAAATTGTAGGAGCATCAAAGAGCAATCAAGTCAGTTGTTTCCTGCCAGTTTGCTTCCGGTCGCAGAAGTGGCTGCTTTAAGTACAACAGAGACCAGCCTCGAGATACCGTTCCCTTATTATATTATCTGGCAGAGTGTAGGCTTCTGGCAAACATATCTCGATGGGTCCTGCAGATTGTAGACAAAGGTTACAGAATCTAGTATGGTTCTCGTCCACCATGATTTAACAGGGTTCTACTCATGTTAGTACACCCCGAGCAGGCTCTGGTGATGGAACAAGAAGTAAAATCTCTATTAGCAAAGGATGCTATAGAACGGGTTCCTCCACCCGACAGACAGTCCGGGTTCTACAGCTAGCACTTTATTGTTCCTGTAGTGGATTTTTCCCTAAACCTAACTATCTGGGGTGTCTCAAAATGGACACCCAACTCTGTTCCTGGGTCTCGTCTCCTGGCGACGTCCCCACTTGGGTACCTCGGTCTCGTCTCCTGGCGACGTCCCCACCTGATATCTGAGTCTCGTCTTCAAATTGACGTCCCCACTTGGATATCTCACCTAGTCTAACTTGTTTTCCCTTACTAATTAGTTTTCTTGCTGCGCAGCAGAAATTAACAGACAGACTTTCAGCAAATGTCCTTTAAATGCTTTAATAACGGCCGGGAGAGTCTTCGAGCAGTTCTCAGAGAAACTCTCCCAAGAAGAATCAAGGCTGGAGGATCTCAAACAAATTCCATTGAGAAATCCCACCGTAAAACACAGATACAACAGTTTTTATAGAATCGAGGTATGGCATAAATGTCAGGCTGCATTACATAATTTCCCCATTATTTGATTGGTTCTTCATATGCAAACCCCTTTGTTACTAGGTAAAGCAAACTTTGTTTTAATGATGACTTCATTCGTTAATCACAAGATTCTAACAGACTGTCTAGTTTCATTTCCCAAACTATGTTATTAATACATACATACGCACACAGTCAATGTCACAAGTTTTCCATTGATTTCGTACAATACATCCTGTTCAAATAAGGTTAGATGTTAGGAACATGGTTAGTTTAATATACAGTTTAAAATTTCCACGACATTCCCAAGAAGGATGGAGGGTTGTGTCCTAGATTAGATCTTTGTCATCTGAATTGTTCAGTCAAGAAGCTCAAGTTCAAGATGTTGACTTTGAAGCAGATTGTGACTCAAATCATATCCGAGGACTGGTTTGTCATGATAGATCTGAGGGACGCAGTCTTCCATGTCTCCATCTTTCCACAACACAGGAAGTTCCTGAGGTTTACTTTCGAGGGCGAAGCATACCAGTATCGGGTTCTTCTATCGGGTTCAAGAAGAGTGTGCTTTCTCCAGTACAGATGACCACTTTTCTTGGTGTGATGTGGGATTCAGTGACAATGCAGGCCATTTTATCGCCTGCTCGTGTTGCTGCTATCCTCACAGTCATAAAAGAGATAAAGCTAGGCCAGTCAATCACTGTGAAACAGTTGCAGAAACTATTGGGTCTGATGGCAGCTGCGTCCAACATGACTCCTTTTGGCCTGCTGTACATGAGGCCCTTGCCGTGGTAGCTTAAGACCAAGGAGTTTTCCCTGAGTGGGAACCCATTTCGTATGAACAAGTTCATGCGCAGGTGGATCCGCGCCTTGGTTATGGAGGAAGCCTTGGTTCTTGTTCCAGGGTCCTTTGTTAGGAGCTCATTGTCATCGAGTCATGCTCACGACAGATGCTTTTCTCACAAGCTGGGGAGCGATAATGGAAGGCCACTCAGCTCAGGGTCTATGGAGGAGTCATCATCTTTCGTGGCACATAAATTGCCTGGAGGTTATGGCTGTCTTCAGGCCATTGTAACACTTCCTCCCAGACCTAAGAGGCCATTATTTGCTTGTCCGCACAGAGAACTCGGTGGTCTCTTACATAAATCAGCAGGGGGGTCTGAGTTCGCATCCACTATACAAACTGGCACACCAGATCCTCCTGTGGTCCCTAGGGAAGATGCTCTCCCTGAGAGCAGTGTACATCCCGGGGTACCAAAATGTAGGAGCAGACATCCTGTCGAGACAGGGGCTGAGACCCAGGGAATGGATCTGTTTTCGTCTCAGGATACGACGCACTGTCCACTTTTGGTTCTCCCTCACACACCTAGCCCCCCTGGGGCTGGACGCTATGGTGCAGACATGGCCGAGACTACGGCTGGACGCTTTTCCCCAGTCAGTCAGCAAGTGGATAATTGAGGCTATTTCTCTTGCTTATGAGGTTTCTAGCCAGATGTCACCTTTTGCTGTCAGATCTCATTCTACTATGAGTATGGCGGCCTCTGAGGCCTTCATTTCGGGTGTCTCCCTTCAAGATGTTTGTGATGCGGCAGTATGGTCCTCTCTGCTCACATTCGTAAGGTTCTACAACCTGGACCTGGGCGCTACCCCAGGTTCACAGGTGCTCATGTCTTAGTTGTGCTCACAGTATTCACATGGACAGGCACTTGTAAGCATGGCGTTTGGGCACTGTCAATCATTAAAGCGTCCTTGACCCCTCGCAAGTTTCCTTGAAAGAGAACGTCTTAGGTTACGACTGTGTTCGACTTGCTTCGGCTAATTGAAGCTAATGCCGGTCATCCCTGGATGTGCTTTTTTGCTTTCCTGATTGTGATGTCACCCACCCGTGATGTTCCGTCTCTAGTTGACACATGCTTCAGACGCAATCACACAGAGGAGTTCCCAAAACGTCCTTGATTCAGCTTCTTATTCCCTTCTCAGGGAACAAGGGTTACAGTTGTAACCTGAGACGTTTACCAGTTACCAATATGTCTGCAATCTCTTTTCTAAAACCCGTGTAGGGCCACATTTTTCTTAAGTGGTCCACATCCTATGCCTTGTCTCTGATTCTACATGGTTGCATCTTAAGAACGAGGGCAGCTCATTGGAAAACATCTTAGTTACTGTTGTAACCTGCATTCCCTGATGGAGGGAACAAGATGTTGTGCGATGTAGTGACACTAGAGGTCGCACTTGGGAGCTCCAAACACCTCTAATTAAAATTGGTGAGTGGAATATGCATGCCACTCCCCCAGACATAAGATTATAAAAGGAGATGGCTTGTATCCACTCATTCAGGTTTGACACTAGGGCCCCTATGGAAGACACCACAACCAGCTGAACCTTGTTACGAGTCTTGGCAGTGCAGATATATCGCCAGGCTGCTGCGTGCCTGGTAACAAATGCACTTGGCTACGTCGTAACCTTCCCAACACCCCACGTGAACCACATAGTGTTTCATACCACATGGGGACAGAGAGGACTGTGCTGGAAATACTGTACTGGGAGAGGACTGTACTGTAATGGGAATAGGTTGCTTAAGGTCATACAATAAAAAAAATAAATAAAAATGTACAGCTGTGCAGACCAGGAGCTTGCACTGTGGAAAGTGTTATTTTTCCTATGCAGAAAAAAGGACACTACAGAGACCACATCTTGGAGTTTACCATGTGGAGAATACATCACATGGACTTGCCTAACAAGAAGTACCACACATGGAAAAAAAGTCCCTGTGGTAGGTCCTTCCTGAAGATGGAGGAGCACTGCACAGGGTTTGCCAACAGCTAAAATGAACAGTGTACAATACATCATACATCAAAAAGTGCACATTATCACCTCAAGGAGGGGAAAGGTGCTGTGTGCAAGCGAAACACCTAGGCCAGTTGCCCACAGTTTACCTGTTTGTGCCCCAACCCGCTTGATGGAAGTGAGCACAGTAAGGAAGGCCGTCTTTAAAGAGAGGGTAATTAAGTAACTGACTTAATGGGCTCAAAAGTGGCTCTCTGTAGGCCCAGCAAGACTACAGAGATATCCCAAGAGGCTTGGACACAGCCTTGGAGGATTTATTGAAAGATAATAGAGAATGCAAATGCCCACTTCCCTTAGCGGGTAAAGATGCGAGGTGACAGGGACAGCCCGCACAGGAGGACCATGTACTGATATGCCTGACCCTCAAAAGCAAACCGAAGAAACGGCTTGTGCAAGGGTACAATCGAGACATGAAAGTATGTGTCAATGCAGGTGACAATATGATATAGAGACTGTCATATTCCGTATTGTTGGCTAGATAGTTCATGTTGGTTAATTGGATTCCCGGTGGCGTTCTTTTAGCCGCTGGAGGTGGTTGGCATGGCCTTGAGCCTTTCCTCTGTATAGATCAGCCCTCCATTTAGCTTGGTTTTGCGCTGCCTATGACCAAGAGTTAGTTGGTTTACTGAAATCTATCATTTATCTCTATTCAGGACATCGTTATACCTCAGTTTGGGTCTACCAGCAGTGTGGGCACCCTCCTTGAGCACACTGTGAGAATTTCATGGGGTATGTGGGAGGGGGGCATTCTGGTGACATGTCCAGCCCATCTGAGGCAAATTAATTTTAGGTGGGAGGAAATTGGTTCACTTTTGGTCACTTTGAACAGATCTTCATTCGACATTTTATCCCTCCAGGTCTTACCAATTATAAACCTGAGGCATCTAGTATGGAAGCACTTAGCCGACTCTCTTGATGCCTGTAGGTGTAGACAGATAGATCTTCATCTCGGCTGGAGGGACAGGCTCTATTGCGTCCTTTGACAGGAGGACTGTGATTTATGCACGCATGACAGGGGTGTCCTTGCTTGCCACTAAGGTAAAAAGGATGTCACTGAACCTGGGTGGGCACTTGGCAAACTTAATCACCTAGCCGAATCGGATTGTTCTGTTGAGCCAGCGTGATGGCTTGGAAAGTGCTAGCCATGCTTCCAAGGTCCACACGAGGGGTACCTTTATTGAAGCAACTCTTGACTTATATGTCACACACCATTGAGGTATGTGATAAGGTTAGTCTAATCAGATGTTTGACTAGCAGATTAAAGACAAGTAACCTTTTCATCTTACTCTAGCCAAGAATTCTAGCCCTTTTTTGGACATGTATCGATGTGAGTACTCACAGATATCATTTAAATGCAAAAACAGTTCCGGCAACACAGTCAATTCATGTGACAATTCAGAAATATATGTTTTTGGCAAATTATTGGTGAATTCATACATTTTAATATGATCTGTTCATGCCCACTAAGGGTTAGGTTTAGGGGTGGGCTTAGGACTGCAGGATCATGCTTTTATTATTAAAAAAATTACGTTTCCTACGAATCACATCTTTGTTCATAAAAAACTGCAAGTTTGTAAAATAATTATGTGTTCAGGTGAGATCGGGTTGGTTAAGATCTAGTTTACTTGCTACTAAGTGCCTGAAACATTTTTTTATAAATTTTTTTATAAGATTTTATACCACACAATGTCACAAACTTAATTTGCAAATTCAAAATCTCATCCTCAAAAGCACTTGTATCAATCACCCGTGTACCTTGTAAAAACAACTTTGATATCAGGTGAACTGGAAAGCTTTGCACCTTTATTCCCAGGCAACTCAAGCTATTTGATTGGAACTTGGAATTTTGCCAAGTATGTGCCATTTTTGTGTGCAATCAGCAAACAAATTGATTCTCTCTGACATTTTTCGGATGAATAAAATCCTTAACAGACCTTTTTCTCAGGGTGTATCAGAGAAAATCAGTGACTTGTCAAAAATATATTTTTAGAAATGTATTTATGATGTATCCGTGGTCTGCTGTGTGCTCAACTTAAACTTTTTTTTTTCTTTCTAATAAGGTGTGCCTGCTGAAAATAATACAGTTTAGATCAGCATGCATATTTTCTTTGGTTGCTCAGGCTGGTTTATGTTGATTAATGCTGGCTACATTATCTGCTGGTGTATCTAGTGGACTAGTATACCCATGCTGTTCACCAACAAAAAGAAGCCTGCTGGGCACACTCTCATACTATCATGCTGTGCAAGGCATCAGCATGCAAAACAACATATGCTGGTGAACAGCTATGCTTGTCTTTTCTGCAGGGGTGTTCATTTGTCCTTTATTTCTGTTTTCTGTTCTCTTCTTGTCTTTGCAATTACACAGTAAAAAATAAAGCTTTATAGCTGTATGCATGTTAGAGCACACACGTAAACATACTCAACCACCCCAAGCTCCTTCTTGTGCCCTGGACACAGGATGCTGTCATATTTTAAGGAGTTGCTTACTGCCTCTGCAACATATCAAGCACATCAACACTCAACACATGCTTCACATGCTAACGGGTGCACTGTGCAGTGGAAAGCGGGCTGGCATTTAAGAATTTTTAAATCAGTTGTAATTTCAGTAACTGTATTATTGGCAGCATTTGTTGATTGCAAAAACATCCAGTAAATTATGTTGCATTATGAGCACCTGTTTCTGTTTGGAGTGACAGTGGTTTAGTCTGCCTCTTTTCTTTAAATGTTGTAAGATAGCAAACTTTTTAGTCTGTTTTTCAGATATTTCTCCTGTGAAAAAGACATCTTAACAAAATCTGATATCATGCTTAGATTTGAGATATAATTATTCAGAGATATATATATTCATTTTAATGTTCAAATTCAAATTCAAATTCAAATTTATTTGTATAGCGCTTTTCACAATACATATTGTTTCAAAGCAGCTTTACAGAAAGTGCATTTCAGAAATGTACATAGAGAAATACAGTTAGTTAATCATGTATTGATTTAGGGCATAAACATCGCCCGCGTCGAGTCGTCTCAACTGTAGTATAAAATGTAAGTATTATGTGAATGCCTGGCTGAAGAGATGCGTCTTTAATCTAGTTTTAAACTGGGACAGCGAGTCTGAGCCTCGAACAATATCAGGAAGGCCATTCCAGAGTTTAGGAGCTAAATGTGAAAAAGCTCTCCCTCCTGTAGTGGACTTAGATATCCTAGGAATGACCAGAAGCCTCGAATTTAGTGATCTTAAAGAGCGCGATGGATTGTAGGGCGATAGAAGTTCCGTTAAATACACGGGAGCTAAACCATTTAGGGCTTTATAGGTCAGTAGCAATACTTTGTAATTGATACGGAACTTTATAGGTAACCAATGTAGAGACGACAGAATTGGTGTTATATGATCGTATTTTCTTGATCTAGTAAGAACTCTAGCGGCGGCATTTTGGACTAACTGTAGCTTGTTTATTGAGGATGCAGGACAACCAGCTAATAAAGCATTACAGTAATCTAGTCTCGAGGTCATGAATGCATGAACTAACTTTTCTGCATCAGAAACAGATAGCATGTTACGTAGCTTAGCAATGTTTCTAAGGTGGAAAAAGGCTGTTCTTGTAACATATGAAATATGATTTTCAAAAGACAAGTTGCGGTCTAATATAACACCCAGGTCTTTTACTGTAGAGGATAAAGTAACAGGACATCCTACGATGTTAAAGTTGTATTGTAAGAGGTTTTGTGGGCAGTTTTTTGGACTAATAAGTAATACCTCCGTTTTATCTGAATTTACTAGCAGAAAATTACATGTCATCCAGTATTTTATATCTTTAACACACTCTGTTAATTTAGATAATTTAGCGTTTTCATCTGGTCGTGATGAAATATATAATTGAGTGTCATCAGCATAACAGTGGAAATTAATTCCATGTTTTCTTATAATATTACCAAGTGGCAGCATATATATTGAGAATAGCAGAGGGCCTAACACAGATCCTTGCGGTACACCGTAGTTTACTGACGTTATCTTCGATTTTTCCCCATTTACGCAGACAAAATGGTAACGGTCTGATAAGTACGATCTAAACCAGTTTAATGCCTGTCCCTGAACACCAGTGTAGTTTAGATGCAATGATAAGTTTATTTAACTCTTCCTGTCCTATAGTTGCAAAGCGCTGTAATTGTTCTTGCGGGGTGATAATTGAGGCTGAATCATAAGACACCATTAAAGATTGTACATTTACAATTGTGTTTCTGATGCTTTCTATTTTCTCAGTGAAGAAATTCATAAAATCATTACTACTACACTGTGACAGAATATTTTGCTCCGGTAACGTCTGTTTATTTGTTAGTCTAGCGACGGTGTTAAATAAAAACCTTGGATTGTTTTGGTTGTTTTCTATTAGTTTGCGGAGATGCTCAGCCCTGGCTGCTTTTAGGGCCTTTTTATAACGTGACATACTGTCTTTCCACGCGATTCTAAAGACCTCTAGATTAGTTTGTTTCCATTTACGCTCTAAATTACGAGTTTCTCTCTTTAGAACATGCGTAACACTGTTGTACCATGGTGCTTTAGTTTTCTCTCTAACCTTTTTTAATCTAATTGGTGCAACGATGTCTAATGTACTAGAGAAAATGGTGCTCATAGTGCTAGTCATTTCCTCTAGTTCATCTGTTTGTTTGGGTTCACTGAGCAGCTGAGACAGATCAGGTAAGCTATTTGAGAAATGATCTGTAGTTGTTGGAAGGATTGTTCTGCCTGGTCGATAACGCGGCGCAACATGACAAATTTCAGCGGTACGTAGTATGCAAGTGACCATGTAATGGTCAGTGACTTCATCACTTTGCGGTATAATATCTATATCGGTTGGATCGGCTCCATGTGATATAATTAAATCTAGCGTATGATTAAGACGATGAGTGGGACCAGTTACGTTTTGCTTGACCCCAAAGGAGTTTAATAAATCTGTAAACGCAGCCCCTAAAGCATCATTTGAATTATCTACGTGTATGTTAAAATCTCCAACAATTAATGCTTTATCGACATTGACCAAAAGATCTGAGAGAAAGTCTGCAAACTCTTTTAGGAAATCAGCGTAAGGCCCAGGCGGTCTATATACGGTAGCCAAGGCTAGAGATAATATGGATTTCTTTCTTACATCTAAGAGAGTAACATTTAGCACAAGTACTTCAAACGAATTAAACCTGTGACCTGTTTTCTGAGTAACAGTAAGAATATCTTTATAGATTATAGCAACACCACCGCCACGACCAATCAGACGGGGCTCATGCTTGTAACAGTATCCAGGTGGAGTAGACTCATTAAGACCGAAATAATCATTTGGTTTAAGCCAGGTTTCAGTAAGGCAAAGTACATCGAAACTATTATCTGTGACCATTTCATTTACAATAACCGCCTTAGGTGTAAGCGATCTGATGTTTAAAAGACCTAGCTTTATAAATTGTTTTTGTTCACTAATATTGAGATTTTCTGGTTTAATCACAATTAGATTTTTCTTAGATCCTGCAGTAGATTTATTATTTGATCTCACTAAACGAGGAATAGACACAGTTTCAATATAATGTTCTACATTGGTACTTATATCAATTAAGTTTGGACAGCAAAGAGTGTGATTTGGACTTTGACTTACTAGTCATATGGTGTGTAGCGTCTTGGAGATGTTGTCCGACAGAATAGCCGCTCCGATTCTGCTGGGGTGAAGGCCATCAGCACGGAAGAGCCTAGGTCGCTCCCAGAAAAGATTCCAATTATTTACAAAGAGCAGTCTCTGTTCATTACACCATGACATTAACCATTCATTTAGAGCAAATAATCTACTGAACCTTTCGTGTCCTAGTCGGTAGGTGGGAAGCGGTCCAGACACGATGATCGTTGTTTCAGGCGATGTGCTGCGTACCGTCTCGATCAGGCTCCTGTAGTCCTTCTTCAGAACCTCCGACTGCCGTAGCCTGATGTCGTTCGTTCCCGCGTGCAGCACGACAGCTCCGACGGGCTCGTCACCGTTCAGAATCCCGGGAACCTGTGCAGCGACATCGAGAACACGAGCACCAGGAAAGCAGTGAGTGCGAACCTTACCTTTACCTATGGTAGCACGGACATGCCGGACGATGGAACTGCCGATGATCACAGCGTCGCATTCCGTCTCGCGTAGAGGGGAGAAGCGGTTCTGGGTGGAGATCTCGAAGGCCGGGAGGGGCGGAGAGGTCCTAGCTCTGGTCCTGGCCCGCGTCTTCCGCTGTGGAATCATCCAGGGTCCATGTTGTTGTGTCGGTGCCGGAGTGAATGAAACCAGGGATGATCGCATCCTGGGCAGAGAAACACATGGAGTAGACGAGGTCGGAGTCAAAAGGTTACTAACCACTGACTTTTGAGCATCGGCGCGTGATGTTTCAAGCGCGAAACGTCGATCTCGTAGCTCGGCCTTTCTCACTAGTAGGTCGCGGATCTGCTTCTCCACGGATTCCAGCTCTAACTGCACAGAATGCAGCTCGAAGGTGTCCTCACCTGCACTCAAAGGTAACGTTAGACACACATCCGTTATATTCGCCATTATAGCAGATGTGCTATAATGGCGAATTATAGCTTTCAGTGATACGGGTGTAAATAAGTCGATCGATAGGCGCGACCACGCGTGTAATGCTAGCGGGCTAAGGCTAGTAGCGGAAGTTCGAAAGGTTGGATATATGTAGCGATATCAGAGCAATCCGATTGTTTTTTAAGGAGAATAGTATTCCAGATATGTTCACACGCTATAAAAATGAAAAAGTTCGTTTGTAAAAGAGTGTAAAGAAGAAAAACAAGGTTTCTGAATTAATTCGACGGAGCTCCAAACACAACAACGCACTCAGTCGCGACGCATGCGCAGTTAAGCCTATTGCGTTTGTTTAATGTTGCATTTTAATTTTATATTAGAAACACAAATTAAAATATTTTTAATGAAACCTGAGACATTTATGTCCCTTTTGAGAGACTGAAAGTCCAAGCAAATGTTGATGCTTATAAAAGATCATAAAGAGGTTGCAAAAGAAATCCATAAGAATTAAACGGTTTAATCAAAGTCTTCTGAAGAGACACAATAACTTTACATGAAGAAAATATTTGATGTAGGCTTTTTTTTTCATATTCAGTGACAGGATGATTAAGAGGCCGGTTTATGATGACAAGATGCATATAGCAACAAAGTTTCAAAACAATATGATAGTATTCCTCAAGACTTGCATACAGCTACACACTCAAAAGTAATACACAAAGAGTATACTTTTAGGGCATGCATTACAAGTAGGTGAATTTCAGGCATAGAATAGATCTAACCCAATAACTTAAATGCTAAGCATTAAACATGCCAGATACACTCACAATGCCACACACAATCACACACGTGCTGTCCAGAGTGAGAGAGATTTATTATGAGGCAATTATAAGGCCCGTTCACTTTCTGACTTATCCCATGCACTTGAGTCTGTTGAAAACAGGACAAATAGAAGAGTAAATGGAAGTGTAAAAGAAAATTCATTTTGATGCCCCCTGAACAACTCATTTGCTAATTTCTGAAGAGACTTCAGAAGGACTCCAGCATCAGGAACAAGTGGATGGGTTATTTTTAATGGTGTCATGGATCGTGTCTGAGGATTATATTTTTGTTCGGAGCATTTGACTGCGGATCGTTTTGTAAACGAGGCACAGTTTAATGGAGAGTTCGCAAATAAACTTATGTTGAAAGATGAAGCTGTCAGCTGAATTGGGTCTGACAGCAGCAACAACCGTAAGTAAACTATTTCATAATGCTCTGTAAATGATTTTCCACATATATATTTGTTTTATGTGCAAATTTGTTTTAGTAACATTATAAGTGACCTTCAAGGAACATATTAAAATAATACAAAACCCCATGTCATGACCCAATTAAACATGTTACATTAACAGTTTTTCCACACATTTCGTTCACTGCATCTGAAATACACAATAATTTCATGGACAGTCTCCCCTGGAGCAAACTGTATTATACGCCTTTAAATCAAAATTGCATAAAGGTGAGTGGGTAGTGATGTCACTATATGGGTAAGATTGCAATCATGAATATTAATTAAACTTGTGCTGACATTGCTAGGCAATCTCCCTAGACAGTTCAGTCATGTAACCTTTTTAATATTCATGAGACATAGAAGTTCCTTGCCGCCTTGGCACTGATACAATATCAAGACAATTTATCTTTTTTTTTATGAATTAGCCTTGAAATTAATTCGAGTAGTAGAGGTCATGTTCATGAGGTCAAAACTTAAATGGCTACCATCATTTATGTATAAATTGGATGGATGGATGAATATTGACTTTGATATTATAAACTTGAAAATGTGTAATTCTGTCTTATTTTGTTTGCAGATCATATATATATATATATATATATATACACACATACATATATTTTTTTATGTAGTACTGCCCTTCAGAAGCTAGCCTAAATAAGTGAAAAGATCTATACCAAAATGTATTCAAAATACATTTATTTCATACTAAGTATACTAAAAAGTTACTGATATAAATATTATAATACATTTTTTGAGAAAAAAAGTCAGAATTGTGAGTTTATGTGATGTAATTCTGACTTTATAACTCGAAATAACGAGTGTACATCTCGCAATTCTGACTTTATAACTCGTAATTGCGAGTTTATATCATGAAATTGCAAGAAAAAAGTCAGAATTGTGAGATAAAGTCGCAATTACCTTTTTTATTCAGTGGAAACAAGTTTCCATACTAAAAGTGACCAAAAAGCATTTATTGTAAAAAAAAAAAAAAAAAAAAAAAAAAAAAAAATTCCTCAGGAGATATTTAGGAGATACCAGACCCCTAAAATGAATGTGCCTCCTCTATTTTAAAATCCACAAGCCACCACTGCTGCTCGGCTTATATATATATATTATATATATATATATATATATATATATATATATATATATATATATATATATATATATATATATATATAACACTTAATGTATTATACAATACTAATAAATTAGCTGTCTGACTCATCTCCATCTCCAAACATGCTGAAAAATCTAAAAGACAAGTGTCTCCAAAGAAGAAAGTGTCAGCACCCATGCATCGTGAACCTGCACACACACACACACACACACAAAACTGCTTACCCTTTAAATGTGCACACACAGCAAAGTCTGTCTACTGATAAATCTCAGAGCTTGTTTGATAATCACAAATGTGCTTTCAGAAACTATTTTTGTCCTACCCTCTCCATCACATACATAAACTAGCACACACACATTCATACTCTTGCAAACAATAAATTGGTGAGAACATCTAACAAGTTGATTTCCAGATGGTGGCAGAAGATGAGTCCTCTAACTTCAGAGTCAGCAGACTGGTGAGAGATCAATGAACAGAGACTGTGAGCCAGGGGCAGGAAATCGAGCCTAGATCTCCCAAAAATCAATCAGCAATTTAAACTCTGTGGGAAGGGGGTGGAAAATGTGTGAAAAGTTGATAGCAGAAAATACAGAAGCGAGCGCCTTCCTTCTTTCAATAAAAAGAACATCCTTAGTAAGTAAAAGCTGATTGAATCAATCATAGTTCAATCTAAAGTTGGATGCCTACTTGTAGCTGTAAAGCTCAAAACAGTATTGTGTAAAAGTGTAGTCATATGGAATGCTTTTAAAGTACTTTTCGGTCCTTTTTGGAGCTTGACAGCCAGTGGTCACCATCCACTTTCATATGGAATTGTTTTTCTGTTGAATGCAGAATATACACAACCTTATTAGCATTCATAGTTCTAGCACATTAATATTTTATAGGCTTAATCAGTTGAAAGACACTGATATTAATATGCAGTAAAAGGTTTGGTTACAGTATTTATTTTACAGTGTCCTTGTATGATACATGCAACTAACCCCCAACCAAACCCTAATCCCACCCTAACCCTTTAGTAAGTACATGTAGTTAATTAATATTACTCAGTACTTAAATGTATAATTACACTGTAACAATGACACCTTAAAAGCGTAACCCACTATTTTAAGATGTGTCTGTTACAGAGTAATTATACATTTAAGTATTATAATTGTAATATTAAGTAACTACATGTACTTACTATAGGGTTTGGTGTGGTTTAGGTTTAGTTGCATGTAATTATGCATAAGTTATACAGTAGTTATTACTTTAGTACTATAGTATTACTATGTTACTACATGTACTAAATGTAACAATGACACTGTAAAATAAAGTGTTTTCCAAAGGTTTATTATATTCATAAAATATATGTAAAAATTTTATGCAAAAATTGATAAAAAAAAAAAAAAATCCCCCCCTGTAGACTCCCACAATGGGATTGTATTTGTGTATTGAACTTGGCTGGAGTTAATTTATTGAATGATGTTAATAAATTCCTCCTAAGGTGAAAAAGCTCAGCAGTGAAGTAATGATGGCAGAGGAAGTTGTTGATGTGGTGTTTAGGTCAATGTCTGAGATGCCACATTGACATTATTGAACTGGCGAGTCATCCACTAACAAAATGATTGACAGACACCAGACTTGCAATCAAAGTTATGGATTCATCACTGGAAAAATAAATAAATAATAGAGTCTGCAAGCAAAAGGAAGACGTAAAAATAGTCTTCAAATTACCTGTAGATATTTATGAGTAGGCTATTGATGGTTTCTAGGTTTTTCAGTGTGGTTATGACTGTGTCATTTATTTAAAGGTAATTTTTATATTGGTCTAATCAAAAATCATGGTTTCATTCAGTTTGTCTAAAACCAAATATCACTCTCCAAAAAAAAAAAAAAAAAAAATCAAAAGAAAGAATTTTGTTTAAAGAGTAAATTAAATAAAAAACTAGTAAACATTGATTAACATTTTACTTTTTTCATATTATAGCTAATTTAGCATTTGTTTATGGTTAAATTAAGAATAAAAAAAAAATATATATATTATACTGACATACAACAAGTAACATTGTGACTTATGTAAAGAAAATATATCAAGTATGGTACACAGAAAAAAAAAATGGACAAACACAGACTGTCTGGTTTACTCATTTGTATTATTTGTTATATTGTGTTTCTCTTCTATACTTGATTTCTTTGCTTTCAATTAATATAATTATCTACATTGTGCAATCTACCACGTTAAATTATGTAGGGAGAATGTAAAGCAAATATCTACTGAAAATATTTTTTTATGTTGACAACTGGAAGTGTAGAGTAGTGCTTTGCATGAGACCCTCGACTCTTTTTTTTCCATCACACTAAACTACATCACTTTCACTTTCGATGCATGAATACTATTAAATAAATGATCCTGTGTTGTGTTAGGTGGCTTATGCAAATGTATATAATAGTATAATATAATGTTTTTATATTATGGGGATGGGAGGTGGAGGGTTTCGGGAACCAGAGATAGGAAGATAGAAAATAGGCCAAATAAGACTTAACAGTAGTGTGTAAATTGTACAAAGTGCTCATTTATTCCACCACTAACTTAACTTGCAAATAGCTGTTGCTTTTGAGCCATATATAGAGACCAGAATATGACATTTCGGGGTGTACTCTTTTGAGCTTAGGCAAGTAAGAACCCACCTACACCCACATTCAAAAGTACTCTGACAAACACGATCATATTATCATTAAATTACACAGTTTTTGGAGCAAGAAACTTTTTTTGAAAATATTTTAAGGGAGAAAACAATCGAGTCCTCAGGTCCACCTCCCAGAATATTTTAGATTCTACACAGATTCCCTATTCAACACACGAAGAAATTGATGACTTGAATCAGGTGTTTTAATTAGTGAAACATCTAAAACATTCTGATAGGTGGGTCCCCATGACTGGAGTTGACAAACACTGTCTTAAACCACCCTGTCTTATAGCAGGGCCAAACTAGCTGAGAGACTCATCTGCACAAGCTGTGCTAGGCTAAGCGACAGACCTGGTAGCTGCTCATCCATCACAATATGTCACTGCGCAGAGTGGCTCTGTCATGCTGTCATTTACTCATGCAAGGCACTCAGTTGGATACCAGCTGAAACCAGGGGGCAACACCTTTATTACCCGTCACCAGAGTCCAACATTTTTGCCACAACATTCTATAGAAAGTCTATAAATTGGTCATTGCATTCACCATCATGACGATTTTATAGACTTTCTATAGATTTATAGACTTTCTTTCTGGCCATTGTCACACCTACACCAGTCTCCTCCTGGACTTTTAACCACCTAAACCCAGGGCTGGATTTATGCATAGGCATAGGCCTATGCTGTGTTCACGGCATGTCGTGCCATAACCATAGTCTCAAGATGACAACACGTGACATTCCATTAGGAGATGTTCACATCCTCGGACTGGGATTTATGCATTTCTATGGCACCACTATATATATATACTTATATACTATGGCTGGTGGCTAACGTCAGGCCGTCTGTGCACATCTGTCTGGCTAGTTTTTGCAGCCACACGTCAACTCCAGTCGGGCTCACGACGACAGGAGTTTGCCCGATTCAGCATGCTGAATCTGTGTTGGGCCATCGGTGAGAGAGAGAGTTCACTCTGATTGCTGTTCAGTTTAGTGAGCCAGTCAGTGCATGAGAATATAAGTGATGAAAGAGAGCAAAGAAGTCAAGACAGCACAGAAAGAAGGCTGTTCTAATTTTACGTCATCATACCGAAGCATTCTAATACGCAAATATTTTCATAACAATATGAGACACCTGGAAAGAAGAAACTGAACAGCATGATTGATATTCAAAATGGTAAGCAAGCGCTGCTTTGTTTACGGTTTGTATATCTGCATGCTGGTGCAGAACGCTCATGCCTAGACACAGCTGTCGAGAGATGACAACAAAGTCAACTTTTATCACCACTAGTTGGTGTGCTGTGACATTAAGAATGAGAAACTAAACACAAACTTTATTGATTGTGTCATGAACTTGGTTTAATACATGTGTGAATGGAATTAGAAAAAGAGATAGATATAAGCTTGTTCCAGTGACTATGGCTGCATTTACACTTGGCATTAACATGCGATCACCGTGATCCGATCAAGCAGACCGGATCATAAGCCAATCAGAACACGGTGCGTTTACACCTGTCCACATCAAGTGGCTTCTGTATCTGGATAACAGATCGGATCTCGCATTCCCGTGAAAAAAAAGAAAAAAGGATGGCTCCGGTGCAAAGTCGACCTGAAGTGGTGGGTTTTCTTTTAAAAACAGTTTTCAGTCGGGGCACATTTTACAAATCTCGCAAAATGAGGAGGATGAAGAGGCTGCAAGTGCTAATAATGTGGATAGATGCCATAATGGAAACGGTACAGAGAAACATATGGGTCCGAGAACGTTGCATGCTGTGGTGGGAAAAATGTTGCGTTCTTTACAGAAAATGAATGGTTCTGCATCTTTCGGCAGCAAAGTAAACATTCCAGTATATTAGCGATGTACTTAGCTCTCGACTGTATAGCAAAACCACACAGCTCTCAGTTCCGGAGAGAGGATGGGGAATAATGACAGTGGGCGGGGTTTTGTGTGACGTCCACCTGTGAATGCCAACATGATGGCTGGATTGCATTTACATTACACTGAGATCCGATCACAATGCATCCTTGACTACCTCTGAACCTGGACACGCTGATCGGATAATATTCCGATCAGAAGTACGTTTATACTTGTCTTTTCAATGTGTATGTGGACAACAACCGGATACAGTTCACATGTTAATGCCAAGTGTAAACGCAGCCAATGATTCTTCTGCGCCAGTGACATTTTGTTTGTTTCCCTTTTTTATTTTTTATGATGTCATTACTTTGCTGTCTTGCCGTCAGCCAGTCACTGCATTACTAATCACTGATCATGGTTTTCGGTATTGATATATCTGCCCTTTCCAATGAACACAAGAACACTCAGTAATCTCAGACAACTTAATCCGCAAATTCATTTAAAGAACCAAAATAGTCAGAGATCAATTATGAATAGAGGTTCTGGCATCTGTCAAATCATCTCAGATGCGAGTTATGGAGAACAGACTCGTAGACCACAGAAAACCACAGAAAACCACTGTTCTGTCCATATATCAGTCACAGTGTTGTCCCCCTCTCTCTCTCTCTCTCTCTCTCTCTCTCTCTTACTCAAACACCAGGACATAAGCTCTCTTGCCACAGCTTTGTTTTCTTGTTTTCTGTGTAGTAGTAGATACTAAACACGTTGTCCCAGTTCTTAGTGTTACTGTAAGTCTATTAAGTCTACACAAAAGGCCTATTTCTCTCAAATATTGTTCACAAATCTGTCTAAATCTGTGTTAGTGAGCACTTCTCCTTTGCCGAGATAATCCATCCACCTCACAGGTGTGGCATATCAAGATGCTGATTAGACAGCATGATTATTGCACAGGTTGATGATTAGGCATGATTACTGCCTAAGGCTGGCCACAATAAAAAGCCACTCTAAAATGTGAAGTTATCACACAGCACAATGCCACAGATGTTGCAAGTTTTGAGGGAGCGTGCAATTGGCATGCTGACTGCAGGAATGTCCACCAGAGCTGTTGCCTGTGAATTGAATGTTCATTTCTCTACCATAAGCTGTCTCCAAAGGCGTTTCAGAGAATCTGGCAGTACATCCAACCAGCCTCACAAACGCAGACCACGTGTAACCACACAAGCCCAGGACCTCCACATCCAGCATCTTCACCTCCAAGATCGTCTGAGACCAGCCACCCGGACAGCTGCTGCAACAATCGGTTTGCATAGCCAAATAATTTCTGCACAAACTGTCAGAAACAGTCTCAGGGAAGCTCATCTGCATGCTTGTCGACCTGACTGCAGTTTGTCGTCATTACCGACTTGAGTGGGCAAATGCTCACATTCTATGGCGTCTGGCACTTTGGAGAGGTGTTCTCTTCAGGGATGAATCCCGGTTTTCACTGTACAGGGCAGATGGCAGACAGCGTGTATGGCGTCATGTGGGTGAGCGGTTTGCTGATGTCAACGTTGTGGATCGAGTGGCCCATGGTGGCGGTGGGGTTATGGTATGGACAGGCGTATGTTATGGACAACGAACAAAGCTGCATTTTATTGATGGTATTTTGAATGCACAGAGATACCGTGACGAGATCCTGAGGCCCATTGTTGTGCCATTCATCCACGACCATCACCTCATGTTGCAGCATGATAATGCACGGCCCTATGTTGCAAGGATCTGTACACAATTCCTGGAATCTGAAAACATCTCAGTTCTTGCATGGCCAGCATACTCACCGGACATGTCACCCATTGAGCATGTTTGGGATGCTCTGGATCGGCGTATCCGACAGCGTGTTCCAGGTCCAGCCAATATCCAGCAACTTCGCACAGCCATTGAAGAGGAGTGGCCTAACCCTAACCCTAACCCAGACACTCGTAATAAATTTGTAATGTACTTGTAACACAAATAAAGTACACTTTAATATCACTAATCAAGCATGTAATTAGTCCCTACACAGGCATATACTTTAAGTATACTAAACAATATATAGCAAACTATACTTTAGTATACAAAAGTACACTGAATACACTTAAAGTTATGCTTTCCTACAATTTAATTACAACTAAAATATACTTAGTACAAAATTACTTGTTTTAAAATAGTACACTTTAAGTTAACTAATCATTTACACACTTGAAGTATACTGATAATTAGTCTGGCTGCAAGGATACTTAGCATACATTTTTTGTTGAAAAAAAATGTATCTGCCTCTGATGCCATCCGATCTCATGTTGTTCCATAGTGATTCCCAGTGAATGGAGTCAAAGGCTTTATGAAAAATCTATGATGTTTATCACCATCAGCTTCTAGAATTTGACACTCTGCTCAATGATGTTCCGTAACATGAAAATCTGCTCACTGCAAGAGTGTCCATATTGGAATCCTGCCTGCTCTTCAAGTAGCTGCCAGTCTATTTAATTCTGGAACCTCCAAAGAAGGATGATCCACAGGACCTTACCAGGAAATGAGAGGGGTGCTGCATCTCCAGTTGTTAGTAGCTAAGGTCTCCTTTCTTTGATAGCTTAACAATCACACCTATTTTCCATTCACCTTGCCAGTACTTGTTCAGCATGCCTGTCTGCCTGCGTCACTACAGCTCCTCCCTGTTTCAAGATTTCAGCTGGGATCTGATCCATTCCTGGTGCCTTGTTGTTCTTCAGTAAACTGATGGCCTTCTCCATTTCCGCAGTTGTAATGGGACCCAGATTCACAACCAGGTCCGCAGTTGGGGGGGGAGCTGAATTCATGGAGATGTTGAGGAGAGCAGAGTCAGTGCTCGACCCACCGGGGATCCTGTTCTTCCCTGCTTTGCAGTTTCCTGTCATCCTTTCCCGTGATTGGGACATTAAAGCTGCTCTTAACCTCCTTAAGATCTTTAACAATGTGGTATAGCATCCTGGGTTAGTCTCTGTCAGCCGCATCCCAGGCTTCAGCTCCCTTCTGCTCTAGCCAATCCTTCTCATCTTCTTTACATCCTTGCTTCACTTCACGATCAAGCCTTTGGTATTTTGCAGATGCCTCCTCCTCATCTGTTTTCGCCAGATCCCTCTGCTCCTTTGCCACCTTCTGATCATCGACTAAGTCCCAGGTCCTGTCCTGCAGCCACTGCTCATCTCATTGAGGGCGATGCCATCTGGTGATCTCCAGGTCTTCTTATTAATCATCTCGTGGGCAAAGTAAGCGTTACCAATGCAGAGACATTTTATGCATAAATCTAAATCATTGTGGTCTTGGTGTATCTGGATTGGAAACGGGCAGTGATGATGCGGTCGTTGACAGCCTTCCATCCTATGAATGCCTGAGTCACTTCTTTTCGCAGTACAAGGCCAACTCCACGGAAATGCTGGTTTTGGTGGCCGAATTAGAGAATGGCCATTCCATTATTGTTGATCTTATCGCTTCCTATCAACTGCATCTCACTGATTCCGAGGATGGCCAGTCTCTAGTTTTTAAATTTGCACAGCAATTGTCCCAGTTTGCCACACTGGTACACCGTCTTCACAATCCAGGTTCTGATTCCAGTGGTCTATAGGGCGCTCATAAATTATCGTTGCATTGGCCGTTGGGTCGCTGTTGATCTTTTCAATGATTTCTTCTTGCCATTTCTGTAGCAATAAAAGGTTTTACAGGATTGGGTTGCTAGCCCTATGCTCAACCCTCCTCTTTTATCCTGGCTTGGGAAATAAAAATATAAAAGAAATTTCAACATGAAATCCTGTACACATTCCTTGAAAATTGCAAGTGCATGGCAAAGACATTAGGCATTCATTCTCTCAAACAAATTTGCATTTCAGTGGCATACACAGATGTCATGCCATTGAGGAATTTAAACTTTCCAAATGTTTGACTCATAGCTGCTGGTTGAACTACTGCCTTAGCCTTGACTGTGGCTGTTGAATATGTTACAGTTGTATGCAGGTATGGCTCAGCTGCTAATTTTACCCACCTGAGGTAACCATGAATATAGAGTGGACACAATTAAGGATTAATGACATAAGACTGCCTGTTGTTACTATTGATTAGTCTAAATCCATTCATTCATCAATATGAACTATTGCAAGGTATTTAATCAAAAAGTTCTTGAATTAATTAATAAATAATGTATGTTAATAAAAAGCTGCATTAAACCACCTACAAAAGTGTCTCTCTGATTTCCATGTATTTAATATTGCGTTATGATTATTAATCTTTTATTTATTCATGTAAATTGTTTGATGTTTCATCCCCTCATTTCCATTAAAGGATAAAACCTAATTGGATAAAACGACTCCTGGATATAAGCCAAAGTGGAGCTTGCAAGTGTGCTTGTGTGCATGTTTCATTTAGGTATTTTGTTGCTGGCTCTTTTTAGCCATGGCTTGTTCACCTTTATCACCCTGTTAGCATGCTGTTAACAGATGATTTTTCTATGGTAAATCAAGCAACCGGCATTAAATCCAGTTGAGTGCCCCTAAGGTTTGCAAATTGCTTGCACCCAGTTCAACTCAGTTTACCCTACCTAATTAAAATCAATTTGAGGTAATGGTGTGATCAAGCACATGCAATTATCAACCATTCTTTCCCAACTTCACAGATTTCATGTTGGAAGCTGGCTCTAATGGTAATATAGAGATTTCATATATGAATGCCTTACAGGAAGCAAAAGCAATTCTACGGTTTATATTTTTCCATCTTTTACATTCCTTTACACATTAAGTGAATTGACTACACAGCAGCTCTTTTGCACATGAAATTCCATTGCACTTTACTAACCATCTGCAATCCAGTTTAACCAGACTCTAAATGCACTGAAAAGGCACTGTGCTATTACAATTCAAATTGTCCATTGTCTTTCTTTTCCATGAAACCATGCATCATTAAATCTTCTCAAAAACGATTAGTCTGTCGCTGTTAATGCTGCGCTATTACTGCCCGTGGAAAGCAGGCTTTCATTCAAAAGAGATGTGTGTGTACATTTTCTATTGATAATTGCAGCAGTAATTCACTAAATGGAGTTCAAATGATGGAGAAAAGTGTCAAAACCAAGCATACTTTCAAGGGCACAGTTTAGAAAACATCACTTACAACGTCCAATTCAAAAGTCAATTCAGGTACCTGAGTTACGGCACAATAAATAAATCACCATTAGCAAAGAAAGGCTCCATTGTCATTGAAATGAATATAAATATTAAATGTTTTTTTTTCCCCAGACAAAACTCTGTGTGATAGCTGGTAGAAAGTGAAGAGTGCAGCAGCTGTCTTATTTCTAACAGATATAGAGGATAATTATTTACTCTATATCTCAAGCTTATAATAGTGTGCACAAGGAATTTGTGAACTTCATCTGTCTGGGTAAAGTGTATTTAAGTGTGTATTATGTATGTATAAAACAATCAGCAGTATCAATTTCTGACATTTTATTTAAGTAATGTGGATCGGCAACAGCCACAATGAAGACATTAGCAACTAGCAGGATCCAAATAGTCATTGATAAGCTAGTCATCTACTGTTGCTTTCAACATGCCGAACATGTTCTACAACCGTACCAATGTTCTCACCTAATTCTGATTCAGAGAAATCTGAATTTAGGTGGATAATGACACTATTGTCTTTGAAGACGTGTCAAAATTGATGACACTGTTAGTGAACTGAAATGAATTAAGATTGAACTGAATGACACTGACACTATGACACTATTGTCTTCCTTAGAGCTGCTTTATAGCTGAACTGAAGTTTCACAATTGATGAACTTTCCAACACTGTAAAACTAAATCAACATCAAACTAAATTGAGTGACTTGATTTATACACTTTTGTACATACACTTGTGATTTATTCACTTGTGATTTATACACTTTTATGATTCGTAGTTACACATGGCATGTGAAATACATTTGTTGTACATGATAATATTGTTAAAGAAAGAGACAAAAATATGTAAATGTAAGAGTAAATCTCTGAAATTATGGTTCCATTTGTGTATGGCATACACAAGTTATTCTGTTGAATTACTGTAATTATGAGTAATTCATGTCTTTGTCATGTCACTCTAAAAAGTGTGATTAGCATAGCAACATTTTCCAATTTTGATTGTGTCTGTGATAACACTGTGCATGTATCTGTTCTGGAATCGAAATCTGATGACCAGGTCGTGCTTTCCCAGTGACCTGCCATCAACAGCATTGTGATGTGCTGCGATGGCGGCGACATTTACCTTCAAGGTGGAGGGGGACAGCCTGTGCACCAAACCCTCTTGAAGGAAGGAAAGTACAGAGCCGATCAGGCATTTCGGGGGGTCTTCCCATTGGGAAGAACACCACTCAGCAAACAGACACTTCAAAGCATGTCAGCATTAGGCACAAAGCGAGCCTCGTAGAGTGATAGTGTCAACTACCGCTGGAGGTAGGTCACTTAAGTCCTTCGCGTCCTGTCCAGAGACCACACATGGGGGTTACAGAGGTCTGGACGTGGGTACCATATGGCGCCCCGTCCCTGAGAAAGCAGGTCCTTCCTCAGGGGAATCCGCCAGGGAGGGGCTGTCACGAGGAGCATCAGCTCTGGGAACCAGGTTCGGTTGGGCCAGTTAGGCGAAACTAACAAGACCTGCTCCTCATTCTCCCTGACCTTGCACTGTGCTTGTCTGTGCGAGAAGGCTCACTGGGGGAAACACATACTTGCGTAGACCCCGGGGCCAACTGTATGCTAGCGCATCCGTGCTGAGGGTCCCCTCGGTCAGGGAATAGAACAACTGGCAGTGGGAGGACTCGTGGGAGAAAACAGGTCTACTTGTGCATCCCCGAATCAACTCCAGATCAGATGGACCACCTGGGGGTGGAGACTCCCAGGAATGTGAGCTGTCATGAGAGCGCGTCGGCCACACGATTGAGCTCGCCGGGAATATAAATGGCGCGCAGAGACCTGAACCGCTGCTGACTCCAGAGGAGGAGATGGCGGGCGAGTTGTGACATGCGACTCTTTATAAAAAAAATTAAAAAAAAATAATAATAATAATAATAAAATTCAATAAATAAATCGCTGTGCAACCGCTCTGTTCCAAAGCAAAATATGAATGGAGTAAGGCCTGTCCTATTTATACCCGTATGTCCGGGTAAGTTTGACTCTGTATGCAAATCTCACTGGCCAATGTTCATTAGCTCGTTTTGTTACCGCCCCGAGGAGATTGGGCTCCCAGGCAAGACCCCATGGCATCAGTCCGAAGTAACGTCAAACGTGACTGACTGAATGGGAACAGAAATGATTATTTCACCTTTTGAATCTTCAGCACATACCAGAGAATATTTTTGATCTTTCTAATTCTAATGGATTAATTAATTTCTGTCATGACAACTCTCAGGAGATTGGTATGTTAATAGAGATTGGCAAACAAGTTTATCTTTGTCTCATCAGGCCACAAGACATGGTTCCAGTAATTCATGCTCTTGGACAAGCTGCTTTCAGCAAACTGTTTGCGGGCTTTCTTGTGAGCCAGCTTCAAAAGAGGCTTCCTTCTGGGACGACAGCCATGCAAACCGACTAGTTGCAGTGTATGGCGTATGGTTTGAGCACTGACAAGCCGACCTTCCGCTTCTGCAACCTCTAAAGCAATGCTGGCAGCACTCATGCGTATGTTTTTTTAAGCCAGCCTCTGCACCTGACGCACAGTACGAGGACTCGACTTCTTTGATTGACCCTTGTGAGGCCTGTTCCAAGTGGAACCTGTCTTGGAAAACCTCTGTATAACCTTGGCCTGTACTGTAACTCAGTTTCAGGGTGTTACCAATCTTCTTATAGCCTAAGGCAGGGGTCAGCAACAGGCAGCCCACGGGCCAAAACTGGCCCGACAGCAATATTTCCTGGCCCGTGCCCGTGCCCGTGCCCTGAAAAGTTCTGAAAGACATTCAAAAGAGTCTGTGGATCGCTAGTCACACCTCTAAAAGAATCTAAAATTCTTTGCTAACTCTTTGACAGTGCCATTTTCTCTCACTAGCTAGCTTAAATGTTAACATCACTCTGCACACGAAGTAATAGCGTACCTCCAGCACGCAAACAATAAAAAAAATGCAGTTTAGTACTTGAGGATGCCAAGGAATAATTCTAAGTGTAAAAGTAGGCTACGTCAAATAATTATTATATTAAGTTAGGCTCCATTGTGTAACAAGCAAATTAAAATGATACACATTTATTCTTCACAATATTAGAGGTCCCATGACATGGATTATTTTATTATTTTATAATGTTGCCTGGGGTGGCCTTATAATGTTAGTATGGTTTTAAGATAATTTTTTTCAAATAATTTAGAAATAAAAGGCATTTTTCCTAGCCTGATTTTAGCCTCTGATTTGAACACTGTTTGAAGGGGCGTGTCTACTGTGAGACTTCAGTGTAAACGCCCACTGATGTGATTGGCTGACATGCTTGCATATGAAATAGCTAGCATTACATGTGGAACTCTCTCGAATATTTTTACTATTACAGCTATTATACGTTTTTACTATTACAGCTATCGAGATTAAAGAATCGTGAGAAGTTTAAGTATTTAGATCTATTCCCATCACATAAAAGGTTGCAGTGATGAGCATTGAGCAGATGACAGCCTGTTGATCGCATGAACGAAGATCTTATCATTGCAACGCAGTTTCTGCACTCTCACTAATGATTTCACCAATGCAAACATGAGTTAAGTACAATAAGAGCTTTGTTGTGCAGCGTAACAGCATCATTGATTTCATAACGAGTTTTGGCAAGTGTCCAGATAAACTCGCGCTGTGTGATTGACAGCTTGGGCGATTGGAAAGGGATTGTTCTTGGATCGCTTTCTGTATATATTTTAATCACAGTTTAAATAAGATTGTTTTCATCCTACCAAGAGAAACGATGTGAAGTTGATATTTTAGTCACTGGCTTGATTTACTGATGCATAAACAGTATTGAATGATTTTGAGAGAAAGATTATCTGTCTGAACTTGAACAATTACACATCAGAAATTCACATAACCCACTGGTTCTTCAGAGGCTCGCATGAAGGAACTAAAAAAATACTTTTGTGTTCATTTGTACATCCAAACACTGAACAACTGCCATGCTTTGCTCGTTTGCAAGCCATGATGTATCTCGAGGAAAAAAAAATATCACGCTCGCGCAGCTCATTTTCTCATGGGCGGGCCAAATTCTCTTTGCGGGCAAAGAAGAGAAAGGGGAGGTGACCTTTGCCCTTATGACGACATAAAGGGAAGATTCGCCCGTCTGAGCTTTCATTTTCTCAAAAATACCCAGCGCTTGGTCTACACCTATCAAAATGTCTAGCCACTGGAGGAACATAGGCAGGCTAGGGGAACTCATATTAATGTTAAAAAACCTCATAAAGTGAAATTTTGGGACCTTTAAACCTTTAAATAAAACATAGTTTGTTAAGAGCATTACTCAAACATGCCATTTAGGGGCTTATTCAAGTCCTTTTTTATTTATTTTTGTTATTTTTATCCCGCATCTCCCACATGTGTGTGTTTTAGCAAGGCAGGATGTGTTGCAGCAATATATCGGGAGACATGTGGGTCAGACATGATTTTGACCACTTCATTAAGTTTTGTTTTGTAGAAAACCTTTCTTTAAAGTGAATTTCGTTTATTATAAATTGTAGCCCATCTTAATTTTAATCAATGTTTCACCAACCAATTGCCTGGATTTAATAAATAAGAAGCAGATATAACAGACAATCAGGACATGGAGGCGCCGGCGCGGTTCCATTGCACGTGAACTGGAGCTTGTCTCAGCATATAAGCTACCTCACAGACATGAGAAATATATATATATAAAGCTTGAAATGTCAACTTTTAAACAAAACAATTCAAAACGAAAAGAAACAGACTACTCTCTGTTTATGTAATCCGTATTAAATGTGCATTTTTCTCTATAGGCGCGTTCACTATTGCAGCCGACACTGGCCCAGAAAACACTAGTTTATTAATAAACAATTAAAATGTCTCCTTGCTATATTTGAAACATTCATAATCATTACTTTTGCCGGTTCTTTGTGACAGCTTTTAGGTACGTTATTGACACGTCACCCTCTGGTTTAAGGCTCGAAAATTGCGACCATTTTGGTCACATATGCTCCTGAAATTTAATCTGTGCGACATAAACATTTATTTGGGAGCATTTCTATGAGTGCAAATAATGGTTGTGGTGTGACCTGTTTTCATCTGTTTTCATTTCTCTACAAAACATTTGCAAATTACTGCACAGTGTGTACCTTATGTGCGCTGATATACGGTAGCCGGACCATCATTCTATCCAATGTTAAATAACCAATCAAACTTCATCCTTACGTTCTTAACTTTAAAGCAGATTTTAGATTGGTTAATATTAGCTGTCAATCACTCCCACTCCCTTTCATTACGTTCCGTTGTCACGTGACAGGGAGCTGACTACCGCGCGAAATTTGAAAGGCTGAATAAGAGAGAAGATGAAACGAACGCTGACAGACTTCTTTTGTAAGACGTCACCTAAAGTCACAAATAATACTGGAGTTGATGATGTGTTTAATGGAGATCCACCAGCTGAAAAGAAATCGTACAGCTTTTGGAGAGAGTGGCTAAAGAGAGTGGCTCCGTTATGCAGATGGTTCAATGCATTGCATTCACTGTAAAGCCTGTGGGACAGAGTTTGCAGGTAACACAACGTTCGCATAGGAAAAAAACACCCCCCAAACATCTATCGCCAAGACATACATATGTACTGTTTATTTTTTTTTATTTTTTTTTTTTATGGGACCACGTTTTACAATCTATATCTGCCTTGGCTACCTTGCCGACCGGTTTAACTCTAGTGATCTAAGGCTATGTGTGCCTTCGCTACCTTGCCGACCATCTGAGCCCGAAGAACGCGCCGGCGCATTCTGCTGGATTTTTTCCTCATGACAGATTAAACAACTTAAAATACTCTGTCAATTTTGGCCATACATATAAGTATTTATACATCTTTATAAACTATAAAGGGTCTTCTTTTATTTGTGTGCACTCACAATAACAACAAATCCTTGTGTTTCTGTAAAATAAAGAATATAAACAGGGTGCGCTTTCAGCTGTCGCTGTCTCCGCAAGAAACTTTCTGAAAGACGTCTGAATAATGAACTGAAACTCAGCAAATACTTATCACACAAACATGAAACGTACGTCTAAAGAAAGCTTGAAATGTCTACTTTTAAATAAAACAAATAAAAAATTATTTATAAATAAATACAATTCCTGCAATGTAATCTGTATGAAACTAAAGAGATGTACAGTTTCTCCTGGCTCAGCTAATTATCGTAAATTATTATCGTAAACCCACGCACGGAGCGTGCTATTCATAAGAAAATGTGTTGACGCGATCTGCGAAATGGTAAACGCCCCCAACAATGCCTTAAAAATCATTACGTTTCATCATAAGTTTCATTCACTTTCCTGCGCGTTTGGAAGATCGCACGCTACACAGATGAGGAAGCTCTTCAGCTCGTCCTGGATAGTGACGAAGAGATCGCATTTTCCTCAGAAGAAGAGAGGGACTGAAAGTTTGCATTTTGAATAGCGACTTGATCCAGCCGTGGATACAATTTCGGATGAGTACGTTTTTATTTATATCCATTGGACTATTTCCAGACTTCTATTTGGATATATGATGTTTGATATATTGGATATATAATAAATGCAATTTATTCTTGTGATGTAAATTATTACTCCAGTCTTCAGTTTCACATGATCCTTCAGAAATCATTTTAATATGCTCATTTGATGCTCAAGAAACATTTCTTATTACTATGAATGTTGAAAACAGTTGTGTACAATTTTCAGGATTCTTTGATGAATAGAAAGTTCAAAAGATATAGAAAAGAAATAGAAATCTATTGTAACATTATTTCAGTTCATCAAAGAATCCTGAATTTTAACTGTTTTCAACATTGATAATAATAAATAAAGCAGCAAATCATATTAGAACGATTTCTGAAGGATCATGTGACACTGTAGAGTGGAGTAATTATGCAGAAAATTTTGATCACAGGAATAAATAGCATTTTAAAGTATATTTATTTATATGTATAAAACATTTATTTTAAATTATAAAAATAAACATTTTATACAAATATTAACATTATAAATATTTTGGATCAAATAAATGCAGCCTTGGTGAGCAGAAGCAGACAAAAAAAAAAAAAAAAAAAAAAAAAAAAAAAGTACAGATCTATTCTTTTGACCGGTAGAGTAGGTCTAAAGTTTTTAAGTAAAGTCTTTGTGTAAAGAAAATGTATAGTCAGATTACTTCTTTTAACTTAAACTTGATTTTGTGAATAAGCCAAAACAATACATTCAATCATTAAGTCTCCTCACATTCATTCTTTATAGTTCCCTCTGTCACATTCCTCATTGATATTCCCAGGGGAGGGTCTTTGTCTCTTCAGGTGTGAATCACAGCATTATTCATGATGTTTCACGCCCTCCCTGCATATCAGCCATTCTGACAATTAGTGTCTTACAAAAGTTAAATAT
This sequence comes from Rutilus rutilus, assembly GCF_951802725.1. Taxonomy (NCBI): domain Eukaryota; kingdom Metazoa; phylum Chordata; class Actinopteri; order Cypriniformes; family Leuciscidae; genus Rutilus; species Rutilus rutilus. The sequence continues at coordinate 5,747,637 of NC_140221.1, forward strand.
GGCCTTATTTCAGTGACTTACAATTTAAAAAAAAAAAAAAAAACAAACAAGCATAAACGTTATTTTCTCAAAACTACAAACTTTTATGTACATGTTGCTTACATATTACTGTAGCCATGTTTGTGATGAATACAGAGTAATCAGACTTTAGCCATTAATATGTTTTTAAGCAACTGAAAAAAGCACAAATGTCAGAGCATGTCAAAACTTCTTCATGGCCGCAAAATTACCCTTAGGGCCAGAGGGTTAACTCTAGAGTTAAATCCTACATCCTGCTCAATGTGCGTTGTATGAGTGTAATGTAATGTAATGCATTGATGTACCAAAAATTTCTTCAGTTAAACAAAGACAAAACTGAAGTCATTGCGTTTGGAAACAAAGACGAAGTTCTCAAGGTGAATGCATACTTTCACTCTAGGGGTTAGTTTCAGTAGTCATGTCAAAGCTATGGCGTTATTTTTTAGTCAAATGTCATGAGCGTGTAAGACAAGCTCACGAGCACATTATGTTATTTCACACGCGCAAAAATGAACCTTCAGCTGGCATGATAAAAGTACTCGCGCACAAATTCAACAACCGAGAGGTGTACAAGTAGCTGCGAGCGAGCGCCTGGCATACTCTCATAGGTTAACTCTGCTTGTACAGTGGAATCCTGCTCGCGCGCAGCGGGCTTCTGCTCGCGGAGTGCTGTTTTGCTCGCGCAGTGGATTTCTGCTCGCTCAGCTGATTTCTGCTCGCTCGAGTCTACATGACTTTTGACAATTTGGGGGCGGAAACCAAGGAGGGCACTGACCCTCTTATGATTGGTCACTTTCATCATGGAAAATCTTGGGAAATCCTAACCCCGCCCACCTTCTGACGCGTCACTAAGCTCGCTCTGTTACTCCGGCTATCTATTTTAGACAACGAAATATGTGATAAAACACCATACTAACTCTTTTCGTTTTCATTTAAAGAAATCTTAAACATGATAGCCACACAAATGTGGTTCAGGCAACGCGTATTGATTATATTCACTGCACATTGCCTATTTATAAAAAAACAAACAAAATATAAAACACAAACCTGCCTCTTTTCGTTTTAAATATAATATAAAAACATTAAACATTTTAATATGGTCCAGGCAATATGTGCATTTGTACTAAACAACAGATTTTGCAGTAAACAACATTACAGTTTTTAGAATTTTTACATACAATTATTACAATTTAAAATGACAAAACTCAACCCAGTCTCTTTTTGTTAAATTTCAGTTTTTATCAATATTAGCCATTATAAAAGTATCCGCCTTTTTCTGCTCAGTCTAAACAATGCGCGCTGCCATGACGACGACTCCGGTTGCCTACTTCCGGTTCGTAGCTTGACCTGTACTAGCAGCGAGAGAATGAGTTCAAGCTGAAGCTCCTCATGTGCAGTTGTTGGTTGTTTTAACAATTCAAAGAAGATTTCAAACTTTTTAGAAACTGAGTGTTTCGAGCATAAGAAGGAGATAACAATTTATTTTCTAAAGAGCCGTGAGTCAAAAGAACCGGCTCTTTTCAGTGAGCTGAGTCAAACGAGCCAAAATGTTTTTCACATCTGTCATGTTAACATGGACAAAAGACAATCTCACAACAACATCACATCCTTTTAAAAATAAAAACAGTAGCCTACAGTATACAGTAGTCATAACTGTATACTGTTAAAAGTCAAAACTGTATAATAGTCAAAAAAGAATTTTATTATAATTGTATTTCATATAATATACAATAATGTAATTTTTACTTGTCCATAACAACCCGAAAACTTGCCTGCTTGCCTTGCACATCTAATTAATGGGCAAAGTTTTCCGACTTTTTTTCTTATGCTTCAGTTTTAACGCTAACACGTTTACTTTATTGAATGTATAGATACGGAACCGGACATGGGCATTATCTCCTTCTTATCTTATGCTCGAAACACTCAGCCTGCGTCCCAATGTGCATACTATCCATCCTAAATAGTATGTGACATTAGTAATTGTCAATACTATTTAGGGCAGATAGGGTGGATATATGCAGATTGGGACGCAGGGTCAGTTTCTAAAAAGTTTGAAATCTTCTTTGAATTGTTAAAACAACCAACAACTGCACATGAGGAGCTTGAACTCATTCTCTCGCTGCTAGTACAGGTCAAGCGCTACGAACCGGAAGTAGGCAACCGGAGTCGTCGTCATGGCAGCGCGCATTGTTTAGAGCAGAATAAGGTGGATAAGTAAAAGGTATAAGAAGCTATACAAATAAAGCAAACAATTCAGTCAAACATACAAAGTCAGCGCTCTAGTCTTACAACGGTAAAGTTAAATAGCTTATATGTATAGCTTTATTTATATAGCTTCTTATACCTTTTACATTATATATTATATTATATTTAAAACGAAAAGAGGCAGGTTTGTGTTTTATATTTTGTTTGTTTTTTTATAAATAGGCAATGTGCAGTGAATATAATCAATACGCGTTGCCTGAACCACATTTGTGTGGCTATCATGTTTAAGATTTCTTTAAATGAAAACGAAAAGAGTATGGTGTTTTATCACATATTTCGTTGTCTAAAATAGATAGCCGGAGTAACAGAGCGAGCTTAGTGACGCGCGCTGCGTCAGAAGGTGGGCGGGGTTAGGATTTCCCAAGATTTTCCATGATGAAAGTGACCAATCATAAGAGGGTCAGTGCCCTCCTTGGTTTCCGCCCCCAAATTGTCAAAAGTCATGTAGACTCGAGCGAGCAGAAATCAGCTGAGCGAGCAGAAATCCACTGCGCGAGCAAAACAGCACTCCGCGAGCAGAAGCCCGCTGCGCGCGAGCAGGATTCCACTGTACAAGCAGAGTTAACCTATGAGAGTATGCCAGGCGCTCGCTCGCAGCTACTTGTACACCTCTCGGTTGTTGAATTTGTGCGCGAGTACTTTTATCATGCCAGCTGAAGGTTCATTTTTGCGCGTGTGAAATAACATAATGTGCTCGTGAGCATGTCTTACACGCTCATGACATTTGACTAAAAAATAACGCCATACAAAGCAATAACTGAATCAGCATACTATCATCTGAAAAATATTGCAAGAATTAGATGCTTTGTTTCCAGTCAAGACTTGAGAAACTTGTTCATGCTTTCATCACCAGCAGGGTGGATTATTGTAATGGACTCCTCACTGGCCTTCCCAAAAAGACCATAAGACAGTTGCAGCTCAGACAGAACGCCGCTGCCAGGATTCTGAGCAGAACCAGAAAATATGAACATATCACACCAGTCCTCAGGTTTTTACATTGGCTCCCATTTACATTTAGGATTGATTTTAAAGTATTATTATTACTGGTATATAAGTCATTCAATAGCCTAGGACCTCAATACATTGCAGATATGGTCACTGAATATAAACCCAACAGATCACTCAGATCATTAGGATCAGATCAGCTAGAAATACCAAGGGTTCACTCTAAGCATGGCGAGTCCGCTTTTAGCTATTATGCCAGCCGCAGCTGGAACCAGCTTCCAGAAGAGATCAGATGTTCTCCTACAGTAGTCACATTCAAATCCAGACTCAAAACACATCTGTTTAGCTATGCATTTACTGAATGAGCACTGTGCCACTGTTCGTCTGACTATTTGTACTCAAAGTTTCATTGATCCACTAGTGCGCTGTTTACATTAGGCTTTTTAAAACATTTCTAACATAAAGATAGTTTAAAAATAGTAAAGATTGCTCCATTTAGGAATTGATAACTGGACCACTCAATATGTGCAGGGAGGTGCATAAAACTTCAATCACTTATCTTTGATGTTGAATCCAGATGCGTTCTGAAAGCGTGCTGCATACTACTAACAGCAACACACCAGTATTTGTTTGAATGTTAACCCGCAGCTCATTGGCCACTGATGCAACAGCAACCAATTAGGTGCTGTATGTAGATAATGATGAGATTGCTACCAAATAAGTTAAAGACATATCAGCCTGCACCATCTAGAGTTTCATGCCAGAACTAGGTATTTGTGTTTTAGCTACAGAAGTGTATAGTTATTTAATATTAAGACAATCCCTGACAATTTTTAAGTCTCTTTTAAAAACGTTTGTCTTCTCTGGCATATGGATTTTTTTTTTTTTTTTTTTACACATTTTTCTTAAATGTGTATATTATATTATATTTGTGTATATTAAAGTGTGTATATTTAGGATCTGTATTTAGTTGTGTACAGCAGGGGCGTAGCCAGAATTTTATTTTTGAGGGGGCCCATCTTAAAATGAGGGGGCAACTAATATATAGGCTATATATATATAGCCTAGGCTATAGCAGCCTACGACATAGCTCGGCGATTATTGTCTTTTACATGAAGTACGAGGGCGATTATAAAAAGTGCCAATGATGTCATCTTACTCAGCAAATAAGAGTTTGGTTCCAAAACGCGATAAACGTTAAATATATATATATATATATATTTTTTTTTACGTAAAATGCGATATCCGCGCAGTCAGCGCACCATTCCACGCTTTGTAAACCGTAACGGCGGCGCTTTGAATAAACCCGGCATCCTAGTTTTCCTTCTACTTTGTGATCCACAAAAAAATAAAATAATAATAATAATAATAATTTTGACAGCATTGATGACCCTGTGGTGGTTTCTGCGGAGGGGAAGAAATGCAAGCCATCGAAATCTAATCATTTAGGCTACTTGAGGAGATTAAGAAGATGAGGCACGCGGGGAGGAGGAAAAATCTCGACTGTTGCTTGTTCTCACACGACAGTATCAAACTTCTGTCATGCTGACACTTTGACCCCAGGGGATCTTTTGAAAAACTTTCAATTGTTTTACTCAAAGTCAACGAAAACCGAGCAGGACCAAGCCATTTTACAGCTGATCGCCGTAAAAAAAAAAAAAAGTTCAGGAGGTATTTCTTAGCGATGGTGATTTAATGTCGGTTATTTTTAGTCCAGTGCCTGTAAGTTATATAAGATTAGTATTGACCAAGTTCAGAGGCTGTCATATGTGGATCAACTAACTTTGTTGTGTATTTCAACAGTTAAAATATGAAAAATAACTTTTATATTGATTCAATGGATTAATTGCATTTTGGAAAAAAAGGTGTCAATAATTTATTGCATTTTGGGGGGAAACTAATCCTTTTTTATAATAAATATTTGAAAATCAAAATATGGATTTGAAATCGTTTTGTTATTATAACCTAAATATGCTATGTGAAAGTGTGAAACAAAAAAATAGTGGTTTTCATCTTTCCACTCTCTTGGTAAAGAAAACGTACTCGGTTACTAACGTAACCTCGGTTCTCTCTAGAGAGAGGAACGAGTACTGCGTAGAATACGCTAGGGGAAAATCCTTTTCCACGAGAATACTGAAGCCAAAAAAATTTACCTTTAATTTTGTATCAATGTAAAACGCGTTGCGGCAGCATACAGACATAGGCGAGGCAGCTCGCGCGCCTATTGGCTGGTCTGCTGGCAACTGCTTAAGCCTATCGAGCGAGACCTAGAGTGACGTCAGACCCAATGAGGGCGCTACCGCTCGCAGGCATTATTTCTCTGGTTTTTCATAGTCGAAGCAACCAGAGCGCGTGCAGGCACGGCAGGATACGCAGTACTCGTTCCTCTCTCTAGAGAGAACCGAGGTTACGTTAGTAACCGAGTACGTTCTCTTACGAGAGATGCTCTCGTACTGCGTAGAATACGCTAGGGGAACCTACTGTAAAACGCCGTGCGTGCTGGGATCTGATACCATAGACTCAAGGGCGACAGCCCGGAGTTCATACAGTACATAATCACCCAGGGGACTCACAGGGAATCCTGGAAGAGAGGGAGGTTAGCCACTATCTTCCTTATAGCAGCATAGAGCAAGGATTGCAATACTCAATAGCTGCATAACTGACAGTGCCAGTTATGAGATTTTGGCCATACTAGACCGACAGTAGTCTGGCCTGTAGTGCGGGAACCTCTAGGTTGTAAAACCTTATAAATGTAGACGGAGAGGCCCAGCCTGCCGCCATACAAATATCTTGCAAGGCAATCCCACTTGACCATGCCCACGATGAAGCCATGCTTCTCGTGGAGTGCGCTTTGACACCCAGCGGGCACTGCATGCCCTTGGTTGTGTAAACTAGCGCTATTGCGTCCACTACCCATCTGGATAGGGTCTGTTTCGAAGCGGCTAGTCCCTTAGAACGCCCGCTGAACGAAACAAAGAGCTGCTCCGTCTGTCTGAAAACAGACGAGCGAGACACATAAGCTCTTAACGCCCTGACTGGGCAAAGGGAGCTTTCGTCCATATTTCCTTCAGTGACCGGCAGGGCAGACAGGGAAATGACCTGTGCTCTGAACGGTGTATTGAGGGATTTAGGAACATAACCGTGCTTAGGTTTGAGTATAACTCTAGAGTCATTCGGCCCAAATTCCATGCACGTCGCGCTTACTGAGAGCGCGTGTAAGTCCCCTATGCGCTTCACTGAAGCGAGAGCCAGAAGAAACGCCGTCTTGAAAGACAGGTGTTTAAGATCAATCTCCTGCAAGGGCTCAAATGGATGACCTTTCATGGCTTCCAGTACCGTAGAAAGGTCCCATATAGGGACTGTGGGAGGTCTGGGAGGATTCAGTCTCTTAGCTCCTCGAAGGAAGCGAATGACTAAATCGTTCCTTCCAATAGACTGGCCGAGCGTGGTCGAAGAGAACACTGCTATGGCCGCTACATAGACTTTGAGCGTGGAAGGGGACCTGCCCTTATCCAACAGCTCCTGTAGGAAGGAGAGAACCTCCGTCACACCGCAATGCAGGGGTGACACACCACGAGCTGTGCACCAGCTAGAGAACACTGACCATTTTGAGGCATAGAGACGTCGCGTAGACGGAGCTCTGGCCTGTGTGATAGTGTTTAACACTCCCTGTGGGAGGTCAGCGGGTACCCGTTGATGGCCCACACATGGAGGGACCACAGCTCTGGGTGAGGATGCCAAATCGAGCCGTTGGCTTGAGAGAGGAGATCCCTCCTCAGAGGCACTGGCCACGGGGCGGTGCTCGCTAACTGCATCACAATTGGGAACCAAGGTTGGCTCATCCAAAGTGGGGCTACAAGCAGCACTGAGCATCCTTCTTCCCTGACCCGTTCTACCACCTGAGTCAGGAGGGAGACGGGGGGAAAAGCGTAGAGAGGACGGCGAGGCCACTCGTGGGTCAGCGCGTCCTTGCTCTTCGAGAAAAATTCTGGACAGTGAGCGTTTTCTTGAGACGCGAACAGGTCTACTTCCGCTCTGCCGAATTTCTTCCACAGCAGCTGGACTGTCTGTGGGTGCAAAGACCATTCTCCTGTCGGAACCTGGTTCCTGGACAGTCTGTCTGGTCCTATATTTAGGAGCCCTGGCACGTGCGCTGCTCTCAGCGAGAGCAGGTTGCTGCGGGCCCATATCAGGAGGCGCCTGGTTAGCCTGTACAGAGTCAGGGACCTGAGGCCGCCCTGGCGATTTATGTAGGACACCACTGAGACGTTGTCTGAACGTATTAGCACGTGGTGTCCCTTTATGAGGGGACAAAAGCGCGTGAGCGCTTTGCTCACTGCCAACATTTCGAGGCAGTTGATATGTAAGAGCTTCTCCTGCCAAAAAGCGGTCTGCCCTCGAGCAGCGCCCCCCATCCCGAGGTGGATGCGTCCGTGGACACCACCATCACTCTCGAGGAAGTCCCCAGGCTTACACCTGATTGGTACCAGTCTTTTGCCTCCCAAGGTTTCAAAGCTGCAATGCATGCTTGATTGACCTTGACGCGAAGCCGACCGGAGGCCCACGCTGTGCGTGGTACTCTCTTTCTGAGCCAGAACTGCAGTGGGCGCATGCGCAGAAGGCCCAACTGGAGAACTGAAGATGCTGAGGCCATCAGACCGAGCATCCTTTGAAAGGCTTTGAGAGGGACTATCGCGCCGCAGCGGAACGAGCCGGCTGCGCGCCGAATGTCCAGTGTGCGCTGAGATGACAGGCGTGCTGTCATTAGCAGCGAGTTCAGCTCTATTCCCAGAAAAGATATAATCTGTCTGGGGAAAAGCGAGCTCTTTTCCCAGTTCACTGCGAGACCGAGATTCTCGAGGTGATCGAGTAAAATGGTCCTGTGCTCTACGAGCTCTGAGTGAGATTGGGCTAGAATCAGCCAGTCGTCCAGATAGTTCAGCACTCGTATGCCCCGTAATCTGAGGGGTGCGAGCGCTGCGTCCATGCACTTCGTAAATGTACGGGGTGCCAGGGACAAGCCGAAAGGCAGGACTGTACTGATATGCCTGGCCCTCGAAGGCGAATCTCAAAAATCGCCTGTGACGTGACGCTATCTGTATTTGAAAATACGCGTCCTTTAGATCTATTGACACAAACCAGTCCCCCTGGCAGACGTGCGCGAGGATTTTTCTGGTTGTGAGCATCCTGAACTGGCGCTTCATAAGCGCTCTGTTCAGCTGCCGCAGATCTAGTATGGGTCTGAGACCCCCGTCTTTTTTGGGCACCAGGAAGTATCTGCTGTAAAGCCCCCCTTCGCTTTGAGCTTGAGATAGGGGTTCTATAGCCCCTTTGCTCAACAGTTTCAAAATCTCGGCTCGAAGTAGATGAGCTACTTTCGATTCTACCGTGGTCTCGACGCGCGCCATGAAGCGGCGAGGGCGTCGGCGAAACTGCAGCGAATAGCCTTCTTTTATGATGTTCAGCACCCATCTCGAAACCCCGGGAAGCTTTTCCCACGCAGGTGCGCGAGTAGCTAGGGGCTGGATGCGAAGCACGCTCTGATCGGCTCGCGATACAGCGGCTTTTATGTGCTGTGACATAAGCGTCGCGCTCATGACATCTGAGGCAGGGGGCGCGCTGATAACAGCGGGCAGAATGCCCGCGCTCGACTCCTCCGCAGTGTTTAGCTGAGAGGAGGAGGGCTGGGCTAGTTTCATGTCTGTGTGTGGGCGTGGGCGCAGAGCAGCGGGCACATACACCACCTTTACAGCATTGCTCGCGTGAGCAGAGCATATGCATACTGGTCCTGTATTTACAGGGACCGTGAGACATGTGGGAAGTAGCGTTTGTGGGCACTGGGTAGTGGGCACTTTTGCTACATTTGAAGCGCAATCGATCTGAGTCGATTTTATGTGCGCGGGCCCTGTGTGAAGGGCTGTGCTTGTGTGTAGGAATGGGCACTGAGTAGTGGGCATTTTTTCTACACATGAAACACCGTCGGCCGTGGCCGGGACACCAGAAAATACACTCTTTAAGGGATTTATCTGGGTAGCCGTAAAAACGGCTTTTGTGTGCAGGCAAGCGGGTAATGGAACCGGCTTGTTGGCTGCTAAATACGCTGGACCAGTCACATTTCCTGGAACTGGACGAGCGGCAAGCTTTGGTGGAAGTCCGGCCGCAGCGGGACTTGGACACCGTCGCTTTCCTAGGCGTGCTAGGACGATTTCGGGGCCTCTGGCTTCAACGCAATCTTCTGCCGCGGGCCACGCGGGGCGGGGCGGCGGCCGGATGAGCGAGAGCGCGGTCTCGAGCTCTGAGTTTGGCGGCGTTGAGAAGAGGAGGTGGCGGGCGGAGGCTTAGGCTGTGAGCTCTGAGCAGACGGTTTCGCACGGCCTGCTGCAGAACCGGAGCGCTTCGGGAGGAAGTGCTTCATGGCCTGAGTCGCTTTCTGCACCTCAGCGAACCTATCGGCGAAATCTTTGACCGAGGTTCCGAAGAGGCCGGCAGGGGAAAGCGGCGCGTCGAGGAACGCGGTGCGTTCTGACTCAGTCATGTCAGAGAGCGTAAGCCACAGATGTCTCTCAGACACGGTGAGCGAGGCCATGCTCCGTCCAATGGCCTGTGCTGCTGACTTGGTGGCGTGAAGAGCGAAGTCTGTAGCGCTCCTCAAGTCCGGCACGCAGATTGCGTCAGGTCCTCTCTCGTCCAGCTGGCGGAGGAGATCGGCCTGGTATATCTGGAGCGTGGCCATGGTGTGCAACGCTGACGCGGCCTGCCCGGCGGCGGAGAAAGCGCGGCGGAGCAGGGCTGACGTCGTGCGGCAGGCTTTTGAGGGCAGCGCCATCTTAGCACGCCGTCCAGCAGAGGGCGGGCATAAGTGCGCTGCAATAGCCTCTTCGACCGGCGGTAGGGAGTGGTAGCCTCTGTTCTTTGCGTCGTCGACAGCGGAGAACGCCAAAGAGACAGAGGATTGTGTCCTGGCCGAAAAAGGGGAGCCCCAAGACTTAGCGACTTCTTCATGAAGCTCAGGAAGAAAGGGCGCTGGCTTGGATGCAGGTGAAACGCGCTCCCCAGGCAGGAAGTAGCCGTCCAGCCGGTTGTGAGCAGGCTGCTCAGGCGTAATCCACTCGAGGCCGAGGCTCGCCGTGGCCTGAGTGAGCACGCGCATGAGCTCCGCCTCAATGCTCGCTCTCTTTCCCGTAGAAGCACGGGCAGGGGGGGCGGGATCCTCAGAGCTCGCCCAATCCTCACTGCCTGATGCTATGAGAGAGCAGGAATCCCCCTCTCGTAGCAGCGCGTCGATCTCATCAGCGTCATCGACAGAAGCGGCGGCAGACCGCGGCCGCTGTCCGTCCGGAAGTGAAGCTGATGAAACCGGAGAAGCAGGCGGGCGCACCGGCGAGCTTTGACGGCTGAGAGAGGGCTCCGGGATTCGCTGAGCGCGGCGCTTTTTACGGCGCGGCACAACAGCAGGTGTGGGCGCAGTCTCGTTGAACAGTGCCAAGCGAGTCCTCAGAGTCGCTAATGGCAACAGCTCGCAGTGATGGCAGCCGCCATCAGCGAGCGCGAGAGCTGCATGTTCTTGACCCAGGCAGGAAGCGCAGATGACATGGCGGTCCCCGTCGCTGAGTGTGGCTTTGCACGAGCCACAAGCAGGCATCTTGAAAAAGACGCAGCTCTTTTAGACAGTGTGAGTCGCGCCGGCGAACACACACACACAGTGCAATAAAGGATATGGGCGCTGGATAGCGCAGCAGGAAGGCGATGAAGGCGGCGCGGCCAGCAGCTTCGTCGACTCGTCCCGCTGAGGTGCTTCTTCAACAGCGCGGCTTCTTCTCGGATCCAGCGATGTGAGTTGCTTCGCTGAAGGATGAAAAATCAGAGAAATAATGCCTGCGAGCGGTATTTATAGACCTAAGCCACGAGGCGAAGCGCCCTCATTGGGTCTGACGTCACTCTAGGTCTCGCTCGATAGGCTTAAGCAGTTGCCAGCAGACCAGCCAATAGGCGCGCAAGCTGCCTCGCCTATGTCTGTATGCTGCCGCAACGCGTTTTACATTGATACAAAATTAAAGGATCATTTTTTTGGCTTCAGTATTCTCGTGGAAAAGGATTTTCCCCTAGCGTATTCTACGCAGTACGAGAGTATCTCTCGTAAGAGAACACATTATTACTCAAATTAATCATAATGAATTTATCGCGTTTTGAAACCAAACTCTTCATATAGGCTACAACAGATATAGGCTATAAAGGAAATGTGGTCATCACTGGTTGTGAAGGCGGTTCATAAATTGCAAACAAGTCATTGCACATTGTGCCGATCTGAGTCGAAGTCTCACCGCTATTCCTGTGATGAAATATGTGCGTTTCTGTCTCCAGCCACTTCACTCGCTGTCGTCTTGTAGTAAGCTGAAGCAAACTCAGATGTAGATGGCTTATTTTCTCCTTCTCGCTCATCTTTTCGTGCGTAATACTGTACTTTGCAAGTTTGCACAACGCTGCCATTCACCGCATGAACTCTCACGCGAAGATGACAGCGTAGGTTACGCACAACACGTCAAATTAAGTTTGAAAACAGCCGCATTTTACCGCGCAGTATTTTGATTGGTCAATCTATCAATTAGACTAACACATCAATAATTTCTTATTTTTATTATTTTATTTTAAGCCATCAGAAATCTGAGGGGGCCGGACATATAAATGAGGGGGCCTAGGCCCACCCAGGCTCCCTCGTGGCTACGCCACTGGTGTACAGCACTTTGATCAGTCTTGTGGATGTTTTAAATGTGCTTTATAAATTAATTAAACTTGAAACTTGAAACTTGAAGCAAGTTCCCCTTCAGGGAACTACCGCTGCGTGGAAACGCGGTGGGAACGCCTCCAGCGTAGTGCGTCTGAAGCATGAATGAAATCAGTCAATGGCGAGACGGAACGTCATAGGCGAGTAATATCATCGACCAGGAAACTATAAAGCACCCCAGAATCACAAGCGATACAGCTTCTGTTACTTCAGCAGCGGCCTGTGTGTGTTTGATCAGTCTATTTCGTGTTTGTCTGTTTTCTAGTTGTGACTAGGCAGGAGTTTTCACTATATATATTTCTATATATATTAAAAAACCAAAATGAGCCAAGAACAAGTGACGAGCGAGCAGCAATATAGGAAGTGTGTTCCCCCCTCTACTCGATACATCACAGGCAGGGATTCACATCAACTATGTGTTGCTGTTTAGGACTGCAGCAGTACCATACCCAGTACCCAGCTCTCGAGGGGGCTGATTGCGAGCATTGCGAGCGTCTTCCACTACGGACGCTGCGCTCCCGGTGATCGCTCTTTGAGGAGGGCGGTTCGCTGTGTGCTCCCCGCGGCTCGGGTCCCGCTTCTGTCGAGGCAGAGCGGCGACGTCAGTCGTGGGGTTCGCAAATGGATCTCACTGAGGGGAGTGAGACGGGCCCCGCCCTATCTCATCCTTCACCGGCGAGATCCAGCGCCTCTATCTCCGGTGCAGAAGCACGCACTGCGGTTACTTCTGCCCAGGGTGGGGCGCAATAATTTCTACTATCCAGTTCCGAGGAGCTGGATATTGAAACTGTTGAGACAGAGGAGACTGAAGACTCGTCACTTCATTCTCCAGCTGAAGAGGAGATGTTTGATGTATTAGCTCGTGCTGTTAAAAAGCTCAGCATCGAGTGGCCACTAGATAGGCAGGAGTCTCGTCATAGACGTAAATTAGATGAGAGATTTCTGCCATCTCGCGCTCAGCCTTCACGCCGGTGTCTGCCGTTCTTCCCAGACCTTCATACTGAGGTGTCGAAGTCCTGGGTTAGACCAGCTTCATCGAGAGTTTACACCAACCAGTCAAATGCTTATGCTAATATTATGGGAGCTAAATCATTTGGTTATGTGTCGATGACGAGGGTGGAGGAGACGCTCGCGAGCTATCTCTCTCCCGAATCGGCATCGTCATTTAAGGCACCGGCTCTCCCCACCAGACCTCTTAAAAATACATCAGCACTGGTGGGGAAGGCATACTCGGCGGCAGGTCAGGCAGCAGCATGTTTGCACACAATGTCCATTCTTCAAGCATACCAAGCCGACCTGTTGGAAGATGTTAGTAAGGGGGGTGAGATTTCTACTGACACTGTGAGGGAACTTCGTCAGGCAGCAGATCTTTCTCTCCGGGCCACCAAGTAGACGGCAAAATCTGTCGGCCGGTCTATGGCAGCCCTGGTGGCCACGGAGAGGCATTTATGGTTAAACTAGACCCAGATGAAAGAAAAAGAAAAGTAATTTCTCTTAGATGCCCCGCTTTCTCCTGCGGGCCTCTTCGGTGACGCAGTTAATACTGTCATCGAGAGGTTCCAGGAGGAGAAAAAGCAGGCGGCGGCGTTTCAAAAATGTATCCCCCTGAAAGTCAAGATTCCCGGGGCTGCTGAACGTAAAGGGCAGCCCCAGCCGTAGAGTAGCTCCTCGAAAAGAGCGCAACGGAAACAGAGCGTCGCGTCTCATGCCCCCCCTCAGAGAAATTGGAGGGACGAGGTAGGGCGCTCTCAGGCGCGGCCTTCTCGCGATAGGGCTGATCTGAGGACAGTCATCATCGCTAAGAAGGCCGCGTCTAAAAAGAAGCCCTGACGCCAATAACGTCAGGACTCTGAGGTCCTGACTCTGACGTCTTTTAAATCGCACTGTAGGGAAGCTCAAGTTCAAGATGCTCACTCTCAAACAGATCGTGTCACAAATCAGATCCGAGGACTGGTTCGTCACGATAGATCTGAAGGACGCCTACTTCCATGTGTCGTCAGATTTTATAGTCTCGATTTTAGCTCCACTCCTGGGGCGCAAGTTCTTTCGTCAGCCTGTGTGCCTTGATTACACACTATGGAGACTTGCTCGTATGGCGACGTGGGTATTGCGTTCCCAACCATTACACACTTATAACACACTTCCACTCTCTTAGAGCCATAAATCTTCAGCCTTACTTCTCCATCAACCTCGGTGTGGAGGAAATATGGGTATGTTTGTTAACAACTGCTACGAGCTTTGTCCACATTCCACACAGAAATGAGGTTCCTGGGGTTATGAAAGATTTTTTTTTTTAAAAATTTCTAGGGTATGTTTATAAAAGCTACCTTACTTCAACCTTCCCTCGGGTCATTTTGACCCGAAACTCATTTAAAAAATAAAAATAAAAAATAAAAATAAATATTCGGAGTGGTCCAAGACCTTAGGACTTTTGTTGCACTTGAACCACACAATTTTTATTTTATTTTTTACTGAATTCTAGGAGTTTCTGTGGTTGTAATAAAAAAAGTAACAAATCCTTCAATTTGACCCCCTTAGGAATTAATTGAATGCGAGGAATGCTTCAGTATACATAGAAAAACCTAAAAAAAATGCTCAAAATTAAAACAAAAAACACTAAACCTTTACCAAAAAATGATCTTATAATATCTGCATGAGTATCTGAATGCATACTGAAGAGATAAGGTAGGCAGAGACACCCAAATTGACCCATTGTGAGAATTTTTTAACTGGTTATGCATATTGAAGAGTTACTTTTTAATTTAAGTTGAAAGAGTTTGAAAAATGTGCATAAATTGTACTATTTATTGATAAAATCTAGTAATTTATAGGTACATAAAAAATGTAATAAAAAAATCTCCACAAAAATTGCATTAAAAAATAGAAAGGGGAGACCCGTGAGGGAAGGATTTTGTTACAGAATGCGAGGAGGGGATAAGGGTTAAATGTCCTAATTGAACTAAGGCCTCTTGGCTTAATCTAATCCCTATCTGTGAAACCAGGCAATATTGTCGCAATCGTGTGTTTATTGTCTTTAAGTTTCATCAGTTAAAATGTTTCTACTTTTTATTCAGCTACATCAATATCTGGATATCTTTGTCCAAATATGGGATTTCCGGGAACGTCATAAGTTATTACTTTTATGAGTTCATCTTGAACTCATCAGTCAAAACATTTCTACTTTTTATTCAGCTACATCAATATGTGGATATCTTAGTCCAAATAAGGGATTTCCGGGAACGTCATTAGTTATTACTTTTATGAGTTTATCTTGGTCTTTCTGCGCGGTGTCAGTGCGGATCTTCTCTGTGTGCAGAATGTAATTTCAAACTCTGTGCTGCGCTCCAAACGAAATCATAAACCTACATGGCTTGCCCTACTGTCAGATGCATTTATGACACGTTATATTTTAGGATTGTATACTTATCAGTAAATTCGTGTAAGTATTTCCATTTCGCAAAAGATTCGTAAAGAATTATCCTGACCGCAAGCAAGTCTATGTTTAATTTCACAGACTTCAATGAACAAGAACAGGTGTCTTGATGAATAATGCTACCTTACTGTATCAGATAATGCTATACCAACACTATGCATTGGTTTAATGGTAGGTTTAAAGGGGACATATCATGAAAATCAGACTTTTTCCGTGTTCAAGTGCTATAATCGGGTCCCCAGTGCAACCCAGTAACTTTGTTTTGGTAAGCCTTTCTCTGCAAGAATGTAAAAAAAATAGGTTTCGCTCCCCTTCTGATGTAGGAAGGGGATCTAATTATAATATTACCGCCTCTTAATCTGCACGTTTCCATCCACGGCGCCGCCATTTGGTTTTGCAAGTGACAAGACAACAGTGTAACCAGTTCAAACGCAATGGCAAAAGAGTAAAGCATGCAAACTGTTCTGTTGTTGCACAGACGAGCACAGAACACTATTTGACCAAAAAAATTTCACAGCTGTCTTATAAAGACCTCAGGGAACTGTGTCAACTTGTGTAAAAGTTAAACATGACAATACAGGCAAGACAAATTAATGTAACTCCACAATGTATCCACTAACCATTCATAACGTCCAGGTGCTTCTAAAAGTTGCAACCTCTTTCTGAGTCTCTCTGTTAGGCTGCACTCTGCTACTGGTTATTTCTGTGATTTTGGATGAGAGAGAATCGCGTTTTGTTTTTGTATCCGAAACTTGTGTAAAGGATCGGCGTCTTCTGAACGGAGGCGGAGCATTAGCTCATTTGCATTTAAAGCGAGACACACAAAAACAACATATTTTTGCTCACACACAAAAAAGGGGCAATTTTTTTTTTTTATGTATGTACCAAGCCATCATTTTGTGTACCTTTACAGATATTAATATGCATTATGCAGGTTAAGTCAGAAGAATATTGTTCTTCTGTGTCTTTCTTCCAGTTCTATAGATGTTTCTGACTTAAGAATAACATAAAATAAAGAGAAGTAGATTGGAGTACGACTGAAAATACAGTGTGCAGAACATTAATGGCTTTTAGCAGTCTCATATAAATTAAAACAGAAATGAAAAGGGCACCCCACTTCAATAGCCAAGAGTGGAATATCATTTGTGTGTGTGTGGACAGATTTACTGTATATGTCTCTTTGGAATTACGTTAGGTGTTGGTGAAAGGAAAAGAGAAACGAAGAGAGTAGGAGAGGATGAAAGAGTATGTCACATTAAGTGCCACACACAGTCAGTGATGCTGTTATTCATTGAATGAACCTTCAGGGTTTCACTTCTCTATGTCATGATTTTGTATGTTATGGTCATGGTATAGGTTAAGACAGTAACAAGGCCTTGGGGCAAGATGACCCAACCCCCCACCTTATTTTTCTCTCTCTTGACCAGAGATGGCACAAAATCTCATCTTAACACATTTATCTGAATATCAACATTTCTGTCATGACAACCCTCATGACAGAACTTAATATTTGTAAGATTTAGTCATATATATATATATTACTAAATTGCACTATACTATATTAAAAAGGTTTACCATGCATCATCTTGCTCGGAGCGATAGCATATATGCTTGTAAATAAAGCTTGATGTCTTTAAATCCATACGCAGTCAGTATCATTTTTTTGAATAAGTTGTGAAGTGTGCATATTATTTCTAACATCCACTTCAGACTCTTGGAGATCTTGGAAAGCGTTAAAAAGCCCCAGCCCACAGGTCAGCTCAAATGCCTTACAAAGCATAAATTTGTATTCAGAAATCATTGTATCATTTGTAATATAAATGCTGTTGAGGTGTCTCATCTGATCTGATATTTGCTACTGTAATGAAGTAGCATTACACACATTCCCAACTTTAAACTAATAACCATTTAAATGTTTAGGACGTTTGCGTTGTAAGAATGTACAGGGAGATTTCAGATATAAAACCATGACTCATTAGGTAATGTTTTCATATTAAAATCAGATGATTTCATATTAATTAAATAGGATGTGATGCCAATATGGCGGCACGGTGGCTTCACTTTTTGACGTCATGAGCAATCCAGTCATTTATATAGATCAGTGGATGAGACAAGAGTGAGAATATAAATCAACAGAAATGGCAAAATAATTGAGTTTTATGTTGTGAATTAATTTTGGGAAATATTCTGAATCAAAATAGCATCAGTGTTAGCTGCTCTCAAAGTTTCTTTTCCATCATCCAGATGTGTGTTTTTCACTGTTGTCATTGCAACCAAAGTGAAAGTTTTTCTCTCGAAAAAGGGGCCTAGAGGCTTCTGAACTGCATATTTTAGGTGTGGAATGTGACTCCCCTGATAGCAAAATGGGGCAAGAGTGCGTGTTGGTTGGGGAATGGGTTACTGAGGCAGAGTTTGAATGTGACTTCTTCTTCATCTTCTGAAATCTGATTAGCATTATTCAAAAGTAGATTTGTACATTTTCAGAAATAAAATGTCAGCATGGGCTTGCCTGGATTAAATTGTAATTTTCTCTGAAGTAGTAGTACAACTGGTAGACGTTGAGTAGTCTTTGCTTATTGTCATGATAATCTCAACAACCATCCCCCCTCCCTGCCGATTTGGCTAAATGACTTAAACCTCCCACTTACTGGGTCCATTTGAAGGCCTTTGAATAGTTCCAATGTTGGAAACATGATTTATCTCTTGTAGAGGTTGTAAAAATGAAACCCAAAACGTAAATTCTGTCATCACGTCAATGACCCGTCATTCCAAATCCATATATATATTTTTTTTTTTTTTCATGGAGCATATAAAGAGACATTTTTGAAGTAGTGGCCATATCTAGTTCCAAATGCACAATAAAACACCATGAAATCATTCCATATAATATGGACTATATTCCAATTCTTATGATACATTTTGATTCACTGATCTTCAGTGAATCCATATTCAGACTTTTAGGGAACACAGTGTTATGATGGTCTTGCATGATGTGACAGAATATGTGTGATGGAGAATGAGATCTACAATTGAGGGGAAGATATTCAAAGTCTAGTGACCTACATTTATGTTAAAACCTGTTTTATTAATTAAAGGGACTGCATGATGATGTTTGTTCTTTTAGATTTTTTTCTTTACTATTGAAGCTTTATTTTGGCAAGCTGGGTGAAAAAAAAAAAAAAAAAAAAAAAAAAACATGGACCATATTTTTGTTGTATTTTAATTGCATTCTCAAACACGTGTAAAACCAACAATTACAGGTTAATTTCAGGCCAATGTTGTTTAAATGCATAGTAGTAATATACTTATCCTTGATTTAAACATTAAACGAGAACTTTCTGTGCTCACCAGCATATCTGGCACCTTACCACTCTTTCACATTCTTTAAGGTAGTGGACCATGCCAGCATTGAATGGCCCTACAGCACAGGCTGAAGCCAAGAACTGACTTATTGTGTAAACAAAGTCTTGGAAATTATTTCCAGACTTTCCTGGTTGTGTTTGTGTGTTTGCGTGTGTACCTAGTATACATCATGAGGACTAAATGTCCCCACAATGATAGTAATACCATAGTTTTTGACCTTGTGGGGACATTTTATTGGTCCCCATGAGGAAATAAATCATACTGAGTGGTGTTTTTGAAAATGTAAAAATGCAGAAAACTTTTTTGTGATGGGTAGGTTTAATGGTAGTATTATGGTTATGGGATACAATATGCAGTTAATACATTATAAAAAAAAATCATTATGTCTATGTAATGTCCTCATAATGATAGGAATATGGTTAGCATCTTTCATGCCATGGAGAATGGTGAATGGTCCGAGTAAAGGGTGAAAGCACATCCCAAACGGTAATACCGGAGGATGAGGGTCACCCACTTGGTGACAAGACACTCCTTCTCAATGTTGCTGTACTTAATCTCTCTCTCATTGAGAACTTTCGACTAATGTATAGCCCTGGGTGCTCTTCTCCCTCCACCACATGGGACAACACAACTCCCAACCCTTCGACTGAACAAGTCTGTCAGCAAAACAAAATGCAGCGAAAAATCAGGAGAGTGCAACAATGATCCACCACACAATGCAGCCTTCAAGCGAAGATGGGAGTGCGATGATATGGAGCGGCATGAGGTGTTGGGGAGATGACATTTATAGATTGCACCATGAATGCCTGTGGATGTTCAAAATTCTGGCTGACAAGATGACTCTCAGTCTCCAGAAGCTTGGCAGAAGAGGACTATTCCAGCATGATAACGAAGCACACTGCCAAAATCACGTAATCGTTTCTAAATAAGAAAACTATGACCAGGCCAAGTATTTCACCTGACTTAAATCCAATAACACTTTTTTTCTTGTATTTTAAAAGGATAGGTAGAGCAGCACAACCCCTACAGCAAAGAGCTGGGGGAGAAAACAAATATCTGCCGAAATGTGTGTAATATTGGTATCCACAGAGGAGGACTGAGTCTGTCATCAAAAAGTAATGTGGGTATATAAAGTATTTAAACAATAAAGGATTTGAATCTCAGTAATTAAAGCAAATATCCTACAGTCCAATTGAGAAATAATGCACTTATTGATCCAATTCAGTCATTTGACATTTAAAATATATTGCGCAGGGGTTACTCACTTTTATTGTATACTGTAAAGGTAATTTGACTAAAATGAGACAGTTTAAGACATTTTCTGGAAAAAAAATCCTACTCAAGTCACCTTTATTTATATAGAGCTTTACACAATACAGATTGTTTCAAAGCATCTTTACAGTGATAAACAGGAAAATAACAGAATCAGTGCAAACATAATTCAATTCGGCTGTAGAACAGCTCTAAAAAAGACAATGGTGTCATTATCCAGCTGAAGTCAGTTCAGTGTTGATTTAGACCGGTTCAGTAACTGTGTAATAAAAAACCAGTACATAAACTATGAAATTAGTTGCATTGAACTATAAGCAGCTGTACAGAAGACAAGAGTGTAATTTGATTCAGTTCAGTGTTGATTAAATTCAGTTCAATAACTGCGATGTTGCAAAATTCGATAAAAAGAAGTCAAATCAGATATAAAGCAGCTTTGCTGAAAGAAAAGTCGTGCCATCATCCAGCTCAATTCACTTTAAGTTTTGTTCTCATCCAATAGTGCCAGTACTGAATAGTGTCTTTCAAACCCCAACTAAGCAAGCCAAAACGCGGCAGTAGCAAGGAACCCAGGGCCTCATTTATAAGATGTGCATATGCACAGATTTGAACTCTAGATTTGTACGCTAGAATCCATGCTAATGTTCATATTTTTTTAAAACGTTCTTAGATGTGAAAAATGCTTAGCGCCACATCCGGGTCTAGGCAAAGAGTCGGTGTACTGCAGGTATTTGGATATCTAAGCAATTATTGCTACTAGGCATTCTCATTTAAATGATTTGGTAGTTGACTCGTGCTCTTTTAGATGTTAATGGCATTAATTAGGCTGTGTTTACCAGGCAGAGATCTGAAACCATTCAGCTGCGCACAATTTCAAGATCGTTTGAAGAGAAATTTCACATCTGGAAGTGAGGCATATACATTTTTTTTTTCTTTTTTTTTTTGTGCGTACTTTGGTTCTCTGAATCACACATACACACATTTGAGAAATGATTCATAAGATCAAATGTAGGGTGGTATATGCAACATTTCATAATTGAGTCCCCCAAACTCCATCCGGTGAAATGGAGAAAAAAAAAAAAAACTTTGGGAGGAATCAGGCTCAGTCTCCTTTGGCCAAATGACTGAACATGGTGTGATTTATGAATCCAGGTTTCATCACATGTCAGATTATGGATTGATATCATTCAAAATATTTTATCCAGCTCCTTCTGCTTGAAGATCGGGATACGTCACATTTGGTGAGAGGAGTTGTAGTCTGAAAATGAATCTGGATGTATTAAACAAATTTTGCAGACAAGAACAACAAACAGAAAAGCAAAGCCTATTAATCAGACTGAACACCACAAATTATATATATTTTTTTGCTGATATGAACCAGATGTTCAATGCTGGCAATAATCAGAATATGTGATATGGTTATTTGTGTTTATTGAGTCTATGTAAGAAATTGAATGTCACTAGGCTAGTCTGTGACACCTACCAAGCCAATTATAACTATTTCCTTGCATAAATGAAAAAAGAAAAACGCTCTTCATTCTCTCTGGGGTAGGCAATTAATTAAGCAAGCATTCAAATCCATTGATGTAGCTACAGTAATTGGGCATGACCAATATATTTGAACTTATGCAAATGACAGCGCAGCCCCCAGGCGCAAACAGGGGTGGTAGTTTTTAGGGGCATAGATAACCACCATGTCTAAAAACACTAAAGCTAAACCTGGAGGAAAATATGAGTTTGCGAGATTAGAAGCATAAGCTGTTTTCATGTTCTAACAAGAAAAGGAGAGTAGATGTGGTTCGGGGCTAATACACTGTGATAAACATTATCATCATGTTTAAACAGTTACGTTTCCAAACATATTTATTTAGTTATTTTCCTTTATATCCAGGGTGTACAAGGTAAAATTGACTGTGTTTGTTCTATGTAGCTATGCTAATACCGCTCAAAATTTTGGAATATTTAAAGTTTTTTTGTAATGTTTTTGATAGAAAATTCTGGGTCAGAGTCTGTCTGATATGCCAAAGCATTGTTTTTCCCTGCTGCACAACTGTTATATGTACTTGTTTATTTGTAGGGGTAATTCATTTGTATTATCACTGCAAGCCCATGCCTCCTGTCTCGGGACTGGCATGGTTCTCAGTTTCCTCTGAGGAAGGAAACAGATGATAGGAACAAGGCCAAAAACTCAATGCCAAAAGAGATAGACTCACACTAAGAAATACATATGCAGCTGTTGAAGATATGAAAATGAAAATTCTGTATGTTGCAGTTTTTTTTTTCTTATGGAAAACAAACAGAGCCATTTAAAAAAAAAAAAAAATATCTATATGTTATTTTGAAAATATGGAAGTTCTTTAAAGGTATAGTTCACACAAAAATGTAAATTCTGTAATTATTTGTTCCAAAACATATGGCTTTATTCAATAGAGCATACAAAGAAATATTTTGTAGAATATTTATTCTGCTCTTTTTCATACAATGAAGAATACAAATGAATGGGGACAAAAATGACAAACAATTTTCATTAAATACACATAATAAGTCCATACAACACGTTCCAAGACTTTTGGAGGTAAATGTAATGTAAATCTTCTTTCTTCACAGGTTCAAAAAAGCATGCATATTCTGCAGACGTGCATCAGAAACAAGATAAAAAGCACTTGAGGCCTAGATGCTTTTGGTGTAAAACATCCTCACAAACATACCGACATACAAACTGGAACAGACACACACTCAGGCAGACTTCATTTCCCTCTTCTAATTTACTGTTACACACATGTGAGTGCTCTCTCAGCCATGGAATCATCTATCTCAATCAGTGCTGATGATGCTTTATTAAGCACTCAAGCAGTGCAGTGTAGAGTGGAGCAAAGAATAGAGACACACAGGGGGAGCAGGTGGTTGGAGAGAGATCTTTAGTAATCATGTCATGGATGCAGCGCCAAAGGGGCCAACATGCAAGCTTTACGCAGTTCACTTTAAAATAAGGTTAGGTCTGCCTTCTCCTAACCATTGACTGTCCAATTAAAAAGTATTTCTCTTTCTTTTTCTCCCGCCCTCCTCAGCCATCGGCAAATGCAAAGAGTATGAGGTCTCATGGAGGAACCAAAAAAGGGCGTTTCCCGACATTGGGGCGTTTTCATACTTGAATAGGCGTTTTTCGACCTCTTTACCTGATTTGCTAAAATAGAGTGGACAAAAAAAACACTGAGAGAGATTGCCCTCATATTTGAAAGTGAATTGTTGTTGTAAACTAGTTTAAAATTTCATTTGTGTGAATTATAGCCTATCCGTTGTAAAAAGCTCCAAGCAATCTACTTCCACTCACAATCTAGCGGTAACTTTTATTAGCAAGCTAACATGCGCTATTCTATTTGATGAATCTGTTTGTCACTTGATTTGTTTTAGTTTTGTCATCAGGTTGTGGCTACAGTGTCTGTATGGTCAATAATATGATCTAAAGCTTAAAGTTCATCATAGAGTCATAATTTCAGGTTAACACATTTTCTTTATATATATGCTTGTACGAGGTCAGTTAAATAAAAAATTTAAATTACAGAAAAACAGTCAAAAGAAAGATCCTGTACAATGCAAAATAAAATTTAAAAAAATTACTGTGTGATCTTTAATATAGAAATCTTTCATAAACCATATTTTGCCTTCTCGAGCTATAATCTACAAGTCTTAATAATTGATGCTCTTCAAAGTCTGTGAATTACATGAGTAAAATGTTTCCATAGCCTACGTCTACGCAGGCACTCTGAAAAAACTTCCCTGTTTTATGGAAGTCCTAAAAGCATGTAACATTTATATATATATTTCTCATGATCTTGACATGAGTTCTTTTCTCGTGATCTTTGTTGCCATCACAAAAAAAAAAAAATTCTAGAAAGACCTTTGGATAGTTAAAAAACACTTCTCCCGTTTTGAAAACACCCCAAATTTTGGAAACGCCCCCTTTTTGTTCTGCAGAGACCAGCACTTGAATGCAAATGATACAATTTGGTACTACCTTCTGTACAAAATGGCACTCTAATAGACTTCCTGTCTCTTATTCTTTGTGAACCTCCATTTCTTAATTTTGCTCCTCACTCTTCTTATTGTCCTAACTCTTCTTATTGAACTAGTCCTTATTCTTCTTATTGAACAACCATAAATTTACTCATGTATTTTTCTTTTTTATGATATATTCCTTTAGAATGTTAGGTGGTCCAAGCTAGTCATTGACTGGTTGACTACCATACTCTAAAGATCAGCTTAACTACATTAAGGCACAATATGTAA
The DNA here is from genome assembly GCF_951802725.1 of Rutilus rutilus. Classification (NCBI taxonomy): domain Eukaryota; kingdom Metazoa; phylum Chordata; class Actinopteri; order Cypriniformes; family Leuciscidae; genus Rutilus; species Rutilus rutilus. The sequence continues at coordinate 5,771,999 of NC_140221.1, forward strand.
CTTTTTTGCTTTAAAAATAGCAAAAATCACTATATCTATGTTATATATTATTTTAGTTGCGTACTTACATTATCCCGACTGTTTCCAACAACTTTCAAACCAGGAGAAATTTGTAATTTAATTCGAAGACACGGACCGTTTCTTTATTTCCGTTTTGTCGCCGTCAATGGCGTCATATCCGCGTTGTCCCTGGTTTCCGCTCGTACTGCCATAGCAACCAGAGCCCTCTGATAGTAACCAAGGCGACAGACGTGGACAAACTGTGTAGTTCGCAATGTCTATCTGCACGCTGTTGTTGTTTCGTTCAAACATTGTGGACCATGGCAAGCAGACTTTGGATAAAAAAGGAGAACTAAAACGAGAATCAATATCAGTGCGGTGTTTTCGAGATGCCTAGAGATCCCATAGACAGTATATATAAACGAGAGCTCCACGTCCGAGACTTCGACCGCTCCTACATGTACTTCATTAAACAGGTGAGCACATTTACATAAAACTAATCAATGTTATATAGTTCAACAATGATAAAATGTTAGAATATGATCTGTATGTTATTCTAATGTTGATCTAGCTTACTGCTAGTCTCATACAGACAAACTAACACATACATTTCAACACATTCAAATGCAGTTTAGTGTGCTAGTGTAATGTTAGACCAAGTGAAACAGTGCTGCGTTACCTCACAAGTTTAATTTGTCTAATAAACTGACCTGTGAGTAGTAATTCTGCACGTGTAGTTCGATAGAATGAAATGTCCTTATTCCTTTTATATCCGCGGGACTCGCGTCGCGTGTGGAGCTGATAGCTGTCTCTTAGCAATCCCGACCTGCTTCATATCACATGACAAAAAGATAAAAACATCATGTATTCACTCATCCATAAACATTATTAGATCGGTCGGCTTGACGTTGACGCCAAGATCCATAATTCTTAGCAAATGTTGCGTCATCAAACTACGCCTTTGTTATTGTAAGAGGTTAGCGACCCCTAGCGGCGAAAAATTCCATACTGTACGTTTAAGCTTAAACTGGTATGTACGTCCAACATAGCTAGATCAGCTAAAAAACAGCTATACAGTATGTCTAAACCACCATAAGCTTTCCCAGCAAGACATCCGATACGTTATATTAGATTTGAGCAACTCTGGCCCTCGAGATCCACTGTACTGCAAAGTTTAACTCCAATCCTAAATCACAAAACCCAAACACACCTGAACAAGCTAATTCTGAATTACTAGGAAGTACCTCAAGGGACGGAGTAGCACAGCCCCGTATTCTTTCAACTTGTGAGAGCTGAAGTGTGCTATTTCTGTATATTAAACTGAACTGCAGACTGCAGTAGCCTTTTCAGCAGGCTATGTGTGTGTTTGTCTACTATGATTTTCCTTTGATGCTTGTTTTTTAGTTCATGTTCCCTAACAACTTAATTTTATTGTTATTCATTATTAACTAAATACGTCCCCTGTAAGTACGATTTGAACGCTCCAACACCCCCAAAACACCCCCCAGATGTACAAATTCAGTGGTGAATTCGAACACCCGATGGAGATGGATATCACCCAATCGCATTGGGCTACTTTTGACTGGCCATTGGGCTACTTTTGTTGCACAGACCTGGCAACCCTTGCTAGGACCCATCCACTTGCATTATATGGACTCACAGAGATCGATAATTTTAAAAATCTTCATTTGAAGAAAGGCATATTGATCTGGGACAGCAATTAATTCATTATTCACTGAAAATCTTCCGTCATAGAACTCAGATACCAACTCTTCCATAGTGTAGCTTTTTTTTTTTTTTACAATGGTACATGAATTCAATGCTGACACCTTTAACACCAATCAACAATCTAAAACTAAATCTTCTTCTATTTCTCATTCTCACCATCAGTTTAACTGACAGCAACCCTACATCAACTTGGCCTTCCCTTCATTGATTTCAGAGTGCTGCAGAACAGTCAGCAGAGTGACATTGCAAGGTGACAGGACCTCGACGACTACACCTCCTACTAACAGTACATGGCCCTTCAATTACCTGTCACCAAGCCAGCACTTCTTAAGTAAGCAGCCTAGGTTGTCTCTTAAAGGTCTTTCCTTGAAGAAACTTGTGAAGAACGATGGAAGTGTTAGAAAAGATTGAGGTTCCGCTTACAAGGGCTATTTCCTCAGTGAAACATTTGCCCACTGACATTAATAGCATATGTTAAGATGCCTCTGCATGGCTATTCTTGTCCGCTAGATAAACCATCACCAAACCAGTGCTGATCAGCTGCTAAATTCATACTGGTCAAAGCCTTTTCATTAGTGATGTTCTGTCTTACCATTTGTAACACTTTATTTCGATGGTCAACATTAGACATTCTACTAACTATAAGTCACTTTGCAACTTACATGTCAACTAACTCTCATTAGAGTATTAGTAGACCGTCTGCATATCTGCTAACACTTTATTTTGATGCTCCCATAACAGACATGCTACTGACTATAAGTAACCTACATAACCTCATTCAAATTACCCAAACCCTAACCTAACAGTCTACTACAGTCAACTTATACTCTAATTAAAGTTATTTCTACTTAGTAGAATGTCTAAAGTGGACCATCAAAATAAAGTGTAACCCTATATTTGAATAAAATATTTCTTATTATGTCAAATATTTACGAAATAATGACACAAAATGGCCCCATATCTAAGACTTCAATAAGGGTCCTGTACACAGCCTGACTGAATCAATTAAAGTCTGATCCTGATGTCTCATGGATGTATTGATTTGGGTCATGTTTCCTAAAAGCATCATAAGCCTACATAGAAATCATTGAAGCAACTGGACGAAACATCTTATAATTACGAACTGTTTGGTAAAAGCATTTTAAGTAGTATTTGAAAATTGTTTTAGAACTCAGAGTGCTTTAAAGTAGTCGTTGAGTACTAAAGTGCATAGGAAGAAAAGCATGTGCAGTCACAATTGCAAATTTACATCTCAACTTATTACAGATATAACTATTATACAATTATTAATATTACTTTTAAATCAGTAATTAAACAGTGAAGGGTTCACATAAAGTGTGCATATTATTATCTTAAAGGTATATACTACTAACCTAAATTGTACAGATTTGTACTAAAATATTATATATATATTATGCACCTTTTGAGAGGGTACCACCCCAGAGACAGATGTTATACCAATTTTGTGTGTGTGTGTGTGTGTGTGTGTGTGTGTGTGTGGATATAGTCTGGTGAAAACAAATTTGTGTCAAGATTGTTACAGACAACTTTATATATGAAATTCAAAGGCAGAGGAGACGTATAAAAAATAATAATATATATATATTTTTTTATATTGTTCCAATGGCTTTGCAGGCTGTTAAGCATCACTTAAGGCTCATACCTTAAGTGCACTTTTTGAAAAACGCATAAAAATTTTTATGAAAGATTGTAACCACATGTAAAGAACATTCTTAAGAGTTACAATCCATTGTTATTGGGAAATGCGACCATGTACGACCATGTGCCTGTGATAACCATTTCAATTACTTTGCCCTCATATATCAATCAATCAGCATTCTTTAATAATGCAGCTCATTGATTGGTTTGGCCCCTGATTAAATTGACAAATTATTCTAATTGTTATTTATCACTGTGGTGTTAATGGGCCTGGATTTCCTCCTGTGCTAGATTCTCCTTTGGGCAACTTGCAAGATTATATCACCTTTAATAGAGAACTGATATATTGATATATGCAATAGCATTAATTATGGGTCCATTAAGTTTGATTGTGATTTTCAGGTGAAAGATTTTGATTTTGTTTGGGTAACAGTTATCTCTTGTGTGGGAGAGTTAGGCGAGAGAATTCCAAAGTGTTCCATAAAACCATTTTCTGTTTCCGGTGTTTGTTGGAAGTGCCTGGAGTTGTTTTTCTTATGATCCTCCTTCAAAAATATAAGTGTAATGGCCAAATGGCCCACAAATTGTTATTCACTGGTAATCACGCCTCTGAGTTCTGCTCGATATACAAGCACAGCGCTCTTGATATTTTATACTTTATAGAGGAAATCAATAGCAGAGGCAATATTTTCAGTGAATACCGACTGCAAGTTTGGTTTCAAAAGACTTAGAATAAAGTGCATGAGCTGTATGAACTACATTAATGGCATGTTGTTAACACTTTTTGTGCTTTTGGATTTTAACATTCACTGGTCACAATAAGCTTCCACTGACTGTCTATATTCCATTAATTCCAGGATTTTTGCAGATAGCAGCTTTTTGAAACATCATGCAAACATGAACACTGTTTTGTTTGTGCCATTTAAAGGATAAAAAAAAGCTGTTCAACACATCAGGGTTTCTTTCGAAAATGTGAATTGGCCAAGTAAACACAAAAGCATGTTCTTACAGGTTTCTGAAGAGAGCGCATATAGGGAAAGTTGATGACACTTCATGCATACACAGGTTACTATCGTAAGGCATGTAAAGGAAAACATGACTTTCATGCCTTATACCGTTTTCTCACAATGACCAGTTTTCAGGTGTGCATGTAAACATATTAATTTTATGAAAAGGAATGGATTTTTTTTTTATATTTGTTGTAAAATCTGGCATGCTTGTTGGTTTCGAAATGCCTTCATTTTCTGTTCTCATTAATATGGTTTAGAAATAAGAGGTAAAAGTACTTTTTCCTTTCCTTTCAAAAATCTGCCTATTCTTCCCATGAGGAGCCATCATCAGCCAAGCAGCGGATGTAAATTAACTCTCCTCCACTTGAGTGGCTCTAGGAGAAAGTGTGGGAAAGGCCACTATTAGACTGTTGTTAAGAGCATATTGTAGATTTCAGGATTGAGAACAATGGAGTCACTGGAATACACTTTATGGGGGTCAGAAAAACAAATCGTCATATTTGAACCGATTCAAATGAAGTGGTGTTTGTGTGTGCGCAAGTCATACCAATATTGTAATAATTATTAATTGAAATTTGTGTATTAAGTAAAAAAAAAAAAAAAAAAGTCATTTGAAGCAGGTCCCCATCCAAGTATCCAGTTGATGATTCATGGAAAAGCCACCAGAGCCTGCCAGATGTAGATGGCCTCGTCGAACTTCTAGTTAGTGTGATTGGCTGGTAATAATTTCCACACTTAACTATCAATGACTGTGACAAAATTGTGCTTTTTGTATGACACAATTCATTAAGTATTGCCACATTTGGCTCATGGTGTCATTTGAATTATTTGAATCACTCTAACTAAATCCAAACATTCCAATCACCAAAGTCTCTTGAAATGAAGTACTGTGAATGACAGCTTCTGGGCCTCTTGAATTAACTTGCCATAGTCATGTTGAAAGTGCGAATCGAAATGTATGTGCAGTAATGGAGTGATGAAGCAAAGTGAGGGGGAGCAATTAAACAAAGTCAAACCAGCCGCCATGTTTTGCGAAGGTTGTCATGGTTATGGCTGTTGTTTGTGGAGAGGAATGTGAATGATGTTCTTGTGGTGCAGGGCTGGAGTTTAACATTCCTCAGTGCTGCTGTGCTGCTTCACGACCAAGAAAATATGAAGACTTATGAAAAACAGATACTGTGGAGAGAATTGGTTGAAGTAAGGAGGTTCTAACTGTCTATCTAGACTGATATATTATTACTACCTTGAATGATTACTTTCAGATTTTTTTTTTTTTTTTTTTTTCATATTTGTGAGAATTTTAGGGTGGGATGGCCACCCAAGATCTGCTTATTTTCTTTCAAGCTGACTATGCTAGATGAGCTTTCATTGAAAACACAAAAATGTAAGCAAATTGTTGTTACCAAACAATAAGACAGCATGTAATTGCGTCCTACATATAAAAGGCAATGTGCCAATAGATAATTTACTTGCATCCTTTTATCCCCCACAGTGCACTGTAACAAACTCTTTAGCCAAAGTTACATGAGAGGAAACAGTCACATTATCTGAGCATTCCAACCATGCAGGTTGTCAACATGGGGCAAATATGTAGAAAACCAAGAGAGAGATAAACATATTAAGAAAACTGCATAATTGTTTCCTTTTCATAGGTTTACTTAACGCATGCTATGAGAACACCCACCGATTAATTATATTGTGTGTTGGACTTTTAGTTCCGGTTTTCCTGTGTTTTAGTGCTTGTTTCCTTTGTTCCCCTTTTCCGTGTCACAAGTTTGTTCCCTTGTTTTCTAATTGATTTTTTTATCATGTTCACCTGGTCATCATTCAATTTTCTTTTGTTTATCTTTAGTATTTTTCTGTCATGACAACTCTCTGAGTGATTGGCATGGTAATGGGTATGACAATGTTGTATGTTTGGTCTTGGCGGAATAGATCTGCTACGCTTTTGCTGCTGTTGCTTTTATTGCTGCTGCCAATACGTACACGACACACTGCTGTGAGCAAGCAAGACATGCTGTTGCTGTACAATATAGCGTATATGAATTACCCGTAGCAGATCTATACAGGTGGAGCTGGGGAAGATTATAGATGCATAACGATGTGATTATGAACAGGTGAGTTAAAGGACCTATTAGCCTGCGCCATCTAGAGTTTCATGCCAGAACTTTGTATATACACCCAGGGCCTTGTTTATAAAACATTTATTAGTAGACTGTCACGTTTGGGTTAGGGTTAGTAGAATAATTTGACATGTACTTGCAATGTTACTTATAGTCAGCAGAATGCCGGTTGGGGGACCATCAAAATAAAGTGTTTAGCAGACAGTCTACTAATACTAAATACATGAGTATGAGAGTTATAGTTGACATGTACTGTAGGCGCAACGTTACTTATAGTCAACAGAATGTCTAAAAGGGAACCATCAAACTTGGAAAGTGTCAACAAAGTGTAACTGGAACATGAATTTACATTGGATTAAAAACCATAAAACACTCTGAGGACTTTGTCTCCTCATTTCAGAAAAACACTGCACTGGTGTGTACGTCCGGTATTAATAAGGAGCAACAATGAGATGTAAAAATGTAATCAGTTATCTGCAGCAAGAAATCATTAATTTGCTACCTGAAAAATTTGCAAACATCCCTGTAGCTCAAACAGTAGAGTATGGTGCTATAGCAACAGCAAAGTTATGTGTCCTCCAGATAATACATGAAGTGATAAAACGTGTAGCTTGAACTCAAAGTAAGATGTTTGGATAAAAGTGTCTGCCAAATGTATAAATGTTACGCTTACTGTTTCTTTAGACCTTCTTTGTCGTGTCTTGTGTCGAAGGTTTCAGGTGATATCAGGGAGGTAAATATTTAATCCAGCACTCACTATTGTTAGGGAAAATGTAATGTTGTAGCTAGTGTTAATTCTACACTGTTGCATAACAGCAAAAATATCTTAATTCATTAAATACATTTGCTTTAATAAATTTGGCAGGTACATTTTGTCCATAGTGACTCTCATTTAATTCAAAGTTAAGGCTATCATTTGCTGGCAATCAGCATTGCTAGTGTTCAATTGTCTGAGTCTTTGAAAAGCTACTGTAAATAGCGCTAACATCTCACTACTGAGAAATATAGTTAACTTGTGGTTTCACTGTTTGTGGTGACACTACAGACCAGCACTGCTTGTGTGGTTATCTTGATAGCAAGAATTCAGAAAACACTATCAGTTGAGCGCCAACAACACTTCCTGACATGGAAGAGAACATGTCTGATCCTGATGTGCAGAACTTTATTTATATGCATGTTGGAGGAATGAATTCAGAAATTCAAAGCTTAGCATATGTCACACAGAGAAACAAACTTACAAACACGCAGGGTTATGGCACAGAAAGCCTCATCATCATGATCATCATCCCAAAATGCATCCCATGCTTACTTTTGGTGGCTCACATTTTAGTAGTTACTTCTCATTACTATAAATTCCACTCCCATTAGAGTTAAGGGGGAAAAAAAACTGCAATTTTCACACAGCACAGGGTGTTGCATGTACATTAAACCACAGTGAGAGCATTCCACTGCTATGACTGGTCTACTTCTGGCTGCCAGGTCAAGTGTGAACAAGGTGTCAGGATAATCACACGTCTCAGCCTTTTCAGCCCTCACACCTGTGTGTGTGTGTGTGTGTGTTAACTACAGTCTTGACATGTCTACAGAAATGGCACAATGCAATAGGCATGCAACAAGAGGCTCTACAGGATAATTGTGTTGAGCAATGTGCTCAAGTTGTTGGAATACCAGTATTTGATTGGTGTTTGAGGTGAACATAAAGACTTAATATTTATTTTTTTGTAATAGTTAGTATATTTTTGTTTCAACTCCTATTAAACATTTATGTTTTTAAATCGCTTATTACTAGAATGGTAGGGTACACAATGTAGCCTTTAGAAAATTCATAACAACACTTGTTTCAACTGTTACATAAAGATAAATGCATATGCTAAATATGGCCAGGATAGAATAGACAAAAAGTAACATTAAGATTAGATCAAAAGTAGTTTTTACTGTCATAAAAATGTGTTTGAAACAAAAAAAGCATGCTTGAATTGCAAAAATACAACCTGTAATATTTGACATGCAGGCAATTTTCGGTCCATTTTATTTCGCTTTACAAATTCGCTTCCACAAATTCAGTGGATCAAATTCGAGTACATTTACACTTCAAGTACATTTAGAGCAATTTAAGTCTATTTCTGTACAGTTCATTTAAAATATACTTTCATACTTTTTAAAATAGTTAGAATATATTTGAAGCTTAATTTTAATGTGCTTCAAGAACATTTCATAATAGAATTTGAGCTCATTAGAAATGTATTAGCATTACACTACTAGTTTATTATAAAGCTGGTTTTTTTTTTTTTTTTTTTTTTTTAATGGTATATTAAAAGTGCAATAATAATTTAATATAGATTGAGAACGACTCGCATTTTCCACAACTGAGGGCTTGTGGTTCAGATACTGTAGTATTTGAAGACTGCTTTGTCGTAGGATCTGTGAAAGGGAAGAAGAATTTATATCAAATTAAACAATGATTAAAATTTTTGTATCCATGTTTGAATATGTGTTCTTTTATCCTCGTCTGTCGTCACTATACAGCACTCTATGAGTTACATTGAACATAAGATTAAAAGAAGCCCAACACAACTTACAGTAAGCAGAGTTCAATAAAAGTCACTGATAGTTTTTTTTGCTGCAATAAAGCAATTCCCTTTTTCAATAGTACATTGCAAATATACTAAGAAAAAATGTTCACAATACAACTTTTAACACACTTTAAAATAATTGTACTTTAGTATATTTTCTACAAATATTTTAGAAAAATATACTTGAAGTGAAAATTCAGTTTATTTTTTAAAAGTCTATTTATTTGCACTTTATTAAAATTATATTTTAGGTATATTTTAACTGTTGGAAAGGATCATTGTAACAATGCATTGAAAGTATACTTTCAAAATACATTATAGTATACAATAGTATTTTGTACAAAGTATAGCTAAGTTTTATTTGTCTAATAATGTACATTTGTTATTGAAGACAAAGTACGCAATTTGTAGTATTTGGAATAAGCCAAAGGTATTAATGAGCCTAAACTTTTTACTCAAATATATCACACCACGATAGCCTCGTGGGCAAGTGCGCCGACATGTGCTTCGGGAGACCCGTCCCGGCTTGTGGACCTTTCCTTCTCTCTCTCCTTCTCTCTCTCTCTCTCTCTCTCTCTCTCTCTCTCTCTCTCTCTCTCTCTCTCTCTCTCTCTCTCTCCCACCTCACTTCCTGTCTAGATACTGTCCTATCCTAATAAAAGGCGAAAACACCAAACAAATATATATATATATATATATATATATATATATATATATATATATTAAATAAAAATAAATAATATATATAAATACACTTAAGGTATATTGCTTCTATGTTTCGAAGACACTCGAAATTAATTTGTAATGTACTTGTAACATAAATAAAGTACACTTTAATATCACTAATCAAGCATGTAATTAGTCCCTACACAGGCTACTTAAAGTATACTAATTATACTTGAAGTTGGTCCAATTTAGTACACAAAAGTACACAAAATACACTTAAAGTTATGCTTTACTACAATTTAATTACAACTAAAATATACTTAGTACAAAATTAGTTGTTTCAAAATAGCACATTTCAAGTTAACTAATCATTAACACACTTGAAGTATACTGATAATTAGTCTGGCTGCAAGTATACTTAGCATATTTTTTTCCACCAGGGTATGTTGTATATGTTATATGTTGTATATTGATTGTGGTTCATTTAAACCTAGGTTATTTCCCAGGAATGTGTCTACTGTGGTAAAAAGTGGTAAATCTCTGTTAAAAAGATTTAATGAAATTATAAATTGTGCAAAATATTGTATGCCAGGACAACTAGGACAGTGACTTGCAGCTTTACAAAAAAAAAAAAAAAATTAAATAAACAGATTTTTACAAGAATGACTCAAAGGAAGCACAAATTAACCACCTGAAATGGACACATTGCTACCATTTTCCTACCAAGACTGACCGAATCACCTTCCATTAGGCCTGATTCAAAAATCTTTACTTACATACTTACTTTAGATTAAACCATACTTACTTTCTTCTTTGCTTGTCTCTGCACTCAGATTTCAGTTTTTCTTCTATAGCAGCTGGTCTGAAAAACAACAAACATTAATATTTCACAAGAAAAAAACATAAATTATGAGTTTTATATATATATATATATGTATATATATATTTATGTTTTATATATATATATATATATATATATATATATATATATATATGTGTGTTTTTTTTCTTTCTTTTTTTTCTTCTTTCTTCAAACAAAGATAATTTACATCATAACAATAAAGCCAAATTGTTCAGGAAATCATAAATAAATACACAGCTTCATTTTGCAAATAAAAAGAATGTTAATGTAATGTTGTACATGTTATAATAACTAATTGTGTTTCAGATGCATTGGACAAAGTTTTATAGTTGTTTTAAGACAAGACAAATGTCTCCACATAGATTTAAACTGATTTATCAAAGTTTTTAGACCTATATAGGAAAAAACTAAACAGTGCTATTGTCACGTTTCCGTTCATGTTTGGACTGTGTTGTCTTTGTCATTAATTCATCTGTCTCACCTGTGCCCTGTTAATCACCTCATTTAGTTATCTCGTTTGTTTTGCCCCAGCTGTGTCTTATTTCCCTGATCTGTTTCCTTGTGTATTTAAGTCCTGTGTGTTCCTTCAGTCCTTGTCGGTTATTGTTTGTGCACCAGCACACTGTTTCATGTTTTTGTTTGGAGTTATCGCTTGTAAATAAACCTGTTATTTTGGTACTTCGCTTGGCTTGTCTCCTTCCTCACCCGGACCCTGACAGAATAACCGACCTTAAAAAGGAAAAAGATGGAGATATGTAGGCAGGCCTTTGTGGGAACCCGCCAAGCTGTGTTCCGGGGTATCCGTGGAGGTCACAGGGGAGGATATGGGCGATATGGGTCCAGACAACTTTTTCAGCACCAACATCCCCACATCCAGCCAGATCCTCATCCCATCAGTCCAGTAAAGCCAGAACCTGAGCCAGTCATCTGCACAATCGAACATATCTCCAGAGATGATGACTTCTCTGATCTCCCTCCTCTCATCAGTCCAGCCGAGCCTGCACTTGACGCCAGTCCAGCCGAGCCCGCACTTCACGCCAGATCTGCCGAAGCTAAGGCAGTTCGCGTCATGCCCGCCGCGCCTGAGATTGAGAGCGTCATACCCGCCGAGCCTGAGCCAGTTGTTGGCCCAGAGAGGCCAGATCCAGTTCCGAGTCCAGTTTCGAGTCCAGCCGAGCCCGCATTTCACGCCAGATCTGCCGAAGCCAAGGCAGTTCGCGTCATGCCCGCCGAGCCTGAGACAGTTGTTGGCCCAGAGAGGCCAGATCCAGTTCCGAGTCCAGTTCCGAGTCCAGCCGAGCCCGCATTTCACGCCAGATCTGCCGAAGCCAAGGCAGTTCGCGTCATGCCCGCCGAGCCTGAGACAGTTGTTGGCCCAGAGAGGCCAGATCCAGTTCCGAGTCCAGTTTCGAGTCCAGCCAAGCCCGCATTTCACACCAGATCTGCCGAAGCCAAGGCAGTTCGCGTCATGCCCGCCGAGCCTGAGACAGTCGTTGGCCCAGAGAGGCCAGATCCAGTTCCGAGTCCAGATCCGAGTCCAGCCGAGCCCGCATTTCACGCCAGATCTGCCGAAGCCAAGGCAGTTCGCGTCATGCCCGCTGAGCCTGAGACAGTCGTTGGCCCAGAGAGGCCAGATCCAGTTCCGAGTCCAGTTCCGAGTCCAGCCGAGCCCGCATTTCACGCCAGATCTGCCGAAGCCAAGGCAGTTCGCGTCATGCCCGCCGAGCCTGAAACAGTTGTTGGCCCAGAGAGGCCAGATCCAGTTCCGAGTCCAGTTTCGAGTCCAGCCGAGCCCGCATTTCACACCAGATCTGCCGAAGCCAAGGCAGTTCGCGTCATGCCCGCCGAGCCTGAGACAGTCGTTGGCCCAGAGAGGCCAGATCCAGTTCCGAGTCCAGTTCCGAGTCCAGTTCCGAGTCTAGTTCCGAGTCTTGTTCCGAGTCGGGGGGTCGGCTGCCCGGTCGAGCAAGAGCCAGAGCCAGTCTTCGAGCAAGAGCCAGAGCCAGTCTTCCCAAAGGCGTTTTCACCGCTGGTCCTGTCCAGCTCAGAGCCCTCTTCGCGGCTGGTCCTGTCCAGCCCAGAGCCGCCTTCATCACTGGTCCTGTCCAGCCCAGAGCCGCTTTTGCCCCCTGCCTCTTCCTGTCCGGTGTTAAAACCCTGGACTTTCCCCAAGTATTTTTTTTTGGGGGGGGGGGGGGGCATAGAGCTCCATCCTGGCCACTCGAGGGGCCACGGTCACCCAGAAGGGTCTTCACCGCCATGGCCGCCCGAAGGGTCTTCTCCGCTATGGATGCCCGAGGGTCCGACAGCTCCGCCGTGGCCACGCCCACAGCCTGCTCTACCCTGGTTCCCGAGCAGCCAGCTCCGCCCTGGAGGCTTCTTGTCTTGGGCAACCATGCCTTCATCTGCCTCCGGGGTCTTCTCCGCTATGGATGCCCGAGGGTCTGACAGCTTCGCCGTGGCCACGCCCACAGCCTGTTCTGCCCTGGTCCCCCGAGCAGCCAGCTCCGCCCTGGAGGCTTCCTGTCCTGGGCAACCACGCCTTCATCTGCCTCCAGGGCGCCCATCCTCCCACCCCTTAGGATGTTATACAGCGCGAGGACGCGCCTTCGGGGAGGGAGGGAGTACTGTCACGTTTCCGTTCATGTTTGGACTGTGTTGTCTTTGTCATTAATTCATCTGTCTCACCTGTGCCCTGTTAATCACCTCATTTAGTTATCTCGTTTGTTTTGCCCCAGCTGTGTCTTATTTCCCTGATCTGTTTCCTTGTGTATTTAAGTCCTGTGTGTTCCTTCAGTCCTTGTCGGTTATTGTTTGTGCACCAGCACACTGTTTCATGTTTTTGTTTGGAGTTATCGCTTGTAAATAAACCTGTTATTTTGGTACTTCGCTTGGCTTGTCTCCTTCCTCACCCGGACCCTGACAGCTATTTATTTATGCAAACAGCGACTAAAACTTACCAGTAACTGAGGGCAGTATCTTCAATTATTCGAGTCTGCTTCGACTTAGACTTGAAAAGCTCTCTGATTGGTCAAATTGAATGTAGCTTAACTGAAAAAGACGTGCTGTTACACTTCGTGTCAAAAATACGACTGGCACAGACAAGTACGTAAATTTAATACAAATCTTGCCTAGAATCACAAAAAAATGAGGTTCCAAAATTCACACGCCATGCAAACTTGACGAAGAAAAGTAAAAAAGGTAAAAAGGTTTTCTATTAATTACTTCCCTCCAAAAAAAACTCTGTCATCACTTACACTTAAGTAGTTCCAAACCATTTAAGACTTTTGTTCATCTTCGAAAGAAAAACTGAGATATTTTATTGAAACCTGAGTGATTTATATCCCTCCGATGAATGGTTCACCAAGTTCAAAAAGTTCATTGCAAAAAACATCACCTAATCCATATGAATCGTGTTGTTTCCTCCAAGTCCTCTAAAGAGACATGATCGCTCTATATAATTTAACAGTTTAAATTTATACTTCTAAATCTAATCACATTCAAGTAACATACGATGGCGATATCATAAGAACCAATCAGAGCCGTTCAACGTTCAATGTACTTCGAGTACACTTTTTAGAAATATATTAAAAGTGTGCTTATGTTTAGCATATTTCTTAAAAGTGTAACTAAGAATATATTTATTACCAATGTACTTGTAGTAGGGGAGAGCCGGGACAATTGAAATGCAGGACGGCTGAACCATTGAGATTTCCTGGAAAACCACACACGACATGTACGTTAAATTCCGTTAGCACGTACAGCATGCAATGCCTACCAGACCCGCAAAAACATTTCTTCTTTACGTCATGTCGTTTTGGAGTTAGGCCGCGGGGTTTTTTTCACGCAGCTAGCGTGTTTTATTCAATTGTTTTCAATGGGAGCGCCGCGTTTTTTTCACACTGAAACGCTGAGCGCTTGGCGTTTTTTATAGGTCACCGATAGTTGAAGAATGTTCAACTTTGGGTAAAACGCAGCACTCATCACTGTCAGTTTTACCCAACCATCCAATCACAGTGGAGGAGGGGCCGGACTAATACCACACCGACCAACCGCCACATTCTGCTTGTACAACTTCAACAACAACTATAATAACGGAACAAAATCATTTAGAACAAGAGCCAGAGAAAATATGTTACATTGTATCGACATTTTAATATAGAATCAACACAGAAACAAAATATGTGTGAAATGAGATACTAGTAACACTTTTGCGGATATTCCGTATCATAACAAGCAAAGTGTCTCAACTGAAAAAAAATGCTGCGCACTCTCAAGCGCCCATAGCTAGGTGTTTTCAGCAGAGCGCCCAGCGTTTTGAGCTGGCTAAAAACGCTTTGGTGGACACACGGCCTTAAAGCCGCAAAGCTATTTTTGAGCTCAGTAAGTGAATTCTTTCGTGCGGTAGCCTACTTTTTTTTGACTAACAAGTTGTATTCATGTGCCATTGTAATGATAATACGGCAAGTGTATACTGCAATCAGGGCCGTTTCTAGCCTTTTTGGCACACTAGGCGAGATTACTATTGAACGTGATTTTAAATCACGCAGCACAAACAGAATGTCTACTTAATTAAAGTCTTGTGCTATTTTATAAAGGCACAAAGCCTTATCACGGTTTTGATTTTAGTTCGTTGGCAAAATATAACGCTAGAGACCTTTATGCTAGGCTATACATTTGCAAACGGCGGATTCGAAATCGGGTCGAACGCGTCAAAAGCTACTTTCAAACACCTCACGCCCTAAGACCTATGCCACTGTAGATATTTAGAGGCGGGTGTCTTTTTGCCAAAAAGACAGGCACTTAGTGCAAATATAATATAATAGTAATAATAATAAAATATATATATATATATATAAAAAAAAAACCTCTTGGTTTGGTGGGGGCTCTCACTTTGCCTATGCCTAGAAACGGCCCCGACCGAGTTTTTTAGTTTAAGGGCAAAACAGGTTTAACTGGCAGGAGGCGCTGTCGGGACGGTTGAAACAGTCCCGACAGCGCCTCCTGCCAGTTAAACCTGGTCATAGCCTATACTGTTCATAGATTCATATACTGTTCCTAGACTTGTTTCTTTTATGCAAATTAATTTTCAATTACGCAACACGTTATCTCTTTAATAATCATCAATTGTCCAATCTTCAATCTTCAATAAATGTAATTTATCGTCTTCCGGTTGACCTCGTTTTCTTCATAATATGACTCAAGGAAGAAATGTAAGAAAATTAATTGTAAACGGATTTGTCTGTCTTCGTCAAAATAGCCTATGCACATAGGCTTATCGCCTATTGTTTATTAAACAAAAATGGTTAATATGAACCTTTAAATTAAACTAAAATAAAAAAATATATGTTTGTAACAATATGTACATAAGTTACTTGTCAAGTATTGTTCATAAAAACAAGCTTTAGATGAATAGTTGCCGTTCATACTGTTATGTTTCATCCATCCCACCCCTGTGTTTCAATCAAAGCACAACTACCGTTCAAAGTAAATTTTTACTTAAATCATTCTATATTTGTACCGAATAACACATGATACCAAGAGAACACATATGTAAGTTGTTGATAAAAAAAAATAAAAAAAATAAAAAACACTATTTGTAACCTTATCTTAGAAACCGACATTTATCTGAAAAGTGTTTCAACTGTCCCGGCTCTCCCCTGTACTTTTTAGAAATATATTATTAAAATATATTAAAGGGGTCATATAATGGTACATGCACTTTTACAAGTTGATTGTACTGAAATGTGTGTTGGCAGTGCCTGTACACAACCATCATAAAAAGATAAAAATCCATCCAGTGTTTTTTTTTTAAATCTCCTTATATGTTTTACCCATAGACTGTAAAAAAATATGGACGTAGTGTCCGTGACGTCACCCGTAGGTTTCTGAAGAGCATTTTTGAAGCCTAAAGTAGGCGGAGTCGGCCGTCACCATCTTGGCCTCGCGTCACCTTGCGTCACTCTCGGGGCGTGAGTGGAGCTGGAGGAGCCTGGCTATCTGAAACCACGCGCACCGCTCGACGTGATCGAGTTAGCTCCATAGGTTAGCTCAGGCTTGGGAGGTAATGCTATATGCTACTGAAAGTACCCTATGGAAAGTACCAAGTCTGCGACTGCACAGGGCCTCGCGCTAAAGTGACAGTTGATGATGTAAAGCCAATTAAAAGTTCCTGTTTTTGCCCTTTGAAATATTATTAAAAGACATGGCTACAAGTGAGACTGTGTATCGTGATTCTGTACTATTCTGCTAGTTGAAAATGTATTATGCAGTAATTATTACTCTGAGAGAGTGTGTGTGACAGTGATTTATGTGCATAATAGTTGGTCCTTCAGCGCGGCATCGCTCGTCAAGTTCATAGAGAGCTTATTCAGTCCATTTTAAATTCAGATTTTGGCCGCCTCTCAAACGGGTTAAACCATAGATATTACCTATGAAGTTCAAGTAAATGCGCTAGAAATCCGCGCTCATTCAATGATGTGCATTTATTGCATGGACAGAGAAAGCGCCGACACCTGCAGGATTTCATCTGACGGTACATAAGCATATTATAATCTATCTGTTCCGTGAGAGCAGAACGAACGAGCCTTTATATCTATAAACGTTTTTAAATCTGAAAACTCCAAAAACCAACGAAATTGTCAGACATCCATTAGAGCATGTTCACAGAGGAAAGCAACTGAAATATAGCGCTGATTGTTCTCTCGAACGATACTCGACGACAACAACGGAATCCTAAGCCGTGGGCGAAGTAATGGGTGTATTAAATTGTATGAAATAATCCCGAAAAAAGCACAAACACTGCAGAGGTGGCAAGTTCAGCAGCTAAAATCTGCAGAGGTGAAGTGACGCGGCTAACAGCAGACAAACGGCTAGCATTGACATCAGCAGGAATCCACCTGTCACTCAAAAGTGGACACACCCTTAATTATGCAGAACTTTAAATATTAATCAACTAAACGGTTGAGTTATAAAAAAATTCACCCCCCTCACAGTTGTTATGAAGGGCAAAATTAGCTGTATAGACCAAAGCCACATAGAGAACCAGGCTGTAAACATGCTTTTTTCTGCTGTAAAGTTGGTAATTTTAACATGGGGGAGATACAGATTTGACTCACTTCTGCAGCCAGCCTCAAGCGGCCAGTCAATGAATTGAAGTTTAACTCACTTCCGTGTTGGTTTCAAGAGAGAGATGGGGAGGTTGCCGCTTGGTTTTACCAGAGAATGTCTAATATGGCGAGAAGTTTCACTCTCACTACACTTCCGGCTTCTGAACTGGTTGCAGTTCCACTCTGATTCCATATGAGGGCGCTCACAGGACGAGTGCAGAATGAATGGAGGTCTATGGCGGTATACCCCTCAAAATCCACTTTTCTCAGGATATAATTTTTTGTCTAGTAATTTGAATGTTGTATTCGAAAGGAGATGCAAAGAAATTACACATTGCTGGGTGTTAGATTTTTTAGAGCCACTTATTTGCTTTAAAAAAGTCTTTCAAAATGTCAATGACGTCAGAATGCTGACGTCATTAGCAGAATGCTAGCGTGTTATGGGCAACAACAACTCAACCTGTAAGAAATCAAAACGACATAAGTACTCGTTCATTCAACTTTCGACCTAAAACCCATGTTGAACTTGCAAAACCTACAATCAAATCTGAGATTTCTCAACGGCAATCGGGTGAAAGAGACAAATTTAGCCGTCTAGCCCCATTGACTCCCATTCATTTTGCACTCATGGCGAGCGCCCCCCAGTGGAACTCTGGTGGTACTACAACCAAAATTCGGTACAATAGGGCTTAATAGGGAGTGGACAGGCTCTCCGTAGACGGGCTCTGGTTTTACCCTCTCTCAAATTAAGCCGTTCGACCTAGTGACGTCACACGGTCGGACGCCCCTCCCACGACTGTTGATTGACAGCAGCGTTTCAACACAGACCCGCCCTCGCTCGTGAGCGAGCTGTCTGTCATCAGAGTCCGCAGGTCATTGTTGCTACCCTCACTGGAGCACTGTCTATGAGCAGAATGGCGTCTGCGATTGTGGTGTTCTGTTCTTGGGTGTAATAAGGAACACAGCAGTCATTTTGATGTTCCTAAATCCGAACCATTGAAGACACAGTGGCTGAGTTTTGTTTTTGAAGGGAAAATGCCCAAAGCATTGATGCGGGGATTCCCTCGTGGGGATTCCCCACGACCAACCTCCATGCTTTCATGTTTGCGCGAATCATTTCACACCAGACAGCTTTACAAACGAGAAAAAAAGGGTCGGTACCAACGTGTTCCTGCTGAACCTCCAGAAGAAGTGAGTGTAATGTTTTATTAACCTTTAAATTAATCTTTGCATATCGCTTGCACGCTTCAAGATGAATGCATCTAAGGTTTACACTCAGGGTACATTACATGTTTTCTATGTACGACGTTCTCAATATAATTCATAATCCCACGTTTATAATGAACAACCAGTTATGGTTATTGTGTTATTATTACAAACGGTGTACGCACAGAACAGAGGGGCGGGGTGAGCAAAGCGCATTATCATTTAAAGACACATGCACTGAAATGGCGTGCTGAAAAGAGAGCTGTTTTTGACCAGGTAAAATTAGTGTTTTCTTACAATACTAATGAGAATTTTTAATTAAAGTATATTACAAACTTTTAATTTAGACCCTAAAGAATCATATGAGCTTGTACAAAAATGGCATTATATGACCCCTTTAATATTAATATATTAATTCAATATATTTTAATGCACTTCAAATAAGCATGTTGGGAATACAAATGTATTATAAACATACTACTTGAATTTCAAGTGTATTTTTAATACATTTAAGTCTTTTTCACCTGGGGTAGTACCAGGGTTTCCCTCAATATGTCATACTTCAGGATTCCCCTGTCGTCGGGACATTAAAACGCTTAATGTAGATTAACGGACTAAAACAGTGATATAAAAGACCAAAATAACTCAAACCTTATTGGTGATGTAGGCTATACTATATAGGCTACAGGCAAGCAGATAGACTCAGAATATGAACGTAACACACAAAATTTCACGCAAAGCGTTTCCCAGCGCTTCTGCCTCTCCCGTCTCCCTGGAACCCTAAAAAACGGGTTGGAATTGTAACCAGAGAAATTCCATTTTTCAAAGCACAAATGGTTCATATTTACTCTTCAAACCTCTGGAAATATGTCAGTAAACTGTGCAGGGTGGGGTCTGACATGCAGAGGAGGAGAATAGATGTTTAAACTGTGTAACCAGCAGATCTTTTGGCTCTGGAGTTTTAAATGAAACTTTTCTTAGGCTTTGATCCAAAGAGGGGTATTTCTTTACAGGTCAGCTGCACCGTTCCCCCACTTTTGAGACAAGAAGCCTGTGTCCAATTGGTCTGATCCTCTTGAACTTTGACCCTTGCCAGAGGAGAGACAGAGAGGCCATAGTTGTAAGTCCGTATTTGTTTGGAACTCCGGTCTGACTTTTTTTCTTCTTCTTTTTTTTTTTTTTTTTTTTGGGAGAGAAGAACATTTTTAAAGGCTTGAACATTTTCCACATGCGTAAGTAATTAAGCTCTGTGATGGACTCCTCCAAAGGGAGACAAATCCAACTAGATCTCTTCAGATTCTTCTCACACACAGCACATGTGTGCATGCATACTTCTTTTCTCTTCTTCCATTAATGCATAAAAGGGTAGAAAAATCTGTATTTCTGGTTTTTACATTTTCAGTTTACTATCCCATGCTCAGTGCACAATAACCACACAAGACAAGCTTTCTATGGATGTTTCTTGCTTTATTTTCTTTTGGGGGCCAAGACCCAAAGGCTAATTTTTGGTGGTCCTCAAAAGTAATTTGACCAATTTTGGGCTCTCTAGGTCTATATCCTCAGCACCAGTTTAAAAAATCACTTTTCTATTGCTTATAACTCTTGAACCCTTTGTTCACCTGATTACTCTTCTCATGATGATCCCAACTAATATCTTACATTAATACTTGGCTCAAATGGACTGTATGGACTCAGCTGCACATAAATGACTGAACCGAATTTTGATATTCATCTTGGTTCAAAAGTTATGATGACGCAAACAACTATTTCGACCCAAAATTGGATGAGAGATTGTATCTCGGCAAAACTGTGGTCTATCAAAACGAGACTTTACAGGTCATGAGATCTGAAAAATTGCTCCTGTTGATCATAGCTTGTGAAATGAATGCCCGAAAAGTATGGTCTCTGTGTCTATGAATTCCTTGGATCATGCTGAATCAATACCAATTTTCACACGAACTGCCTATCTGCCATTTCAAAATTTGTCATAAGTTGCAATGTCTTTTGAATGATTTATCATATCGGCAAAAAATTTGGTAAAGATAATTGACTCCATGCACTGAAGGTACCTGAGAATTTAAAAACAGCACTACCTGTTCCTGAGATATAAGGATTTTTACCAAAACACAACTTTCGAAAGCTTTGTCCAAAAATTAATTTCTATGTGTCATTACATTCCTTGTTTATGGCAGTTCTGATGATATATCATTTGTCATGGTCCTTCATTTTGAAGTAAATGAAAAACAGTTAATTTTTAAACTTTTACAAATCTGGTCCAATTTTGTCCAAAATCGACTCAGATCAGCTCAGAAATAAAAAGATTTCTGATATTCACTATCGTTCCTGATAAATACCTTTATGAAGTTGGCCATGCCTGCATTTGTTGTCCTGTGTTAATTAGTTAATTGGTTACCATGCTAAGCATGCTTGTTCCTTTTAACCTTTGAAGGTCTCCTTGGCATCAGGTCAAAAGTGTGTCTTATGTGGCACAGTGTGACAAGTGGTGAGCACTCAACCAGAAGGCTGCAACTTTCATGTTATGCATCTTTGTAACCGTGCATGTCATGTTGTATCAATTCTGTTCATAGTGCTAATAGTTTAGTTATTAGAATACAAAATGCAAATAGGCCTAAATGCTTCTGTCCGCTACCTGTTGCTTACACTTCTTAGTGATGTCCTGCAGGAGTACATCCATCTTTATCAAAACACACCAATGCCCTGAAACATGAAGAAGAGATTTCACAATGAAAAGATTAGAGTTAGAGAATATATCCGGATGGGGATTCAATTCTTGTGTTCATTAATTCCCAATCCTGCACACCATTTGCTGCTCTAATAAATCGGTCCAGAGTTTGCTGAGCAAGCAGTCTATGTGCCATTAATGCTCGCTGACCACTGCTCATGCATGGCATTAACAATTCTAGTTAATTAGTAAGAGTGATGTGTGTAGCACAGGCAAAAGCATTTAAAAGGAGAAACATTTTGCAAAGAAGGCAAGGTTTGTATACACTTAGTGCTTTTTGTGACAAAACAATTTATGCAAACTTACCTATTAAGGTATGCATGAATGCATGGGTAAAAGTTAAACATTTCACTTACTGTGAACTTTAAACTATGGAGAAGAGTGGGTTATACTGTGGACCCCTCTGACATCAACTCAAAACCTGATTTTACCAAGTGCATGGTAACATCTTTGTTAATTCAGGAACAACATTCCAATCAATCAATCAGATTTGAGGGACAAGTTTACAGTTTGTCAAGTTTAGGCTTACAACCAGGGGTAGGTGCTTCTACATCAGTGTTATTCACCTGTCATTTCCCTCTGATTATAGGGATAACTTATGGGTAGTGTTAGGTTTAGGGGTAGAGATATGGATAGAATTAAATTTTCAGACAGGAATGTTGTTGCTGGATCAAAAAAATATGGTGACCCAGGAACATATACTAACTGCAAAATCAAGACATCAACAGCCAATCATGTCACTGGATCCGAAACACACCAATTTTGAAATCCCTCATGCTCAGGGAGGATTAAAAGTCTCTCTCTCTGAAACAAAAGTGTGCTCTTATGTTAACAAAGTGAAAAAGAAATATAAAAGAGAGTTCTGAACACAAAGAGTCGCTCTGAAGGAAGCAAGTTCAGAAACAGCTACAGCAACAAAAACCTAGAACTTATACTGTAGGGCATTTTACATTCTGAACTAATCCTGAACTAATTTTGGCTTTAAGTATTAGTATTATAAGTATTAGAAAATCATAGAGATTTGGGAGTGGGCATTTTGTCTTGCCTCCTAACCACCGATCAAGTCAATGGCCCTAAGACTGCAGGAGCAATCTGTACACTATAAAAATCATTGTCTTTGGAAAGTCCCCATAAAACATGAAAACACAACGTGTGTGTGTTTGTGTGTGTGCGTGCATGCGCGTGGGTATGGTCACTTGTAACAGCCCTTAATCCAATTTTTCCATATAAAGCTCTATTTCAAACACTCACGGAGGACTATAATCTTCTGCCTCATTTATAATCCTAACCGCTACCTAACTGCGCCCCCCCCCCCCCCCCCCCCCAACCCCCTGCCCCTGCCCCCTGCCCCCTCCTCCTCCCCCCTCCTAATTGGAGTGACTGTGTGTGCACATTTTGGTTTGGTGTGGCATGTGTGTGAGAAAGAGAGTTGGTGGGAACCTTTTCTCATTTTGTGAGAGCCTGTTGTGCTTTTATCAGCCCCAAAAGTGAAAATACAGTCATCATTTACAATCCAAACCCCCTTTTTTAAAATTCCATGGAAAAGAAAATACTATATATGTATTAGTGCTGTCAATCGAGAAAAAAAAGAAAAGAACTAGATTAATCACACATTTTTCTGTGATTAATGGCGATTGATCACAATTAAAAACACTTAAGTTTTTAATATAAGTTATTATACGTTTTAATACTTTGTAGTGATTTATGTTAGCGGAAGTAAAGATTTTCTGTAAATAACACATTTTTCGTAAATAGCATAATTCTCAAAAACTACCTTTATGAAACTTTTATGAAAGGTGTTTTTTTTTTTTTTTTTTTTTTTTTTGGTTGCTTGGCCACCTCAGTTTCTATTCACTAACATCATAGTGACAATAATAATAAAATATATATAAATATCAGATAATCAACTTATTTTGTGTTTCACTCAAAGAACATCAAATTGATTTGGAACCACATGATAATAAATAAATGTATTTATACATAGTATAATAGTAGTATAGTATAATACTATAATAGCACATAGTAAATAAATGATGACAATTTGGTAATACTTTATTTCTATGGTACACTTTAGACATTTTCCTAACTATAAGTAACTTTGCAACTAAATGTCAACTAACTCTCATTAGAGTATTACTAGACTGTCTGCTTAATATCTGCTAACACTTTTTGATGGTCCCCCAACAGACATTCTACTGACTATAAGTAACTTTGCAACTACAACTCATTCCACTAAGCTGAACCCTAACCCTATCCTTACAGTCTACTACAGCCTACAAATTCTCTAATGAGAGTTAGTTGACATGTAGTTGCAAAGTTACTTATAGTTAGTAAAAGATCTAAAGTGGACCATAGAAATAAAGTATAACCCAGAATTTGTATTATTGAGAGAACTATTGCTTTAATACTTTCCATATAGTGGATAAATATTATTATAAACATTATACTGTACATTTATAGGTTTCCTTTTCTCATTTCAAATGATATTGTTACTATTTAAGACCATGCCTGGTTTCCCCTAAAAGTATAATGCTTTTGAATAATTGTACTCTTAGTCTTTTTACATTATTGCTGCAGGCAAATTATACTCAAACTGTCTTTCTCTGATCTGAACCAGTGCCAAATTCTCTGCATCAGAGCTACCCCTGCATCAATAACCCCTCATCTCTTCTAATCTCTTCTCACTGTCTCCTTCTGTGTCTCTTTCTCTCGATGTAATTATCAGTCAGGGTCGTGGGTTTGAAACACCCATGCTGCCCAGAATTACTTACAGGTCTTTAAGGAAAAGCTAAACCCTAAAATAAAAAATAAAATAAAAAAATCGTATTTTTTATCACAGAGCTACTTATTTTTGTCATATGGAGATTGATTAACTGAGGATGGGGTTCCTCTGAAGGGTCTTTCCATTCAATACCTATCTTATTATAATTTTTTTAAACAGTTCTCCTGTTAAACAATGACACACATTTTCTGTACATCTGCTTTGAATACATCTGTACATCTGCTGGAATCCTCATGCTTCTCTGGTCCTTCTCTTGTCCAACATGCTGTAGACCCATATGATTTGGGAGTTACTGGAGAGAGGAACGAAAAAAAAAAAGAAAAAAAAAAAAAAACCTGTAGGTCTATCCATGTAGCTAAAATATTTTTTTGGCTTATAGAACAGTTGCTTCCATGTCAAGAGTAGAAAGCCCTCCAACCCTTTATTTTTCTTCTGATTTTGAGCCAAATAGGCACAGTGGTCTAATTGTTAAGGAATTCACAGGGGTAGCTCCATGATCAGTAGGGGGCTTTGGGTCAATTTCCTGATGCTTTCCTTTCCAAATAAACACAGATGACTGACCTGGCAAGCAGAGGTCCTCAGAACTCTGAAACATTCCACGTAGTGTAAACCTGTGTGTGTGCTCGCATATGGCAGTGAATGGGGGAAAAGGAAGGTCCCCCTTTGCTTATTTACACAAAATAGTTTGTGATAGCTGCATGTAAACCAGAAATTCTCATAGACATTTGTTTCTAAATAAGCATCTGTTTTTCTTTAGGTCTGTAGTCTTTGGTTTGTCAGATAAGCTTTTCTATCCTGATGATGGTATAGCTGGGATGCACACATTTTATTTATTTTCATAGTCCTGACCAAAAGTTAGTGATTATATGTATATCATCTGTTTTTTGCTTTGTTTGGTTTTTTCTGGTTACAAAACAGTGGTTTTCAGCTGACTTTGCCTCAAATACTAGATTGTACACTGGACATCAAATTGAATCCCAACCAGTGTTTGAGTTAACTTTATCAAATTTGTGACAGTGACGGATAATTTAAAAGAATTTTCATCATTTTAACGATTAGACTAAGGTATTTGTTCTATAGCAATTCCTTACTTTTCTTTACTTTAAAGATCTAGTAAGAAAAAAAAAAAGTCTAAATGTAGGCCTAAATGTGAACAACTCTTTATTAAGAAATTATCCCATAACAGTTACTGTTATAAAAATGTAGTATCTTGCATACATATTATAAATCATGAATATGGATATTTTTAATTATTCAACTGGGGTTGTATTGACTACCATCATGTTGACTTTGTGTGGTTGTTGAAGCCTCAACTTGTGTGTTCCTTTACACTTGCATTACATTGACTCATGGATAATAAAAAAATAATATTTGTGTTCATTTAAAAAAAAGAAAAGAAAGAAAGTCATATACATCTAATACAGAGTAAATACAGTAAACAGGGTGAGTAAAAAAAAGAATAATCACCGGCATGCCGACGTGGTCATGTTCCCATGCGAAAAAGTCACAGTGGTACCCAAATTCTCAACAAAAAAAAAAGAGCAGTTCCTCTATCCCTGGGTCTGAAGAGGGCCCGGAGAGTAGTGGGAGGAGAGAATCCTCACCACTCTCATCCGCCTCTTCTATCGCCAGCGGGCAGCAGTGTGCGGTTCGAGAAAGCAACCAAGCCGCCTCCTGCACCACCTGCCCCATGGAACCAGGTAAGTGTTGCTCAGTACACTCAGACTCCGCTACGGGCCGCCTCCCAGAGAGAGCCTCCCGAGCCGAATCCCTGTGTTCCACCTCTCTGCCCCACTGCGGGTACGGCTACGATCCCTTTGGTCCCGCTTGTACGGTCTCTGCGAGCCTGGTTAGCGCTCCCCAGTCTGTCTTGCTGGCTCTTCCGGACCATCAGGCTCGGCTAAGCGACTCAGTTCACCCAGCATCCCCCCAAGTTTCGGGCCATCCACTCCATTACAGTGAGAGCAGCCAATGCCCATGTCTTGCGGGCGGAGATCGCAGTCCTACTGGCAAAAGAAGGCGATAGAGCTGGTCCCTCCAGCCAGTATGAGGTCAGGGCACCACAGTTTCTACTTCATTGTACCCAAAGAAAGTCATATACACCTATAGTTTCACTCGAAGTAGATTGGGCTCTCTAGCGAGATTCCTATCCGTCGGTCACAACGTACATCTCCGTTCCCTCCTTCAGAGAACGAGGGTTACCATATGTAACCGAGACGTTATTACTAGTGCATGTAACAAATGTAACAAGGACACTGTAAAATAAAGTGTTACCCAAAATGGATGTGTTTGTGCAAAAGATGAACAACTTCAAGGAATAACATCCAAATAATATATCATGTTCAAAGTAAAGCTCAATAAACAGCATTTGTAGCAATGTTGTTTTACAAAACGTAAAAAAAAATATATATATTTATTCTTTAAAAACAAAACGCTGGTTTACAGTAAAGCCACGTTCACACTGTTTTGGTCACGATTTGGCTGTCTGAGACAAATGTTGAGAATTTTAAAAGATTCCTCTGATCCTAGGCCAACATCTTAAGTCTTTGATCGCTAGTTTGACATGTTCGCCAACCGCTGGTAAAGACCGCTGCAATCAAATTTGACCTCAGATCAAATTCTGTCAGTGTCAGAAGTTTTGAGGCACCGCACTGCAGCGTGGGTTCTCCTACGACAACCGTCAAATCCAAAACCAATATGAGTGCCGAACCTGATGATGCAATAAGTGAGACAACAACCATCACGTGCTCCACACACATTGTCTTTTTTTTTGATAAGTCATAATCAAAATGAACGTTAGTGATTGTTTTTTTGTTTGTTTGCTTGCCACCATTTTTATTCCACACGTAAATTCAGCTCACACAGTCTCTGAACGTGTCACGGATTGATGATGAAAACTCCTCCTTGCATGCGTCTGTTTTTAACGCGTCTTGACTGCCATACAGTCTGACATTGACACCTGAGATCCTATGTGACATGGCTTACAGCGGGGATCTGACAAGCAACCGTCTTAAAGGACGATTATAAATCGTACAGTGTGCACCGGGCTTAAGGCACTTAATGGAAGTAAATGGGGGAACATTTTGGAGGGTATAGGGTCGGCCATCATCTATTGACTTGGATGAGGTCCAAAATGAAACCGTTTAAACACAAATCAGTCTGAGATCCCATGCCATGACTACTTAAGTAGACCAAAGAAGGATCTGAGTCCTCTTTCAGGGACAGGGACAGTGTGAATGTAAAGAGAACTGGCTTTGTGTAGTAAGCCTCGATCTCCTTCATCCAGCCCTATCAGAGGTATCTCTTTAAGAAACACTTTTTATCTGATGTGAGGAAAGTTTTTTTATTTTAAATACATTTCTGTATACAAATGCACACTGCACAAACTCAACCACTTTTAAAAACACACACATAAAACTAGACAGACTTCATGTCAGATCTCACTGAGCGGGCTCATGGAGGTCAGCGGTTGACTCCCACTGGGCATATATGTTCAATCTTTTGACCTACTTCAACCGCATTTAGAGCCAGAAACCAACTGTTAAACCCTGCATTTGTAAGGAGTAACCATGAAACCAAAATGTATGTTTTCCTTGCTTGTGGCCGATCCATTTACTGCAAAGCCTCTTAGATTCAAACCTTCGCTGGATATTATTCCCTGCTTTTGTTAGATGCTTTTTTGGAATAAAAAAGAAATTAAGAAAAAGCGTGTTTCAATATTTTTTTAAATGTTATTTTAATAGTTCAAGAATAATGATTTCATTACACTTTAATTACAAAGTGACCTAATAGCTTTCCAGGCTAAGGCCACTTTTTTTTTTTTTTTTTTGGCAAAACATGGAAAGCAGCCTCAGTAGGATGGAAAAGAAGTTATTTTCCTTGGCATCCTACACTCCGCTTCCACTGTCATTTATCCCGTAAAGGATGCCTTGCAAAAAAAAAAAAAACATGCCTTGTCTTTTTTTTAACACCTATTTCTTAATCATGATTTGCTGGGAAATGTGCCAGGTGTGCAATGTGTCTGAAGAAAATTGTGTGTTTATATCTTTTTACAGTGCAAGCCACAGTCGCATCATTGCATGTTATATAAAGTTGTAGTTGTAGTGTGTTGTTATGCGGTCGCTATGCTTGTTCTGGGTGGTTCATAGGGGATTTCTAGGTGGTTTCTTAATGGATGCTTACTGGTCCAAATCAAAAGGCCTCACTCCCAAGTCTTTAACTTCTGGTCTTTACATATGGCTTGTTTCCCTCCTTCAATGTGGCTGAAGCCATTCAATAACTGTGTAAATTTATTGTTGTTATTCAATAATAACCTTCCCCTCTAGAGAACTTTTACTCACTGTGACCAGACCTTTGTGTCAAACAGTTGATGCCATGATTTTCATATCGGATCAGATTTTCCTTTTCAGAAGCTGACTGGAAAGTCAGGTGGAACACTTTTATGATACTTTGGTGCTTTGGGAGCTTGACAAACCTAGTTCTCATTTACTATCATAATGTGGAGAGAAGGAAATATAGGCAAAGATATTCTTACAAATTTAAAACAACGTCATAGAGGTTTGGAATGAAATGAGGTTGAGTAAATAATCAAAGATGTGTTTTTTTTTTTTTTTTTTGGGTGAAGCTTAGCACACCACTTGCATCCCTCTCAAAGCAACGTGTGAATAATTAGCTTATTTAGTGTTAGGTTATTTACAAGGACCACAATCATGTTACAAGATTTTCTCTCATGCTACTCACACACACATGCAAAGCTATATAATTGTGTGCCAGTGAACCCCCAAATCCCTCAAGCTATACTTTCTCACTGGCTAGATGTAATATTTACATATCATTCTGTGCCAGTTTAAACATCCAGTCTTTGCCAATACAGAATCAAAATAAAAGGAGCTGTTTTTCTTGACTAAAACTCCTTACTAGTCACTGATGTCCCCACCAGAAAGAAAAAAAGAAGAAAAAAAAAAAAGAAAGAAAAGAAGGTGGAGTGGGGAAAGCCTTGGCAATAAAATTTGTGGTTAACACTGCTGTGTGGGATCATACAGCGTGTATATGCGCTCGCGTGAGTGTGTTTTAAGAAATTTGAGACCCTGCAATTCAGATCATTTCTAAAAACTTACATTGACTTCTAAGGTAATAATGAGCTTTAGAGCTCACAGAGTTTTTAACTTTAGCTTTCTTTTTGTCCAGACATTCTTTAGATTACCAGCTGTTTCACATAAATGTACTGGAACAAAGGTGATTTTAACACAGTCCAGTTGATGTGATATGTGATACCAGGCATCATGTCCACTGGATTCAAATGTTGAGTATAAAGAAACTGTAACAGGTGCCTTGGGTCTGTGTTCATCGGTTTTACCATATGGACATATTTGCCATAATTTTGAAGTTATTTTCTGTTCCCTTTGTCCCTCGCTGCATCTGAAATTGCAAAGAGTAGATTCTGCGTTTGAATTTGAATAGAGTGAAAGTGAAGTTTGAATTTTGAAAAAAGTATGCTTTACATAGTATAAACGTGGGTAGTATGAATGCAATACTTATGGGATAATAAAGTGTCCATCTAATGCGGTACTATTTGCCTACTTTTTTTTCCGAATACTACGTATTTGGGACATACTACTCTTTTGGTGTACTGTTTTTCACATACTATATATGATTTCGGACACATCGTCTGTGTTCTCTTCCTTTGTTTAGTTTCTGTTTGCTTTATGCCTTGTTAGTTTCCATAGCTACCCTTGTCTGTTACCATGGCTACAAATTATGTTTTTTTTTTTTTTTTTTTGTGCAAACAAAGTACTGACTTTGCTTCATAAAATTGAGGTAAAACCACTATATTACTTTAAAGGGATGGTTCAGAGTAATTTCAACCTAGGGTCCTTTGCACCATGACCTCGAGCCAAACAAGTTTGTAAGTACATCAGGAGTTTATTTAAATAACACTTGCCTGATGGCTCATGCTACCGCTAACCTGGACGTCGAGGTCACTTCCGTGATTTGGGAAAAGCCCGTAAAAGTCCTGGCAGAAAGCGATACATAAGGATGTCGTGTAACGACGCCCAGTTCCAGGAATGCACTAATATTTTGTTGGTAGTACCAGTTTGCAACAATTATTAGTTAACACTACGTTGTCAACACATCGGAAAAAAATTCCACTTTTCCCCTTACACTTGTGAGTTTTGCAAAGGACTTTTACGAGTTTTTCCCAAATCACGGAAGTGACCTCGACGTCCAGGTTAGCGGTAGCATAAGCCATAAGGCAAGGGTTATTTAAATAAACTCCTGATGTACTTACAAACTTAATTTACAAGACACAACCTTGGATCCATTAGCGCCTGCACAATTCGGCTGATATCTCTAAATAAGCTCTAACTTTAATAATGTGGGGAAAAAAGGCTTCTGGGGGGGTGTTTGGCTCGAGGTCATGGTGCAAAGGACCCTAGGTTGAAATTACTCCGAACCATCCCTTTAAGCCTTTGACGCACAACATGGGTCTAAAAAGACCCGACTGAGTTTTCATTTTCTATATCTTTGCAAGAAATTAATTTTATCATTCAGTAGGTATTCCTCAATTAACTTGTTTTAGATCATTAAAAATCCTAATTGAAATTTTTTATTTCTTAATTTTTGAATAAAAATCGTTTTTGTATCGCAACCCTTCTAATGCGCAACATGGGTCTAAAAAGACCCGTATTCATTTCCTATGTTTCTTTGCTGAATCTTTAAAATATATGTATTTTATCATTTGTTATTCCAGGTATTCATTAAATATCTTGTTTTTGATTTCCACAAATCATTATGTGTATGTTTCCTTTTTTACTTTATAAACAAACACAGTTTTTTTTTTTTTTCATCAATTTTACATACATGGGTCAAAAATGACCCATATAGAAACCTTTGATATTTGCACATTTTTGCAAGTAGGAACATTTACTGCAGAATACTATTCACCTGCCACACATTTCACAACTCAACACGGCTGCTTTTGTATATTTGATGCAAGTCTTATTTTATTTTAACCACAGAAAATATTTTATATTTTGTAAAAGATGGACATAATATTTGAATATTAGGCTATGGTTACCTTGACCTTGTAATCCTAGTGAGAAATTACTTGTGAGAAGGAGAAACATATCCAATACTATTAGCTAGCTAGCTGGTGACATATTCTAGCTAGCTAATGTTAGCTACACTAAAAAAAAAGATTGCAGAATATGCCCAGCTGCCAAAGACAGAAAAGTCAGCAGCTGGTGTTCCCAGTGCACCAGGCCGGTGTGCAAGGAGCACAAACGTGTAGTTGCATTTGTGAGGCATGTAAGCACTAAGATGGCAATTTGAGATGCCGCTGTACCAGTGTGATTTTATTTTGTTTGTTGTATTTTCTTTTATTTGATCACATTCACCACAATTCAATACAGTTACACAGTTCAATTTCAGTGTTATCAGTTATCTGTGATATGTGAATGCTATGTGAGACAAAGTGGCAAATAAACATTTCAAGTGTTAAATGTGTTGTCTAAATGACTGCTAAAATGATTAATTTGACAAAATGTTGTCTTTATTCTTTCGTTTTATCATGCTTGATAAGTAAATTTGATATAGTAACACAAAACCTAGAAAAAGTTAAAATAATAATTTTTGGTAATTGAAAACAAGAAATTTTTAATATTTATAAATCATGGAATTTATAGATCATGGAATATTAAACTGATCTCAAAAAAAAAAAAAAAAAAAAAGTCCAGCCATGCATGAAATAACATAGGAAATGAATATGGGTCTTTTTAGACCCATGTTGTGCATTAGAAGGGGTTTCCATAGCTTGCGCATCAAAGGGTTAAAGATGTCTTTCCTATCGTTGTGGGCCTCGAAAGTGTAAGTTGCATTGGATCTCTATGGAAGGACAGATTTAATTAAAAATATCTTAATTTGTGTTCCGGAGATGAACGAAGGTCTTACGTGGAGCGACACGAGCAATTTCAACTTTCTTTTAGAACTTATACAAGATTTAACTTGACTTTTGAGTTGATGACTTGTACAGCAAATTTGATAATGCTAAATTTAAAGCAGCAACAGAACTCAAGTTTTTAAGTTAAAATAATCTGAAGAACTAAAACCTAAAGGATCATATTTGTTCTCTACAACAAATATTTGTTTACACCCATTTTTTTTTTTTTTTTTCAAGAGTGAGCTCACTCCTACTATATGAAGCATTTATCGATAATGGCGGCTAGCATGTTTTGCTCGTGTCAAAAAAACATATTTGCATTTCCAATAGAAGATGTTTACTATCAAACCCTCACAGGTGATTGGTTGTTTGTCCACTATGCTTCACATAGACTCTCATGTGGGAGTAAGCAATCCCATGCCAATTTGTGTATATGTGTGTGAATGGGGATTTGTTAGAAGTCCTTTCATGCCAGCTTTCCAAAGTCTGCAACAAGGCCCTCAGGGGATCCTAATATGCAAATCAGCTGTGGTGAAATTGAAATGTATATGGGATTTATTTCCTCTCGATAAATGATAAAGCCTGCCTCTGATAAATAATAGATGGGACATCAAATATTCATAGCATGCAGCAAGTAGATAGAAATACAACGATGGGCCACTGCTTACTTCCCCATGCTTTAATATAAATAATAAAACAATAGTGCAACAAATCCCAGCAGTCCAATTAACACTGTCCAAGAGGAAAAACTAGCAGAAGAATGACAGGGACTGTGTATGTGTGTGTTGGGGGGGGGATGATGATTTGTGGGTTTGGGGGGGCTTTGATTATCCTGCTTTGGAACACATATGCACATTTACATACATAGACACATTACATTTTTTTACTCATGCATGCCACTCACATAAAAACAACTGATGCCGCATCCATTGTTCACAAACACATCAGTGCTGCAAGTTTCCACCATACATGTACCCTTACTCACACACACACACACTGTCTCTCTCTGATGTGCCACAAACAGTTGTCGGCTGTCAACCATTTCTCATGCTGACAGCCACGCTGGTACAGCATGCGCTAAAAGACATATAGCTTTAATTTGTGTGCATGGATTCTCAAGTTTACTCTTTTTGTCTGTAGTGACAAATAAATCTCCTGAGAAGGATGGCCCACGAAGGAAAAGATGCCCGCAGAATAAATTAATTCATAGTAAAATTAAATGTATAAAAAAATGCATCAAGCCGGTCTGCAACTTCATTCAAACACTAAAACACACAAACGCTAATCATTTGCCATTAGTATAACCAAATTATACATAGATTACTATTCATAAAATTATAATGTTATATAAAGCAAGTTATATGATAAACTGTACGTTTAAAATATAATTATTAATGATTTTGATATTGTAACGTTAATGCTCTGTTATGTATTTTGGTTTAGTTTTTAATCTGTTAGATTGTTTCCCATTTGTTCCCGTCTACATTAATCCGGATACATTTGAAAACGGCATTTTCGTTTAAAAACGCTCTCTGTCCACACTAGCGTTTTCCAAAAGTTTCTCATCCACACTGAAACGTCGGAAAACGCTAAATTCACCTTACTGCGCATCTCGCTCTCAGTCACCATATGTTTGGTCTAAAACACAACTGCCCTCATGTATTGCCACAGGACAGCAAATGTGAGTACATTTTCTGTCATCTTTGCAGGACTGTGACTTGAAGAGTGTGCAAAGTAACATATTTTAGTAACAGTGTGAAAGTGAAGAGCACACACAGTAACAGACACAATACCGGTATATAAACATGAATATTTGAACATGACTAAACTAATCTTCTCATTATCTCCCTGCTTTATATACCCTTAGTTTCCTCAGTTTCTTTGTGGTATTGTTTGTTTGTGTAGTTGTGATTCTGATACTCATGCGCGTGCTCCTTACTTTAAATAAAATACTCTTTATTTATCTTTAATTTGTGCGTGACGTGTTCATCTAAACGTGACAAATGTGGGGTTAAATGGGGTTTTAGGCATTCCACTTCATGTTGTGTATAAGAATATTGTCGATCTATATAGACAGAACCATCAGCAGACTATAGCATTCAAACAAAGTATGATTTGAAAGTCATGTGTTATTTTTAACTGTTGCGCAGGCTGATAATAGGTGATCTTAAACATTTCAAGTGCATGCGAATAATAAAAGAAACTGATGTTTGTTCCCAATTGACAACAGGCAAATGTGCATGAAGTAATTTTTAGGCTATAAGGATGAGATTTGATGGTGTTTTGTGAAAAGTATTTTATGAAAATGGAGTACTTTGTTTGTTTGCCTTCCATTTTTTTCATCTGTGCCTCATCTTCTACACTTCTTTCCCCAGTGAAGTGAAATGGAGAAACCAATCTAAAATCCATCAGGATCTTCCCAAACCTGCCTACTCCGCCCCCCTCTCAGGGATGTGGCGGTGTGTGTGACTGTGTATTGTGACCGTCTGGGAATTGGATGAGATTGCGTGTTTAGCAGGCCAGCTGGCTTGGCTGATATGAATTGTATCCCCCCCCCACCCCCCTCTCACGCTCACAGTGAGAGGTCATGACCTTGCGTCTTGACGGACTGCATCAGCCTATTGTGGGGCACTTTAATCCATTAAGTGACAGCCAATGGCAAGGTAGAAGGGAGAGAAGAGAGCAGGAGTATGAGGGAAGATGCAATTCACAGGCTGTGAGGGAAATTGGAAATTGAAGGGAAAAGGAGGACGATTTGAATCCATTATTGATCATAGGCATGGAAAGCCTCAGGAATGTGACATGGCTGCTTCGAAACCCAAATAGGCAGCATTACAAATCATGCTAAATCTTTACGATTACACAGATAAAATAGCGATTTAAAATTACGTTCAGGACTTAAACTTTTTTTTTTGTGCTAATAATAAATGGTGCAGATCCTTTTGATGACAATATACAAGAAGCTTGTAACTCGAACATTTCCATTTCGGCAGCGTGGCCTTTCTTAGCAATAACACTGCAGGCAGAATTACAGCACCAAATAGAAAATGCACTGCAAACTTCAACATTTTTGGAAATGTTGACTTTTATGAAGCAACAAAACGTAAGGGATTGATCTAGCAATTATATAAAAGACGTTTGTCAGCCTTGATTTAAATTAAACAAACGTTTACAGACACACAACAGCACTTTCGTTCTGTAATTCTGACAGAATTCAGACAATTTAAGAATTTAAGAATCTATTTAAAAACAGGAATACTTAACAGGGGGTTAAAGAGTAACTGACCTCTAGTGTCAGTAAGGTGACAGTATCTTAATCACTGAGAAGCCCAAAGTCATTACATCTGCATTTGGCCCATCCTCCACATTATTGATCCTGGTCCATTCCTATTACCAACCACACCTACCCAATGAGGTCTTGCATTGTGGACAAAATGAGTGAATGCTCGCTCTCTCTCTCTCTCGCTCTCTCTGTGTGTGTGTGTGTGTGTGTGTGTGGATAGTAATAGGATAGTAATACCAGTATATTTTGACCTTATGGGGACATTTTTTGGCAATCAATCAAATGTGATGGGTAGGTTTAGGGAGAGGGTTAGAGTTAGGGGATAGAATATACCATTTGTACAGAATAAAAATCACTACATGTCACTACAGTATGTGTGTGTGTGTGTGTACTGGATATGGGTTTGGTGGAGTACATGTGGGATTTTATTGTTGTGTAAAAATATGTACTACTAGCAGTGATATCCCTGTTTAGGAGCTCAGACATATTTCCTTTTGACAAGAATCCCACTTTTGACTTTGACATCTAACGAAACATACACAAAGATTACTTCTGACATGAAGTGTGTCTATCTGTGGGTATGTACACACTCAGAGCATCTGCCTCTGCAGACATACACTGCCTCTGGCCACTGCAGTCATCTGAGACATGTTCATATCATTTGATCAACGGTGGATGGAGCAAAGGAGGTTAAGGACTGAAAGGGATGTGATCCACTTGTTGGTTGGTTTCCTTACAGGCAAAATCCCATAGGCTCCCTTATTGTCCTTTTCTTACCCCCTTCTCTATAAATCTTTTTTTCCTTTTGTCCTGTCTTCTAGTGGTTTAGTCCAATGTCTCTATTAAAGGTAAGTAAAGCTTATAAACTATAAAATGTTATTCTGCTTTCCAGAATTCATTGGGCTGTCCTCTTACACACAGCCTCAGAGGTGACCGCTTAAAAACTTGTAGTTAAAGGTTGTTCAATGCTAAGAGGGGCTGTGGGAAGGTGAAAATATTAGCTGACATTAAAAACAGATGTCAATTAAACTTGACAAATAATATCATTTTAATCATCTACGTTGTGTCTTACAGAATAATAAAAATAAAAATAGGGGTATTTTTGTGGCCGTGAAGGGCTTGTGTTGTTTTTGCTGTGTGCAAATCTACCATCTGGCCCAGATACAGACTGGATTGGGCTGACAACAATAACCTCAACTGTCATAGAATCACACACATACACCATTGTGGCAGTGACTAAAGAAATATCAAAGAGGCTGACAAAGTTATCACATCTGACATTAACTTGATCAACAATTCTATGTTGGCAGGTGAGACGAGTATACAAGACGGCAAGACTAAGTGAGTAAAGCAGGTGAGTATATCCAAAGGTAAAATTGATAGGGGAGACTGAAAAGACTTCGGGTAACAAAGACGAGAGTGGAAGACATCGGTATTGTCGGTATTATGAGAGCAGGAGCATTTAGAAAACTGCCCGAGCAAGAGACAGGTGGAGCTGGCGAAGATGCATACAACCACAAGGTAACCAGTAGATCTGGGGACCAGGGCTGCGTTTAAGTCCAAATTGGCTAGCTAACTTCCCTCTGTCTCATTACCTCGATGTACGTCATTTATGGACCTGTTAAAAAATTGTATATAAACATTAAATATTGATATATTTATATTACATATAAAACATTTTAAAAATATAAACGAAAATAAGACTGAAAAACGAAAAGGATAAGAATGCAACAAACTATAACTGTAAAACAAAACAAAAAAAGTCAGTAGCTACAATTATTAAATGCGGTTAAATGTCAAAACTCCAATATCAAACTCTAGATTGTGTGGGGTGGGGGTGAATTAAGCACAGTCTGCAGTGACATCACAACAGTGTTGCATTGTAGTCTATAGATCTGCCTGAAGTGTACATATTGAGTAGACTCGCTGCCTTAGTTAAAATCGAGGGTTTGTCAAAATAAACTTCATTTGCTGCCCACTTGATGAAGTTGAACGCACAAATTCGAAGTGCTCAGTGAAGTTTACAAGTGTTTGTCTAAAAGTGGAGTTAAACGCTGCCCATGGTGGACCAGATGGAACTACTATGGTTGTGGCGAAGGAGAGGAACTTAGTCTCTGTGGCTTTAAGGCCTTCCAGGCCGTGACAGGGATAACTGAACTTGAGACCACCCAGATCACCAGGCCATCAGACTCTGGGATGACCGGAGTGAACTGTGGAGGATCTGGGGAAAAGGATCAGCATGGCTGAGGTCCTCCTCCAATTCTTCCATGGTGAAGTTGGATCCACTCAGTTGAAGGGACAGATTCTGAAACTGGCAGGCAGCCGTGATCTGAGGGGTTAGTTAAAGGGGTACTTCACCTCTGGGAAGATGAATGTGTATTTAAAATAGGTCATTTAAGTAGAAGAAATGTGAAGAAATTTTTGAATTTGGAGCTTTCTAGCCTGAGAAAAGCCAGAAAAAGTATTTTTGGCTTATGTGGATGAAAGACAACAACTCCCAGAATGCACTTGCTTCGCTGCCTTAGGAGGCCACGCCTATCGGTAAGAGTGCGCAGTTGTTGAAAACAACAAAGCTAGCCTACGTGATGAGTTTGCGAGGGATTTAGAGAACGTCCAAAATGTCGGGGATTCGGCTTTTGCGTTCTACAGTCGCCATTCATTCATCATGTTTACTGTGGCGAGCAGGACGAGGCTGACGGCCGCGGGAGAACAGCGCGAGGCCGGTGGCGTCATTACTGAGAAGCACCGGTCTCACATCTCTCACGGAGGAGCGGGAATTTTTCTTAGCAATGGTAAAACGCACATCAACCGATCACTTGTTTAGCGTTCATGTAAACACTACATTCAAATTCACCAATCGGAATGAATTCAGTTAGATTGAAACAAAAGGTGTGCATGTAAACAATGAATGGCGACCGCAGAAAGCAAAAGCTGAATCCCGGACATTTTGAACGATCTCGACGGCCGGACAAGTCCGGGAAAAGGAGGATGGTTACTTACTCAGCTTTCTCCTACTATTCAGCTTTCTCCACAGAACAAGAGCCTGCTAGCTTAGCTTCCAAAGAAAGACGGCTGACACTGTGTACATTCTGACTGAGTGAGATCCCACCCTGTATGGGCGGGCTGAAAACATGCGGAACAACGCCATCTACTGGCTGTAGTCTTTAGCCTCTGGCCAGAAAATCCTCCGATGACGCAAAATGACGATTTTTGCGTCATCGGAGGATTTTTTCCAGACAAAAAATACATAAATCTCTTGTCTCAGGGGGATATGAGGGTGGAAAGCATGGTAATTCGAAAATACTACAGGTTTTCTACTAATACAAAGCTTAATGCTAAATCCTGAAGTAACCCTTTAACTAAACTAATGAGAGTCTCATCCTCATAATTCTGTGCATTGGTCTGATAAAACACATGAAT
Organism: Rutilus rutilus; assembly: GCF_951802725.1. Lineage (NCBI taxonomy): Eukaryota > Metazoa > Chordata > Actinopteri > Cypriniformes > Leuciscidae > Rutilus > Rutilus rutilus. The sequence continues at coordinate 5,811,102 of NC_140221.1, forward strand.
GTTTTCCTTGAGGGAACGGTTGTCCTGGCTGAGGTTAATAAAGCTGAATTCTGGAGTAATGATATCCATCCCTGCTGAGTTCAGTGTGATGGTCTGGTCTTCTGTCACGGGATTCAGACACAGAGACAGAAGATGAACTCAACAGCAGGATTTATTGAAAGGTCTGTGGGATGAAAGGAAATGCAGGTAAGCATATTGATAATGGATGGAACAAGGACAGCACTTAACTTGAGATCAGCAGTTCTACAGTGGCAGGTGAGACTGAGTGAGAGCAGACAATGGAGAACAGCCGAATGAGCAGAAGGTGAAGTAATCCAAGTGAGTATGTAAAACAGGTAAAATTGTGAACTGTCTTTGGGTGACGCAAACATGACCAGACAAAGGGCGCTTTCACACTAGCACTTTTGGTGTGCACCTGGGTTCGAATGACGAGAGTTCGGTTTGGTTGGATAATGTGAACGCTGTCATCCGAACTCAGGTCCGTTTAAAAAGTGTGGTCTGGGGTACGGTTCATGTGAACTCAAGTACGGTTCGCTGCTGATATGAACGCAATCATACCAAATAGCGGAAGTGATGATGTATAATGTGGTGTGTGTGTGTGTGTGTGTTTACACTTACCTTGACGAAAAGCGGGATTGACGCACTGCAAGCAGAGAGTTGAATTCTGCTTGCCTCTGCAAAAATCGTCTTCGGCGGGAATGATTTTAGTACTTTTGCGGCAGACTTTTTACTTTTGCGGCTTTTCTTTGAAAACAAAACCAAAGGTTCTAAAAAAGAACAAATACAATACAATACAATACAATACAATGTTTATTTATAAAGCACAATTTAAAAACAACCGAAGTTGACCAAAGTGCTGTACACACAGAGAGAGAAAAAAGAAAATAGTAAAAAGACTAGTAATAATAAAATGTAAAAATAAACATTTTACAATTTATAAACACCAATTATAAAATGGGTATAACACACGAAAGTAAAATCATGAAACAATGAGTCAAAATGTATTAAACGCCAATATAATAATGTGAAGCGAGCAATTCTATCCATTTTGACGCCTTTTAATTCATAGCAGTTACCAAGCAACACGATTACGCGCCAGCTGCAGCTTGATGACGCAAGCGTACCGCGGTTCGGATACAAATAATATAATGTGAACACAGTCCATTGGGGGCAGGGGGAGGGGGGAGCAATCGAACTCGGGTTCGGAACAGGCAATCGAACCAAGTGTGAAAGCGCCCTAAATGCTGACATTAATGAGTAGGTAATTGGTGACCAGGTGTGTGCAATTAGAATGTGGATGAAAGTGAGCAGAGTGTGTTGGTGACTATGGGTGCTTCTCAAATGAAAGGCTGCATCCTAGTGAGGTTGTGTCCTTCCTAGTCAAGTCCTTCGCAGTCTTGTAGATTAGAGTCCTCCTAAGTATTAAAAGCATGAATGAGAACTAGTAAGTGCACATGGCTATGTCATAAATTTCTACATCCCCACGGTCACGGCAAGAAAAAATTATAAAAATAATTAAAATTGGCAGCCGAGATATCCAGCTGTACTAGAATGTAGCCTTCCGATTGAGAAGCACCCTGTGAGGAAGGTGAGGGAGAGCTCTGTGTAGCCATGACAACTGAGTGTGTAAACATTGAAATGTGCAAAAATGTTGGTGAGTTAAAGGGATAGTTCACCCCAAAATTAAAATCTGTCATCATTTACTCACCCTCAAGTGGTTTCAAACCTGTATGAGTTTCTTTTTTTCTGCTGAACTGAAAAAGTATTATTAAAAAGAATGTTGGAAACCAAACAGTTGATGGGCCCCGTTGACTTCCATAGTATTTTTATTTTTTTATTTTTCATACTATGGAAGTCATTAACTGTTTGGTTACCCATATTCTTGAAAATATATTCTTTTTTGCTCAGCTGAAGAAAGAAATTCATAAAGGTTTAGAACAACCTGATGGTGAGTAAATTATTTTTCCTTTTTGGGTGAACTATCCCTTTTAAAAATGTCTAAAACATGAAACTCCATGTTTCCCCCTCCCTCAAAATGAAAAAATAAATTATCAAAAATATTATCAAATGCAGTTAATGCTTATTTTTTCTGTTTAGAAACTACATTTGTTAATTTTGATCTAAGCATTGAGTCCACTTTACTGGATCTGTGAACAAAAATGTAACTTCCTCTTTAACAAATATTTTGTACATAATGGTTCTCATAATGGCAAAAGATAAAAAAATAAAGATAAAACTTTAACATTAACACTCACTCATTACAAAAAAAAAAAAAAAAAACATGAGAAAATATGATTGTTTAAAACTGAATTTAGAAAATAATTTCAGTACATTTTATAAAAAAGCCTAGTATAACCAATTATAAAACTAAAACTATTATACAACTTAAAAAAAAAAAAAAAACATTTTAACATAGTTAACAGAAGTGTGTGTGTGCTCAAACAGTTGACAGTAGATGATTCAATTCCCAACTAAATTAACATGCATGGACTGATAAAAAATGTATTCCATCAATGCAGTGTACTTTTTTTCTCGTATAAAAGCATTTGCTAAATACATAAATCTAAGTGAAAATACCCTTAGAGGACAGTTAACGATATGTTGACAATACAAATCTGCAGTATCTACTAGCAAACTGTGCTTGTTCAAAGAATGAAACATGAGTGCCCCCTAATGATTAGGTCTTTTCTGTGCTACAGCATGCCTCAGGATCCCTAAAGATCCCTCTAACCCCCACACTTAACTTTAAACCTAACTATATTGGGGAGTGAGAGAAAGAGAGCAATAATAATCTGGCAGGGGCGGGATTTTGGCGTAACACTGAGATACACACACTGCCAGAGAGTCCCCTCTTCAGCCCCTAAGCTGAAAACCCCTGGTTAAGGATATTCTCATTATCACATAAATGTAGCAGTAATCACCTACACTTGCAGAGGAATGTCTCATGTTGTGACACAGACAGAGAGAGAGAGTGACAGAGAGACAGAGAGACAGAGAGAGAGAGAGAGAGAGAGAGAGAGAGGTGTTAGATAAAACAAGACTTTTTTTTTTTTTTTAGCTCACGTTTAGGTTTTAAAGGAATGTTGTGGGTCCAAGTGAAAGGGATAGTTCTCCCCAAAAGAAATGCTCTCATCATTTACTCACCCTCATGTATATGACTTGCTTTCTTCAGATAAGCACAACATTTTTTATTTAATTTTTTAGGAAAATATTCCATCTCTGTAAATCCAGTGAATGGTTGTCACTCGGTTTGCACATGAACTGAACAACCAATACTCTAAAAAACACTGGGTGAAAAACAATCCAATTTGGCTGGGTAAATATAGGACATAACACATGTTGGGTTGATTTTACCCAGCAAATTGGGTTATTTAACCCAGCATAATGGGTTGATTTAATCCATCATAGTTGATTAATTTTTACTATAATACGAACGTCTTTTTTTTCCTTCATACATGAATTAATGTATACAGATTAACTTAAATCCTCTAAACATTTTTTAAATACTCGATTCAACCACTGGCACCAATCATATTTTACAGTATAGTATATTTATATAATTTTTAATACATATTGCCAATATTTAACAAATATTAGAAGTACAAATTAAACATTTATAAGTAGCCTAATTAATGTACACAAATCTGTATTTTACCGAAGACATGCACCATTTTGACGGAGCTGAACTGCTCTCTCCTGAAGAGATCGCAAAAAGCCCGCCATACATAACTCAATCCCTGGGTTGTTACGTCTGTCCCAGGAACTGGGTAACACATAAACTATCCAAATACTGAAAAATAACCCCCAAAAAATGTTCACTTCACAAAGACTGAAGGCAAACAAGCTCAATATAAACAAGACCAAACCAATTAACTTAACAAGCCACAGGTGTTAAACATAATCAATCAATAAGAAACTAAGGAAACAGACACAAGAAACAGAACCAAAACATGTGAAAAACCCACCCAACAAAAACACAAGAGCTGAACCGCTGTTACAGTACATTACGGCGCTGGTAGGATTTTCTTTCCAGCTCCAAATGTGTCATTTCTATACTATAGATTTGAATGTGATTATATGTGTAAGAGTATTAGCTTTGCTTCATTTTACTTTACAAAATATACACACTAATACATGTCAGGCTTCAGGCTGGATATAAGCATGCTTTTGCCCTTTGAGGATTTTTGTATATATGTATGTGTGTACGTCTAACAAAGCCCCACCCACCCCAACCCTTTCAACCATGTCAGGCACAGCTCTCTCTGTCTGCAGGGGGAGGGGGCTGGGGGGGGAGAGGGGATGAGATGTTGGCAGGCGAAATGATGATGATGAAATTAAAATTCTGCTGCCAGCAGAAGGGGCTCGCACGATTCCACCGCCGGGCCGGGCCACATCGATCCGTTCCAGCATTTGACTTTCAACCATGACAAAACTGTGGGCAAATTAATTGTTCTCCAGGATATTAAGCATCAGAGTCCATTAATCCTCTTTGGAGCTGTACGCCGTTCGAATACTAATCAGCTGCTAACACTCATCCACATCCCTTCTGCTTTAGCCCTACCTCCCTAACTTCATAACTCTCCTCTTCTTCCTGTTCTCTATTTCCCATCTTCTCTGCGCTTCTTCGTTCTTCCACACACACACACACACACACACACACGCACACGCACACACATTACACCTCATATGTTAAACCTCAGCATTGTTGCTTTATCAGTGAATGAGTAATATACATTATAAAAATGGAATTAATAAAATCAACTGATACCAATCACTGCAAAAGCCTGGATGGATTATTTCATTTTATTTTGATGGTCCCTTTAACACATTCTGTTGACTATGTAGGTGTAATGTTGCACCTGTATGTCTACTAACTCATTAGAGTGTTAGTAGAGTATTCGTAGACTGGTAGGGTTAGGATTAGAATAAGTTGACATGTAGTTGCAAAGATACTTATAGTCAGAATGTTTGTTTGGGGACCATCACAATAAAGAGTTAGCAGATATTAAGCAGAGAGTTTACTAATACTCTAAGGCGAGTTAGTTGACACATAGGTGTAACGTTATAGTCAACATAATGCTCAAAAAGTACCATCAAAATAAAGTGTAGCCGATGTTTTTTGAGTAGAAGGGTCTCTCTCCATTTTCCTCTTCCAATGCAGCCTTGGGTATTCCTAAGAAAATTGTCTAAATGACCTTATTAACAGTACGCCTGCGTGCACCGTGAATGATCATTTTTATTGCATTTTTATTGTCCTCAAGTACCTATTGTAACAGTGATCACATATTCATGCTCTGCATACATGGTAAGCATTTCTTGAACGTTTCATGGCAGTGTCTGCTAGTCTCCAACTCTTTACATTTCATATAATGAAATTTGAGAACATTACACAATTACAGTGAGAAATATTAAGACATTGCTATACCGATCAATTTATTGTTCACTACTTTTGATCATTACTGTTAAATGAGCAAATGAAAATAAACACACTAGCCAGAGGAAGTGTACTCTTCTCTGGCAGAAGCAGCTTTTGCTATTTTTCACCCGTTTAACTTGGAAAAAGTCCTCGCAACCGAAGGGGTCTCTGTCCGCTTGCGCTAAAAAAGAGCTCTGCCCCCAATTGTTTGTCTGTCCTTTGCTCTAACTGTTTGTCTGTCCTATGGAGTGAGTCTGTTCCCATGCACCAGAGTTTTGAACAAACAAGAGACAGGATCACCAACCTCATGGACCACAAGAAAAAGCATTTTCCCAAGACTGCATCTGGCAACTATGGAGTATTTAAGTATAATACTGCCTTTTTCATTAAAGTTTTTTCCAATTGCTAACACACTAAAATGACATGCACAACACAATTATTTAAACTGACACACACAGAGCAAAACCTCTTCTCAAGTCTCCAAAAGTCTAAACACATTTTCTGCTTTACACACATTTTGCAATTCAAAATGGCACTTTTTAAATGCACTGAACACGGTTCTCTGCATAAGACACAACAATCTGACATAAAGTCACATGTTTGCCATTTCAAAACACTGCCATTCAAAATGACACTACATGAGGTAATTGGCCAATACATGAGCCACCTGGCCAAACACCTCAATGGTTAATTGTTAACACTTCAATATTTTTCAGTTTTACTGTTTTTTTGTGAGCATATATTTGTTCAGTCCAATGTAAATATATATGCTGTGCATATGATGGACTTGTTTGGTGAAAAAAAAAAAAAAAAATGTGCGTGTATCTGCAAATATTTCTGTGCATGTGAACAATCTAAAGAATTTTAGTATTATGGCAAAGCATACTAAAGATGAGAGTGCTTTTCATTATGCCCAACAAAAATCTGGTAATATGAATGAAGTGTGTGCCATTTCGTGCAAAAGTTTGATTTTGATAATGCTATATGGTGTTAATCTATAAGAAAACTCAATTAAAGACCTACTGTCTGGATCAATACATGATTCAGACTATTTGTTTACCAAAATGTTCATGTTAAATGATTCAAATATAGCGAAATGTATTATTTATGAGCTAAGCCTTCACCTATTCATAACATCACAACCAAGCGTGCCTGTGGTTTTTTGAGGTTAAGAACTTATTCTATTTCTTAATGTTTCATAAAATGGGTGGGTCTTATTCAAGTATTTCTATATAAATCGTTCATATATCTATTTGAATGTGCATTATTCAATTTTTCAGTGAGATTACCGGTATGTACATATAGTTTTATTCTCAATTTACACTGTTTGTGTGTCAGTATGTCCATGTGTGTTTTTTTTTTTATATAAAAAAGTTTTTTTTTTTTTTTTAAAAGTATGCCATCATAAATGTTATATAATAAAATAATGCTATTTAAACAAGTGTTGGACAAGTGTTGCTAACATATTTTGCTAAATATATTCTTGATGTAAGAATTCGTCTCCATGTTGGTGTAGGCGAAAGAGGCAATCACAAAATGTACAGGCAGCTCAGCTTTCACTCCACTCTCCAAATTACAAAGTACCATATTTTAAAAGTCATACTGACATTCCAAGCAACTGCCAAGAACAACCTGAGCTAGGCTTATTTTGGCTCCAGATAAGAAAAAGGAGACAAGGAGAAAAATAAAGGAGGAAGAGTATGAAATAATAATAAAAAAAACAGCTTTAGTCGCCCAGCGACCAAAAACATTTACACAGCTGGGGTACTGGAACTTCCAATCTGCGTGCAATCCCAAAGCCTGGTACTGTGTGGCTACAGAAAGGAGGAAAACCTCGTAAATGTTCCCTTTGTTTTGGAGAATTGTTGCAACAGATGGTTAAAAAAATATTGCATTTCAGGTGCATCAAATGTAGAAATAAGACATTTCGGTTCATGATAATAGATTCTAGTTTCTTCATTGCTGTTTCACTTAGATGCCTTTCTCTATGGTTTTAACCAAAGGAGGGCATATTTTACTCTGGTTTCTATTCAGTGCTATATTTTGAAAAAGGTGGAACTGTTTACCATGGGTGAGCATGGTAAAGAGTTATATGTCAAACCTTTTTATTTGCACATAAAATATGAGGATATTTTATTATCCATCCATTCTCCAAACCACTTGTCCTATAGGATCACAGGGATGTTAAGAGCCTATCTCAACATTTCGAACCACCAGGGAACCACCCTGGATGTATGGCCAGTCCTTCACGGCTAGGGCTAACGCACATACTCACTCACACTTGCTGAATTTAGTACCTTCATTTTATCTATCCTGCATATATTTGGATTTTAGGAGAAACCAGAGCACCCAGAGGTAATATTATTACACTTAATAATATTAAAATAATTGTATTCACCTTTATAATGAAAAAAAATATATATTATAAGATGTATTAATTGTATGAATATGTTAATACTCATGTGTCAGCGTTCTGTCACTTCGGTCTGTTTATTCTTGGTTTGGTGACAGAGCTCTGACACTCCTTCTGTCTTGTCGTTGTGAGCGTGCGGATCCGGTACAATCCTCTCTCCACGTGAGTTGTTTTGTGTGCAGAGCGTGGTGTTCGGATCCCGGCACTTTGGTTGAGTTGATTCGGACATTCATGCTCCGTGTGTTTTTGTCTTCTGTTGTGAGCACACGGGATGACCATTTGCTCATTCTCCGTGCATTCTGTCTTATTGTGTGAGCGTGTGGTTTGTGATGTTCACAATACACGTAGCCTTCTCATCTTTGCACCAATAAAAAGACACTTTAACAATTTGTTTTACTACCAAATGACATGAAATATCTAATTCACGAGTTCACACTTACATATAATTTGAGGGGGTAAAGTTTAATGCGTATTTGGCGTGCTGTCCGGGGGGAGGGCTCCGAGCTCGGAGTTCGGCCCGATCCCAGAGTACTCCCCCCCTATGTAAGTGCTTAGGACTAGAAGCGTGGAGAAGGGGTGGTGGAGGGATGCTGCAAAACTGTCAATGGATCAATGGATTGAGGTGAGACTGCTCTTACCATTGATTGCTGAGTGCTCTCCACTTGTGTTAATTATCTGAACGTGCTCCTCCCGAACTTTGTTAATAAAACATCATTTAATTTAACTTACAGTGGAATGTTTTCCTCTATCTCGTGATTTCGGGGCACATGAACCTAATGCATGATGGGATACGCTTAGCCTTGAATACCACTCCGATGCGGTATTCAAGATAGTGTGCGTTTAATATGCGTTCAGGGCACTGCACTTTGCCATTTTTTAGACATGGGACAGTCTCACGCACTTACTTTCTGTCGCGTACATGCGTTCTCAAGTGGCCAAGAACGCAAGTGTGGGTATTTGGAAAGGCCCATTCTCCTTATGTTTGCAGTCCTGTGCCAGATCGCCGTTTAAGGTTTGCCGTCATTTTTAGTCTGTGTGCCTTCCCTATTCCACCTTGTCCAGTCCAGTCCAGTCCAGTCCAGTCAAGTGATTGGAGAAATTAAGCTTTTCAAAGCATCGAATCAATTGCTTCTCAAAATGATTCACTATTTCAAATGGTTCAAACAACCACACGCTAGTGACCCTGCTGGTCAGAACAGTGGAAATGCAGTGAAAACTCAGGCCAAACATGCATAAAAACACCTTTTACAAACACAGTGCAAGTGTTTTATTGAAAGTAAAATCTATCAAATGCAATTAACTAATCATTTAATAAGATTAAATATCAAGTGTAATCTGTGTAATATGTGTTCTTTTATCAATTTTCAGGGCATGTTTTGTTTTTTTGTTCCATGGATTGCTCAGCTAAACAGGCCAATACGAGACCTTATATACTAATGTCTAATTAAAATGTGCACAAATGTATAAAACTGATCACAGATCAGGTAAAACCCTTAGACACTTGTTCAATGGTTCGCCGCTGGTGGGTGATCTCAGTGAATCGTCCCACTGCGGTGAACCATTGAAATTTCGAAATGTTTCAAAACAGTTATGACGTTAAGAAGCCCCGTTTACCGAAATCACATGACTAGCAGTTTGAATTGAATTGAAATGCTCCGAACCACTGATTTGAAACAAACGATTCATGAAGGTCTCGAAGCTTTATGAAGCAGTGTTTCAAAAGCACACATCACTTGTCCAGTCCAGTCCAGTCGTCGGTCGTGTTTTTCCCCCATGGGGTAGTTTTTGTTGTTTGTTTTGTTTTTGATGAAATAAAAGCCCATCTCTGCATCGAGTCCTCGCCTCATCCCTCAACGCCTACTCTGACATCATGTAGTAAACACCTGTAGCCATGCATGGAAAATGGCCTGTTTGCTGCCAAATAGCATCGCCAAGATGTTTTATTATTAACAGTAAGGCTAGTCTACTTGCCAAGTCCTCATAAAGGAGTCATTTATATTATAGGCCTATTACCTATTTTGAAAGATCAAACTGTTAAATTCCACTGTATTAGTCCAGTCTCATTTCATTTAAAGACACTGCGACATTTGATCGCATTAGCATCAGAGTGCACACTTACATATGTTAATTACACAGGCTAATACAAATAATCTTTTGTCAGGCACTCTCTTCTGCACCATCTCATAAAACATTAAATGGATAAAACAGCATTTTTTAAGCTTTCACACAATATATCAATATTACAATTCTGAAACTTCAGGGTATGTGTGCGCCAACGCCACTTTTCAATTTACTGATAATACCCGAATTCAGATTTTGCCAATTTTTCTGGGTCAACATATTTTGTTGATCCTCAAATAACATTCCTGTCAGAAAATGTAGTCCTAACCATATCCCTACCCATAAACCTAACCTTACCCATCAGTTATCCCTAAAATCAGAGGGAAATGATAGGTGAATAACATGATGTGGAAGCACCTAACCCTGGTTGTAAGCCTAAACCTGATATAAACAGTAAACTCGTTCCTTACATCTGATTGGTTGTTTGGAATGTTTTTCCAGGATCAACAAAGATGTTTGGGCATCGCGTTCACAGTTTGGCTGAGCAGTCGTTGCGTGGCTCACTAATGTATTAGATTTCTTCTAGTAGTAGCACCGTTTTTTCAGCAGCAATGTTAATGTGTCAGCCTTTGAAGAATCTTAACCCAAAGTTCTGTTTGTGTGAAAGAGCTTTATACCTAAAGCTAATTACCATACAGAAGATATCACAGGGACTTCCTGAGAAGAACACAGCAGGTGACTCCACATTAAGACCTTAGCAAATGGGATCCCAAAACCCTGTGAAGATAACCCAACCAATAGCTGTGTCTCATTTTGAAGGCTGCGCCCTCTGGTAGTCACATTTGTTTGCTGCATATATACGCCATAAAGGATGTCTTATTTCAGAAACTTAGCCATAATACAATTTACTAAAATGTACTGAATTTAATTTTTACATAAATTACTGTAATTTCTTTCTTACTTTGGAATATAATGGAAGTGAGATAGCTTCAATGGTTTATGGTAAAAATTTGTATTCCATTCTAAGAATGATAGAGTCCACTGGATGCTTTTATCTTGAAGTTCTGATCTTGTGCCAATGGTGTGTTTTCTACGAAACAGTTCAGTGCGGTGCGGTCTAATTATTAGATTTCGTTCCAATCACACATAAGAGAAAGGGGAAATTTTCCAAAGGAGAAGATTTAAAGCAAATAATTGCCAGTAAAACTGTCCTTATTTAATGTTGGCAGGACTCTACAGTGTTTATCAGGGATGGCATGTTCATGTAACAGCCAGTAGGTATACCATTTTATCATTTTGTTGCTATGCAACAAGAATTGTTGGTGTAGAAATGATTAAAACCCATGCAGATTACCTACAATTGAACATAAGCAGACATATCAAAGCAAATAACAGCCACCAGCCATCATACGAAACATTTATTAAAACACCTCAATAAATATCAGTTCTCTTACTTACACTGAGGCAAGTGAATCATTAGCCTGTTTGTATGCTGCCTCCCATGGGAGTCATGTAGAGTTACATAGAGCTCAAATGCTTTTTTTTCTTTCTTTTTTTCTAACAAAGGTCCTCCCCTCCTTTTCACTAGTACTTTCTGACTAGTCATTTGTGTTTTCTGTATTCATTTATGTATTTATTTATTTATTACAGAGTGCTTCTGAATAGTAAGCATCCCAGTGTCATTTCTGCTGGTTTCTATTATAAATTATGATTGGATACATTTTTTATATTTCAGGCTATGGACTCTTCAAACTTAGTTTGTTTTCATTGCACCAGCCATACTGCTCGTTCTGTGTGTGATTTCCTGTTCTGCCATAACCAGCTAAGAGCCCGGATCACAAACCCATTGTGCAAAGCTGGAACCTTTTGGATGGAAAGCTGTGGGCCATTCCCCCAAAAATGTCCAGGAACTTGCAAATGCCTTGGTGGAAGAGTGAGGTAACATCTCACACGGCAAGGACTGGAAAAATCTGGTGTAGTTCATGAGAAGGCTGACCACACCAGATACTGACTGGTGATTAGTGCAGTCTACTAACTGTCTTTTAATATTGACATATGATGTCACATACATGCATCAAATGAGAGGGAGAGAAACGGAATAAAATAGATACAGTGAACAAATGAAGTCAGGGTCTATTATAGGAGCAAACGGTTTGTAGCAAATAGTTTGTTCTGGCAGCTTGCCCAGATGTTAGTCTCTGAAACCCTGTAGCCTATATGTACACTGAGCAACTTAATAAGCACATAAACCGCGTGCATGTATCCAAACAGACAAACAAAGCTACAGATTTTTTAATCACAATGTTGAAATAAGCAAATATATACAGTTCTCTATGTGAGAGGTAAAAGAAAAAAATGTGTGTGTGTGTGTGTGTGTGAGAGTGAGAGAGGGAGAGAAAGGGTATTTGTATGAGGGGAGGGTGGGCTGTCAAGATGTGCGAGGGATGTGTCTGAAAGTGTTTGCATGTCAGAGAGTTTGTGTGTGTGCGCGCATGTTTGCGCTCTCTTGCAGAGTGGAGCCTGCCACAGACATCAGCCCCTATATTTGCATATTCATGGATCAATTTGCACTTGCCTATGCAAATGTATGCAAACATCATTTCAGAACATTTCAAAAATAGAAACCAGCATGCAAAACGGCACTGGGCTGTTTAGTATTCAGAACCACTCCAAAATTAATAAATAAATGCAGAAAACACAAATGAAGAGGCAGAAAGTACTAGACTATCAATGTGGAAGTTTAGTTCTCATAAGTTAGTTTAGATCACACTCATCAATAATCAAGCCCTCGCTTCTCCATGGTTTTATAGTCTCATTTTTTAATTCATTACAGGTATATTCAACGTTTTTTCAAGCATGGATTAGTTGCTATAATATAATAACAAAATAATACCATTTAATCCCATTCTTCTTGTATAAGATCTACCTTTTTCTAAATCAAATTACACGTATACAGTTTTGATTCTTCTGCCCCTTATGGATAAGCCACTTATATTGTCTTTGCTTCCTTGGATAAAGGTTTTCCCAAAACCTGAATGAGTGGCCATGTGGGAGGGCTCTGAGAAAGCACTTTGCTCCCCCCAAAACCCATTCATCTTTTGGCTCGCAGGAGGAGATAATCTGCTCACCTGGCACAGTTGTATTTCTAAGGTTCTCTGGGGAACCAACGTCAGTTCAACTGGGTTTTTATCTTCTTTCACTGGTTTTCAGGATAAACAGCTCCACATTGAATGCTAATCCCCTTCTTCTAAACCCCTGCTCTGTTTTCCTTTCTGTTAATGTGTCTCATGCATGCTTTCCTTTTTTTCTTATTTGGTTGGTCTGTGGTTTTTTTACTGTAAAGTGTGTAATACAACTTAGTCATTTGTAGACAGGCATCCTGAAGAGTGTAAACATTTGTGATTGGTGCTTCCAAAAAAACATCTGTTTGGTTGAACAGACCGACATTTCCAACTTCTGCCTCAACCAATGGCGTGCTAATCAACCAGATTATCCACAAAGAGGATTTTAATGCTCATCAAAGGGTCTTTAATGTGGTGTACATTTTACAACACTGTTCCAGATGTAAAAGCCAAGGACAATCCTTTGGTCCTTTTTTTGTTTGTTTGTTTGTTTAATGCAATTATATTGGCCTTAATTGCTGTTTAAAAGAGATCCTTGTGCCGTTATCGGATTTTCTATTTTTAAATATCTGCACTATATAGATAGCACTGCATATTTTATTTTATTATTGATACTAGTTAAGAGAAAATTTATATGAGCATTAAGTTTCAGCATTTAAATTATTACACATCATTTTAGTGTTTGTTGGGGTGTGGTCACTTTTCTAACCAACTTTCATTTCATGAGTTTTTACACTTACAAATGATCAGTAAAAGAGTGTATGCATATTTGGAATGCTGTCCGAGGGGAGGTCTCCGAGCTTGGAATTTGGCCGAACACAGAGTACTCCCATGCTATCCTTGGCTTGTATAGGAACCAGCCGATAGTGAGGAGTCGGGGTGGCGATAGGCCTCCTCTCATGCTAAAAGAAGTCTCCAGATATTGCGTATTTTTTCCTTTCCACTGACCTCTTAACAGCAAAAACACATGAACACATGTGTGTGAACACAGAACACAATTTTCCATTTCACTGTGCCACTTTTCCATGTTTTTTCAATATAAACACACGCTAGACAGACATATTTAACAGTTGTGCACGCCTTGCGTCTTTTGCAGCATCTCGAACATAACATAGCGTTCTAAAAACGCGGTGCTCAAGTCAGAAGTATAGTTAAACTTTAAAAAAATTAAGCGTAGTGTCAGTTCTGGCAGGTCACGTTAGTCAAGCTCGCATCAGCTGACTCTCAGCTGATCCACATCTACCTATAGGAATACAACCCCTATCACTGTATACATATATAAGCTCCTTCAGTATTATCAGCAGCTATCGCGTTCTCAGGTGATAATTACCCTCCTCCATCCCCAGCTCCTCCTCTCATTCGCAGTCAGTATTTGGCCTTCTGAGTGCCCTTTGAATCAGAATAAATTCTCGAATGATGTTGTACTTTAAAATCTTGAATTAAAGGGTTAGTTCACCCAAAAATGAAAATTCTGTCAGTAATTACTCACCCTCATGTTGTTCCAACCATGTAAGTCTTTCGTTCATCTTCGGAACACAAATTAAGATATTTTTGATGAAATCTGAGTGCTTTCTGACTCCTCCATAGGCTTTCAGAGGGACCCAAACTCGCCGGCCCAGAATAGTTATTAAAAACATTGTTAAAATAGTCCGTGACTACAGTGGCTCTACATTAAGTTTATCATGCGACGACAAAACTTTTTGTGCGGAAAAACAACAAAAATAACGACTTTATCCAACTATTAGTGTTCTTCAATGTGGGCCTCTGACGAGAGTTCACGGGAGCGCCAGGACGCATGCGCGAGAACTGAGATTACGGCGTTCTTCTTCTACTACTACGTGTTACTGGCTGCTCACTCCTTGGGAGTATTACCGCCATCTACTGTACAAGATGATATAAATATCCAACTGTGTCGGATACGGGTGCGGGTCGGACACGGGGGAAACACGGGTCTAAAACAATCACATGCAAACGTAAAAATATATGCATATTTTTAGGAACACGTCTACAAAAATATTCCTGTATTTCAAGTTGATAAAATAATTTAAAATCCACATCAGTTTATTTGTGCCCACGCGCCACGCCCTCCCAGGAATCTATAACGTTACCTACTTTCAGTTTTAAAAATTCATCATAACCGCGCGCGCGCGATCTGCTTGCACTGCAGTCGTCGAGATGGATGCTGAGGAGTTGAAGATTGTAAAGTTGTCGACAATACGTCATCAAAAGTCAAGTCCAGTGTGTGGGAGAAATTTGGAGTTATCTGAAGAAAACAAAGGCTTTGCTGCATGCATTTTCGTGTTGGATTATAGCCGCAAATGTGGAACTTCGTCGCCGAGGAAGCGCGCAGATAACTGTGGTAACAAAGCAAGCAATTCTGTCGAACAGTATTTTTCAAATTTAAGGCGTGTTTGAACCCAAAATTGTCTGATGTGTAGGGTAGACGAAACTGCGTGGCAGATATAGTGTTGTAGCCGCGTCTGTTAGGTTACTCAGTTTTGTGGTACTTATGTATGACCTGGCAATAATTGTAATTGTGTCTATAATGTGATTGGCTAAAATGATTTTATTTCGGGTGCGGGTTGGGTGTCGGTTCTATTGTAAGCGGGTCGGGTGCGGATTTTAATTAGTGCTGTTGACGGAAAACGGGTCGGATGCGGTTTGAAGCACTGCGGGTACAGGCGGGTGTGGATTTACAAAATCGGACCCGTGCAGGACTCTGGTCCCGACATCATCGAGACCTAAATCACAATAAGTGTCGAATTCAATAGCTTACATACAGTGCGCGTCTTCCTCTACTTATAAACAGACCGTTTTGCGCTTCCGGCAATGTCGGGACGTCATCTTGTACAGTAGATGGCGGTAATACTCCCAAGGAGTGAGCAGCCAGTAACAAGTAGTAGTAGAAGAAGAACGCCGTAATCTCAGTTCTCGCGCATGCGTCCTGGCGCTCCCGTGAACTCTCGTCAGAGGCCCACATTGAAGAACACTAATAGTTGGATAAAGTCGTTATTTTTGTTGTTTTTCCACACAAAAAGTTTTGTCGTCGCATGATAAACTTAATGTAGAGCCACTGTAGTCACGGACTATTTTAACGATGTTTTTAATAACTATTCTGGGCCGGCGAGTTTGGGTCCCTCTGAAAGCCTATGGAGGAGTCAGAAAGCACTCAGATTTCATCAAAAATATCTTAATTTGTGTTCCGAAGATGAACGAAAGACTTACATGGTTGGAACAACATGAGGGTGAGTAATTACTGACAGAATTTTCATTTTTGGGTGAACTAACCCTTTAATGAGATCTGCAATACATTCATGTTAGTTCTGTTCGGTTTACCCTAAGGGAGGTTATTGCTGCTCTTATCCATGCTAGGCTGCATGGATGCGCAGGGAGTTCTTGCTCAGAACAGAACCATACCACCAATCCAAACTGTATGCTAGTTGTCAATTGTATTTGATGATAGTGGTCCTGACAGAAGTGCATCTCTAGACCTTTTGCTTTTTCTTTTTTTTTCACTGACCTGCATCTCTAAAACGCGGCGCTCAAGGTAAAAGTAGTTCAACTTTTTAAATGTGCATCTCTAGACCTTCTGGGGTTTGTTTTTTTTCTTCACCGACATGCTAAGTGCCAGGGTTTTTTTCCATTCCACTGTGCTAATTTTCAATTGTTTTTCTCTGTACTGTAAACACGCGCTAGATGGACATGTTTGATCGTTGCGCTTGTATTTCGTGTCTTTTGCACCATATCAGCATTCTAAAAACACAGTGCTCATTTTAAAAGAAGTTCAACTTTTAAAAAATGAGTGTCTAGACTTTGCATTTTTTGTTCCACTGACCTGAATCTCAAATTTTTAACTACAAAAACACATTCTGTGTAAACCGGCACTTACTTTTTACTGTGTGGGTCAGAAAATGGCCACTGGTTCTTCGACATTTAGGCTTTAAGTGATTAAAATTGAATGCATGACTGCTATTAGTGGTATAATGTTACGGTTTAAGAGTTGTCTAATAGTTGCCACATGTGCAGACATTCTGTGTGTACCGTGAGTGCAGTGGGGTGGGGGTTGGGTTGCCAGCTGATGTTGAAGGTCCTGAAAAGACTGTGAGGCAAACAAGAAACTGGTGTTCCTGCATATGTGCTTGTAATTTGAAAAAGACAGAACAAGAGGGACGACCTCACAAAATCTGTAAGGTCAACCATATGAGATTACATCACTACTCTGAAATGTGCAAGCCGGAGAAAGTGGGACACGCTCCAAATTTTCAACAGTAAAGTAAACATGTTGGGTTAATTTTATTCTTTCTCCTTTAATCTCATGTTTTTGGTGAGCAATTTGCTGTGTATAATATTGAATACATATAGGCTAACATGAATAGCATGTGTGCTCTGCTGTCCCTTTGTTTCTCTAATCGAACAGAGGTAGAGATCTTTTGACTCCCCTTACGAAAAAGAAGTATACTTCGAGTTAATTTTATGAAGTATACTTAAGTAATGTCCAAGTATATTTTTAAGTATATTTTATGTAGTAAGTATACTATCATACACATTGATATCAATGTGTACTTTCAATACTGCTTGGGACTAAATTGGCCCACTTTTAGCATATAAAAGTATACGTTTAAGTGTACTATAAGTGTAAGAGTAGTCAACTATTTAGTTGACTATTTTAATACAATACATTTTTTGGTTTATGAAAGTACACACTGAAGTGTACTCTCAGTAAACTACTAGTTTAGTAGTTTATACTGCAAGTATACTTGTAAGTTTTCATAACATTATACTTATAGTTTACTATTTATATATTATTTTTGCACTTGCAGTTTACTACTATGTTCAAATGTAGATATTACTTTTATACTTGAAAAATATCTTTAACTGTACTTTAATAAAAAATAAAAAATAACATTTTATTAGCTTCATGCATCTTTTTTTATCAACACTTGAATGTCGGTAAGTTTCAGTGAGGAGAGGCAACATTTTAAACAGAAAAGTTGAGAAAATCACATTTTTGTCAAAGACTATGCCTTGATCAGATTCAGAACGATGATCAAAACACAGATGGAGTAGATCGAGTCCAACACCCCCAAAGCTTCACAGTCGTTTTCTCTTCATGGGTTACGCTTCATTTCATTTGGTAATATTAGGCAGTTTTTATTTACACGCTGTTTAATGTTTGATGATCACGTTATTATACATTTGAGTGAGCAATCTTCTATCACTTGTTTCAGCTTCTTCTTCTCCTGTGTTTTGATCCGGAGATTCTGTACTAGAAGATGTGTCATAGCGCCCCCTTACCATATAACAGTGAAAACATGAATAGCTGGAAAATTCAGTCAATAGTGGGGAAAAGTAGAATTAGATTAGAGTAAATTCTTATGTACACTACCAGTGGACTAGCCTACACAGAAATTCAGATACGCAGAATTAGAAACATATCTGTTTTATATAAATATTCTAATCAATATTTTCAAACAATGTAAGTTTCATAAGACTGTATACGAAAAACTATGTAAAAAAAAGTATATTTAATATACTTCTAGCTCCTATCTCTTTGAATGGGGAAACATCAAATTCTCCAAAACTGTTCGCCAAGCTTACGATTACATTTTATATTTGAAATCACCAATGAAATCTGACAACAACTGTCTCATAAATTTTGTTTCTAAATGTTTGAATCATGATAGAAAATTTAATGTTTTAGGTTGGATCAAGCTAATGTGCATGCGCAGTGGAAGCGCGCATCTGAATGTTATAGGAACTGGAGCTTCTAACAGCAGCTGCTGTGACATGATGACTTTACCAATTGGGTATTGGCTCTTATTTAGAAGGCGGGACTTATTCCGCCATATTGAGTGTTGCACTTTTCCCCATTCGAAACAATACGAGTGACGCGTCTTGTGTTATTCTATAGTCTTTGATCAGTATTACTGGGCCACTATATGTCTGTGTCTTGCTTGGCAATCATTCCACTTCTAAAGAACTAAATTGCTTTGTGGAAGAATTTATTTTTTTATCAATAGCATTACATTTTTGTGTCTGTGTATTTATTTAGTGAAACCTTGCCAGGCATGTGGAATAACCATTTTATAAAAGCAATAAGCCTGTGAAGCTGTGATTTACAGTGAATTTAGAATAGCTAAGGGGGTTTTAGGCACTCCACTCTGTGTAGTGCCTAACAACGGCCCTTGGCTGTTCTAAATTCACTGTTAATCACGGCTTTACAGTGCTTATTGCTTTAGTATATTCTACTGTGGTCCCAAAAAATTATATATAATATGATGAACTACACTGGTGGTTATTCTTCTAGGACTCATGCGTGAACATGATGAGAACGGGCTTCATACATCCATGAAACATGACCTTGAGAGAAGGTTAAAAATAATTTGAGAAAAAAAAAAAAGAAAAGAAAAAAAAAGTAAAGTTCTGAGAAAAGTATATTTGTATGAGTTTAAGTGTACATGTTCATTTTATGACAGGATGGTCAATGTAATGTCATTTTATTTAAACATTTCATTAAAAATTGGTTCATACACATAATACACCTCTTCAATGATGAAAATTAGAGGGATACATCAACCTACAATGAAAAATCTCTCATTTACTCACCCTCATGCCATCCCAGATATATATACTTTCTTTCTTTCCATTAGCACAAATGCAGATTCTTAAACTGCTTATTTGCAGGCATTCTGAAGTACAGATTTATAATGTTGACTTATGAACCTCGCTATATTTTCATTCTCTCAGAAATAATTATGTTTAATTCCAAATGATTTACAAACATTTGTTCTGTAATACAAGAATACGTTAAAATGAATGAGAAGGCTGTAGAAATATATATGTATATGGGGGGGGGGGGGGGGGGGGGGGGGGGGGGGGGTTAGTGGAGGCAACTCATACTCTAATGAAGGTGGGCAGAATAAAATCAGAGTGCTGGGGTCCATCGCATGGCTTCCACTTTCCCATCAGCCTGCCTTGATTGAAAACAGAACAGCTGTGATGATTTAATTTACATGTTAATAACCAACAGGCCTGACAATAAACGCCTTTTTATCGCCGCTTACATCTCCTCCCTACAGAGGGAGGGTAGAAAGAGGGGAGTAGTGAGGGAATGAGGAGCTAGTAATTAATTGTTTTAAGAGATTCTATTAAAATACAATTTTGTGCGATAAATGAATGTGGCCTTGCTGCAGACAGAGGAAGAAGAGAATGTAAAAAAAAATTAGAGGCATTATCATGTACATACTAAACTTCTCTAAATATGCTAAATAAGGTTGAAGATGGGGGAAGATTCCCCCCCCCCCCCCCCCCCCCCCAAAGAACAATGTGCATTTACTTAAAAAATTTAGCATATTTAGAGAAAAGTCATGATAATGCATGTTATTAAGGGAAATGAATAGAGACATTTGCTAATTTAACAAAAACTCTAAAAAAGACAAATATCTTTATTATCTACTTGTGTTCTCTCCAGATACACATTTAGCAATGTGTTATTAAAGGAAATAAACAGAAACGTTTGCTAATCTGTAGACAAAGAAAGATGAAAGTAGTTTCTTTTACTAATGTCTATTAATCCTTGCAATGAATAGGACCGCTGAAAGAGCGAGTGAAGGAGAGAGTTATGTAGGATTGTTTTGTAATGCAAGTTAATTGAGTTTGGCATTGTAGATTAATTGCACACTGATGCTCTTTTTGCATAATCCAGATTTTATTCAGATGGGTTTTGAATGTCTGGACAACAAAAAAGGAGATGGTTTGAAATGCGATTCCAATAAGATTTTTACAGATGCGTCTCAGTCTGGATGCTCAGGCTGTTTAAAACAGATTTCAAATTGTCTTTTGCATCACTCCTAATGCGACATACAACGACACATACAAACCGGTCATGGAAATGCTGGAAATATTGATACATTCATACACACAGTATATTCATATATACTAGTCTCCACCATTGCGGAGTTTTTCTTGTGCCCCCTATTTGGAGAACAAGATGATGCACCTCCATTTTTCCTGCATCCATTTTGAAAGCCTCGCCACATGCCTATGTCTTGGAAAATCTGCCAGAAAAGATCTGATCTGAGAAAAAATCAGATTTGACTGCAGCCTGAATATAGCTTAAGAAACACTGCAGCAGGTGTACATTTAAAAGTATGCCCATCTTCCTGCCTTATTTGTAGATGAAATGCATTGTTTGATCTACATTAGCTACGTTTTTAACTCATGTTGCCAGATAATAAAGCCTATGCCTTACTTTGTGTATATCAAAAATGTAGGAGAACATGTTTTCTGTGGATTTTCACAAATTGTTTTGTTTGAGGAAAAACATGAAAATATAGCCTATTGTTATGGATTAATTTTTGTTAATTTGATTTAGTTTAGGTGGTTTTCTGTTATCAATCTGGCAAGCTTTATCGTTATTCCGCTTGGGCGAGCACTTCCAAGTAGATAAACAGCTCAAGCGTTATGTTTACCTCAAATGACAAGGTTATTTATATGTATGTTAATATTATGAAACAAATCCCCACTCTCATCTTCTCAAATGGCTTGGGTATTGCAAAGCACATTTTATATGGAGCACATGCCGCTGCTGCATGCACCCGTATCCTGGAGGGTTTGGTAATTTACACATAGAAGCACGTATTGACAGAGAAGAAGGGGGATAATAACGTTGTCATATAATTATTTAATATGAATTTGTTTGAAATAATAAAATATTGTTAAACACCTGAAACGATTAGTGGTTGGCATATTTTAAAATAATTTGTGTCTTCTTGGGTCCATTCAGTAAAAGCACATTTATTTTAAATTACCTGAGAACCAAGGCGTCAAATATCAGACCCAACCCACGTCTGAGGCACTCGTCAAAGTTTTGGACCTTAACCCGCCCAGGTCTTGGGTCGGACCTCAGGTTTTTGGATTCAAGAGGACCCTTGAAGGCTTCTAGTATGTAAGATGTTAAAATACTTTCTCTTAACCCAGTTTATTGTTCATTGACTACTATTAGTATACCATTTATGGGTTAATCTCCCCCAAAAGTGTAAACATTGAGCCTCCCAGGCACCATCAAAACATGAATAGCAGTCTGCTCAGATCCATCAAACTCTTTCCAGCTCAACCTATAGCGTGAGTTTGGGGCGTGGCTACTGTAGCAGGCGGAGCCAGAGGGTATTTAGTCATTGTGGGAACATGACTTATGCGTTACATGGGAAAATAAATTTAGTTTTGGTTACAGAAGTGCAAGCCAAAATTCACTGTATTTAGACCTTAAAGATTAAACAGGTGACATAGAGCATTGCGAAGCTACGCACTACAATAGACGCTTGAATATAAAATCATCATGCACCCGTTCAAAAAGAAAATAATGTTTCAGCTTATATGGTTTACTTGGACGTATAAAGTGTAGACAGCCTCAAATAGTTGTGGCTCGTCATGTCAAAAATGTGCCTAGTACAGATAGGATGGGATTATTATAAGCAGGGCGCTCACGTTAGCTGTAGACCGTGTATTAGCTACTCAATTGTTTACTCATGACTCATAGAAACACAGCTAAACAAATTCCTAATATGTTGGACTTTTTATTGAAAGTATCCAACTTTTACCTGTTGAGACATGACTTCACAAGAGCTGAGATGTTTGAGTTAGGGGAGGTGCAGAGCATGAAAGGGGTGTTTGCAATATATGCTTTATTTGTGTAATTCTGCTAAGTGCCACTAGTGTCACAGAAACTACCTTACGTTTAAATAAAGACATCCACACACTACAAGATAATCAGGCCAATTTTGCACCCAATTCTCCCTTCCCACAATCCTAGGTAGAGTCACAAATCACGATTATCTTGATATTTCTACAGATTTTCTTATCAGATTTTCCTGTGGTGTGAGGCGTGTTTAAGAGTGATTGGTTAATTATAATAATAATTCGTTACATTTATATAGCGCTTTTCCTGAGACCTCAAAGCGCTTTACATAGATGGGGGAATCTCCTCAACCACCACCAATGTGCAGCATCCACTTGGATGATGCGACGGCAGCCATATTGCGCCAGAACGCCCACCACACACCAGCTTACTGGTGGAGAGGAGACAGTGATGAAGCCAATCAGTATATGGGGATGATTAGGAGGCCATGATGGACAGAGGCCAAGGGGCAAATTTGGCCAGGATGCCGGGGTTACACCCCTACTCTTTTTCCGAAGGACATTTTTAATGACCACAGAGAGTCAGGCCCTCGGTTTAACGTCTCATCCGAAGGACGGTGGATCTGAATTGAAACATTTATTTATGATCAGAAATCCTGTTGTGTGGGGGAAGCCCAGAGGACAAATACACACACACTTTTTAGATTGTCACATGGAATGAAATGATACCCAATCAGAAAGCGAACTTACGGAAGACAGATGTGATAAATTATGATTTTTTTATAATCATATTTGTGGTCTCTCACATTTTAAAAATCTTTTAGTGTGGGCCAGCTTTAAGTTGTTCACCCCACATGCAGCCTGACAACTCTGATGCTCTCATCACCTTCAGCATCGCGGGTAACCTACGCAATGACATCAAGAACTTGGGCACCAAGAAAGCAGTATGTGTGTACTTTGCCTTTTATGATATGAGGCACCCATGTTCTGGATAATGGAGTCTCCAATGATCACGTCATTGGAGTCCACTTCACAAAGAGGGGTGAAGTGGCTTCTGGTGGACAGCTCGAAGACTGGAGTAGGCAGAGATAAAGAGGTCCTAGCCTAGGGTCTGGTCCGCGCCATATTGCTTTTTTGAGTGAATAGTCCCCCTGTGGTGAAAATCAAGCTTTTAATGTTGTTTATATGGCTGTGTGGTGTTTTTAACAAGCCATGTACAAGCCATGTGCAAATTCTTAAACACCATTACTGAGTATTTTCTCCTTAAAACTGCAGTGAACCAAAAACGCGGATTGAAATCGTTTCTGATGCCACAAACCACCTTGTAACCAATCATGTCAATGTGTGATCGTCAATGAGTGGATCATACCTGAGCTGGTACTAGTGAGTGGAGGCGGGGCTATTTTGCATATTAATAGAATGTCTCGGTTACGTATGTAATCCTCGTTACCTGAAGGAGGAAACAGAGATGTAGTCGTACGTTATGACTGATTGGGATCACGCATAGGGAGCCTGTCATCTTTGAGTATTGTTAAATCGAGCCAATGCACATTGACGTGCGTGAATTGCATCTCGCGCTCCGCCCCACAGCGCGGGTATAAACACGGAAGCGGATGCACGCACCACTTGTTTTTGCTGAGGAGCCGAACGAAGCCCGGAGTCAGCGGTGGTCCAGCAATAGTGGCGATGTGACTACGTATGATGTAGTCGTACGTTGCGACTGATTGGGATCCCTATTAAAATGCCACTAGTGCTGCCACCTTCCAGTGCCTAGACAAAAGCCTCCTGATCCTCCCGCATATTGAGGCGGAGATCTGTTTTGGTCCGCTGTTTTGGGAGCCAGCGGCGGAACAGACACACACACAAACAAAGACTCCACCCAGCCTGAGCATCCTCCTCCATCCCTGAGTGGCCCGCTCAGGAACGCTTTCGCTGTTGCTTGCCACCTGGCTTGGCAGCACCTGGAGCAGGCTGGGCACCCCTACTGAGGCCGGCTCCACGCTGAGGCCTGGCTGGAGGCTGCTGCGGAGGCCCGGCGGGAGCGGGAACGGCGGCAGGGGGATGCCCTCGGTGACGAGCAGGCAGAGGAACTGCCACCGGCGGAGGGGGTGTAGGGAACAGCGAGCCGCCGGGGCAGGATGTGCCAGATGGCCTGCGCTTGGGCGGCAGAGAACTGTTGGACGCAGCTCTCCACCGCGTTGCCGACCAGCCCAACTTGGGAAACTGGGGAGACCAGGAACCGAACCTTGTCCGCATCCGCCATATAAACCAGGCTGAGCCAACGATGGCGCTCCTGGACCACTAAGGTGGACATCGCCAGACCGATCACGCACGCCACAACACTCGTGCCCCGGAGGGCGAGGTCGGATGCGGTTCAGAGCTCACCTGAGCGCACGGTCTGGGCTACCCTCGTGCATGTCAATGAGTGCCCTGGCCTGATAGACCTGTAGCAGCACCATGGCACGCAAGAGGAGGCGGCTTGCCACAGGCTTTGTAAGCTCTGCCCGTCAGAACGGACGAGAACTCACAGGCCTTAGGGGGAGACGAGAATCCCCTGTCCAAAAGGCAGCGGCTGCCGGACACCTTCACCGCTCCTCCGTCAAGGGTAGTGAGGGGGGAAAGCTATTCGGGCAGTTTCTGGCAGAGAAAGGTGACTTGGTAAGCTCTCCATGCACTTCAGGAAAGAAAGGCACTGGGGCGGCGAGCTTAGAACCAGCGTGGCCCGTCCCGAGATACCAATCAACCAACCGAGACTGTTTGGGACACGGTGGAGGATTCCACTCGAGCCCGACAGCCTCGGCGGCCCGTTTCAGCATAGCTGATGTTTTTAGATCTGGCTTGGGCAACATTAAACTCCCAGAGGGAGATAGCGCAGCCGAGTCATCATTTCCAGAGGTCAGCTCACCCTCCGATGCTGCAATCGGCATTCTGTCCTCTGGAGGGGCCCCGAATGAAACGGCTGGTCGGTCCATTACAGAGGGACCAGTGCGCTCAACAGGGGGCTCCACCGGCTGCGATGTGATAGAGGAGTGAGGGGCCCACCGGGATTGGTGACCGGGTGGGGAAGCCTCACTATGATTCTCTGATCACCCATCCTACACGGCACCATAGCAGGGCGTGGTAATGGGAACTCCACCTTCACGCATGAAGGCGAGTCTCTATCTCAACACCGTGATAGTCATATTCTCGAAATGAGAACATGAACTATCCACAAAAGCTGCTTCAACGTGATATATATATATATATATAAACAACAGCACTCTTCAGAGACATCGACACAGATCGGCTCCGAAGCAAAAGTCAAGTGGTGCATGCATCCGCTTCCGTGTTTATGCATGAGATGCAATTTACGCATGCCAATGTGCATTGGCTTGTTTTAACAATACTCGAAGATGACAGGCTCCCTAAGTGTGATCCCAACGACTGGACTACGACTACGACTACGTCGAACGAGAGTGACTGAAAGGGAATCGCATATACTAAATGTGGCAAGGGTGTAGAGTTACATTCTAGCTATTTTATAGGCATGAAGAATGTTATTTTGATGATCAAAGATGAGTTTTAAGTGATAAAATTATTGACTACAAGGGGACTTTAACAAGTTATCGTATATTGCATTTTTCTTGAATATTGTGCAGCTCTACCTTTTAAGCAAATAAACCTACAAATGCCTTATAGTTTCTGTGCTTATTAAGCTAGGGTGTAAAAAAACTAATCACTTCCTCTTTAAAAAAAATGTAAGTGCTTTGAAATTCCTAGTCCAAACATTAGATGAGAACGAAAAATCTACTTTTCTTATAATTAATTCCTCAAACACTGTTTAACAGACAAGCAAACCAATTCCCCTTCCATGAAGCAAAATTACAGATATTTTTTTTTCAAAAGTGTTTGCAGTCAGCTTCTTTCCTGTTGCTCACCCTTCCTACGCACTTCTGCCATGGCACTGTGGGTGCAGAGGGAGAGAAAATGGAAGCACAGAGAAGGCTTTAAATTGTTTGTGCTGTGGGCCTTGACAGCGGTGCGGGGTGGCCTCAGTATTAGCTAAGGATAAAGGTAATGGGATTTGTGGTGTGAAAATGGCATTTCACAGGTTGCTGTTGATGAGAGATGCCTTTTTGTGAAAATGCATGCCTTAAAGAGCTGATAAATATCTGGGAGGGAAAGAGAAAAGATGGGAACACATGAGATAAGAAAAGGTTGATCCATGTAGAAGCTCGTCCAAAATGAAAGTCTATGCTGCTATTTATAGCAATGGTAGCAGGAGAAAAAAAAAAAACCTTAGGAGAAAGCAGGACCATCTTAAAGGGATGGTTCAGAGTAAGATCAACCTAGGGTCCTTTGCACCATGACATCGAGCCAAACACCCCCCCAGAAGCCTTTTTTCCATTGGTTGAACATTTTTAAAGTTAGAGGTTATTTCGAGATATCAGTCGAATGGCTTAGTGCAGGTGCTATTGGCTCCAAATTTGTATCTCGTAAATTACCCCACTAATAATGCCCAGAATGGTACCAAACTTCTACAGTAGTACAAATAGGTTCTGTACTCATAAACCGAGGCATTGGAAAGTTTGTAAGTACATCAGGAGTTTATTTAAATAACACTTGCCTGGCGGCTCATGCTACTGCTAACGCGGACACAGACGTCACTTCACTGAGTTGAGAAAAGCACGTAAAAGTCCTGACAGGAAGCAATGCATAAGGATGTAGTGTAACGACGCCCAGTTCCAGGAATGCACTAATATTTTGTTGGTTGTACCAGTTGTATAACAATTATTAGCTAACACTAAGTTGTCAACACTTTGAAAAAAAAAAAAAATCGTCGTTACACTACATCCTTATGCATTGCTTTCTGTCAGGATTTTACGTGCAATATATATATGCATATATAATAACAGCATATATATATGCATATATATATATATACACAGTACTGTGCAAGAGTCTTAGGCACATTAGTATTTTAAAACAAAAAAATGGTTTTAAGTCAGTTATTTGTATCGATTCCTGTAGTGTGTCAGTAGAAAAGTTTACATTTCCAAACATTAATTTTACTGTTATTTATATATAATTATACTGTTAATTGTAATATAGTGCGATTTTTGTATGCTCAAGGAATCTGACGACAGCCGGTATGATCCACACAGAGATCTGATCTCACCGTCATCGAGTCGTTTGGGATTACATGAAGAAACAGAAAAAAACTGAGACAGACTAAAGTAGAACTGTGGCAATGTCTCCAAGACACTTGAAGAAACCTGCCTCCAAAGCTACAGTACTGTGAAAAGTTTTACGTCATTGTGTTAAAATGCTGTAGTGCGGATGCTTTCAAAAATAATGTTATAAATAGATTTTATTTATCACTTAACTTCTATTAACTAAATCAAATCCATATTTGGTGTGACCACCCTTTGTGTTTAAAACAGCTTTTGTCCAGGTACACCTGCACATAGTTTTTCAGGTAGATTTGCAGGCAGGTTTCTCAGTTCTTCTGGATTTAGTCTGTCTCAGTTTCTTCATGCAATCCCAGTCGGACTCGATGATGGTCTCAGTTTTTTTTCTGAGGCTTCGCGCCCTCCACGAGTCACAGCCCGCCAGAATGGGTGTGACTTAGCATATATAAGGAAGGGCTCAACAGGCTGAACTCTGATTTTCATTTCTTCAGCGAAGCTCTACGCATCGCTGGACTCTGAGAGAAGCCGCTGCCGTTGAAGCAAGCGACCAGCAAGCTTAGGACAGCGTCTGAGGAAGCCGGTCGTCTTCGCCGCCTTCAGCCATCCGTGCCTGCTACGCTATCCGGCGTCATATCCTTGTTCTGCTGTGTGTGTTCGCCGCTGCGACACACACTCTCTCTTCTTCTAAAAGAGAAATTTCTTATGAGGCGTTGTTTCAAATGCCTCGCAACTCTCACTTCCCGCTCTCTCTTCCGCTGTTCGAGCCGCGCAAACTGCGCCGTTCACAAAGGATGTCAGAAGCGGACGGTCACGGGGCTAGCTTCCTCGTGCTCTCTCCCTCTTTTCGAGCCGCGCAAACTGCGCCCCTCACAAGGGATGTCAGAAGCGGACGGTCACTGGGCTAGCTTTCTTTACATTACAAGAAAGCTACCCCGCCCTCGTGCCCCGTTCGCCACCGGTGAAAGGAGAAAAGAGAGTGTTTTAGTCCCGCCAAGGCCGGACCAAGCTCACACATTTCTCAGTCCCCTCTTAAGCTCAGGCGACTGGAAATATTAATATTGCAGTAAACGAGCCTGTTATAATACATGCACGTCTGCAAACTAACGCCGACGCAAAACATGATGACGCTCTCTGGCTACTCGCCCCTCTTCCCGCTCTCTCTCCCTTTGCTTGTGCCGCGCAAACTGCGCCGTTCACAAGGGATGTCAGAAGCGGACGGTCATGGGGCTAGCTTTCTTTACGTTACAAGAAAGCTACCCCACCCCTCGCGCCCCGTTCGCGTGCGTTCACACTTACGCGAAGCCTCCGATGCTGCAATCAGCATTCTGTCCTCTGGAGGGGCCCCGAATGAAACGGCTGGTCGGTCCATTACAGAGGGACCAGTGCGCTCAACAGGGGGCTCCACCTCGCGCTCACACTTACTGACAAACACTTTACCCCCGGCGCCGCTCTCGCGTCCCGTTCTTCGCACAATATGTTCCCCGTCCAAAGCCACCGGGACATCGTGTGTAAAACGGCCAGCCATCGCTGACTGCGAGCCGCCGTATTCGAGCACCGAGAGCGCGCGCACTGCGCCCGCGCCTCCGAATCAGGTTCTCGAGCCCGCGGAATGCGGCAATCGGAACCCGGAGGCCATTCTGCCCCTAGCCGTACATGCAAAAGCATGGGAAGCTATTCCAGGCGCGTCAGAATGGGTGCTGAGCACAGTAAAGCAGGGCTATTCATTGCAGTTCGCTCGCCGTCCCCCGCGCTTTCAAGCACGAACCGAGACGAGAGCGAATGGGGAAGTAGCACACCTACTTCGTGCAGAAATAGCTAAACTTCTGTGCAAAGGGGCCATAGAACCGGTACCTCCTTCTCTGAGCGAGTCAGGCTTTTACAGCCGTTACTTCCTCATGCCCAAGAAGGACGGAGCTCTCAAACCGATTTTAGATCTGAGATATTTGAACAAAGCTCTTATGAAAAGACCGTTCAAAATGCTCACAACCAGACAGATCCTCGCGCAGATTTGCCCGGGAGACTGGTTTATTTCCCTCGATCTGAAAGACGCTTACTTTCAGATTCAGATAGTACCCCGTCACAGATTCGCCTTCGACGGTCAGGTATATCAATACACCGTCCTGCCGTTCGGCCTGTCTTTAGCACCCCGTACATTCACGAAGTGCATGGACATGGCTCTCGCTCCCCTGAGATGTCAGGGCATGTGGATTTTGAACTATTTGGACGATTGGCTGATTCTAGCACAGTCGGAGGAAGAACTTCTTTCTCACAGAACAGTGCTTCTCAGCCACCTGGAAAGCCTGGGTCTCACGGTCAGCTGGACCAAGAGCTCATTACTGCCCAGTCAGTCAGCCTCTTTTCTGGGTTTAGAACTGGACTCTGTGGCAATGACGGCCCGGCTGTCGACACAGCGCGCGCGCCGTGTTCAACGCCTGGCCGCGTCTTTCCAGATGGGCAGCGCCGCACCTCTAAAAACATTTCAGAGGATGCTGGGTTGTATGGCATCAGCTGCAGCAGTGCTTCAGCTGGGTCTACTGCGTATGCGCCCGCTGCAACGCTGGTTAAACGCTCGAGTGCCTCACCGAGCCTGGGCGTCCGGCGGCATACGAATCAGAGTGATTCAGCGCTGCGTTTCAGCACTGAGACCCTGGTTAGCGGCCGACTGGTACCAGCGGGGAGTGACAATGGGAGCCGTCTCACACCGAAAAGTTATCTCGACAGACGCCTCCAACTTAGGTTGGGGCGCTCTTTTCGAGGGCAGACCGGTCTTTGGCCTGTGGTCAGACCAGGAGAAATGCCTCCATATAAACTGTTTGGAGATGATAGCAGTCGAGAACACGCTCAAGCGTTTCCTCCCACACATACGGGGCCACCATGTTCTAGTCCGTTCGGACAACATGTCCGTGGTGTCCTACGTGAACCACCAGGGCGGTGTCAGATCCAGGATTCTCTGCAAACTGACAGAAAGCCTTCTAGTGTGGGCTCATCGCTCGCTGAGAGCCGCGCACGTACCGGGCCACAAGAATGTCGGCCCAGACAGACTGTCCAGAGACAACATTCCCCCGGGAGAATGGTCTCTGCACCCTCAGACAGTCCAGTCACTATGGCGCCTTTTCGGCAAAGCGGAAGTCGACCTTTTTGCGTCAAAAGACTACGCTCATTGCCCGAGATTCCTCTCGAAGAGCGAGGACGCGCTGGCCCAAACCTGGCCCAGCTGCCCGCTGTACGCTTTCCCTCCGATCTCACTGTTACCACAGGTAATCAAGAAGATCAGGGAAACGCGCCACTCAGTGCTCCTCATAGCCCCGCGATGGGAGAACCAAACCTGGTTCCCAGAGCTGGTGAGGCTGTCGCACGTAGCCCATGGCCGATCCCGGTGAGGAAAGATCTCTCCCAAGCCGGTGGATCAATTTGGCTTCCCCATCCAGAGCGCTGGTCTCTGCATGCGTGGATAATCAACGGATACCCGTTGCTTTGCCAGAGGGGGTCGTGAACACGATCACGCAGTCTAGAGCTCCTTCTACGAGAAGACTCTACGCATCTAAATGGTCAGTGTTCTCCAAATGGTGCGCTACAAAGAGCCTGGATCCACGCACGTGTGGGGTTTTGTGGGTGCTTTCCTTCCTTCAAGAGCTGTTGGACAAGGGCAGGTCCCCTTCCATGCTCAAAGTGTACGTTGCGGCTATTGCAGCGTTCGCAGAGTCGACGCGCAGCCGTGCGATAGGAAGAAACGAGCTCATCATCCGCTTCCTTAGAGGAGCCAGGAGGATGAACCCCCCGCGGCCCCCCTCGGTTCCTATTTGGGATCTTTCTTTGGTCCTAGAGGCCCTGAAAGTGTTTCCCTTTGAACCGTTAGAATCCGTGGACCTGAAATATCTCTCGCTCAAGACCGTTTTTCTGATAGCTCTGTCTTCAGTAAAACGTGTGGGGAATCTACACGTGCTATCTGTTAGCCCCGCAAGTCTCGAGTTCGGACCAAATGACTCTAAGTCATCCTCAAACCGAGACACGGTTACGTCCCCAAGGCGATTGGCACTCCCTTTACTGTACGTTCACACCGCCGCCGGCGAGAGCGGCAAAATTCGCTCTCTCCGCCCTGCCACCGACGCCGTAGAAAGATTCGGGGACACTCTGACGCTCTGACGTAGATTAGAATGAGTGATTTTTTTCCTCTCAGGCGGAGGACTTCTACATTCCGATTGGTTGCCGCTGGTTGCCGCCGAACCGCGTCATAGCTTATTACCATAAAGTTGACTTCATTTCAACTCCTCTCGCCGCTCTCGCCGTCCAAGACGCGCCGCGCCGCCCTCGCCGGAGCTCGCCGCCGGCTCTCATTGAAAATTAATGGCTTACAGCCACTTTGACGCTCTCGTGACGCTCTCGCTGCCGGCGGTGTGAACGCACAGTTAGGGCGCAGATCATCTCCCTATCGGCTCTGCCAGCATCCGATAGCGAGGACAGTGATAACCTCCTATGCCCCGTCAGGGCACTGATAGTTTACATCACACGCTCCGCCGCCTTCGGGCGTTCTGAGCAGCTCTTTGTTTCGTTTGGCGGGCGCGCCAAGGGTCTCGCCGCCTCGAAACATAGCCTATCCAGATGGATAGTGGACGCTGTCGCAGCAGCTTATGCGTCCAAACACCTGCAGTGCCCTATGGGCATCAGTGCCCATTCCACGAGAGGCATGGCTTCATCGTGGGCTTGGTCCAGCGGGATTTTTATCCAAGACATTTGTATGGCGGCAGGCTGGGCCTCCCCCTCTACATTCGTGAGGTTTTATAACCTGGAAGTTCCCGCCTTGCAGGCTAAACTTTTATCAGTCTAAGTGATGTGTATGTTCTGCCCAGTTGTCATGTGCAGGCTACTCTCATGTACTACTAGCTCTTCTGGTTGAGCTGCACTAAGGGATGAGATTCTCTATACATAGACCGGCGGAGCCGCTCTGTATTTCCCAATCATATGCTTGTGCACTTGTGCTGGTCCGCGTTGCTGGCCACCTATTCTCCATACAGCTGCACAAGGGGGTGATACTCTCTATACACAGACCGGCGGAGCCGCTCTATTTTTTTCCCTATGATGTGCGTATGTACTTGTGCTGGCCCGCGCTGCTGGCCGCCTTTCTCCACATGTTTATACATAGACCGGCAGAGCCGCTCTGTATTCCTATGAAGTGCTTATTACATGTGCTGGCCCGCGTTGCTGGCCGCCTGTTCCCGCATGTTGTGTTCCCCCGGGCTTCCCTGGGACTCATGCAGTGGATGCTCGGCGCGCACAGCGTTGACAAGTGGTTCCCGTAGCGTAAGCAATACGAGAGAACCTCTCATAAGAGAACGTACTCGGTCACCTAACGTAACCTCGGTTCTCTCTAGAAGAGGGAACGAGTATTGCGTAACCTGCCGTGCTCGCGCCACGAGCTTATTCGCTTCAGTCAATGAAAACCAGAGTTCAGCCTGTTGAGCCCTTCCTTATATACGCTAAGCCACACCCATTCTGGCGGGCTGTGACACGTAGGCAAAGCGCCCTCATTGGGCGTGACGTCACGCAGGGCTCACCGATAGGCTGCAGCAGTTGCCGCAGGTCAGCCAATGAGCACGCTTATACAGCCTGCTATGGTCTGCTGGCTGCCGCACTGCGTTGACAATATATACAAAATTAAGGATAATTTTTGGCTTCAGATCTCGAGAAAAGATGACTTTACTCGTAGCGTAAGCAACTTACGCAATACTCGTTCCCTCTTCTAGAGAGAACCGAGGTTACGTTAGGTAACCGAGTACGTTTTTTTCTGTTTCTTCATGCAATCCCAGACGGACTCGATGATGGTGAGATCAGATCTCCGTGTGGAGCACTGGATTTTCACTGGATTATTACAATTAATGGCAAAATTATTGTTTGGAAATGTAAACTGATATTTCCTACTGAAACACTACAGCAAAAGATATGAATAACTGGCTTAAAACCATTTATTTGGGGCGAAAATACTAGCGTGCCTAAGATTTTTGCACAGTACTGTAAATATATAACAGCAGCATGTAATGGGAAAAAAAGAGCTTGTTATTGTAAAAGCTAATTTTGACTTGGGTAAAATGGGTAAAATTAGTAGCGTTATTACTTTAAGATATTTTCTACCCAACAGTCATGAGGGAGAATATATAATGACAAAAAGTTTTGGTTGAATTATTCCTCTATTAAATATTTTAGGAGGGTCTATTTTTATGAGTGAAGCATAGTCTCATCAATGATTCTCAGTGAAGAAATGTCATCTGCAGTTGTGTTTGAATTGTGCTGTTTATCAAAAAAGAAATAAAACAAGGCAAGAAGAAAGTATTAATCACATCATGTGTGTTTGTGACATTAGCCACATACAGTGGGTACGGAAAGTATTCAGACCCCCTTAAATTTTTCACTCTTTGTTATATTGCAGCCATTTGCTAAAATCATTTAAGTTCTTTTTTTTTTTTTTTCTCATTATTGTACACACAGCACCCCATATTGACAGAAAAACACAAAATTGTTGACATTTTTGCACATTTATTAAAAAAGAAAAACTGAAATATCACATGGTCCTAAGTATTCAGACCCTTTGCTGTGACACTCATATATTTAACTCAGGTGCTGTCCATTTCTTCTGATCATCCTTGAGATGGTTCTACACCTTCATTTGAGTCCAGCTATGATTGATTATACTGATTGGACTTGATTAGGAAAGCCACACACCTGTCTATATAAGACCTTGCAGCTCACAGTGCATGTCAGAGCAAATGAGAATCATGAGGTCAAAGGAACTGCCTGAAGAGCTCAGAGACAGAATTGTGGCAAGGCACAGATCTGGCCAAGGTTACAAAAAAAATTCTGCTGCACTTAAGGTTCCTAAGAGCACAGTGGCCTCCATAATCCTTAAATGGAAGACGTTTGGGACGACCAGAACCCTTCCTAGAGCTGGCCGTCCGGCCAAACTGAGCTATCGGGGGAGAAGAGCCTTGGTGAGAGAGGTAAAGAAGAACCCAAAGATCACTGTGGCTGAGCTCCAGAGATGCAGTCGGGAGATGGGAGAAAGTTGTAGTAAGTCAACCATCACTGCAGCCATCCACCAGTCTGGGCTTTATGGCAGAGTGGCCCGACGGAAGCCTCTCCTCAGTGCAAGACACATGAAAGCACACCTGAAGGACTCCAAGATGGTGATAAATAAGATTCTCTGGTCTGATGAGACCAAGATAGAACTTTTTGGCCTTAATTCTAAGCGGTATGTGTGGAGAAAACCAGGCACTGCTCATTACCTGTCCAATACAGTCTCAACAGTGAAGCATGGTGGTGGCAGCATCATGCTGTGGGGGTGTTTTTCAGCTGCAGGGACAGGACGACTGGTTGCAATCGAGGGAAAAATGAATGCGGCCAAGTACAGGGATATCCTGGACGAAAACCTTCTCCAGAGTGCTCTGGACCTCAGACTGGGCCGAAGGTTCACCTTCCAACAAGACAATGACCCTAAGCACACAGCTAAAATAACGAAGGAGTAGCTTCACAACAACTCCGTGACTGTTCTTAAATGGCCCAGCCAGAGCCCTGACTTAAACCCAATTGAGCATCTCTGGAGAGACCTGAAAATGGCTGTCCACCAACGTTTACCATCCAACCTGACAGAACTGGAGAGGATCTGCAAGGAGGAATGGCAGAGGATACCCAAATCCAGGTGTGAAAAACTTGTTGCATCTTTCCCAAAAAGACTCATGGCTGTATTAGATCAAAAGGGTGCTTCTACTAAATACTGAGCAAAGGGTCTGAATACTTAGGACCATGTGATATTTCAGTTTTTCTTTTTTAATAAATGTGCAAAAATGTCAACAATTCTGTGTTTTTCTGTCAATATGGGGTGCTGTGTGTACAATAATGAGAAAAAAAAAAGAACTTAAATGATTTTAGCAAATGGCTGCAATATATCAAAGAGTGAAAAATGTAAGGGGGTCTGAATACTTTCCGTACCCACTGTACATATTCAATGGAAAAATGGAAGTCAGTATGTCCAGTAAATGTATCTGGTGTCAGTGCATTCACCAGAAGATCCAGTACATATCAGGGATGAGCATCTTGACGTATCAGCTGGCTTCTCATAAACAGCCTGAGAGCTCTAGTGTGAATAGAAGGTTATTTTTGGAGCCTGACTAAAATGCTAGAAGAACTCAACTGACAAGAAAACCTTCGACAAGAGAAAAGAAAATGAGCCAGGAAGCAAAAAAAAAAAAAAAAAAACTGTAGAAAGAAAAGATGGCCAGAGAGGTTCAAATAAATCCCAAGAAAAGAGGCAAAGTGGCCAGGTGAGAGATCGAAAGATAGAAACAAGGATGTAGCAAATAACTTGACTAGATAGAATGGTGGCTGTGTTCGAAATCACCCCTTATACCATCTTTCCCCTACATCATTCCACTAATATAGGTCACTTGAAGGAGTGAATGAAAATGAGTGAATTTTGAGACTGAGTGAGCCAGGCGGGATGCCGCTTTTGCATTAATTGTGCTCACTGTTTAATAATCATTTGAAACTTAGCAAACGGGCAGCTCCAGTAGTAATGAAAAGATTTATCTTGAAATCTGTCTTGGAAACTATAAACTTTAATTAACAATTGATTAATCACTTAAAAAGCAATTTATGCCTGTATGCTATTACACTGTAGCCACATTGGACCAATCCTTTGGAAAATGAATGGATGGATGATTCAGCTGCAGGCGCCATCTTCTGGTCAGACGTGGGACTTTATACGGTGTGCGACTCTCATAGTGCATTATGGGTATTCTTTAGCCATTGAGCATACATCGGTTGTATACTTGTTGTTTGCGGTGCATTGTGGGATTGAATGAGTGCACTCGAAAATGTCCACTGTGGTTTCTGACCAGGCCAGTAGTTTATGATGTCACTTTGTAAAGAAATACTAAAGACTGAACTATAAACTGAACATGAAGTACGCATGTGCATGACAAATTTACAAATTTGCGGTTTTGTAGTTTACACAGAGACAATAACGGTATCGTTTTCAAAAATGTGCACTTTAAAACACACCCAAAATGCCACTATCGTGAAAATGAACGGCCAAAATGCATTAAAAGTTTTCCGTTTTTAGTTGAAAACGGTGCCGTGTAAACGGCCCATATGGCATGGTTCACACTAAGCAATCTTCTTGAGAAATCACCAGGCTTTGTGTGCCTTTTTAATTAAAATGGCACCTGTGCAACCCATTCTTCAATCTCATCCTGTCAATTGACTCCAATTACCTTTAGAGAACATAGAGGTTTACTCACTTTATCCAGACTGGCCAGTCAATAATCACTCTGTATTTTTAATACAATTCAATACAATTTTAAAAGTACACATTATTAGCTAATTCAGATTGTGTTTGTCTATAATTGTGACTTAGATCAGTGGTTCCCAACCTTGGTTCTGGTGTACCCCAACAATGCACATTTTGCTACTTCAAAATGACCCAGAGTACTTGCTTGAGCAGTCTATTATGAGTTGTAGCGGTTGTTGTCATGCAATAATCAGAATGGAGGATTACAGGGAACCATGTAAAAATATAAATGAAAAATGCAAGGTTCTGCATTAAGCATGGACAAGTTCGTGAAAGGACTGCCAGTGCCATGTAAACGTAAAGCAGGATATGAATCTACGTAAAATTCAGATACC
This sequence comes from Rutilus rutilus, assembly GCF_951802725.1. NCBI lineage: Eukaryota > Metazoa > Chordata > Actinopteri > Cypriniformes > Leuciscidae > Rutilus > Rutilus rutilus. The sequence goes on from NC_140221.1 coordinate 5,848,593, forward strand.
AAAACAACGTGTCTACACCAAACGCTATTGGCACGACGCGACAAAAGCAAATAGAACCTATTATAATCAGTGATGCCATCTACTGGATGCGGCACAACACAGCAAATCCTTGACAAATCCAATTTGAGTTATATGTGCTTTGAAATTCTATTCAAATCGCATTTCTGGAAATCTGTTTCAGTCTGACCGTTCTAATCATATTTTGCCGGGTTTAGGCCTATGTCACTTTCTCACACCACGTCAAATGTAAACATGTCAGACATTGTTATAGGAAAGTCGCTGCAGAAGCAAGGTTGTTGTCATGGATCCAGCTAGTTTGAACTTTGTTTTCATTTGCATTGTTTCTCCCTGCTTTGTTTGTTGTCATAGTTACTAATTTGATTTTGCCATCTTGTTCAGCTGTGTTCCCCTCATTATCCTGTGTATATCAATTCTTGTGTTTCACTCTTTGGTTGTCAGGTATTGTCTATTTGTCGGTTGTGTTACCCTGTTAGTCACTGTCTGGATTACCTGTGGATTATTAAAGACTGCTTTGAACTTTCATCTTCCTTGTCGTGCATGTGATTATCACTAATGAGTTCTGACAATTGTCTTGCTAATCACAAGTCATCACTAACATATTCAGTATGTTAACATTATTTTAATTTTTTTCAACATATTAGTTAATGCATCAGATATAAACTCCTAATGAATGTTTTAACAGCATTTAATAATCTAGGTGAATTTTAATTTATGAATGTGCTTTTGTTCATTGTTAAATTATATATTTTTTGTAATACATCAACTATTATTAATTTATACAACTTGAAATGTTGAAATATGTAAGTGTATGCAGAAATTAACATGAATTAACTTTTCAGATTGTTTCTGTGATTTCACATTTCCAGGGAACTGTTATCTTGTATCTCACAAAGGGAATATAATTCTGTTTAAATGTAAATATAAAATGATTGTGGTTCTCTGGTATGTTTTATCCATCCATTCTTCAAACCACTTGACCTTTCTCTAATCAATTGTCCAAAGAACAATATACTGAACCTTCATGCCTACTGGTCAACATCAACAAATGACATTGCCCTGCTTTTTATATATCACAGGTGTCCATTATTATGAGAACAACATATTATTTAATATGATTTAAATACATGTAGTAGTATGTGGATGGGGTCTTAATAAATTCCCAGTATGCCTACTTGGAAATAAACACACACACACACACACACACACACACACGCACACACACACTAAAATATCTTTTAGGTAATAAAGCTGACAAAAGTGTGTATTTTTATGCATATCTGAAATATAGTATATAATGAGGGATTATAGGCTGTAATAAACTGGCATAAGGTCCTATTTTTTTTAATCCCAGTCCATCTCCATCACACACCCACATAAATAAAGCCAACAGTTTAACATTGCTCTGTTTTCCACCGCTCCAGTTCTTCACCAGACAAACCAAAATTATATGTCTTTACCCATAATTAATTCACCATTCATTATACCACACACTGCATTGATCATCAACCCCATTACATTTAACAATTAATGATATCTTGTAAAAATTGGATATTAAATGAAGATATCGTGTTTTGATTCTTACCATCAATTAGGGTTGTTATCGGCTGTTACAATGGGTTTGTATTTAGTGGGGGTGTGATGTGCAGCAATTAACAATTATACATACACTATTGTGTGGCCTCTCATTTAAAAGCACTCATCAAACATCAGTATCCGTTACATTTTAACCGATTGGAAAGGGAAACGGATGTAGTGATTGGTAAAGTAGTGCGGCATGGGCGAGTGCGTTGTGTAGTGAGTTTTCAACAGGGGGCTGTCAGTCCTCTGCCAAGTGACAGTCTTACTCACCTGAAGGAATTTCCCAGCATCCTTTTTGTCGGCCTCCTGTAAAGGCATACTAATTGCCACCCCACTGCTATTCCCATAAACTCAAAAGCATAAATAACAGATGGTCCCAAACAAGTCAAGAAATTTCATTTCTATGCCACGATTTTATTTTGCATTTAAAATGCATTTTAATCCAGATACTGTTATTAATCCATATTACCCAATGAGAGTTACTGCAGTTATAAGATTAGTAAATGGTGTGATAAAACAGAGTATAACATTTATTGTGACATGATTCTTGGACCAATACTGATATATGTTTATGGTCTGGCCAATCACAGTTTTCAGAAATAATTCAAATAAGTCTGTAATGGAAAAATGGCCCAGATGCAAAGGGTTTCTTTTAAAAACAAATTTTCACAGGGCTACACATTTCAAATATCATAAAACAAGGAGTAGGAGGTTGCAAATAATAAAACATTTCAAAGATACCATGATTGAAATGATAAAAAGAGATGTCTGGGTCCGAAATCGTTGTTAGATGTGGTGGGAAAATTGTACATCCTTTATAGCCAATGAATGGCTGTACAACTTTCGGGTGCGAAAGAAAACTTTTAACCATATATGCGATCCACTCCAGTCACTGTGATTTTGCCATGTAAGATATGTTCCTGGATCAATATATTTTATTGGTCCTGCAACATTCTTGTCCTTAATAAAGTTAGTCCTAACCCTAACCTTACTCCTAAAGCTAACCCATACCTTACCCCTAAAATCAGAGGGATATGATAGGTGAATAACACTGATGTAGAAGCACCCAACCTTAGTTGTAAGCCTAAACTTACACAAACTGTAAACTTGTCCCTCAAAACAGTTTGGTTGATTGGAATGTTGTTTCAGGAACAACATGGATGTTGATCCAGGAAAATGTTGTGCTCTGCCCTCGACTGACTCGCAAAAACACCCAGCTATGTGCTGTGACTCCCATGAAGTCATGATGGTGACCTGTGAATGCAGATACGATGGCTAGATTGCATTTACATTATCCAATCATAATGCATCCTTGACTACATCTGTACCAGAACACACAGGTCGGATAACATTCCAATATTCATAAATGAGTTTACACTTTTCAATGTGTATGTGGACAACATCCGGATACAGGTCACATGTTGATTCCAAGTGTAAACGAGCCCACACACACACACACACACACACACACACAACAGCTAAATACTGTTGTCATCCCTTATATTTAATAATCAACTTTGCTTCCTCAAAGTTTACCTTTTGCAAATGATTCATAATACGTAAAATGTCATAAAAATGTTGTTACTTTTATTTATATTTCACCAAATGCTAAAAAAAACACAAAAAAAAAAACACACGCTTTCTGAATACATTTGATCACATTCTTCTTTTCTTTCAGCATTGCCCTCAGCAGCGCACCACACTACGGTCCATGTGACCTTTCTCAAAACCTCACCTGACGTTGCCCCCAGTCTAAAGCTTGAGCATTCGTAACTGAATGCACAGATATACCTGTCACTCACTTACCATGTCATCTCAGTGAAAGAACCTGACCATCATGTGCGGTCAAGCTCAGCTACAGTGCCCAAAGACATGTAGAGCTCTCGATGAACCATTCAGTTTTATACTTGTCAGATGCTTGAAATGAACACTTTTTGATTTCTTCCTGAGTAATTTTGTAGGCTGCAAAAAATCTGTATGCAGTAAACGGGAGTAGTTACACTGAGTATGTCTTCTTTACAGAAGCTGGATGTCGAGCTCCACTCATGGCTCTGCAGTGAACAGCCTCGCAGTTTTGCACTGTTTTGAAGGTGTCCTGCCAATTCCTAATTTTATGTACAGACATCCTGAGTAAGACACACCTGTGAGTCTCCAGGCAATCTGAGAGCATCGATGGTCTCTCTGTTTTCATGATTTACTTCTTCCATCTGTGTGTGTGCTGGGGTGCTATGAGATTAGTCTACAGACTGCCAGGGAAAATAACTCACCCCTTATTTTTCTCTTTCACTTTCTCTCTTCATCTTTCTGTCTTTCTGAGTATGCGTTGAAAGGTTTGGAAATCTTGTATTATTCATGAGGTCTTATTGCTTTGCATTCATTTTATGCTCCCCATAGCCATTCAAATTTTATTTTATTCTATTTGGGATATTTCTTTTCATCTATCTTCATTTATCTCTGTTGACTGTGGGTGTGCTGGTGTAACACACAACCACTACAAAATAATCTGACACATTGCCCCATCCAAGCTTTACTCTGCAAAAATTTGCACAGAAATATTATGCTTCATTTTCACTTCACCCAATGTATACTTCACTTTTGACATGAAAACTAGCTTATATGTTTTATCACAAAAATGTTTATTTCTGTTTATGCATTGCATTGGTAAATCAAGACAGAGACTAATGCTGCGTTCCAGTCCAAAATTGTCATGCCCTTCACTCGCTAACTTCCCTCCGTCTCGTTCACTCGGATGTACGTCATTGCTTACGTTGCACGAGTGCCCACTACTGGCGGAAACTGCAATGGGCTGAATTGGAACGTCCTAAGCCCTTGATCACTTGGAATCAGCTATGGAGTTGATTTATTATTATTATTATTATACATTTTTTTCCCCTTTAAGAATTTGTTTAATGCAGCATCCAAATTTGTATAGGTGTGTTTGGGTTGTTTTAAATAAAATTAATATATCATATCATAAATTAATATATCATAGAGTTGTTTGTTGTGGTGGTGATTAGATGAGATCTGTGGGGATGTCACAATCGTACTGCATTGTGGGACATATAGGTGTCTGAAGTGTACATATGAAGTAGACGCACTCCCTCTGTGAAAATCGAGGGAACGAGGGTCTGTCCATATAAACTTCCCTCGTCCACTTCACAAAATGGAACGCACTTCAAAATGGCGGCAGGGATTCCCCCGAGGGGAAGTTCGCAAGTGCGTGTCTAAAAGTGGACTGGAACGCAGCCTATATGGTCAACTAACATTGTTCCACTTAGCATGTAGAAAAGGAAATGAACTCTTATTGGTTGTTAGGGATTTACTGACAGTCATTGCTTTGTCCCACCCCTAGAGTGTGCTCAACATATCACTGTAATACTGTGAAGATTTAATTTTTGTTCAAGCATAAGATCTACAATAAATTATAATTTTTTGCACATTTCTTGCAATAAATTCAGAAGTTGAAATAGTTAAAAGTTAATAGGCAAAAAATCACAGATTCATACACAGGAAAGTAGGATATCCTAAGCAGCAAACCATTCATCTTTGCCGCAATAACAAATCTATCAGATTAAAGTTTCTCAGTAGACAGAAAAGACTTGTGCCTTATTGCCTTCCTACGTTCGTCAAATTTTTTATTTTATTTTTTGCTATTTCATCTATAGTACTTATACTAAGTAGTTACTTCTGAGTGTGTAGCAGAAGAGTAGGCAAGCTTTAGGACATACTACCATGTCCTAACACTCCACATTTTATTTAATGCAATAGTCACTACTTCAACAATTTTTCCTACCATATTGCAGAGAAAACAAGTAGCACGATGATAGCTGTGGGTCTTTAATGCAGTGAAAGTCATGCATTTAACATTTAATGAACACACATATCTGTTTTGCCAATGTGCTGTTCGATTATAACCTTTTCATTTTGTCTCTACTTAACCATTGGTCTCACAAACATCCGACATGTTATGATTTTTTGTGTATGTGTGTGTAACCAATAGCTCCTCCAAAGTGCAATAGGTTGTGGGCAATATCAGTCGTTAGAATGTGCATGGATCCTCGTTCCTCACTTCAAAAATCTACCAGAAATAGTAGCCCATCTGGGGACTTTTGGCATATTCTTTATAACATAATATGCTTTGGAAAAACATATTCTACACACTGGGAGTGGGATGCAGGGATTGTGTCCTGGTGTTGGGGTGATATGGAAAATCATTCCACTGCGCTACTTTTCCATTGTTTTCCAATGTAAACACACACTAGACGGACGTCTTTAACCGTTGTGCTCGCATCTTTTGCAGCATCTTGCGCATGACGTTCTAGACCTTGCACTTTATTCAACAGCAAAAACGCAAAAAATGCATTCTGTGAGTAGCAGCCTTAAAACTGTGTGACTGTGTGACAGGGAGAAGCCAATGTAGGATACAGTAATAAGATTATTGGTCAATACATTCATACACAAATGTCTGGTTATGTGAGACTAGTGTCTCAATGGCTTCAAAAATAGAGAGAAAAAAAATTTCAGAACAAAAATGTGGGTCTCTGTGAAACATTAATTACTAATTAAGGTAGAAGTTATCTCTCTTAAGGTCCTTTAATGTATTAGTCATGCCTGTTTGGGTTTGAAGCTGTTGCCTCATGCTTTATTGATGAGGCCTGCTCAGCTCTAATCAATTAGTAATTGGAGCTCCGCTTTTAAATAATGCACTTATTAGCCCTTGTGATGTGTTTAATGGCCGCCCCCTCGCCACGCAAATATGTTTAACAGAGCTTAACAAGTGCTTAAACAGGACTTTTATGGGCTGTCAAAGTAAGCACAATAGCACTTTTAATTCCATTGTGTTCCCACAATTAGCCCTTGTTTGCATTCCACAGGCCTTCATGCAAAACCAACATGTTTAAGTCACAGCAAATTGTTGTTATTGTTGTCATTAGCAGCTGTTGTGTTCACTTATATTTGTTATCTACGAGGGAGGATGTTTGTTTTAGTGCTGTAAAGAGTGAAGCTGTATGATTAATAAATGAAATGGTTACAATCAGAGACACAGGAATGAAGGTCCCTAAATATTATTAATAAAAGAATTAGCAGCATTCTTTGACTCATGACAACTAATCTTAATGATATGTTTTATTTTAAAACTATTTACATTTATTTAGTTCAACCTGGAAGCTTCTACTCAGTGATCACTTACAGTCGCTAACAAAGATATCCTCTATATCAGGGGTATTCAAGTCAAATTGCTTGAGGTCCAGTAAATGAGCTGAGGTCCGGACAATTATAATGTTCATTGATCAGTCTTGACCTGTATTTACTTCTGATAATGTTAAGTGTTGAGAATGCTGACTCGCAGATATACGGTGAACCAAACAAGGAAGGCCATAAAATTCATTTTCTTCTTATCTTCTAAAGAACTGAGAAAACCACCTGGCCTTATTGTTCTTGTAGTTTCCTATCATGGAGGGTGCTCCATCAGTGGTGATAGACACATGTTTCAGGCTGATACCTTTTTGTGTTAACATGAGGCCAATGTTAACTTTTATGGCCAAGTATGTCTTCTCCTTGTGTGTGTGTTATAAGTGCTGTGACACCTAAGATGTCCTCAATTAAATCTTTCTTCTCTGCATTGTAAAACACCTCAAGCTGAGCATTGTCATTAAGTACAGTAACTAATTCTAATTAAACTAATATGGTATTGCATATGACTCAGAACTATAAAAATGTACCTGTAAAGCTTGACAAATTTGCTAGCATATATAAAGTAACAATTATAATTGAATTAGTAGGCGTGAAATAAATCTAAAGAGGTTTTGTATCATTAGAATCATATCAAGACAGGTTGTTCATATCATTAGAGTAATAACCATTCAGTGCTTAGACAAAATATCTGACTTCTCTATGGCAAACAAACAGTTTAGAGATACAGAGAGGACACTAAATTAACATTGATTAAGATCAATCAGGGTGACTTTGGTCTTATTTCTCAAGGACAAGCTGGTACCCCATGGGAGGTGATTAATGGCCATCAACAATGAGATGTTTTATCTTTAAGTATGCCAACGTTTCTAATCTCAATGATATTTGCACATTAAATGATCCCTCAATTGTTTTGCATGAACATATGCGATTCGTCTTTGGAAGAGATTTGCATACAAGTGCCATTTTCATAATTTGGTCCACACATGTGCTTGTGTGTGACATGTTAGAGTGTGACTGGATAGACAGACTCAGAAAAGGGAATAAGCAGGAAAAATGAACCACAGCATGCAGTAAACATGTCTGATAGATACATTTCCCGAACAATATTTCTGTGCTTAATTTTATTAACTGTTCTCTCAGGGTGGCTTCACGCTGTAGTTGTCACAACTGATGAAGACAGGTGCGAAGATGAATCAACACAAAGCTTTAATGAGGATACTTCAAACTCGTGACAGTACTCCCCTCCTCACTGGCAGCTCCCGAGGACCAGTGAGTGCGACGAGGTGGGCGGCCTCTAACTCTGGGTGTTGGACAATCAGGATTTTGGTTGTGAAATTCAATTAGGAGAGCCGGGTCAAGGATGTCGGGATGAGGGACCCAAGATCTCTCCTCGGGTCAGTAGCCTTCCCAGTCTATCAGGTATTCCAATCGACCGCCTTATCATCAGGAGTCAAGGATAGTGCAGACAGCATACACCGGTCCAGGGGAGGAGGAGGTTCTGTGGTTTCACCAGGACAGGCCTCTTGTCCTGGTCGGTATACTGGGGTATCTGCACCTCCTGACCGCTCTTTGCAGATGAACATGAGCTGAGTCCCAGACCCTCTCGCTCCCCTTGAACCAGTGGTCCACAGCTGGGATTTCTGATGGCTATCCTGACCAGGGAAACAGGGGCGGATGGAAACCAAGTACGCACTTGGAACTGTGAGAAACCGGTAGTAGGTTACGAAGGGAGTTCTGTGCTTACTTGGCCACGTGATTCAACGACTCAAGCTGTATTTGTGACTGTGGCAATATGACCTCAGGAAGCAGGCGATCTCCTGTATCTTCCGTTCTGTTTGTCAGTTGGATTTTGGGTGGTAACCTGAAGATAGACTCACTGACACACAGAGGAGCTGGAAAAACACCTTCTATCCTCTGGATATAAATTGTGGTCCTCTGTCGGACACAATGTCTTCAGGTAAGCTGAAGTTTCTGAACACATGATAGAATAGAACTTTGGCTGTCTCCATGGCTGTTGGGAGGTTCTTCATTAAGATAATATGGCATGCTTTGGAGAACCTGTCGACTGCCACAAGAACACATGTGAAAGTATCAGATTCTGGAAGGTCTGTGATGAAATCTACACCTAGGTGTGAACAGGGTCATTGCGGTATGGGCAGTGGATGCAGTTTACCTTCAGGTAAGTGACGAGGAGGGTCACTTCCTGACCTTCCTGGGTCAAATGGGGCCACCAGTACCGGTTGCAGTGGAGCGAGAGGGTTTGCCTACTGTCTGGGTGTCCTGAACCTAAGGAAGAGTGTGCAGAGTCCATGAGGGTAAGATGCAGGGCTGATGGAACATAAATCTTACCCTCATGTCCTTCTGTCAGAGTAGGCTCAGAGTGAGTGGTCTCTGTGATCCGTTCATCCAGATCACACTGGATAGTGACAGAATCCGATGACAAGCTATCCAGCTGTCGTAATCCATTCCCCCACCCCCCTGATAAGAGATCTTGATGTAGTATATTAAAAGATGCTGATTCTATCCTGTGTGTGCATGGAGCTTAACCAGCAACAATTTGATAAATATTAGAACCTCATTGTGTGAGAAACATGGGGGGAACAAATTCCGAAGCGCAAACAATCCAGCTGTCTGAATCTGTTCCCCCACCCCCATGATGAGAGATGTTGATGCATTGGCTTAAAATACGCTGATTTCATTCTGTGTGTGGATGGAGCTTAACCAACAACAGTTTGATACTATTAGAACCTCATTGTGTGAGAAAAATGGGGGGAACAGAATGGATGGAGCTTAACCAACATCAGTTTAAATATTTATTTGTTGTTTTTTCTTTGCCTTTTATTATAATAAGACAATATGATGACAGGAAGCAAAGTGGGAGAGAGAGGTGGACGGTTTTCAAGAAAACTCTATGAGCCGGGACTCGAACTCTGGTCAGCCATGGTGCAACGGCACTATATGACTGTGTGCTGGCCACGAGGCTATTGGCGCTGACTCAGTTTAGTAAATATGAGGTTCTAATATCACAATAAAATGCAAAACTGCCACAAAAAAAACACACAAAAACATTGAAACCAATGCTGGTTAAGCTCCATCCACACACAAAATAGAATCAGCATGAGAGATGTTTATGTAGTAGATTAAAAGATGCTGATTCTATTTTGTGTGTGGATGGAGCTTAACCAGCATTGGTTTCAATGTTTTTGTGTGTTTTTTTGTGGCAGTTTTGCATTTTATTGTGATAGAACAGTATGTGGATAGGAAGTGTATTTATAAAACAACGTACTCAGTCACAAACAAACAAGCCAAATGCCGCAAGTGAAACACTGCAGGTTGCCACAGAGCAGTACCCCGGAAGTTGCGGTAGTCGTCACCCTGCAAATGTAGTACTCCTGTAAGTAACAAGACGACAATGAAGAGAAGAATGCAATTGTGATGGCTTCTCGTCTCTGCATTTACTACGAATCAATAAAAGTATATGCATATTACAACCTTTCAGCACATAATATGGTCAACACATGTATGACTTTTACATAGTATATCTGAATAAAACATTACCAATTTAAACATTTTGCATATTCAGGGTTTACAATTGCCAAAGTGACACTCTAATGGATAATTTATATATATATATATATATATATATATAACACTTTAACTAGCATTTACCCTTTATCTAAATAATAACATGAGAATGATGATGTAAAATACATTAAGAATCCACTTCCTATTATTAGTTTAGAACACAAAAGTTCGTTGTCAAATATTACATTGAATGACAAGACGTGAAATTCACTAAACTACATTCACTCAAATGTAACTCATTACACAGTTTACCGACATTCCCGTCGATTAACGACCACATATGTAAATTAGAAATAAATGTATAACGCTAAACAATATTATACATTAGATTCAAATAGTATTTATACTTTAACCAGTTATGTGGTGGACTCTGGCGCTAATCGCGGAGCACTTATGCTAACCATGTGCTCAACATGACAAACTCATGACGCACTATTCATATAACAAACCAACGGCGTTAAACATGCGCATAACTCATTCATATTATATTAGCAGTGTTTATGCTTAAATCGGAAGTGTGTTTTGCATTATACTCTGCAGTTACCTGTAAGTAACAAGACGACAATGAAGAGAAGAATGCAATTGTGATGGCTTCTCGTCTCTGCATTTACTACGAATGAAGCATCACTAGCGCGGGGGTTACTATGCGATGCGTGCGATGACGTCATCACGCTGGTATGCCAAGCGAAAATAATTATATGAATAAATGCGCATAACACACACTCCTTTTTAAACATAAAGCACAAATAAGCATTTAAACCATATTTAACTGTATTGGAAAATTAACATCATACTATATTACAAAGAAAATGTACAAACACAAACGGCCTGTACTCACTATTACACTCTCCCCCACAGGATAAAATGTCGTCCCGACATCTACCAATGCCCTTCTCAATCAATCTTAATCAATATTGTTTTCTGTTAAACCAATTTCTTTTTTCTTTTTTTTTTTACACACTCATGCCACAGTGATAATTCACATCTATTTTTTTCATTCTTCAATGGAATCATAACAATTGCAATGGCACCAAGACACCAAGAAAGTCCTCTCTCTTCTTTTTTTTTTTTCTTTTAGTCCATATAAATCAATTGACGAATGTCATATATTGACAAGAATCTCAAAGTTCAGCAATAGTCCATTTGGCAGAATTGTCGTCAGGAAAGGACAACAAAAAAAACCATCTCACTTATGCCAAACGAGAACAGTCCATTTGAAGCTTAGAACAGCTTAACGTGGCTGTGTTCAGAGCCCTAAAACAGTCCATGTTCCCTAAATCGCACAGCAGTATCTGCTTTGCTGTTCACTTGAGTTCACTATTGATTGTCCATTGTTCATATTTATTTTCCAGGCTCTTCAGTGTGCATATTAGAAAGGGCATTTCATAGCTTATCAAATGTTCCAGTATGTATGACCACATATCAACAGTCCATATCAACAGTCCATATTATTTGCACCCAAAAGGCACTTGGTAGTATAACCAAAACAGTAGATTAACTGAAAGATATGGTAGTTAACAGTTAGTAGCAAAAAGGTGGGGCTTGGTGATAATAGAAGGGTATTGTTGTCCAAGTGTTTGGGACTCTGAAATCCTGATAATAGTCACCACTCATGCTTTGCACATTGCGACATACTGGTGTCCCAAAGGTGTCATAAGTGAACTTTTTTGGAGGTCGTCGCGTTCTCATTGTTAAGTTGCTTTGTTCCCCTGAGTGCATGTTTCTCTGTTCTTGTGTTGTAGGTGCTCCTCTCTCAACTAACTCTATTTCCTCAGACTCAGCAGTTGATCCGATCTCCTGAGCTTCCTGCCTATCTCTTGTGTCGTTGACTTGTCTCTCTTCTCCAGGCTCAATTTCCAATTCAGCTTGGGTTGACTGTGGATGTTGTTCATGAGCAAGGCCTAGTTCATGGGTACCTACTGGTGTTTCAGGTAAGTCTGACTCCCTTGATAACACATCTCTATTTGTCTCATGTTGTCCATCTGTCCTTTTGTCTCTTTGTTGGCATTCCACTCTGAAGCTGTATTCATCTTCCTCACTTTCACTGTTGGCCTCTGGCACATCCTCTCTGTTCCTTCCAAGCTGACCCCTTTTTCTCCTCTGTTGGTTAGGTGTGGAGTCCTTTTTCTCTGCAATGGCTGACGGTAAGTAATCGCATGGTAGAAGTAGATTTCTGTGTAAGATTCTTGACCTTCCTTTCCCCTGCTCAGGTTTCACCTCGTAAATAGGGACATCCTCCATGGCTTGACGGATTACAACATGAACTTCGTCCTCCCAGTAGTTCCTTAGCTTTCCAGGACCCCCTCGTGGAGTGAGATTTTTCACAAGGACTCTGCTTCCAGGGTACAGGTCAGCACATCTTACTTTGTGGTCGTAGTTTCGCTTGTTCCTTTCAGCAGCCTTTTTTGCATGGTCCCGTGCAATCTCATAAGCCTCTTGCATCCCCTTTGTCCAGCGTTCTACATACTCTCGCTGATTAGTGGTCCCACGGTCCTGGTCAAGTCCGAACAACGCATCAACGGGGAGTCTTGGGGAGCGACCAAACAACAGGTAAAATGGAGAGAAGCCAGTAACCTCACATTTAGTGCAGTTGTATGCGAAGACTAGTTTGTTAAATGCCTCCTTCCAATTGGATTTCTCTTTCTCTGTCAGAGTCTTGAGCATCTGTAGTATTGTTCGGTTGAACCTTTCCACCTGGCCATTTCCTTGGGGATGGTAAGGGGTTGTTCTTGATGCTGTAATACCACTGTACTTCCTTAGTTGGTCAAACAACTGGTTCTCAAATTCTCCACCTTGGTCGTGGTGAATCCTCGAAGGGAATCCAAACTTCAGGGCAAAGTCATTGAACAGTCGGTCAGCCACCGTTTTGCCTGATTTTGATGTGGTAGCATAGGCTTGAACAAATCGTGTAAAGTGATCGATGACGACGAGAATGTACTCATATCCTCCTTTGCACTTATCTAGATGGAGAAAATCAATCGAGACCAGCTCAAACGGGTAAGTTGTCTTGATGCTCTTTAATGGTGCTCGTATCTCCCGGCATGGTTTTTTCTGCTTAATGCATGGACACGCCCTTAGGACATAATGCTCAATATCCTTCTGCATCCGTGGCCAGAAAAAACGGTCTCTAATAAGGCTTGTTGTCCTATCCAGCCCTTGGTGGCCCATCTCATCGTGTAGCTCCCTCAGGACAATGTGCTTGAATTTGGCCGGTAACACGAGCTGAGTCCGCTGTGTCGTTTTACGGTACAGTATGCCATGTTCATCTAACTGTAACTTGTCCCATTCTCGGATTAAACCTCTGAACTTTGGGTTGACTGCCCGCCACTGCTTTAAGTCTGGCCGGGACCCAGACTGTAAGTGCTCGACGATAACTTTGATGTCCTTATCGTCACTCTGTGCCTGTCGAATCTCCTCTTTTGACAATGACGTTGGTGATGCTTCATCTGTCTCTCTCCATGCAATTACATCCTCACATCTGACAGCCATGTTGGGACCCAGCTCATCCTGAATTTCGACTGCTTGTATCATTGCTCCAATGCAATCTGATGGAAGCTCCTCCGGGTACTCTTTCATCACAGTCTCTACGTCCAACGGCATCCTAGACAACGTGTCTGCATCCACATTCTCTCTTCCTGGCCGGTAGCGGATTGTGAAGTGGAAGTCCGCTAACTCACCGACCCATCGACACCCAGTTGCATTGAGTTTTGCAGACGAGAGTACATAGGTCAAGGGATTATTATCGCTGTACACAGTGAAAGTTGGGGCGTAATACAAATAGTCCCTGAATTTTTCAGTCACAGCCCACTTTAGGGCGAGGAATTCCAGCTTCCCGCTGTGGAGGTGGTAGTTCTTCTCAGCCGCTGTCAATGTTCTGGACCCATAAGCAATCACCCTCAACTTTCCACCTTGCCGTTGATATAGGACAGCCCCCAGGCCTTGATTTGATGCATCTGTATGCAGGATGAATGGTTCAGAGAAATCTGGAAACCCTAACACGGGTGGTCGGACCAAACACTCAATCAATTTCTCCAAGACTTCTTGGTGGTCCGCTGTCCATTCAATCCGCTGGTTCGATGGCATCACAGAACCCTTCTTGTTCCTTTCTGTCCTTTTCTTGGCCCTTGCTGGACTTTCCCCACCATTGACTTTGCCCTTCAAAAGGTTATACAGCGGACTGGCGATTCTTGAAAAATCCTTTATGTACCGACGATAGTAGCTAAGCAGGCCCAAGATCTTACGTAGCTCGCCTACAGTGCCTGGTCGCTTCTCCTTCAAAGCTGTTACAGCAGCCGTATCAGCTGGGTCCAGGCGACTACCCTCTGCAGACACAATCCTGCCCAGGTATCTCACTTCGTTCTTGAACATGTCGCATTTTCGTGGCTTTAGTTTAATCCCATGGGTACATAGTTGCCTCAATACTCTCCTCACTGCCTCCACTTGGTCATCAAATGACTTTGTGAAGACCAAGATGTCGTCCAGATATGGCACGCAGATCTCATCTCTCATTCCCTCCAAACATTTCTCCATGAACCGCTGGAACGCTGCCGGAGCATTCATAAGGCCAAAGGGGATGCGGATCCATTCATATAAACCCCAGGGGGTTGTGAATGCTGTTAGTGGCCTGCTCTCTGGGGTCATGAAGCCTTGATGATACGCCTTCCCTTGGTCGAGCAGAGAGAACCAAGAATTGCCCCCCAGACCATCTAAGACGTCCTGCACCCGAGGAATCGGCTGTCGGTCAGGTACTGTCTTCCGATTCAGGTCCCTGTAATCAATACACAGTCTGAGGCTGCCATCCTTTTTCCGGACACACACGATTGGCGAAGAATAGGAGGAGTTGGACTTTTCTACCCACCCTTGAGCTATTAAATCCTGTAGGTAGTCTTTCATCTCCTGGTATAAGGGCTTTGGAACTGAATTGTATGTCCGAGCTACAGGTGTATTGTCGTTCAAGGAAAGACTCATTTGAAGTCCCTTTGCACAACCAATGTCGTCGTCGGATTTTGAGAAAGCTTGGCACTCCTCCCTTAACATCTGCTTCACTTGTTGTTGTTGCCGTGCAGTTAGATGGCTCAAGTCGACCGGTGGGTCCCACAGGCTGTCTTCCTCTGTTCCCCTAGGTGTCTCCTCGACCGTAACCTGAGTCACAGATCCTGTTCCCCTTGGAGAGATCATAGTCGCAGGCAAGACTGATTTAACTGGTTGCACAATGCCCAGCTCCACTCTACCTCCTAGGATAATATCGTGGTCGGTCTCGTTCTGCACGCTCAGAGTGACTGAAGGGCGGGTACCTTTTTTCACCTCCAGCAGAGTGTCAAACAGTTCTAGGCCCTCAGGGTGTTGAGGGTTGACGCATGGCTCAAATAACAACACACTGTTTTGTCTCACATGTGGCATTTTAACTTTGCACTGTATTTGCATGATTGTGTGCTTTGGTATGTTCACAGATCCCTGGGCAGTACTCACTGTATACTCGCCGAGATCATCAGCTGTCACCAGATTGATGAAGGTATGGACTTGGTCTCTTTTCAGGTTGGGAAATGCGCTGACAACGGTTTGGTACAACTGCCTGTTAGTCACTTTGTCCGAATTGACTGTATCTTTTTGTTTCATCACTTGCTCGATTACATTAAAACCAATGATAGGTTTAGGGAGTTGCTGACCCTTTAGAACAAGCATAGGGATGACTAATTCTTTCACTCTTTCAGCAGGGGAGGCCAACTTGAAAGTCACCTCAACCCATCCTCCGTACGGCATGTCAGTACCATTGGCTGCCACAAGGTGTAGACGTTCAGGTGTTTCTGTGGCTTCGGAAATATCTCTCAGTCTGACTTCTGGTATGTAGCTGTCTTTCCACTGCTCATCAATAATACACACCTGGGAGCCTGTGTCCCATAAAGCCTCTGTCTCATGTCCTTGCAAATAGCAGGCCACCAGGCATTGCCTGCCAACTAGGGAAGTTATTGGAGAATGCTGATTAACTCGGCATTCGGCTGTTATTATGCTGTCTATTTCGTGAGGCACATGATATTGCAGGTTGGGTTTGAACTGTCGTGTTGTGCGTCGTCGGGACGTGCTCGTCTCTTGGGTCACTCCCTGTCCCTTTGGAGCAACCCTTCCCCGTTTAACTGAACCTCCCTCTGGTTTCTCGTACCCCGTACTCTGCAACCAGCTGCATAATGTTCGCTGCTGCTGCAATAATAGCAATGGGTGCACTGCTCCGTGGTTCCACTCTGTTGGCAGTGAAAACATTGTCTAGCTTGCTGACGGCTGGGCTGTTGATACTGGCGTTGGGGTTGCGACAACCGTTCATTTGGGTACTGTCGTGTGACCGGGTATAGTGACTGACTGGCTTGGGGAGGTATTTGAAAGTGATGGCGCTGGGGCTGCTGTCGTTGAGCAAAATGAGTCAGGGCATGAAGCGGCTGTGGTGCTGTGTACTGTTGCTGTGATACAGCACCAAATTGCGGATGTTGCGTCTGAAGTTGATAATGTTGTTGCTCATGTTTGACTGAATCCGGCCTCTGGGCTTGATGACCTGGCCCTGGGCTCCACTCTGGCGGCAGCTGGCTGATCTGTGGCATGTTCTGCGGATGACAGCGTGTCACTGCTAACTCTTCATGGTTAACTGCAAAGCATTGCTGTGATGTAACTGGTGGCAGCTGAATTTGTTCTTTGATCTGCATAATGTCATCGCTAAGTCTTTTTAACTGAGACATCAAGTCGAGCTTTGACTGTTTAGGCAGACATTTTTGTTCAGGGACGGGTTCATCAAGCTGGGTGGCATGAACAATAGCTTGGCGTTCTGTTTTCCGCTTGTTCTGCCTCTCTGACTCATGAGAGCATGCAACATTTAATTTTTCTAGCAATACTTCATCAGAGATCGCAGCGTCAGAAAGATACGGCTGTAAGTCGCTCTGAACACGGTCGTTTTGCAAGCCCGTTAAAACTGAATGCAGAAACATGTTCTGCACTAAAACAGGGTCATACTTCAGCCCAGATTCATCTTCTTGGGAGGCAAACAGAATTTTTTGTCTCAGGTCAAGAGCCCGTATTAGGAAGTTTTGGGGGGTCTCTTTGCTACGCTGGCCCTCGGTGGTCAATTGTTTGTATAATTCAGTTGCATTTTTTTCTTGATAATGAGAACGGAGAATGCGTCTCAGAGTAGGAAGAGTTAAACCAGCTTTCCCTTCAAGGTAGCTACGCAGCTGAAGCCCAGGTGTAATGGATCTGATTACTGCATCTATGATTTCCTGTTCAGGATATCCCTTGCCCAGCCCACTTTCGATTTGACGAGCGAGACTAGAGAATGATAATCGGTCCTTTTGGCCCGGTTCACCGATCAAGCCTGAGATTTTAAACTCTTTATGCCAAATGACTGGCGTGTTGTGTCTCTGGGGCAGTTGTGAATGGTCTGTCCGCCTCCTATCTGATGTTGCCTGCGCACCCGATGTACTGTGTGCAACAGCAGTATTAATATGCATGGCCTGAAATGACTCAGTTACAGTACTAGTTTCTCTCACTGGTCTCTGGGCCGTGCTCATGTCTCTTTCAACGTGTCCTGGCTCCACCCATTTTCCTGGGTTGTCAGCAGTGGCCACTGTGAGGTCACTTATCTTCTCATGAATACACAATAACTCTGCCATGCCACTATCCTCTAGTTCTTCCAGCTCACTCCTCAATAAATGACTGCTGATATACTTTATGAGTGAGAGGCGGGTCACATCTTTCACTGATGGGATGTGTAAAAAGGAGCAGAGTTCTATTAACTTCTCTTTTGACAGTGTGCATAATTTTTCTCCTATCTCCTCCTGAAGACTTTCAAGCGCATCCATTCTTCTTTTCTTTTTTTTAACAGTATTTAGCAGCGTTGAAAGTGGTGGTTACCTCACTGACCTGGGTGCCGTCGCTTCTGAACTCACTGTGTCTCAAGCGCACGCACCACTAAATCAGCCTTGTCTCTCCAATTCACTCTGCAGCCTTACTGCCGTACGTCTGGGTGAGAGATGAATGTGACTGGGTGGTTCTCGCTGATGAAGGAGTCAGACCACCCAACAATCATCCCAGCGGTGCCTCCAAATTTGTAGTACTCCTGTAAGTAACAAGACGACAATGAAGAGAAGAATGCAATTGTGATGGCTTCTCGTCTCTGCATTTACTACGAATCAATAAAAGTATATGCATATTACAACCTTTCAGCACATAATATGGTCAACACATGTATGACTTTTACATAGTATATCTGAATAAAACATTACCAATTTAAACATTTTGCATATTCAGGGTTTACAATTGCCAAAGTGACACTCTAATGGATAATTTATATATATATATATATATATATATAACACTTTAACTAGCATTTACCCTTTATCTAAATAATAACATGAGAATGATGATGTAAAATACATTAAGAATCCACTTCCTATTATTAGTTTAGAACACAAAAGTTCGTTGTCAAATATTACATTGAATGACAAGACGTGAAATTCACTAAACTACATTCACTCAAATGTAACTCATTACACAGTTTACCGACATTCCCGTCGATTAACGACCACATATGTAAATTAGAAATAAATGTATAACGCTAAACAATATTATACATTAGATTCAAATAGTATTTATACTTTAACCAGTTATGTGGTGGACTCTGGCGCTAATCGCGGAGCACTTATGCTAACCATGTGCTCAACATGACAAACTCATGACGCACTATTCATATAACAAAACAACGGCGTTAAACATGCGCATAACTCATTCATATTATATTAGCAGTGTTTATGCTTAAATCGGAAGTGTGTTTTGCATTATACTCTGCAGTTACCTGTAAGTAACAAGACGACAATGAAGAGAAGAATGCAATTGTGATGGCTTCTCGTCTCTGCATTTACTACGAATGAAGCATCACTAGCGCGGGGGTTACTATGCGATGCGTGCGATGACGTCATCACGCTGGTATGCCAAGCGAAAATAATTATATGAATAAATGCGCATAACACACACTCCTTTTTAAACATAAAGCACAAATAAGCATTTAAACCATATTTAACTGTATTGGAAAATTAACATCATACTATATTACAAAGAAAATGTACAAACACAAACGGCCTGTACTCACTATTACACAAACACCACAGGACGTCCAACAGCAGTCTACAACAACATCCTCCTCCACACAAGTGCCAAACGGAGGCTGCACAAAGACAGAGTTACAGGAATTACAGGAGATGCTGACACTAGGAAAGAGTGTAACCAAGGTTACCAATCCATCCATATAAAACCTATGAGAAAAAAAGAGACAAAAGTAATATTTACATATAAATATTTTATTATTTTAGTGTTTAATAAATTAAATATTGATGAAATATGTAAATGTAGCAGATTAGAAAAAATAAATAATTTGATCAGTTCGGATAAGCTCCGCCCTCCGTTGGTTGCATCATATAGGAGTGATAGTCACTTGTCACAGAGAAATCGTGAAATGGCCGCTGGAGCAGTGACGCATGTCAATTGCAGTTGAAAAGTTGCTAAAGTAAGTGAAAACTAGATAAACAACTGAGACCAGGATAATATTGATATCGTTGCTAGAAAATAGTTGTTTAAATAGTTGTCGTTGCATTGTATTGAATCCAGGGATTAAATGAGAAGTCGAGCTGATTCATCCGACGAAACCTGTTCGAACAGATTCATCTGAGATTATTTCTAATCAATAGCACTTTATTCTTGGTAAGTGAGTTCATAAACTACTTTAATTAGTTATGGTTGTGTATTAATCAGTGTTTTATGGTCTTAAACGATGCTGTGCTATATCATTTTTGAGAAATGTATTTAGGTAAAGTGATTGAAGTGATAAATTGAGAATTTATTTACTGCTTAAAAGTGTTTATACGTGCATTGTTGAATTCATGAGCATAATGTGTGTAACGCAGCTCACGTGGAGTTTTGCTAGCCATGTGTTATGAGCTATAGGCTAATTGAGTGCACACCATTTTCAGACGTCATTTTGTTCATTTTTGCTCATTTTTGTGTTCCTATTAGAGTTTAAAAAAAGGGGTAATAAGCACTGATAAATGTGTATATATTCATTTTGAAGGATTTGTTGTGATAAAATTCATAATTTGAAGTGTTAATGTTGTTTAAATGGAATTAATTGTGATTAATTGTTATTTTTTTGCCTTGTCTTTGCAAGGTTGGGTTTTTTTTCCCTCTATATTTTGTTGTTCCTGTCTGTGATAAATTGTTATTTTTTTGCCTTGTCTTTGCAAGGTTGGGTTTTTTTTTCCTCTCTATTTTGTTGTTCCTGTCTGTGATATTCTCTTGAAAGTGAACGAGGAGTTCTGAGTTTGAACTGTTTCTGCCATAAATGGGGAGTGCTCAACACTGGTGGAAGCTGGCGGGCCAACCTGGTTTTTCCTGAACTTGGAAAACATTTCATGTTTCATCAAAGTGGTAGGACCACACGTATACTTTTTTCCTTTTTTTTTCTTCCTCGGACATTGTTGCATCTGTGAACAAGAAGTTTTTTCCCTCTCATTCATCTCGGAGTTGCGTATCGGTATTTTATAACTGAACACTGAAACGAGTGCAAAGGACATTGAACTGAGCTAAACGAATCATTTCTGATTCTGATTTGGTGTGTCATTGGACATTTCACCCGGAAAATCGTCTGTATTGTTATTTTATTTTATTTTATCATCTTTTATTGAAATTTTCCTGAAAAAGATTGAATACAGAGGTTGAGTTACATAATTGTAATTTGAATTTTGAGAGTGAACTGGGTATATTATTTTCATGGAAAGGAAAGAAACAAAGGAAATTAAAGAGTAAATAGCTATAATTAAAACAAGCTACAACCTAATTTAGCTAAAGTAAATAGAGTTAACTACAGAACTATTGAGCATGAGGTCAATTATGTAGCCTAATTTAAATTGGTTTATTTCAAAAATCATTTAACTGTGATTGTGAATTTTCATTGAAGCCATTGATCGTTGTTTTGTTTTGTTTGTTCCTGTTTTTTTTCTCAAACTGAAACGACTTAATACAAAATATATATATATAAAAAATACTTACCTCTTCCAACTATATCTGTCTTCTGTGATTATTTCCCTTGTCTTGCTGCAACACTGGCTCAAGAGCGAACGTAGTCTTCTGACCTGGTCCAAGACATTAGAAACTGGTTTATGCTAAGACCGTAGGACGCGCGTGTTACAAGAGCTCACCGAAGAAGCACTGTGAAAAACAAACGTTTGCCCAACTCTACTCAGGCACGCTCAAGTCGGCACCACCACTAGAGCAGAGTGACACTGCAGACTTCAGACACCTGGTGACTGAGAGCAGAACCAAGGGCAAAAGACCACCCATTGCCCACCTGCCACCAGTACTAGGTCAATCTAAAACTCTCTTCAACTTCCATAACCACTTCCTGCAACCACAAACAAACACCTGCCCCAGATTAAATGACTTCAGGGTGACAAGAGCAACCAGGTAGCCACCACAGCCTTCTAGCCTTGAGTGGTGAGTTTGTGTGTGATCGTTCAGCACCTTTGACGTTGCTCGCTGTTGTCTATAGGATGGACAACAATGTTCGAAAAGGGGGATATATGAAGCATCTGGACCAATCAGACACACAATTATTCATTATATTTAATTAATAATCCAGCAAACTCAACAAGCAATATATGTGTTAGAGTTCTGTGAACGACCCCTGAACTGCAACTAACACCCAGGCAGAACCAGGCCTCTGATTACCATAGCAGCAAAAGTTTTGTAATAATTGTGGCCAACATGTACTAGTGAAATTTTATTTCATAATGTGAGTTTCATTCCACTTTCAACACGGTCAATTGTTTTACTTCAATGAAAGGTTAGAATTTTGTGAATTTTTAAATGAAAGATGTAGGTGTAGGTTTATTTTCACAGCCACCTTTGCGCGTTTTGGTGTTTGGTGTTTTTAGCCCCCAACGGCGCCTTCCAGGCAGCGAGGGGATGGGTAGGTTTAAGGTTGAGGTTAGGGTTAGCTGCCTGGAAGGAGCCATTGGGGGCTAAAAACACCATTGAGCGCTTGTTTTACCAACGGTGCGAATATTAGTGGACGGCACTTGTTAACAAGGTGCTTTGAAATAAGAAACTGATGGTTCTTTTCAGATAGTTAAATTACTCTTTTCATAGCTCTGGGGCCAATAGAAATATCCTTTCTGAGAGTTGATAATCAATACTGAGTGTTTGCTGGACGAACTGATTAATTGATTGGAATATTAATTCAGTTACATCAAGTTAATTCTATTAACTGGTCCAAATATTTATAATTAATTATAACAATTTATAATTCATTATTCATATTTCCATTTTGAGCTAATTTGCTACATTAGTCTTGATACTTTTCCAGTGTAAGCCTGTGTGTAAAGGCTGTTTAATACAGATACCAAAACATCATTTTTTTTATTGCAACTTATACATATACAGATAATGGCTTTGCTGCACACCCCTTTTACAGATTCATCATTTTCAAGCTACAGTGAGCAGAACAGCTAGTCACTTTTTTTATATTCCTATGACCTTGAGTTAGACCTAAAAATAGAAAATGAGGAATATTTGAAAAAGCAGACTCTTTTGAAAGCCACATGAAAAAATGAAAATTAATGTCCTGGAGAAGCTGGCAGAGTCAATTTGTCACTTCCTGGCTTTTTCCATTTTTTCACAGCTTTACGTTATTATGATTTTGGGGTGAAAGTAGATTTAGCCTTGATTAGTAAACATCACTGCTTGACTGGAACAGGTTCTGAAAAATGTAACCTGTGTGAAGGCATAAAGTGTGGCATTTTGTGCTGAAGTCCTGGTCAGCAAGAGATGCAAAAATGGGCACAGGAAGGGCAAAAAACCCAACAGCAACAAAAAAAGCTAAAGAGCTAAAAAGACATTCTTCCTGACCACCCAACTAGAGTAAGTGAAGATGCATTGGAGAAAAAAGAAAGAGAGAGTCCCCATAGAAGAAGGGGTAAAGTACAACTTAAATACAGTATGATTGGGCAATATGGGCTAAAAAGTTTAGGAAAAAAGGTTTGGAGTGCTATCCATGGGTAAAGTTTGTACTTAAATTGAGAATAAGCTTTCAGAATATTGAAAACAGTACGCCAAGCTATTTCGATATAATGGCTTGATAGCAGACTGGCATTCATATCTCGCCAGAAGGAAAACGAAATGGGCAGAGGGACCATGGACACGGGATGACCCTAAAAGCATGAAAATGCAGCCTCGCGCAAAGGACCACCTAGGAACAGAGGGTGCAAGGCACGTCTACCGTAGCACAAATAGCCAGGTAGAGAAGTTGCAGTTTATATAATGAGATGAATTCAACAACACCAGACAATGCAGATTAGTAAGAAGGAAAAATGTTTTAATTACCATTGTAGCACTGTGAGCGATCAGGCTTGTATAGTTTATGAGCTTAGCTTAAACTGGGCGGAGAGTTCAACACGCCAGCACTGAAGCAATCAATAGCAGTAGACTAAAGTGCTTAGCAAATGCGCAGGGAGCATTTCATATGTACAATAAAAGTATCACCCACACCCTTTGATAGGAAGGCCTGGACTGATAAAAGGTCTTTAATAGGATATCCGTGTCAAACAAGAATTTCATGCTGACTGTCACAACGATAGAGCAGATGAGCGGGTCTTCCCATGACGACAGCGGTGAAGCATGTAGCTTTACACGGGATTACCCCATATCCAGTGTACACCCCCGCCAACATCATCCGGGCCTCCAGATGCGACGAAGGGGGCAAGCTGTGAAATCCCTTGAATAGATGGTTTGTGAAGACCTGGTTTGATAGATCAGCTGGCTCGTGTCACTTCGGGCAGTCCAGTTCATGATAGAATAATACACATGAAGCTAAATCATCCAATGTGAGTGGCTTCTACTTAAGCTACTCTCAAGAGTAAATTATGTCCAGGGTCCCCAAACCTGACAAAACGAAAAAAGAGTTTGATGAGCTTGCTTTTTATATATTTGCGGTTTAAGCGGATGTAAGAATGGAAAGCATAAGACGATCATTAACCTAGTGACTTGATTTGACTTGATTTTGAGACTTGACCTTTCTGTGCCAATGCAAAATGACTGACAGAAGAAATGTTTCGGGGGGATGCGAGACTTACTGAGGACCGATCAGAGATGTTTTTGGAACCAGTGCCGGCTAGCATTGGGGTTGAATTTTGAAAAGGCTGTGAATTCTGAGCAACGCAGGAATCCTAAAAAAGTGAGGATGTATTGGTGGAGTGGTAACCTGAGCACTGGGTAGTTCTACCAGAAAGATGATATAACAATGACATTTATTAATTAGTAGACCAGAAAATGAAAACAGAAATATTGGATGGTAAAGTTCTTTGGCGCAGGCCCCGTCCGTAGTTCACATTCAGAGGGTTACGGACTCAGCACATCTTGCCTGAAGATGAAGGCAGGGGAGCAGCTGTCCCCCGGAGAGGAATGGACAGGGACCAACCTGGTGGTGGTGGGGAGGATGGAGATGAATGTTTGCGTTATCATCTGCGAACTCAAACATGTGTAAGTAACGATCTTTTATACTCCAAGTATTAGATAATGATTGGATAGACCAGAAAGTAATGACTCTGAGTGACGTAATATTGAGTCTTCCTGGTAGAACTTAACGCTAAAGCTTTCATTTACGCATTTGTTTAGGATTTCTAGAGTTAGAAGCTGTCTATAATTTGTGTGGGCTGGCTGGATTTTTTTTGGAAACCTTTGATTTGGAGAATGATTTGGGGATCATTCATTCCTGGGAATGTGTTGCTGTAAATTAACTTATAAAAAATGTATTCCGCTAAGCTACGTTATGATTGACCTTGGTGTAATGTGCTTGAGATGAAGGAGGAACGAAATAAAATCAAAGAGTGAAATTGAGAGTTGGAAATGTTAAAGCTTTTCTAAGATGTCCAGTAAGTCTACAGGGTTCTAGGGGAGACTGCGTATAAATTGATACGGAGTGTAGATATTTAAGGAGGAATGTGATCGACAGGAGATGGGAAATGAAAGCACGTCCTTGGGGAATAATATGCATTGCGAAGTTTAGGTGACCGAGCAGAGAGAGGATGTGATGTGACGTCAATCTCTTTTTCTATGAGAATGTATATAGCTTTGGGATCTGAAATCGAGGACTGGAGATTACGGCATGTAACATTTGTTTTTGGTAAATTTTCCAGCCCTGGATGGAAACCGTGAGTCTGACCATGAATAAGGTAAAGTTATTGACTGGGTTGATGAGTGATTTCTTTAGCTAAAGTGAAGACACTGATTGGAGTTGAGAGATATTTTCAACATTTCAAACATTTTATTGTTTTTTGCAGAAGATCTTCAAACAGAACAGATTTCATCTGAGTTCAGATTTTTGAACGAGCGTCCTTTCTGCAAAGTAATTACAAATAGGCAGATAACGACAACATTGTCTAGAGCAACTAAAATTGTTAAAGTCATTCACACTTGTTGAAAAGTGTCTTTTCAAGTTCGAAGCACAGCCACTATGGGACTGTGGGACATAGGTTGTGGATTTGACAGACGTAGTTAGAGTGTTTAGAGTTAGGGTACATTGTGAAGTCTGGTGATCTACAGATCTGCAAATAGTGCAAAACACGCTTCTGCATCCTAGGAAGAGCTGGTTATGTAATCTGGTTAAGGAGGAATAGGAAGATACGGAGCAGCTCCTGAAAGCGGAGGAATGCTAGGGTCTACTCCATAGGCAAAATAGTTAGGAGGAAACAGAGAGTAAGTAACTGAGGTGTTAGAAGTTAGAAATGCCGCAGCAGAAAGTGCTTGCGGAGGCAGCCTCACGCTTGGATATACTCCTAGCATAGATGAAGTAGATGGATATTCAGCAGGAAGGGAAGGCAGGTATGAGGAGAAAACATTGGGCAGGTAGTGGGATGCAGCGCTTGGTTAGCCCAAGGAAAAGGGTAAGGGAGTTGGCCTGAGGAAACGGGTGAATAATTGAAAAAGCAGTATTTTGATGAAAGGACGAAGAAGGAATAGCGTTAGGGAGAGCAGGTGGCAAAAGGCTTCGAGAAGACGCAGGAAGGGAAGGAATGGAATTGTTAGGCTGAGAAGTAATGGCAACCTGAGGTGGAAGGGCGTTGCCTTGATATGTGGCATCAGCTGTTTGATGTTGAAGTACAGTGGGATCAGAAGTTGTGTCTTGGAGAGGAGATGTAGTACCTGTTTTAGAGTTAGAATAGAAATGCTTTGAATGCCTGATGTAAGATTTGGCAGATTGTTATACATTTTTGCCTAACTTCTCAGATTGTTGATTTATGGAACTGGAATATTTAGATGAAACATACCAATTAAACATCTGTACATTATTATTATTAATAATAATAATTATTTTTATTTTTATTTTCCAACACCCAAGGTTGCTTTACAAAGATGGGTTGCAAACCGGAAGCCAATGAAGGTGATAGAGGATTGGAGTAATGTGCTCATTCTTTCTTGTGTGAGTGATCAAGCGGGCTGCAGAGTTTTGAACATATTGTAATCATTTGATATTTTTAGCTGAAAGGCCATAAACAAGTGAGAAGTAATCTAGTTGAGATGTGACAAAGGCATTTATAACAGTTTCAGCATCCTGCTGACTAAGAGAGGATTGAATACGAGAGGTTGTATTGTCATTGCATACAAATTAAATTAAAATTAAATTTGAAAGGGAAGCATTTCATTTTAAATATACAGTACATATACAGTAAATGATTAAATAAGCAAGAATTATTATAGAATTGATACCCTGTTTTATCTTGGAGTCCAAGTTACTGTTAGGAAAGGGTAGTGTTTCAATTGTCTGATGTGAAACCAAAGAAGCAAGGGTTCCAGTGATGAACACTGGAGTTTCTAATTCGGGGTGAGTGCAGGTGGTTCAAAGCTTTAATTTCACAGAAGTCAAAGTCTATTTAATTCCATAGATCAGTGTTTGTTTGTTTTTACGAGCCAGCAGAAAAAAGAGCCCTCCGTCCACATGATATCTATATGGTTTGAATTAGTGGCAGATGCTGCAGTGCAGCATGCTACAGTGTGGTTGATGAGCAGAACTAATTGGTCTAATGTTGCCTGACATGCCATATCTGTGAGGATGGACAAGCATGATACAAAGAGATAATTCAAATTCTCACTCTGAAATAGTTTAACATTTACTTGATATAACCACAAACTAACATTCTCCCTGCCATTGCATAGAGACCCAAATAAATAGCCAAATGATCACACAAAAAAAGAGAAGCAACCATGTGTAATTATACTTTCTGTAGTGAATCTACCTGTGGTTGTACATTGGGTAGGTGGTATATCTGATAGCAAATACAAATTACCAACTGTAATTGCATTGTCATGCATTAACTTTTTTCAGTTGATGGTAGCCATTGACTTCCATAGTATTTTTGTTCATACTACGAAAGTCAAAGGCTACCGTCAACGGTTTGATTACCAACATTATTTAAGATATTTTCTTTTATGTTTAACAGAAGAAAGGAACTCATACAGTTTTGGAACAACATGAGGGTGAATGATGACACAATTTTAATTTCCGGGTGAACTATTCCTTTAAAGGTGGGATCAGTAGTTTTTGAAATATGCTGTTTGGTTATTAGTTGTTGGACAACAAATGTGTAGCCAATCAGCAGTAAGGGGCGTATGACGGGGGAGGAGAGAGAACGATCAAGAGGGAGATTTGAACTGAAGAAAGACTGCAGAAATAGAGATGAGACATGATACAAAAGAGAAAAGCTCAGAAGAAATCACTGGAAAATAAAGGGTTATGACTGGGCAAGAGCTTTAGGACCCGCATTAATATTAGAAAAGCTGTCCAGTGCTGGAGAGAGCAAAGCGGGAAGGCCTGAAAAAAGACGCATATGTTGCTTTGGTTACACACGTGAGTAACACTGGGTTTGAGTGTCATTGTTTGTCAGGAGCTGCTGTGCAACTAAAAACGAACTCTTGTTTGAAATTACTATTGTGTACTGTACGTTCATTTTTTGAGCTTCCTTGTCATTCGTTCATCATCTGCACTTTATTTTTCGTGAAGCATTATTCTGTTAGGCTTCTGCTATGATAAACAAACATCCTCTTCTTGGATTGCGTGCATAATGGAGGCCAGCTAGTGAGAGTCGTCTTGGCAACTGCTAGTGAATGCGGTGTTTAGCATCATTGTGAGTGCACTTGACACACTTGCAGGGGGATCAGGGTTCGAGATCGACTCGGGGCAGGGCTGTTAGGATTGGAGTGTGAGTTTTGGAGGCGGAGCAATAAAGAAGGGGTGTGATAGGCCTATTTCACAAAATGGCGGCCGAGACCGGAAGTAGGGTAGCGATACTTCAGGTCGCGCCGCCGCCCGCTACGATCGCCATTCATTCTCAAAATGGACTGTGCACAGCTTGTTTTCTCTGTCATTAATATAGCTGACAAAAGTAAGAATAGCAGATGTTGTCCGTTTTGTTGATAGTTTTCAGGGAGCTGTGACAAGATCGAAATTGGACAAAGGTTACAAATGATTCTTGACGTTTGCTTGCATAAAAAAAAAAAAAGTTCCATTCATTTAAATGGCATGGCACTTGATGACTACTAAGCTCACACTTACTATAGCTAAACAAAATAAATAAATAAATCGAAATGATGTCTGGGCTGAAATCTGAAATCTGAAAGGCTGAAATCTAGTGGCTTTTGTTAAAATTTCATGTTATTAAGTGTTAGTTTGTCCCGGAGATTGCAGCAATCTTCCACTAGTGACTAGATTATGGCTCATTTTTCATGTTACCACCATGAATGAAACTAAGAATTGTACATCTTTACAGTGAATTTGACCTAAAGTTGCTAGTAGGTCTAATAATGAAATTAAGGCAAATAATTAAAAAATGGTTAGACTAAAGTGAGTGATATTACATGCTTTAAAAAATCATGATGTTACAAAATCACATTTTACTGTCGGGTCCCCTTATGAAAAGAAAATATATTTTCCTATATATGAATGATCAATATATTAAATGGTTTAACAGTGAATGAAAATATACAGAATAATATATTGTTAATATTACAATATATTGAATAATACATAAAGAATTTTCATATATTTAAAAATGTGAGACATATATTTACTAATATATCATAATGTATGTAATTTTATATTCAGTAATACACTTCATAATATATACAGGGATTTAAGTTCTCAGTCGCTACAAGAGTATACGACGGATTTCCGTCAATATCAGGGTCCCCCCCTGTCCTTATGTCTTAAATTCACTGTTCATAATTTTAATGCTGTAAATATGGTTACATTTCTCAAATAGTGTAATAAATGTCTTAATTTTAGTTTGAATGGGAAAGACGAAGTGTAGGCTATTCACCCTGCTTAGGGGGATGTGATCAAAGCCTGGAGTGGAGCAAAAGCATGTTCCTCTCTCCACTCTAAGCGTTCTTCTGTTATCACTCCGCTCCTGAACCACTCCGGGTTTTCCAATCCCGCTCACGGAAAAACTGCTCCGTGTTCACTCATTTTTAAGAAAGTTACAGAAAACAACTTCTACAAACAATTTTAATTTCCCAACAGTTAATAATAATAAATAAAAGTGCATGATGTGCAAATCAGATAACAATCAAGTGCAATATAAACATGTTTTGTCAGGGCATCACTCCCGAACCGGCATCAACACTCCATTTTCAACATCTGCTTCCTCCTTCACACCACAGACACGTCTTTTTGCTGTCTGTGTCTGGCGTGATTTAACTTCTCCCCAGTTGTTCCATGAAAACCTGCAAAGCACGGCCTGCAGTGTAAGATATCTACGACCGGACTCTCGAAGACTCGTAAGTTACACTTGACTCGTAAGTCATCCTCCGTGAAGTGCTTAACACACAAAAAAGTGCCCCTCTTCTCTCGGTATAGCCCAAATCCAGCGCTTTTTCAACATTTCGTCACAAGGAAAGCTGTGCAATTATAAATAGGGTTGTTTCTTCTATGAGTGCAAACATAAAAAGGTACGCAACAGGACTGGCCGCTTTTAGTCTCCACATTTGTCCTCCGACTGCTACTGCTAGCGCTTTCACCGGAAAAGAGTTTACCCTACTTCCGGTCTCGGCGGCCATTTTTGTGAAATAGGCCTATTGTTTGGGTTGATTTTAAATATCAACATTGGCCAACAGCATATTTCAAAAACGACTTACCCAACCTTTAAGTGCTATGACATTATAATTTTTCAAGGATGTCCTCACTGAATACATTTTGTATCAAAACAATGACAAAAATGACCCACAATTTAGTCTGTGGGTGTATATGAACAGTTCTGAAAAAGTGCAATCAGTATTAAAATAATGCACATAACCAAATGTATTATTTGCTAATTGCATGCATATTAGGTAAATTATTAGGAAAGTTCAGCTAAAGCAATGGCTTTATGTATGAAGCATGAATGTATGTTTTTTTTTGTTTTGTTTTTTCATTGTTTATAACAGCTGCTGGAAACTAGTTTGGCTTAAAGAAGCTGACTCATCAGAGAGGGATATTATATAATCCAGAAAGGACAGAGGTATCTGAGCCATTGTGCCCCGCAGTGCTGTCCATCACTTTTACAAATAGCCCTGGGGATTGTGAGGAAACAGTTCACTGGGCAAAGTGCTATTGACCCCTTGGGAGCCTCAAATTCAATCACTGCATGCTCCTGTGTTCTACCAGTCTTTTCACAATGTCTTACTCACAAACATCCTGTCATCTTAAAAAAAAGGGGGTAAAAATAGTTATACATTTTTCCAAGAACTGGGAAAACATGTTTCCCTTGATCTGTGTTGCTTGGATTAATTGTTTTCCTGTTTTCCATGACATTATGTGTAGCATCTATGGGGCGCCAAGTGTGACCTGCCTAATTTTATGAACAAAAATAATTTTGAAAAAATGCTGTAACACTTTAAAGCATTTTTGTACAAAGAAAAAACAAATTCAGTTGCATCTTGTTTTAGAAATGTAAAAAAAAAAAAAAAAAAAGGAAATCATATTATAAGCAATTTATTTCACTTGATAACCAAGTAAGTGTGTGTGTGTGCGTGTGTGTGTGTGTGTGTGTGTGTGTGTGTCCACAAAGATCAAAGATGGCAATTTCCAAAATCCTTGTCCTTTTGGGGACATTTTTTGGTCCCTATGAGGAAAACAGCTTAGAAATCACACTAAGTGATGTTTTTTGAAAATGTACAAATGCAGAAAGTCTTCTTAGGGTTAAGGGGATAGAATATAGGCTACAGTTTGTACAGTATAAAAATCATTATGTCTATGCAAAGTCCCCATAAAACAAGAAAACACATGTGTGAGTATTGGTTTAACCTACAATAGGAGGACCCTAAGTCCGTATATAGTTGTGTGTATTCAGGTTTTAGGCCACACCCTCTACAAAGAAAGGATTGATCCTATTTATTCCTTTGACTAATGGTCAATGTAAATCTTCAACACCCTCACAGGACAGAGGACCTATGCAGTCTCTCATCCTCCTGTGACTTTAACAGTGGAGGAGAAAACGACTGGTAGTGGAAGCAACCTTTTGGCCATACTATATCTTAGATTGCAAAATACCTTTACCAAACTGGGAGCAAAATCTATACAGGATGTACTCACCGACAAGGCCTGCAAATCGTCAATACGTTTGAGGGATGTTAAGGACTTTAGAGTCAGAAACCTCTCAGGGCCTGACTCCAGTGGCTCAAAGGGAGGCCTTTCAGGACAACAGATAACTCACAGGAAGGAACACAAATGGGACAGAAAGGTTTTAACGTCTCACCTTATTTTTAACGTTTTAACGGGCTCTTCCTTATGAAGAGCTGGTGACACTGTACCTCAAGGGGCGATGTCAACTCCATTAGCCAATGAAATGCCCTGATTCTATACAGGCTTCACACAATTAGTAGCAAACCTGGCGGGTGTTTCCATAGTGCAGTGGTTCTCAATTCCGGTCCTGGTTACTGTTACTTTCCCTTGATCTGTCATTAAATATATATTTTTAAATTATTATTATTAATTATTAATAGGCCTAATAAAAGTAAACAAACTTTTTCCAACTGAATTTTTACTCAAGTAAGCATCTAGATAATATATTTCCATTATTATACTGGAATTATTTACGTTTAACATTTTGGAGGGCTAATTCTAATAAGAAAGAAAGAAAGAAAGAAAGAAAGAAAGAAAGAAAGAAAGAAAGAAAGAAAGAAAGAAAGAAAGAAAGAAAGAAAGAAAGAAAGAAAGAAAGAAAGAAAGAAAGAAAGAAAGAAAGAAAGAAAGAAAGAAAGAAAGAAAGAAAGAAAGAAAGAAAGAAAGAACTCTTTGAAAACATATTTGAAGGCATATTTACATTTTTATTACTGTTGAAGCCACACACACACACACACACACACACACACATATGCACAACAATTTTGACCTCACAAGCTACATTTTTATTACAGTGCAATAAGCAATAAGAGATCCTTAATAAGATACTGGCTTTTTAACCACTCTCTCAGTTACCAAACAGGTGCAGCCACCGCAGCTTGATGCAGTGACACAAAAGGTTCACAGATAATTAAATATTGATTTTTGTTTTCTAATCCTGTATAAAAATTGTTCAGAGACTCCCAAAGGTACTATTCATCCCACCTCTCTCAATAAAATTGGAGAGAGAGGCTCAGAGGGAGGGTTGAGTCTGTATTTGTAGTTAATCTTTATTTCAAATTGCCGTTTGTGTGTTAAAGGATGATGTGGAATTGGGGTGATTATTGCAATATGTTTCAGGAACTCGCTTAGAACCTTAAAGTCATACTGTACTGCAGCTCCACTAACACTCATGATGCTGATCTCTTCCTGTGTCTCTGTTGCTTGCTCCCTTACATAATGTGCACATTTAACAACTGGTCTCTTTGACATCTAGTGACTGGTTGATTCAAGGAAATCTGAAATCTGAAAGTGTGCACACAGACAAATTGATCAAAAAACAGATCAGAGAGCAATATACACTCATCAGCCACTTTATTAGGTAAACCTGTTCAAATGCTCGTTAAAGGTATACTATGTGACTTTTTTTGTTTAAAAATGATATGATGAGTGAATACATCACGTTTTTGTCTTACCTTTTAGACCTGGTGGGATAACAACCGCTGCGGAGTAGCCTAGTACCTGCATGAATCATATCAATAAACAATAGAGGTAGCTCTGGCTACAATGTTCTTCCAAACAACGCATTCAGATTTGTTTATTAACCGCTAGAGTGCCAAAAGTTACCGTAACGATGTTCATAGTTCAGGGAAGAAGGAGGCGGGAACCGGCAAACGTTTAACGTAAACTTTAATCCAAAAATAAACAAACAACAAAATGAAAGTAAAGCGGAAGCCCCTCACGGATGACTGCCGCATATAATAAAACACCAACATAATTAAATACCAACATAAATGTCCCAGGCCTGGTCCTCTTACATCTTGCTCTCATCACTCCTCCTTTTATCCTTCCGGAGATCCGGGGATGGTTGTTGGTGCCAGACAGGCGGGTCTGAGTGTTTCAGAAACTGCTGATCTACTGGGATTTTCACGCACAACTATCTCTAGTTTTTACAGAGAATGGTCTGAAAAAAAGAAAATAACCATTGAGCGACAGTTCTGTGCCCCGAAAATGCCTTGTTGATGCCTGAGGTCAGAAGAGAATGGCCATACTGGTTCGAACTGATAGAAAGGCAAAATTATCTCAAATAACCACTCAACACGTCAAATCTTGAAGCAGATGGGCTACAGCAGCAGAAGACCACATCGGGTGCCACTCTTGTCAGCTAAGAACAGGAAACTGAGGCTACAATTTGCGTGGGCTCACCAATATTGGATAATAGAATATTGGAAAAACGTTGCCTGGTCTGTTGAGTCTCAATTTCTGCTGCGACATTCAGATGGTAGGAATTGAAATTCAGAAGTCAGAATTTAGAGCAAACAGCATTAAAGCATGGATCCATCCTGCCTGGTTTTGGGGGATATTTTCTTGGCACACTTTGGGACCCTTAGTACCAATTGAGCATTTAAATTGAGGGTCCTCCCCTTTCTCTTGTTCTTTCAACAGATCATGAGGTTCTCGAGCCCGCTTCTGGAGCGCGCTCTGGCGAGGACGTTCGTTTTCTTGGGGAGATGGGAGTTTGAGTGCGCTGCCTCAGAGCGCTCCTCTTGGGACGACAGATCGTACGATGAGCTGCTCAAGGTAGTCACTCGCACTGGGGACAGTCTTCAGTTAGACTGGACACAGGAACAAGAGATCCCCAGACGGTCAAAGTTGGGTGACAGCTTTCTGTCGGGTGGCCAAGGGGAGGCACCAGAGAGACGGCACCTCCCCTTCTTTCAAGATCTCCATGATGAACTATCAAAGTCTTGGAACAAATCATATTCTGTGTCTTTGTGCCTGTGACGTCAGTTTATTTGACTCTCTTTGGTGAAAAGGCAGAGGGTTATACGATAATGTCCCAGGTGGAAGAGTCGCTCATGGGCTATCTCTCCCCTGGCAGTGCATCATCACTAAAAAATCACTGCGCTCTCCTCCAGGCTGTGCAGGGTTACATCCACGCTGGTGAAGAAAGCTTTTCAGGCAGCAGATCAGGCTGGTGCTGCCCTGCACACCACGGCAGTGTTGCTCCCCCGCCATGCTAAAAGGAAGAAGTCCTGAGGCTACATGGTGCGTATACAACATCTAAAAAGAGCCTCTGATGTGTGCATTCCAATGATGTCATCATCAGAGGTTATTTAGCCAATTTCTTGGTGTGTTTGCCACATTTGCTTCACAACTGGTCAAACAAAGATGTTTTCCCATAGCGCTAACTCAGCGCAGCATCTTGTTCCTGCTTTTTCAGGGAACAGGGTTACAGTCAAATAACCTGAGACAGTCTTTTAGGTTATCGTGGATAACATATTGCAATTTTACAATTAAATTCTGAATGGCACACAACACTGCCTTGATGGTAAATATACAAATTATATTCTTTCTTATATTCCTATGCTTGATGCACACTTACTAGTCATAACCGAAATATGGAAGAAATCTATGATAACCTAAAATAACAATGTCCCTTTACTAACGTCAGTACATTATGGCAAATAAATCCCATATAGTGCACAGTATTTCAGGCTAGAACTTTTATTTACATTCCTTCCAAAGGTTTGATCAATTGTATTAAGTAGTCGTTTATATTTTTGATAATCAAGTGAAGTAAATATTTTGAAATATTTTACAAATGAAAAGTACTTCACCACAATTTATTTATTTTTCTCTTATTTTTTCTGCACACAAGTGTTAAAAAATGAATGTTAATGAGCTACATTAAAAGCTGTTATAAAATATATAAAATAAATATAAAATATTTAACATTATAATCAATGGAAATATTTATACTGAAACCATTTGATTTGTCATTTAATGTTCAATGTTTCTCAACTTCCCTTATAATATACATCATGTGTGGTAATAAGACATCCAAAATGCAGTCCTGGTCAAGACTATGATTTAAAACCCTGCCCGGTCTACATGTAACCTTGAGC
The DNA here is from genome assembly GCF_951802725.1 of Rutilus rutilus. Lineage (NCBI taxonomy): Eukaryota > Metazoa > Chordata > Actinopteri > Cypriniformes > Leuciscidae > Rutilus > Rutilus rutilus. The sequence goes on from NC_140221.1 coordinate 5,884,536, forward strand.
ATCTTATGCCATAATGGAGTGGTTGGCTTGATCCAAAATGAATTAGTTCATGATGGCTCTGTCAAACGTATCCCCTACTCCCCCTCAACTCATACCCTCATCCTTCTCGAGCAATAGGGCATGTAGGTGGATTGTGCATGGCTAGTGAGTGGGTGGGTGTGGGGATAACAGTGAAGTATTGATCTGTTGTCTGGTGCATCAGGCAAACAGTGGGAATAAAGCCGATGGCACTTTTCCTTCATGACTCAGTTTTGCCCAGTCTTATCAACGTTGGCTCTCATGCAATTTTACCTCCTGCTTCTCTCGTTTTCATGCAGTGAGAGATCACTTCGAAGCTTCTGAGGTAGAGAGAGGGGGTGCATGAGTATTGGTGGGGGCTATAAATAAAGAACAAGGTCAGCAGAGGTCGTTTTTCCAGCAGTCAACAGAATGCAGGTAGAGAGGGGAGAAGGGGGGTACAGATAGCTCTAAAGCTCCAGAGCACCCTGATATCCCAGAATGCCTGCTGCTGATAAGAAAGTGGACCATGTAACCTTTGGTGGGCACGTGACGCAAATGCAGATGTGCTGTATGTATTGATGAGGAAGATGGGCTTGCTACAATCGGAGGATGAAGTGAAAGTCGGAATAGGAGGGTGGTAGAGAGAGGAAGAGAGAGAGGGGGTGGAAGGGAAAGAGATAAGAAAAGGAAGCTGTTAGTCGCAAGAATTGCTGGGGGGTTGAAGGAGATGAGAGCGTCTGCAGAGGAGAGCTGAAGAATGGATTGGAATAAAAAAAGGTGTTCTGGGAAAGTGTATCTTCTTATTTTGCCACAGCAGGATAATAGTTCAATTGCTTAAATCCCCCCCCCCCCCCCCCCCCCCCCCCCAAATAAATAAAATAAAGATATGTAATAAAAATATGGAAATTTGACATGTTGTCGAAGGTTGTATTTATTTAGTGTAGCAAGTTACAACAATGAAACTGTTCATTTCTATAGTATTCATTTTGCTGAGCAATTCACAAGAACAATGGAAACATCAGGGTAATTCACACAAGGCTAAAAGACACTGGGAACAATCTGGACAAATCAACATGGAAAAGGACTACAAACATGGTACGTGGAATAGGAAACAGGAACAAGATTTAAACTTTACAGTCCGGTAACAGAGCCAGGAATGTGTTTCAGCCATGTTCATGGTTAGAAGGTGAAAATAGCAGTATTTAGCAGTGTAAATAATGTTAGATGCAATTTTTACCTAGTGCAAATATTGCACACTGTTAGTACATTATAAACAGTCCCTCCAGAAAAACGCGATTATGCGATCGCATGATTCCATGCATAATCAGCCAAAGTCCGCATATTTATGCGGGGGGCGCATTTTTTTAAATACGCCGCACTTTCGCCACATAAATTGCAGATTTCCGCGTGCAAAATATGCGGGCTTGCATGATTTCATAATCCCCGCATTTTCGTTGCAAAAAGTCACATATATATCTTAGCAGAAAGTTGACAAATGTTGGGTTTACTTCACACAAGCGCAGCCATTTCCCCTGTTGCCATGGGAACGTTATGAAGTGACATCATTGAAAAGCTGCAAACCCCGCGATAGGCCTATTTCACAAAAATCCGGTCGTATCTTACACCGCAGGCCGTGCTTTGCAGGTTTTCATGGAACAACTGGGGAGAAGTTAAATCACGTCAGACACAGAAGGCAAAAAGACGTGTCTGTGGTGTGAAGGAGTAAGCAGATGTCGAAAATGGAGTGTTGATGCTGGTTCGGGAGTGATGCCCTGACAAAACATGTTTATATTGCACTTGATTGTTATCTGATTTGCACGTCATGCACTTTTATTTATTATTATCAAATGTTGGCAAATTAAAATTGTTTGTAGAAGTTGTTTTCTGTAACTTTCTTAAAAACGAGTGAACACGGAGCAGTTTTTCCGTGAGCGGGACTGGAAAACCCGGAGTGGATCATGAGAGGAGTGATAAAAGAACGCTTAGAGTGGAGAGAGGAACATGCTTTTGCTCCACTCCAGGCTTTGATCGCATCCCCCTAAGCAGGGTTGAATAGCCTACACCTCTTCTTTCCCATTCAAACTAAAATGAAGACATTTATTACACTATTAATGTAATTGGTGTTGGGCAATCACTTTTTTTTCTCTTTTTCATCAAACTGCAGTTTTTGCAAGTTCCCGCAATTTTTGCAAGTTCCCGCAATTTCATCGCATAAAATTGCATAAATATCCCGCATATTCCATCGCATTTTTTAAGAAAACTTGCCGCATAATCAAGGATTTTTGCCCGCAACAATCACAAAAAAACTCCGCGTTTTTCTGGAGGGACTGTATAAAACAGTATGCAATAATATCAACAGCATGACAAAAACTTATACATTCTCTGTATATATTATTGCAACACAGTTTGTTGATAAGGGACGAAGGAGGCGGGAACATGGTAACGTAAAATAGTAAACATAACATAGCGTAAAATTGTAAACATAACATAGCATAAAATAGTCCAGGCCTGGTCCTCTCTCGTCCTTCATTGTTTCCGTAGCTCCTCCGTGAGAGATACGAGGACAGTGTGGAGCGCAGGTGATTATCAATCAAGCCATCAGCCTCGTGCTGTTCTCACAGCCCCCAGCCCCGCCCTGTTTGCCGCATAGCTCCATCACTCCTTGCAGGCAAGGGGTACCGAGTGTGATCTTCTCCGATCAACCCCCCCCCCATCCAGTCACGGCAGCCGCAGTACCTGGGGGTCAGGACAGACGAGGTGAGAGAAAAGGAGACAGAAGGAGAGGAGAGACAGAGATGAGAGAGGGGAGAGAGAAAAATAAATAAATATTGGTCCGGTTCCCAAAACGCACTGCCATCCGGTTCTCCACCAGCTGGGTGACCTCCTCTCTGCTGCTTGACAGTGGAGCTGGACAGCCCTAAGTGGACAGCCATCTAACTCCTCTGCCGTGTGGTGGACGGCGACGGCCCCTTCGGCTTCAGCCCACGGTGAATGGCGGCAACGCCTCCACTCCCTCACGGACGGCAGCCGCCCCGTCCAGAACCCAAGCGAATTAGTCCGCGAAAAAAGCACCTCCGGAATCCGATCATTTGGCAGATCTCCCATATCATACACCACTTGTTATGACGTGTACATATGTTCAGGAAAATTAAGTTTTAAATAAATAAATGATTCAGTTGTCAACTTATATCCATGTTAAATGTATACAACAACAACAACAAAAAATACTGTGAAAAGAATTCAGCTACAAAGTGGTCCATGGCATGCTTTGGCGATGATCTACTGGATTTTACAGCTATTAGCATTTCCAAGCATAAGCAGAGAGAATATAAACTTTGATACATTTCAGTTATTTGTGAAGTGGTTTTCTGAAACTTCTGCATGCCATTTGGCTGTTGGAATAATGAAATTAGCACAGTATATTGATGGGTCGTTTACACATTTGGTTGTTTTATGAAAAACTATCCTCCGGTTTCACAGACAAGGCTTAAGTCTAGTCTTGGGCTAAAATGTATGTTTTAGCTGTTTTAACTGAAAGCAACTTGCACTGACATATCTTATGTCAGTGCCATTGTTTTGTCTCAAGATGCACACCAGTATTTTTTTTTCTGAGGCACATTTATAAAAGCTACTTAGTTGTTCTTATTAAACTAAGGCCTAATCCTGGCTTATTCTAAGCCCTGTCTGTAAAACCTGGCCTTTGTATGTGCATTTTTGGATAGGCATATTGTATAGGCTGCATTAAAAAGTATGTGACTGAATAATGTTATTTATAACTGGAATTATCTTCGGACTAAGCATTGCATCTAAAATGTTGCTCTGATCATTCTGAAATTCTGTGTTCTAAAATTACAAAGCCAGATTGTAGAGTCAAATCAGCTGAATATAAACTTGAACTGTGCTAAAGATCAGATGTATCTACCTGAAATGTATCTTAGATCTGCAAAGTCATAATGATGGAGCAACTCATATGCTCCAACTGTGACATGCTGCTGCCATTCCCAGAAATTAGACATGTTTTTACCATGTTTTGTCTGCATGTTTCAAAGTGTTAATATCTTATGAATATTAAAGTCAGCGATAGAATTTCCCAGGAAGTAAACTGTTTTCATCCAAGATTTCTTATGCGCATTTTCAAATAAATTGGCATCAAAATAATTGGATGGGAACCCGACTGAGATTTTGCATATGTTCTGTTACCTCTCCATACCCCACTATCTTGGTGTTGTGCCGAATTTTAACCCTCTTTCATGAGGCCTTTACCTGGTTGCCTAATCCTAACCCCACCCTCACATCTAATCCTCAACCTACCTATATTGGGGAATCAGGGGGGTAATAATCTGGCGGGGTCAGAATTTGGCACAACGCCTGTTCCATCACCTCCCGTTGTTCCGGGACCTTAGAATTTACAATTTAAGCACTAGTGGTTCCCCCTCAGTCTGTTCACGATTGCTTTCCTTTCTCTCTCAGTACGTTCGCCAGGGTGCGCTCTTGATCGCCGTGCCTGGTGCAGTTGTTGCACTGCCCTAAGGATGGCCCTGAGCATGAGACCACCAGGGAGGCATCGACAGAGCAGGAGACCACCATGGGGGAACCAGCAAAGATGGATGCAACCACGGTGGAACTGGAGACCATGGTGGAGCCGGTAGATCATAAGATCTGCAAAGCCAGCACAGCAAGTGACCATTGTGGAGCCAGCAGAGAAGACCAGGGCAGTTCAGGGGGATCAAGAACCATGGCAGAGAATAAAGAGCCAGCAGAGTAGGAGACTCCTGGAGACTGTAGAGTAGGAGACCTCTGAAGAGCTTGCAGAACAGGAGACACCTGTACAACTTGTAGAGTAGGACACCTCTGGAGAGCCAGAAGAGTACAGACAGGAAACACTGGGAGCTTTCAGATGGCACTCTTGGACATGACAGTACATGTATGAAACACAGGGAATTCAGCAATGACCTCTGTGGCTGTGATAGAACAGGTAGGGATGGCCTCTGTGATCATAATAGAACAGGCAGAGATTATCTCAATGACCGCGACAGGGGACTCGGGGGGGGGGGCAGGCAACTCAGGGATGGCCTCTATGACAAAATAGGCCTACCCTGGGACTCTACAGTAGAAAAGGCAGGGATGGCCTCCGTGGCTGTGACAGAGAGTTCAAGAGCAGACACTGGCACCTCAGATGGAGTTACAGCAAATGCCGCCACCTTCTTTTCAAACTCATTTACACCACTTTTGTTTTGGACTGCTACCTTGAACCTGAGAATGTGAGTACATCATGATATGTCCCATGTGTGATACCTATGAGATCTCCGCAGGGCCAGCCCTACCTAATAAGCAACATAAGTGGGTGCATAGGGCCATCAGGGGGCCCCATGCCAGGGGTTCAGACAGTAATGCTTGGTAATAATACATTTGATAAAGTTTGCTTGTGTTTGAAAATGAAGAGGCACCACTATCAATCTAGTGCAGAGAAAAAGAAAAAGAGAAGTTGAACAAAGAAAAGAGCAAGATAAGGATAAGTTCAGAATTTTGTTGTAACGGCAGTTTCTGCATTGTAGGCTAGCTTATAGGTTTAATTTGACCATTTTGTGAGCGCTGCAAATTGAAAATACTGTGCCAATGTAACAACAGTGTCACTGTCAGCTTAGAGTATATTGCAGTAATGAGCACAAAAATATTATTATAACGGGCACTTAAAAATACAGAAAATAATTGTAGATACCTAGAAGCCCTTGTAAGAAACCAAATTAGGCTTTCTGTTATCAACCTTAAAGCTACAATATGTAAGATTTTTGTAATAAAATATCCAAAAATCACTTGCACAGTGTGATATATTTCCTGCAGTTGTGTACTTACAATATCCCAAAAGTGCCGAAAGACTTTTAATTTCAGAGAAATTCCAAATTTTAAATGATGGCTCGTCCCTGTTCACTTGTCACCTGTCAATGACATAATGTCCGCGTCATCCCTGGTTTCCGCTTGTACTGGCATAGTAACCATGGCGACAGACGTGGACAACTGCATTAGCCTACATCTAGCGGCTCGCTCACACTATTGTTGTTTCATTCAAACATTATGGACCATGGCAAGCAGACTTTGGGACAAAAGGAGAACTAAAACGAGGATCAATATCAGCGTGGCGTTTTCGAGATGCCGAGAGCTCCATGTCCACGATTAACTTTGACTTGACAGAGACGCCACTATTGCATATACAGTACTTTATTAGACAGGTGAGCTATAGCTCAACATGATGAAATGTTAGAATATGATCTGTATGTTATTCTAATGTTGATCTAGCTTACTGCTAGTCTCATACAGACAAACTAACACATAGAATGACATTATAACTTTCAACACACTCAAATGCAGTTTAGTGTAATAGTGTAGACCAAGTGAAACAGCGCTTTACCTCACAAGTTTCATTCATCTAATAAACTGACCTGTGTGAGTATTAATTCAGCACTTAACGTAACGTAATTAATTCAGCGGGTAACGTTAGTTCGGTAGAATGAAATGTCCTTATTCCTTTATATCCACGGGACTCGCGTGTGGCTCTGATATCTGTCTCTCATTAGCAATCGCGACCTGCTTCATACCACAGTTATGTTAAAAACATCAATTTATTCACTCATCCATAAACATTATTAGATCCTTCGGCATGACAAGTTCCATAATTCCGCTTATGCGTCATCAACCGACACCTTCGTTATTGTAAGAGGTTAGCGGCCCCGTGCGGCGAAAAAAAATACATATTGTAGCTTTAATGTGCAATACTAAAATGGTTGGCTTTTGCAAACAAACTCTACAGATGATGTGCAAGTATTTCTGCCAACATGTGGCTCTCTGAAAGTCAACTACTGTATAATGTATGTCAGAGTGATTGCACCGACATGGGAAAAACTGACCCTGAACAATTATTACAATGACTGCTCCCATTTTTCTTTGGTCACACGTTTACTCTCTCCCTTGTATCACTTACTAACAACCCTAAACTTACTGAAGTGGTGAAAAATTCTGGTCAAGATGGCTCGCAAATGAAGTCCTCCTCCTCAGTTGCATCTCCTGCGACCAGAGTGCTATTTGTTTTCATTATCATGACAGGTCCCTTAAAGAGTGCTGTGTCTTTTCCCTGCTTCTTTTCTCTGCTGCACAGTTCCCTTATTCAATTTGATGTACGAGTGTCGCTTTGAGATAGAGCCATTTGATCTTCAGAATTTTTGAAGGTGAATGTTTTTTTGTTTTTTTTTGCACTGTGCAGATAATGATAGACAAGTATTAGATGTAGAAGAAAGTATTCATATTATTTTGGTATTTCCTCCTATTAAACGATTTTGGAAAATGAAGTTAGAAAAATATAGTATCTACATGCATATAATAGGTCATGTAAGCCAAATTCACTGAAAATACTTGTCATGATGTAAATATCAGCCAATTAGAGCAGTATCTGTGCAGATCTGGCTTATATGAACATCAGAGTAGCTACAGGGAACATCATTTCCTTATTTGAATAAACCAGATTTTAGAAGGGTGGAGAAAATGCTTCCTAATTGCTGTCAGATTGTGTGTTCAATAAAACGGTGGTATTTATGTTCTTAGAAACTAGCCAAATTAGGTAGATGCCAACATGGACAAGCTACTGATATGCCCTCATCCTTGAAAGTGTCTCAGTATGTAACCCTGTAACAGTAGCTGACGCTATGGGAACACTGTCAGATTTGGCAATTGTATGAATCCCTTATTAAATCATGCCAAGTCTTTGGCTAACGGTACTTAGCACCGCCCTTCAAGGCGACACATAGCCAGTGCCTAATAAGGGCATGCTCACACCATCTTCTTAAGATCCATTAACCGAGACATACTCAAGTAGATCTTTGTATTGAGAGTCGCTAAGTATCACTTTAGCAAAAACAGATTTGAAATTTATTTTGTTCCGTGTGCTATTTCCCTGCTCATTTTAAATATACAAAAGGGCACAATTTTTAGGTTTTTGTTGTTTTAATATGTTTAACATTTATTCATGTTTAATGTATTATGGTGTTTTGTATTTGTTTGTTTTGTATGTGACTGTACTCCAATGTTATAAAACAAATTGCCCCCAAGGGGGACAATAAAAGTAAAAAATAATGATTTCTGCGAAAAGGGAAAACTTGCGCAGCTCCATTCATAGGTTCACTTGATGCTGCATCATTATCTGACATTATGGGAACTGTATAAATCAAGCCACATTATTTAAAAGCTATTGAAAAGGTGGTGATTTATTTGATACATTCTGATTTTTAACTTTCTCGCCACCAAAGCAAACAAACAGCTGATCAGATTTTAATTAAATTAAGTTTAAATGATAAATACAGTTTTGTTGTGTAAATCACAAACAGTATGACTGAGTAAATCTGACAATCTGTGATTTCCAGATTTACATCTCTGAGTCTTTATTCAACAGCTGCTTTTTTTGTCCATTCCATACAGATAAGCCATCACTACATCAGTCTTCTGCTGTATTGACAATGTCAGTTCTGAGATTGGAAGAAAATGCTGTGTCTGTGTGTATATGTGTGTATGTACACGTGTCTTTCAATGTGTGTGTGTGTGTGTGTGTGTGTGCGTGCATGCGTGTGTGTGTGTGTGTGTGTGTTTGTAGGTAAAGGTTTAAAAAATAAAAAGGAAACATGGTGCAATTTATTTGCCTCTCACCCAAAAGGCATTTAACTCAGACGTGGCCCCCAATCTAGACAGGGGCCAATCAGAGAAAATGAAAGTGAGAAGACTGGGGTGAATACAATAAGATTCCAGTCTGTGTCACTGGTAGTAATCAGACATTATTGCCAGTAATGTATTAGACAGGAATTATTTTAGCTTCAGAAAGCCAATTCTGTTTAAACATATTATTGCTCATGTCTTCTTCTTATTCTTATTCTTATTCTTATTCTTATTCTTATTATCATTACTGTTATTATTATTATGGTAACACTTTATAATTTGTATAGTTTAATAAAGTATTTACAAATCATTTGCAAACAATTTGTTCATAGTTAATTAATAGTTTATGACCTGTAGTTATACATTAATAGACTATATACAAATAGTGAGTTCTTCATTCATTGTCACTGTTAGCTCATCTGTAAAGAGTTAGATAATGCTTTGTTAACAACTTATTAACAGTAAATAGTTATTTCTTTAGATTAGGTCACGGAAAATGGGGAAATTACATTAAATAGGTGCTTTAAACCAACCTTTATTAGCAGCATACCAGCAACTGGTCAGTCTTTCTCCACTGAGAAGTTTTACCATAAATCTCTAGGGCCCTAACAGGGCAGAGCAACTGTAGCCTCTCTTGTTATGCCGACACATGGGGAGGATGAAAGGCCTGAAGGACTACGGACCAGACCACATTAGTGGGTACTTTAGGTACATAACCCAACCTCGGGCAAAGGATGGCTTTCACCCCACCTGGAGTGAATTCCAGAAAGGAGGAGCAACTGACAGGGCTTTTAAGTCCCCAACTCTCTTGAGGGACATCACTAACAGAAATGCCATCTTCGGGGCTATGTATTTGTCAGATGCAGTGTCAAAAGGCTCAAAGGGTGTAAAGGATAACCCCTCTAAAACTACGGTTAGATACCATGCCTGAACTCTAACCTGAGCTGTAGGCCTCATCCTCAAAGTGCCATGAAAGAAACGAGTTACAAGATGGTGCTTCCCCAGGTGATCCCCCTCAGGGACCACATCTTCGGCCAGGGGTGACATATTGTGCCCCCGGCCTGCGTTAGGAGATCCCTCTTGATTGAAATCCCCACTGAAGACTATCTAGGTGGGCTACCAGGTCCGAAAACTAAACTCGGGCCGGCAAGAACGGGGCTACCAGAAGAAGACGAACCCCTTCCTGGTGTACTCTTTCTAGGACTCCCAAGAACAGAGCGATCGGGGGAAAAGCCTCGGCCACGGCTGCACCATGGCGTCCAGACCCAGAGGAGCTGGATGAGTGAGGGAGAACCAGAGGGGACAATGAGAATTATCTTGAGACACAAACAGCTGCACCAAATTAGCTGCACCGTCTCAGGGTTCAGTCTCCATTCCCTGGGCCTCAACCCCTGCCTCGACAATATGTATGCTCCCAAATTCAGGTGCCCTGGTATGTAGACTGCTCTGAGGGAGAGCAGTTTCCCCTGGGACCACAAGAGGATCTGGTGAACCATTCTGAACAGAGGGCGGGATCCTATGTGGGATGCATCTGTCCAGAGTGTCTTTTTTACTGGTGGTTAAAGAAAGGAACACAAGTGATGGATGAAAACTAACTGAAAGTCCACAAAAGTGAAACTAAAGATGAATTAGTCCTGATAACTGTGACAGAAAGCCCCCTCCCTGTAGGCACGACTACGCACAGTTGTAGCAGAGGTGAGAGAGGGGGCTTTGGAAGCGGCCGAGGCGATGACACAGGACAGGAGATGATGAGGGCATGGTGTAATACAGAAGACAAGACCAATGCAGCGATGAAGGGCATCCGACAGCACAGACCCAAAGCCCAGAAATGACAGCCCATGGTGGAGTCGAGGGAGGGACCAAGGTGGCGTGTAGGCTGAGGTCAACCGGGGGACGACCGACAGAGGCGGAGCTGATGGATTCCAGGGCGCAGACGGAGAGCCGATGGAGAAGAGCAACATGCTGGTCTGATGGAGGACAGAGGTGTACCCGAAGGGAAAGAGGAGCCCACTGCAGCCGTAGGGATGGAGGAACGGAGTGTAGTGGAAGGTCCGCAAGTCCATTGCGGAGGTGGAGTGACAACTGACCAAGGGGGAGCCGGTTGGATGATCGGGGGCTAAACCACCAGGGGGAACCTGGTGTAGCCATAAGGCCGAGGGTGTCTAGTGAAGCCAACAGGTCGACGGGCCGAGACAGAGCGAGATGATCTGAGGCCGGAGGCAGAGCCACAGGATCTATCTAGGACCTGAGGCTTGACGTGAGTGCCTTGCATCACAGGAGATTGTAAAGGCCCAACAACCTCCAGCAGAGGCGGGGCTGGAGGACTGGCTGAGCAGGGCAGTGACGGAGGCAGATGAATGCTAGACAAGGTCGAAGGTGACAACATTGTCCATGCAGAGGTCTGAGCCGTCAAAAAACAGCGATGAAGGTTAAGTAGGAACCGATAAAAAGTTCAAACAGTCCATGATGCGGTCTAGTAACAGCGATGAACAATTCGAAATGGGGTGGGATAGAGTTGGAGACGATACATCCGCGCTAAAGTCAATCAGCCAGTCCACAGTCTCAAAATACATCTAAATCCCCTCGGCCATTGATGTCGTGGGCTCACACCCCTGGTAAAACTCTCTGGAGGGCTCCTCTTCCAGTGAGAGGGTCCGCGCTGACCTTATATCTTGTAGCGTCTGGATCAAATCATGATGACTTGTCATTTTAAGATTCAGAAAAGCTTTTAACCTATTGACTCATTATGTAAATCACAGCTTAGCACCGATGAGTCCGGACTGAATTGCTCCTTCTGACACGTTTGTGGCCGGGTGGAAGTTTAACAGAAACACCTCCAAACTCCGCTGTGAGCTTCAAATAGATCACTATCAATTTTACCTAAGCTAAATATATGTAGTAGGTTATGATAAAATGTATTTTACTGTCTTTACCATCATTTGGAGTAGAAATGACAAATTCTAACACCGTCATAAACCATGCAAATTAGGCCGTCAAGCGGAGACAAAGAAACTCTTTCCCGCTCAATTTCTTAATCCGATTGGTCTAACCACCCAAAAGAGGGGCGGACTTCGAACTCCATAAAGAAGGATGCACACGCCATCATTCTTGTGTTCTTGTGTTCTTGTTTGGTCTTGTCTTGTCTTTGCTTTGTCTTCTCTCCTCTTCTTCAAGTTTATCCTCTCTCCGTTTTGTTTTGTGTTTTACTTTTGCTTCTTAGCTTTTGGTATTAGTCGTATCTCCGGCTTCTTGCCTTGTTTTAGTCTCGTGTTCATTCATTTCTACCTACGAGCGAAATGGACTTAAACAGAATTTTTCGGCAACTCTACTTACAAGAGAACTGTTTGAACTTCCCGCGAACGACACAAGCTCCAGAAGAAACGAAAGAACGCTTCCAACTAACGGACACACCGAGAACAGACACTCACACACACGCAATCCTGCTCAACAACAAAGATCAATGCAAGTATTATCTTTACCAAGATTTAAATGCGTGTAAGGTTGTCTGCCCCTGCTTAAGGTGATTTTGATTCTTTGCTGGTTCTCAAAGGTTCATTGTTTTTGATATGTTTGCCATTCTGTGATCTGCTCTTTCTTTCTTTCTTTCTTTACTTTCATTATACTGTTCATATATATATTCTTTGTTAAATGTAGTTGTATGTTTATAGTTTCATTTATTAAAACCCATTATGCGCTTGATTGTCTCTGTCTGATGCTCATAGAACAAAGCCTCTTAAATGTGTGATCTTAGCTACAACCTTTATATTGTTGATTAGCCCACAAGTCAGTAATCTAGAACAAGAAAGTTATTCTTCATGGCCAGAAGAATAGCCTTTCTTGAGAGTTTATAAGAAGAATAATCCTCCTTGAGAGTCATTAAGAAAATCACATAGTTCGTTTGGCGGACGAACTAATTATTCGATGTGACATTAATTTTGTAGGCATTCACAAATTTGATCTATAGCCCATCTGTATATTCATAATTAATTGTAATTCATTGTGGTTAATTATCTATATGTAGAGATACAAATATACAGGCTATGTTTTCCCTTTTTGGGTGATTTAAAATGTGTAGGTAATATGGCTCATAACCAGTATGATTAATTATTAATTATTAATTATACATTCCCCTCACTTGAGTTGATTTCGTTACAATCTTCAGACACTGGCTGACGTGTGGCGGCAGGGTGGTAGCTCTCCGTCTGCCGGGACTCACACGTTTCCTCCGTAGTGGTGAAACGGGCTCTGGGTCCAGCAGCGTTCTGGACCAAGGGGTAGACACTCTCCAGACACTGGATGATAGCGTCCCTCCAGTTCAATCCAGAGGTGTCTTGGAGGTCTTAGGGGTGATTGGAGGTCCAGAACAGTGACTTCAAGGTCTCGTCTTCAAAGGGGCTGGTGACGGCAATAATTTTCATTACAATCCATTTGGGTCGGTTGATCTGTCACAAGATTTAGGAACTGACAGAAAGTGTTACAGAGCATGCATGAAACAAAGGTTGACACACAAACATCAACTGACAACTGGTGTGCACAGGGAGGAACTTAAATACATGATGGTGATCAACTAAATGATGAGCAGCTGTGATGATGATTAGTGTCTATGGTTACTGATGAGTGGCGGGAAAATTAAACAAAGGAACACATGTGATGAATGAAAACTAACTGAAAGTCTGTGAAAGTGAAACTAAAGAGGAATGAGTCATTTGTTGTATATCAAATGTGCAGTGACAAAAAAGGCACTCTGTTATATTTTTCTATTCTAGAAATTATAAAAAAAAAATTGTTTGTTTCTTTGTTTTCGAGATCGGTATCAAGTATCAAACCAAAGTGTCAGTCTACTGTTACAACACTACTAGACACCTTCCTCTTTTTTCTTTTCTCCCTGCGTAACCACCTTTTTTTTTTTTTTTTTTTTTACTGTTTTTTATTGTACTTCATCTAATGGCAGTTAAATTCCATTTCCCTTTCTCCCTATTTACTGCTGAACTACAGGCTTGCAGCACCATGCTAAATTAAGCTATAGATTTCCATTGCAGGCAGGAAAGCAATTGATTTTGGAGCCCTTAATCAATTTATTTCATTACTTATGCATTCATCCCTCTTTCTTTGCCCCTTCCCCTTATTTCTCTCTCTCTCTCTCTCTCTCTCTCTCTCTCTCTCTCTCTCTCTCTCTCTCTCTCTCTCTCTCTCTCTCTCTCTCTCTCACACACACTCTCTCTCTCTCTCTCTCTCTCTCTCTCTCTCTCTCTCTCTCTCTCTTCCTTCCTGGTGCATGTCTTTAAGACATGTGCGAGGGAATGACCTATCTGAAAATGTGACGTGAATAGTGAATAATTTGAATGATAACCTAATAGCTATAGCCTGCTTAAAGATCATATGTAAATCAAATGTCGAGGTGGGGCAGAAGGGAGTCAAAATGACTGGAAGGTGATTGTGACTGTTAAAAAGGGATGCCTAGAAGGTCACTAAACAAATCCACATTTTATATTTGGCAACTCTTGTAATGTTCAGGGCTGTACGGCATTCAGAATTGAATTAAGAATGCCTTTCAAATTATAGTTCGGTTTTGGAATTTGAATGGAATGTAAAATGGAGTAGAAACAGAACACAGAATTGTAATGCGAATTTGAGTGCTGTGCCTTTATTTTTTTTTAAATGATGAATACAATTTTTCAGTATGAATTTCCCTCAAGCATATAATACACGCAACGTTTTTAAGAAATTAATATGAAATGCAATGTTTCACCTTTCACTTAAAACGGGCCCCGTAAAAGAAGAGGACTCATTCCAAACTGAACATTTTTGCACCGTTGAAAGGGCACTTAGGGAAGGAGTTGCAATTTGGGCATTCCAAACGAAAGAGAACACCTGAATCCCTTCATTATGGGACCTTCCACGTGTCAGTTACTGTCACCCCATCTTTGTTGTTACTTCAAGGAAGTAATTTAGCATTTAGCACTGCATTGACATGGTAACATTACAGGTAATGAGGAAAATAAGTTGTCTTTCATTGTTCCCTTCACCAAGGGCATTCTAAACAGCTACATTATGACACGCAAGTGCCCTGCTCCCTCCCAAGTCCCCACACCAAAGACACTGCCTTTGGAGTGAGTATGGCATATAGGGATGATCACTTCAGATTGGAATTCACCCTGTGCTTCTGTTCGAGAAAGAACACCATCCCCCGCCACACACACACTTTGGTCATAAATGAAGGGGTAAAAAAAACACAAAGATTATTAAAAATGTCTGTAAAATTCAGGAAATGAGGCTGGCAAAATGAGTCACTGTATTAGTTCCTTTTTTTAAATGTTTTATTATAACACATAGTCAAGCAATATCACATGAGCAAGAATACTGCAAGTAACCCTCTAAAATGTGACTTAATATCACTTATATAAGTGATATTAAGTCACTTACATTTTAGACAATTTTGTCAGTATTTACTGGTTTTGAAGCCACAAAATAACCATTGTGCGTTTCACAGCGGTATTTCCTTACTGAATTAATCTGCGTTTTTTAATTAATCTGTCAATTGAAAGGTTCCGCTTTTTCCATCATTTCATATTTCTATATTCAAAAGTTTATTTTTAAAACATTGAAGAGAATGACAGCTTCAGTGATTATAAAGAAAGTTTTCTTACTCTTCATGTGAAATGCTTGGGTTTAATTTAAAAACCTTCAGAAAATGAAGGGCTAAGAGTTTGATTTGATTTTCTGGTAAAGCCCTTGGAAAGAGGAGGGGGCGTAATGATAGTGAGTGGGTTTATGTGGCGTCGACAGTGTTGGGGAGTAGTTAACTACAAGTAGCGACGCTACTAACTTAACTACATTTTTCAGTAGCTTGGCAGTAGCTCAGTTGCTTTTTAAACAGTGTAGCTTTTCCAGTAGCTAACTACTTTTTGCAGCAAGTAGCGGTGTAGCGCGAGCAAAAGCTACATTGCGTTTTGTCGAGCCTGCGCGAATCAGCGCGATGCAAGGATATTCTTCTTCTTGTTAGATTACAAACAAATTTTTTTGCCATTACCACCACCTGTTGTTTAATCACGCATCTTGCGGCTAACGGTTCACTGACGTACAGAAGTGGATTGATACACCCATATTATCTATGATGGAGCAAGACGTGGCGGCAGATTTGGAGGATGGAGAAACAAATAACGTTAATTACCCATGGCCTTATTTGTCCAAGTTCATGTCTCTCAAAGAAACGACAAGTAAAGGTTACACTTTTGTATGCAATCTTTTTAAGAAAATGTTCTACATGCAATTTACGTTGGATGTATATTTTGTACTTGCAATGTTGTATTTGTTGCAATTTTGCACTTTTGACAAACAGTCTGAGATATTTGAGTGTTGTGTGTAATAAAACAATACTCTTTGAAATCATAATTGTATTGCATTGTTTTAAACACTAAATATTTTACTTAAAACATTCCTCAGGCACTTATTCAGTTATTTATAATATGTTCAAAAAAATCTAAAGTAGTTTCAATGTAGCTAGCTACTTTTTGATAGTAACTTGTAGTGTAGCTAACTACTTTTCCAAAAGGGTAGCTTGACTGTAGTTTAACTACTTTAACTTACGAGTAGCTTGTAGCTTGTCAAACTACAGTTTCAGAGTAGCTTCCCCAACACTGGGCGTCGACCTGTGAAACAAGATATAGGGCCCTATCTTGCACCCAGCGCAATTGACTTTGTACACGGACGCATGTATCATTCCTATTTTGCACCCGCGCAAAGCGGACTTTTCCCTCCACAGAAGCACGTCGGTTAACTAAGAAATACACTTGCGCTCCCCGGGGCGGTTCAGCGCAAAGAGGAGGCGTGTTCCGGCGCAAACGTTCCCTCATGCTATTTTACAGGTTTAGAAAACAATTGCGCCACTAACCGAAAAAAAACAGTTTAAAGTCAGTGGCGCGTTGCGCATGTTATTCATATGCTATTTTAAGGGTGCATGCTTGGCCTTAATCAATGTAGCGTGTGCACAATGCGCATACACTTTGATTCTCTCATCTACACACAGACGCAGCAGTTATCATTTTTGCAAATCATACATTATTACGAAAGATAGATAGATAGATAGATAGATAGATAGATAGATAGATAGATAGATAGATAGATAGATAGATAGATAGATAGATAGATTATTATAAAAGCATACATCTAGCTTACACATTTACCCAAATTATCATACGCCTGTTTAACCGAAGTTAATTTGGGTGTGTTTCTCCATCCCCAACGTCCCTGACGGGAACGTCGGTCTCCTCGGCTGTGAACCGCTCCTGACGCGCGTCTGGCAAATCCGCCGTTATAATAGGAATTCGCTTTAGAATAAGCGCGCCTGCTCTTAAAGGGAATGTGAGATGTCGCTCTGATTGGTTTATTTCACGTTACGCCCAAACCACACCTATGAATAATGAAGCTACTTCAGACCAACCCCTTTTAGATTTGCGCCAGGCGCAAGAGTCATTTATCCCGCCGGGAAAATAGCAACAGCGCCAAGACCCGCCCACAAAGTTACTTGCGCTTTGCGCTTTGACACTTGCGTTTCAGATCGTTAAAATAGGGCCCTAAATGTCTAAATCCCGTTCACACTACAGTGAGATCAACAATAATCATAATTACTTTTAATTTGTTGCTCCCCAACACTATGTTCACAATATTTGTCTGACTGTTCTGTTCTGTTCTGTTCTGTTCTTTTCTACACTTCATTAGAGAAAAATATATAAATGAAAAGATGAAAGCAAAAATACTAATTTATTATAACTGCACAATGGAAAGAAAATAACCCTGATATTCAAAATACACACAGCAGATTCAATCCTAAAGAAGAACTACTTCAAATTATTCCTTTATCACATACAGTATGAGTGTGAATAAGTGCTAAGAAAGTTCATCTACCTTATATGGTGTGATATTATATATTGTGCATCAATGTCTTTTGTTTCACAGTGAGATCTTTCCACGGCACCTCAGAACGAGGTGGCAGAATTAAATTAAACTTTCGTCTCACTGTCTCCTCATCATCCATCCATTTCACTATCCCAGGGCGTAATTAATTTTATCATCAGTATCATTATTATTGTTAAATAGTTTTTCATATTTCGTCCTCTTAATTTTTTTCTCTCCTGCCGTGCCTGTCATGAATATCAAGTATATGCAAATAAGCTGGAGGTACACATCCTGAGGATGCAAGAGACAGCGAGGGAGAGAGAAGGAGAGAGAGCCTCAAAGAAAAAAAGAAAGCTATTTAGAAAAGACTGTGTGTGTTGGTGGTGGGGGTCTTGCATTATGCATTCCATCGGCATTTTAGTAACCCAATTAATCAAGTGGGAGAGTGGAGAGATGCAAAAAGGATGAGATCGCCCTTCACATTGATGAGCCGGGGCCAGGGCCAAACGGTGTACCACCTGAGCACCTGGCAGCCATATTGATGAGAGAAACTGATGCACGCACTGTTCTCATTTTGTTACTTTCTCTATTCAAGTCTTTCATGCACATATAAACATCTTCAGTCTTCAGAACATGCCCACATATCCTCTAACCATGCCTACACATGATTTCCAACTTAATCATAATGCACTATTTGGTAACAATTTACAATATGGTATCATTAACATTAGTTAATGCAACAATGAGCCATATATTTTTACAGCATTTACTAATCTTTGATATAGGTAAAAGTACTTATTTCGTTCAAAATTAACAACATTTAAATAATGAGTCAATACATCATCAATCCTTCTTCCAAAACTTGTTTTTGTCTTACCTTGATTCACTGGTCAGCCTATTATAAGTGTTTATATTTTAGACCAAGCAGGATGGTTTTCGCAGGAAACTACTTACATGCGTCACTAGTGTATGTCAGGAAACGAGTGGAAGCAATATGCAGGTAAAAATGTTTATTTGACAAATAAGACACAAAACACAGAACACAGTCCCTGCGCCACTCGCCAACTTCTTCGATAGGCAACCAGTCAGGTGATGTAATCCAGTGAATGGTAATCCAGAGTCCGGGAAAGTGATGAGTTGAATCGGTAGTGAAACATGGAGAATATCCAGGGAACGAAGACCACGAAACACGCCACGGAACAGGACAGGAACCAACACAGGACAAATCACAACGATCTGACAACAGAAGATACCAGTCACTGAGAATATATACACAAGTGAAAGTGAAAACAGCTGGCGCTGATGATTGCGGTAATCAGAAGACACACCCACACTGACATACACACTCCCATACACACACTATCACGAGACCTGAAGAAGGCAGAGAATTCATGAACCGTGACAGTACCCCCTTCACTAGGAACGCCGCCTGGTGTTCCCAGACTCCCTTACCTGTCGATTGTAATCATCGATAAGAGAGTGATCCAGGATGTCCTTAACAGGTACCCAACTTCTCTCCTCCGGACCATAACCCTCCCAGTCCACCAAGTACTGGAATCCGCGTCCCCTCCGTCTTGAGTCCAGAATTCGATTAACCGAATATGTGGGTTCCCCGTCTACGAGTCGCGGCGGGGGGGGGGGAAACCGGGACTGGCGGATTAATGGGAGAACGAAACACGGCTTTATTTTAGACACATGAAAGACGGGATGAATCCTCCTGTACGCCGGAGGAAGGTTGAGGCGGACTGCCACCGGACTAATGATCTTGGTGACAGCGAACGGGCCAATGAATTTGGGAGCAAGTTTATTAGAAATGGAGCGGAGAGGAATGTTCTTGGTAGAAAGACACACTTTTTGACCAACGACGTATACAGGAGGCTTAGACCGGTGGTGATCGGCTTTAGCCTTGGTGCGCGCCCCCACTTGGAGTAGAGTCTTACGGGCTCTAGTCCAAGTGCAGTGACACCTCTGGATGAAGGCGTGAGCGGCGGGGACCGCGACTTCGGATTCCAGACTAGAAAACATTGGTGGCTGGTAACCTATACTACACTCAAACGGAGATAGGCCCGTGGACGACACTGGTAACGTATTGTGGGCGTACTCCACCATTGACAGTTGTTGGCTCCATGAGGAAGGATTCCTGGAGACCAAACATCGCGACACGCTCTCTCGGTTTGGCCATTGCTCTGGGGATGAAACCCTGAGGACAGACTAACAGTCGCTCCCAGTAATCTACAAAACTCTCGCCAAAATTTGGACACAAACTGGGGTCCCCTGTCGGAGACCACGTCCACCAGGAGGCCATGTAAGCGAAAGATGTGGTCTACGACTGTCAACGCTGTCTCCTTGGCTGAGGATAATTTGGGCAAGGGAATGAAATGGGCCGAAACGACCGAAAAAAAGTGCCCACCGAGCCTGCCTGGAGTTCAATCTTTTGGCGGTTCTAATATATTCCAGGTTCTTGTGATCGGTCCAGACGATAAAAGGTACCCCCGACCCTTCTAACCAGTGACGCCATTCTTCAAATGCTAACTTGACTGCCCACAACTCTCTGTTACCAATGTCGTAATTACGTTCGGCCGGGGATAGACGATGAGACAAAAACGTCCAGGGATGCATCTTGTCGTCTGTAGAAGAACGTTGGGATAGCACTGCGCCTACCCCCACCTCTGACGCGTTGACCTCCTCCACAAACTGACGTGAAGGATCAGGGGCTATAAGGATGGGGACTGAAACAAAGCGGCCTTTCAGTTTGGTAAACACAGCCTCGGCTGTGTCTGACCACCTGAACGTAGTTCTGGGGAGGTCAAGGCAGTCAGAGGTGTGACTAGTTGGCTGAAGTTGCGAATAAAACGCCGGTAGAAGTTGGTGAACCCCAGAAACCTCTGTAGGACCTTACGGGAATCTGGACTTGGCCACTCTACCACAGCCTTAACCTTCTCAGGATCCATACGCACTCCCTCAGACGAGATGATGTACCCTAGAAAAGAAACAGACTGTGCATGAAAAGCGCATTTTTCCGCCTTGACAAAAAGCCCATTCTCTAGCAACCTCTGAAGCACTCGCCGGACGTGCTGCACATGTTCCTGGAGAGAAGACGAAAAAATCAATATGTCATCCAGGTAGACATATATGAACTGATCTACCATATCTCGCAGCACGTCGTTGACGAGTGCCTGGAAGACTGCTGGGGAGTTGGACAGGCCGAAAGGCATGACCAAGTATTCAAAGTGCCCCCTGGGGGTGTTAAAAGCAGTCTTCCATTCATCCCCCTTCCTGATACGAACCAAATGATAAGCATTACGTAAGTCCAACTTCGTGAAGACCGATGCTCCCTGCAACCTCTCGAAAGCTGAAGACATCAACGGCAAAGGATAGGTATTCTTTACCGTGATGTTGTTCAGCTCTCGGTAGTCAATACAAGGTCTCAGGGATCCATCCTTCTTCCCCACAAAGAAGAATCCCGCCCCCGCTGGAGAAGAGGAAGGCTGGATGAACCCAGATGCTAGAGAATCAGAAATGTATTTCTCCATGGCCTCCCTCTCAGGAATAGAGAGTGAGTATAACTTGCCCTTAGGCGGAGACTTACCTGGCATTAAGTCTATGGCACAGTCGTAGGGACGGTGCGGAGGGAGAGAAGCAGCACGGGACTTACTGAACACTTTCTTCAGGTCCTGGTACTCGACGGACATGTTAGATAAATCCCCTGCCTCCTCCTGCAACACAGAAACAGGTACAGACGGACAAGCAGACGTAAGATAAGACTCATAACACTGTGTACTCCATGCAGCAATGGAGTGTAGGCGCCAATCCACCCGGGGATTATGTTCGGTGAACCAGGGGTGTCCAAGGACTATGGGAGCTAATGGTGAATCCATGAGAAAAAATGAAATACTCTCTGTATGGTTACCGGAAGTTATGAGTGTGATGTGATCAGTAGCGTGTGAAACATTGGGAAGCTCCAGTCCATTGAGTGCGTGAACGGATATCTTGTGAGTGAGTGAGTGAACAGGAATCTGAAGTCTCTGAACGAGCTTTCTGTCAATAAAGTTTCCTTCAGCTCCTGAGTAAAGCGTGACAGACGTGAGTGCCGGTTGCCCATCTTAGTCTTACCGGGAGGAGCGTGGACGATGGTGATGAGGTCTTCCTGGCGGAGATCCCACCCGATAGTAGCCTCAGATTTACTATCGGGTAGGGGTGACCCCGAATAGTCGAAGATTCGATGCTTCGATTGGAGGAGCCTGATTCGACTACCGATCTCACGGTCGAATCTTCGCCAAAAAATTTTAATAAAATAGAACTACCGGTTTTCTGTCAATACGTTAATATTCAGCCTATTATGATAATGCTGTATATAAAAATGTGCAAAGAAAGAAGCTTTTAATAAATATTTTTTAACGTGCGTGAATAAATCCAAACACCCCGTGACAGATTTAAGTTTCACTTTCAAACCGTGACCAACAGAGGAGCATCTTGGCGGCAAGGATTTAAATCTTCAACAATGTCTGGGATAAGAAAATCTTTAATGTACACCATGAGAAAGGATATTCTCCAAGGCTAAATTCAGCATTCAAGCATTTTTCGCACTTCTGCCGGCCAACGTTAACAAGTTGGCTTTCCACGGGACATTCTAAAATGCTTAACGTGAAAAAAGCTTTTAAAACGCTTAAAATGCACTTTAATGTGGCTTAATGCATGTAGGCTACACAGTACACACTTTATTTAGAAACCATACTATGTGCAGATATATTATAGTAAAGCGTTTTCTTTACATAATTTGATATTTTAATTTAACTATTTTAGGAGATTAAGCCGTAAACGCTTTTCACGTTTTAGAATGTATTTTATCCGCGCGCACAATTTGAAAAGACTCCAACGGACACAGACAGAGTGAAAGACTGGATTTGTTCTCTCGATCAGGTAGGGTACAAGTGATTTCAAAACTTTTCAGCCGTTTCTAATTTGATTTTTGGATGCTGTGAACATTTTTAGCTAAAAAGACTGCCACTCCAGTTTAGCATTTATTGTTGTTTCTGCAGTTAAAAAGACAAAGTTGAAAATTCTGGCTAATATCGTTATTTTAATAATTTATTTATTTTAATTTTATTTATTGATCTGTCAGGGTTATCTAATCTAACTATTTGTGGCTTGTGTTTTAAATATATGTTCCCCTGCACTTTAGGCATTTTGCACACATTTGCTCCTCATCTTGTGACTTGATTCTGATTTATTTCGTTTTGTATTTTTATTTATTAGAAAGTTATATTCTGTTCTAATTTAATTTTGTAAATTGTTTATTTTTTTCTGTGCATTGATTCTGTGCTGAGCCTGCTCGCACAGGTAATTTAGCCGATTTAATTTGATTTGCATGTGAAATGCAAATCCTGTCTGTGGCCTTTCTGGAGTTATGTTATTTCTTAGTTTTATTGATCCAAAATGTTTTTATACATTTTCTTCTATATCTTTGTGTTATTTTCTTTACATCGCGACTTTGAAAGGTTAAAGCCCCGCCCCCATACACATGATTCGACTATTAGTCGACTATAGGCAAGACTTGACGATTCTGATTCGGGGACACCCCTGTTTGGCCTTTTACCGGGCAGGTGTTACTGAAATGGCCTGCTCCCCTGCAGTAAAGACAGAGTCCTTGGGATCTCCGTCTCTCCTTCTCCTCCCGGGAAAGCTGAGCCCTACCCACCTGCATGGGCTCGTGATCGTTGTTTTGGCTGACCGTGTCCCTGCCGCTGGTCTGTGGAGCTTCCATGCCAAGGCAAGGCAAGGCAAGTTTATTTATATAGCACATTTCATACACAATGGCAATTCAAAGTGCTTTACATAGAAGAAATTAAAATAATAAAAAGAAATAAGAATAATTAAAACAGTTTAGAAAAATAAAATAAAATACAGTACAGTACAAACAGTCGGACGAACAGTGGCACAGTGCTCATTCAGTAAATGCATAGCTAAACAGATGTGTTTTGAGTCTGGATTTGAATGTGACTACTGTAGGAGCACATCTGATCTCCTCTGGAAGCTGGTTCCAGCTGCGGATCGCCACCAGGCAATCGGTTCAAAGGACCCCGACGCTCCATCCTGGAGATGCGTCCATCCACTCTAAGAGCCAGCTCGATGAGTCCGTTTAAACTTGTAGGAAGATCCAACATGTAAATCTCCTTCTGGACACGGTCAGCCAGCCCACGCAGGAACATGTCCTACGGCGCCTCCTTGTTCCATTGGCACTCAGCCGCCAACGTGCGGAATTCGATCGAGTAATCCGAGACCGAGCGATTTCCTTGCTCCAGGTCGGCGAGAAGTCTTGCCGCCTCTCTTCCCGCCATCGACCGATCGAACACATGCTTCATCTCTTCAGCGAGTGCCTGGAACGAGGCACAGCAAGGATCTTGATTCTCCCACACCGCCGTTCCCCATAGTGCCGCTCTTCCAGTCAACAGAGTTAAGACGAATGCCACCTTAGAATTCTCGGTCTGGAAGGTGCGGGGCTGTAGCGCAAAGTGCATGGAGCATCGGGTCAAAAATGCTCTGCAGAACTGAGGTTCCCCGGAGTATGCCTCTGGTGCTGGTAGTCGGGGTTCTGGCTGGAAGAGCGACTCCGGTGGTGTGGGTTCTCAGATGTTGGAGCTGTTGGGTGAGCTCGGACACCTGCGCCACTAATGTTTGTACCGCCCGTCCTGTGTTGTTGATGCTCAACTCCTGCGAATCCATCCGAGCGAGACTGCGATTGATGAATCCCTCAAGACTGCTGGTCGCGGGGCTTCCTGCTGCTTCCATAGTTACGGTCAGATCGTTCTGTCAGGAAACGAGTGGAAGCAATATGCAGGTAAAAATGTTTATTTGACAAATAAACAGTTCACGGTCAGAAAGACACAAAACACAGAACACAGAAGTTGGCGAGTGGCACAGGGACTTCGATAGGCAACCAGTCAGGTGATGTAATCCAGTGAATGATAATCTAGAGTCCGGGAAAGTGATGAGTTGAGTCAGTAGTGAAACATGGAGAATATCCAGGGAACGAAGACCACGAAGCATGCCACGGAACCAACACAGGACAAATCAAATATGTGATTATTCTTTTAAACTCTGATTATATTTCACCCGCTTAGATCAGGAAACTATATCGCTCTGAGGTACCTTTTTCTCGCAAGGCCTCATGGCACAATTTCGCCAATCCCGATCATCAAAGGCTAAATATCTGGGATTTGCCGTATTCACACATACACAATCAAAGATATGTAAATAGCCCCCTTGGAGTACCCCCTCTGGAACTTAATTCAATCGTTTTACTTTAGTAGAGGTCTTGACCACCATTAACAGACGTTAGTCGATCAACTTTACTTTTCTTAAAATGGCTTTGGCGTGGCCAAGCCTGTGGCATTCCACGTACACTTATCTAATGTAACATTAAATTAGAACAGAGGTAATTAGACACACCCAAATCTAGGTTGAAACAGCATTTGCTGATTCTAGACAGAAAATAATTCATCTCTGCATCCTAGTACACTTGAATTTGATACCAGATATTAGTCGTCACTAACCTGACGCAAACTTGTGGAAATATACGAATCCGATAATCTACTTGGGAAAAACAATCTCAGAGTCAGTCAGAATAAAATCAAACGTTTACAATTTATTGACCAGGTAATGAAGCAATAATTAAAAATCCAATTCATAAGAATAAAATCATCAGTTAAGCATATCATAACAACAATTCAGAAATAGAGGAATTTGTAGAAGTTATTACCTGGCAACAAAAATTACACACAGCGGTTGTGTGGGAAGTCAACCTACAGACTCCCCGAACTTTTCAGCTCCTTTTCCTTATAAACCCAGATAATTCAATATTCTTACCAAATGGTGGTGTCTGTCATTATAATTATAATTTGGTCCCCCATTGAGGGGCTCACAACTGTGAGATAAGAATTTGTACTTGAATGGGTTCTTGTTTTACAAACAGGAGGTAGGTTGAATGGAGGATCTGGGGGAGGGAACACCTTTTAGAGACACATCACTTTTCTCACATTTTATAACTTCTTTTAGCTTTTCATTATGGTTGGTAGAATGAGACCATTTTACCAGGCGCACTGAGATACTTTAAATTATATCAAACGCGTATAGTTACTTCTTGTACATACTTAACATTGCGTTGGTTTTCAGTGTATTTTAGGTGAGGAGGAGGGGGATGAAGGGGAGATACTGTGTGTGAAGTGTGAGCTGCACTGTGTGCTGCTTCTCAGAAGTTCCTGTTACATATGCAGGAGATAGTTCAAGTGTTAATTCTCAGGAGGGCCTTTTGTTTCATCGAGGGGTCGATCAGACACACTGGCACCAGCCTTACACTAGTTACAGTCTTCAAGTTCATATTTGTATTTACATCTTAATTGTCATGTCAGACACCGTTAACTATGACATTTTGTATTTTTATCTGGCAAATCATCTTGCACACTCTCGCTCTGGATTTTTTATTTGTATCTCTGTATGAGATCATGTCATACAACTCTGGAAAAAAAATATCATCTCCAAAATGTGATTGGTTTTTAATAATCTGTTCTATAATTGTTTAAAGCCTACGTGGCTGTCGCTTACAAAAAGATAGGCGTTTCTAAATATCAAGTACACAAAATTTTGAACTTGAGTCCATGGTATTGTTTGTACTATTGTAGTTTGTACTTGGCAAGTCAAACTCAGAAGTCCAAAAGTCTGATAATTCTGCAAATGAAACAGCAGCATATGATAACGTCACGCACAACGCCTTCTGGTTATCCCCACTGTATATTAACAATAAGATGAAATATGATATAAAACACCACCCTGCCTCTTTTCATTTATATTTAAAAAATCCTAAACATATTAATAGCCTTATAGCATAGCATTAATAGCATCAGAGTCAGTGGCAAATGTAAGAACAACTAGCCGAGGTAAGACTATCCTGGATCTCACAACTCCGAAAACATCGGACATGTGATGAAAAAAAATTAGATGGGATGGAAAAATATATGGTAATGTTTCTCTTGTAAATGTTTTGCATTCCTCTGAGAAACTTTGCCTTTGTTAGAAAAACCTTTGCACATCTGTCTTTGTTACTGTAAGTATATGCAGTTAATAGGGGTTCCCTCTCAAATCTTTTTGATAAAGAGATTGTTTCTGCAATGCACCGGTATGGCGGTATTTGAAAAATGCATAACGTATCCGAAATTAAAACCGGTATACCAGTTAAACTGATGTACCATTGACTCTCTTGACTCATATAGGCCTACATCATTGGGATCTTTGGAACCCCAAACATTAAAACAATAAAGTCAATCTCAGCAAACATGAGGGTTAAAACATAGATAATTATGTGTATTGACACTCAAATTTATCCACACAAGTCTTCATTAAAAACATGCTCATAGATCCAAAAATATAACTACAAAGTGATAACAGCTGAGAAAAACTCAACTGTCCTCACCGACTTCATTTGATTTGCTTCATCGAGAATAGGGTCCTATAGATCCCTTGGCAGGAGTTCTCTGAGTGGGTCTATAAATATTGACCAACCATTTCCTTGACACAACCATAAAGAAGCATGTAAGCTAACAACAACATTGTAGAAGAGCTTTGCAAAAACACCTTAAATGCACTAATCTTAAAGCCTGGATCAGTTAAAGGTGCTCTAAGTGATGTTGGGTGACGACGTCACTTCTTGTTGACGTTTAAAGTATTGTCTAACAAAACGGAGGCTAGCTAGACCCTCCCTCCTCCTCATCCGCGCACTAACCCCCCAAAACCCACCCCCAAATCCTTCTTGTCGGTTATTGGCTGGAACAGTTTGTTATGTTTCGTGGTGCGGGTTAGCCCAGTTTGTTTTTCTTGCTGTTTGTGGAGCCTGGGGTGTCTACAGAGACCGCGTTTTTTACAGCGTGTTCAGGGGACAGGCAGCTAGCGGATAGTGAGGAGATGTTTGCTGTATGTGACAAAAAATGTTTTGGCCTAAAAAAATGTGTGACATCGATTAGAGCACCTTTAAGAGAGAGTTGTGGTAGGAAGTGTACAAAAATTCCAGCCTTCCAGTTCTATCATGTGCCTTAACTTTTAGAGGTTCAAATGTTGCCTTTTTAAATTGTCAAAATTGTTTTTAGAAATTTATTTTTGGGGGTCAAGCCCAACAAACACAAAAAGAGCTGGTAACACTTTATTTTGATGGTCCCTTTTGAACATTCTACTGACTATAAGTAACTTTGCAACTACATCTCAACTTATTCTAACCCTAACCCTACCAGTCTACAAATACTCTACTAACACTCTAATGAGAGTTAGTATAGACATGCAGGTGCAACAGAATGTGTTAAAGGGACCATCAAAATAAAGTGAAACCAAAGAGCTAAACAAGCATGGCAAGGAGCCAATATGTGGTGTAACACGTGCCAATATGACATGAGATTCAGTGCAAGGCAGAAGGACTGCCAAGATATTGCATAAAACATGAATATGATGATGTATATGAAAATCATTTGAGAAATCCAAAAAGCTTTTGATGACTTTTTATCACTATGCTGTGACGATGATCTGGGCGACATTTGGTGAAGCCTTGACAGACAGTTTGGGGGTGGGGGGGGGGGGATATTTCAAATGAGTATCACTGACCCCCTGTGTTCACCCTCCTCTTCCTCCCATGATCATGCATGGTATATGGTTATTTCACATTTGCAAAGCAAATCAGTATGTTCTGCATTCTAAGTGAGGTCTCACCATGTACACTGACAAAAAAAGGAGCAAAAAATCTTCCCTGCATTTCCAGAAATCCTTCACAAACAAATACTACATTCAATTTTCTGCTTCACTTCTATTGCCCTAGGTAAAATATTACAAAGAAATTCCTACTTTTATCATAATTTGGAACCAACTCAAAATGTTCATAATGGGATAAAATGAGATCCATACGCTAATGGATTTAAATGAGAAAAAAGAAATAAATTTACAGAACTGCGTTACTGTTTTTCCTCAATTAGAATCCACCACTTATATCCATATTAACATTTTAGAGTTCATAGACCACGGATACAGCTGTGCATGTTAAAGACATCAAACATCTATTTTGACAAGTAAATTTACATTTGCACTAATATGGTAGTATCAAAAACAGAAGAGCTCTTGCCCTTTAGCCTGTCCTTGCTTTGTAATTTTGTGCATTATAGTATGATAAAATAAATAATCAGCCTCAAGCAGCACAGTAGCACCTGCATTCTGTAGATCTTCTATTACAATCCCTCTATCTTTTTTGGAGCTGTAGGTAGGAAGGGAAGAAATATGATTTTTTTTTTAGGTGTCCCCAGGCGGTTTTGTAATTTCATGCCTGTGTATGATAATTTTATGCTGTTCTGCCTCACGTAACTCCAAACTGCCAGACTCTGACAGCTGATAAATATGATCTTTTCCACTCTGTGCACAAGAACCTGAAATGAAGAGGAGAGAAGAGGAAAGGTGAAGACAAAAAGAAGGGAATAGATAAGGTTTGACATAGTCCAAGGAGGGATGTTGGAATGTGCTGTTCTGATGCAGAAGAGGTCTTGGCAAGAGTGAAACGAATGGAGGTCTTTGTTGTCAAGGTAATTTCACGGTTTGCCCATGCACTCAGCTGAGTCCACCTCATCCCCCACCTACGAAGACAACGTCATGGACATTACAGGAGACAGGTCACATCAAACGGCTGTCCAAAAACTAAACAAGCATGGTTTTACTTTGGGTCCATGGGTCATGTCCTCTAATTTTCAATAAGAAGGACCTGGAACAACAAAAAAGATTATTTGATATCAACAGTCCAGGCCAATTTATGACCTCATATTGGCCTGGAAACTACAGTAATTCCATTGAAATGTCTCTTTAGAGCTTAGACTTGGAGTCTAAACTAAAATCTAGTCTACACAAGCAGACCCTATATGGCCAAATTGAATGTGTCCTTCAGGGAGTACACTGCAAAAAATGGCTTTTTGATTTTACTCAATTTTGAGGTAAGTGTTTGAACAAATTTAATTTATCTTAATTGTTTACATAAATTTTTTTAGTTGAACTTGTTAATGTTTTTTAGTTATATCAGTTTAATTATTTTAAGTAGCTATTCCAATATTTTCAAGTTGTTACTGCACTGGCATTAGCACAGCTATTGCTCATTGAGTGAAGCAACATACATTATAGGCCCTGTTTACACCTGGTATTAAGATGCATTTTGGTCGATCGGATCACAAGTGGATGGCGCTAAATGACAGGTGTAAACAGGGCCATAGACTTAATTCACATAGTCACCCACAACTTAACCATAAGCTCTGCTCTTCAGCACAATGGTATCCACAAAAACTTCAACATAACAGAAACTCTTTTAATTATTAATTATCGTTATCATGATTCTTTTTATGCAGAAAAGAAATGGACATAAGCAAGTTATGGAAAAGTTGATTCTACCTAGTGAAAAATGAATATACTAAAATGTATTTGAAATACATTTATTTAATGCTAAGTATACTACAAATACATGTACATATTTATGTAGGCTACTTAATATTAATACCCTGCAATTGTACTTTTGGTATACTAAATTTGTAAACTTAAATTCTGCTTAATCTGAACAACTAATTTAGTACTTAATGCAATTTAGTTATCTGCAAATAGTGCTGAGGTCCAACTAAAGATACAATTAAGTATATTTGATTGTGCTATGGAATTATTGCAAGTTAATGCAAATTTCTGGCATTTAAAGACATATTATACAGTGATCAAACTATAATAGTGATATTAAAACAGATTTTTAGGCTTAATATTAAGAAATGTGCAGTGTGCAATAAAGAAGTACTTATAATATTCATATCAGTAAGTCTCAAGTGATATGTTAGTAAATGCTAATGGATTTGTAGAATACTTAGTATGAAATAAATGTATATTTTAAATACATTTTGGTATTTACATTTTTTTTTTTTCACTGGGGTATGTATCTATGTTCAGAACTAATTACAAAGTTGTTAAATCATTTTTACAGCAAGAGGATGGGTAACCTTAAGAAAAGCATCTAAGCTATCATAAAATAATCTAAACTATTGTTTATTTTTAGAGTGAGTGAGTTTCTCTTAAAATATGGTTTTGGGTAATATGTACCTAAACATGCTTACATGCTTTTTAGTGCAAACAACCACACATTTACATAGAGTTGTTCTCTCTTACCATTCCCCAGAGACAGAAACTGCACTCCCACAGTGACAGTTCCCTTCTTACCACTTCTGAATCGAGGCGAAAGAAAACAACATGTAAATACAAACAAGTCGTGCATGTCATAAACCGGTACCTCTCATGGGACCAGTAAAATGCTGCACTGCTTGGTTAAATCAAACACCTTTGCAAGCATTTAAGTTTTCAGCAAAGGACAGAAAAAAAGAATGTTTTACACTTCATAATGAAGTGCTTGAGAAAAGTGGAGCAGATTTTCAACTGTTAACTTCTTCTTCTTGCATTCATTCCCAAGGGAAACCACATCTCAGGGTTCTCTCACCACGTTACTAAAGAGATATTAAAATACTGTTGTCAGAAGCACTGGCATGGGATGTGATGCACAAATAGTCCCACCGCGACGCTGTTAAAAGCCCATTAAGTGCTAGCGCCCTTGCTAACGCTGTCAGAGTAGTGTGCTAGTGTTACTGACACCAAAGGGAAAAAGTGTTTTTTTATTATTATTATTATTCTGTCATATGGTCGAGGAAATCACAGCCAGTTTATATAAAGCAGAAAGTTTGTTTGCTGTTGTGGGTGGACATTTACGCTTCCATCTACATTATTCACTGTGAGAAATGTTGTTTTTGGGAATAAGTGTTTTCCCACCTGAATGGACATGTTTACTTCCCCACAATTGAATGTAAAAAAAAAAAAAAAACTTGACAGATGAACACCACTGATTTCTGCAGAGCCGCTTTATAGCTGATTCATAACTGATACATTTTTGCAACATCAACACTGTTATTGAACTGAACTGAATCAACAATGATCTAACTTGAGTTGAATAATGACACTATTAACTTCTAGCTGCCTAGCTGAATTAAACGCATTTCATAATTGAAATGGTTACTAACCCTAACCCTACCGTTACACAGTTATTGAACTGAACTGAATCAAAATCTAAGCTGAAACCTGAATAATGAACTGCTCTTCAGCAGAATATTAATCTGTCTTATATTTGATGAAGTTTACAAAATGTATCGTTATTTTCCTGTTTATTACTGTGCAGCTGCTTTGAAATAATAGTGTATAAAGTGCTATAGAAATAAAGGTGACTTGACTTAACTTCCCTATTTTGTTTCCGGCTCTCCGCTTCAAAGTTACATTCAATGCAGCACCAGATGCCATTCGCTGTTAACAAAAACTTTCCCAAATTACTGTGAACAATGTTAACACTGTTAAAGGCTATGCAGAAGGCGGGAACCAGCGAACGTTCAACGTAACTTTAATCACCAAATAACATTAACAAAACGAAAGTGAAGTGGCAGCTCCTCACGGACGACTGCCGCATATAAACATAATAAGACAACAACATAAAATACAGACCTGGCCCTCTCTCGTCCTTCACTGTCCTCACTCCACCTTTTATCCTTCCAGAGCTCCTCCGCGGGACTCAAGACCGGTGTGGGGAGCAGGTGACGCTCATTAATACTCGCGCCAACGGCCTCGCACCGTTCCCACGGCTCTCTGCCCCACCCTGCCTGCCACACACCCCCATCACCCTCCGCAAGTATATGTTCATGTGAACTCATGACTTTGCCACAGGTGGACTCCAATCAAAGTGTACAAACATCTCATAGATAATCCAGAGAATCGGAGCATAAGTGATAGTTCTAGCATGAAGACTTGTATTCCGTTTGTCATTCATTCATAAAATTCTACCCAATCAATGTATGGCTTCAATTTTAAACGTCCATGACAGCCTATCATTCCGCTGCGTTCATTAAGCTGGTGTGGCATCCTCCACCTCCCTCCGTCACCAGCCTCACCCCTATTCTGCTGCAGGGGGTAGGCTGTTTCTCCCTGACAGAAATGGGATGCGCCTGAACTAAATTTTTAAGTGTCAAAGCAAAGGATCAGGTTTTTTTCTTTTTAATACATTTTATAAAGGTCTCAGAAATATGTTTTTTTTTTTTTTGCATTGTCATTATAGGAAATGGAGTTTAGACTGATGTGAAAAAATCATTTAAAGCATTTTAGCATAAGGATAAATGCAGCTCTGGGACATTGGCTATAATTAATCCAAATGGTTGCTAAGGGAATTGTGGCTCATGGAAAAGTGGAAACATTCACAGATTAAAGAAAGACATGAGCCCCATGGGAAGAATTTTTCTTTATTTACAGCAGAAGGATGGACTTCCGCCAGACCTTCTAATTGCAGTTCATTTATCTCATATTGATTTAATTAGCTTATCCACACTGCTCCAAATTGCTGATTTATTCCCTTATGTGAGAGGGCTTGAGGTGTTGGATATGTGTCTACTATGTTTGTGAGAAGTAAAAATCATAATATCCGGCAAATATTTTCATTTAAAGGAAATCTTATTTTTTTATTTATTTCATACATTCAAATCCATTTCTTTCTCAAATAGAACAGAAAATAAATCATACGAGAACATAATTTCTCATTGAATGCAATTCTGCTGCCCATCATTGTTTCAGCCTGTCTTCTTCACACTGACATTTCCCACTTGGAATAGGCTTACTCCAAAAACTGACTGCTGGTCTCCACCTAGAGCAGATACTGTATAAATGTCACCTCACACAATTGCAACCCTAATCATTGAAATTATGATCATGACACTCAAGCCAATATAATAATTTGCTCGGATGTGTATTTCAAGTCTTACATTGCTAGTGTTCTTTTTTTAATGTCTGTGACTCTTACATTTTGTTCTAGAACACAGAGAACTGATTGACTGTCTCAATCAGCTCCCTAGTTCAATAGTCAGGGCACTGATCAGGGAGTCGGCCATTTTAACGCCATTTTAATCGCAAATTCAAACGTGCACTGAAACGTTTGCTCCCTAAAAACGCTCACAGTGCACCGTGATAACCAGGGTGCATCAATTCTCACTATGTCCCCTTAAAGGAAGTTCTGAAGTGCGAAACATAATCACTCGAGCAAACACACCACACATTATAGCCCTGTTTACACCTAATATTAAGATGCGTTTTGGTCAGTTGGATCACAGGTGGACGACGCTAAATACAGGTGTAAACAGGGTGTAAAACGCTTTGAGCTCGTTCACTTTTTACACCTGGTATTAAGATGCGTTTTGGCCTCTTAAAAGAGCTGTTGGATTAAAGGTTGTTGTGGGAGATTGAGGAGTAGCCTATGTGATCTGAAGTAACTGCAAGACAGAAAAAATGTTGAATTACAATTACATTTGGTGTTTACACAAAAACACCTGGGGCCCTATCTTACACCCGAAGCAATGCAAAACAAGTGTTCTTTGCTAGTTTCAGTCCGACGCAGTTATAATTTTCATGTCCTGCGCCACGTTGTTTAAATAGCAAATGCATTTGCGCCCATTTGTGCGCCCATGGTCTGAAAACGAGGTGTGTTCTGGCGCATTGTTGGCGTGTTGCAAATTTTGAGGCAACTGAAATAGACTGCGCCATTGACCAACTGAAACCTGGTCTAAAGTCAATGGCGCAATATTTTTTTTGTTATTTAATGAGCGTGTTAGTAATGTGCGCCTATAGGCAGGTCCACAACACGCGTACACTCTGTTTATTAAACACACAGGGACGCACAGCAGCACACAAACATGCCAAATGTTTAAAATAAAAGGATTACAATGTAAAATATTATTATTGTGTACATAAAGATATGGTGGAATCCGGCTTGTCCCGTAGATGGTCTGCTTGCACACTTTTACCTCACGCACGAGCAGTTCCGTTTGCGCTCTGGAGACGCGTTCACTCTTTCCACTATCAATGCTAATTTAAATAGCGAATCTGCCATAGCGCGAGCGCAACTGGCATTTAAAGGGAATGAGAGATGAGACTCCGATTGGTTTAACGCACGTAAATCCCAAAACACACCCATTACTCATTAAGAGAATTGGGACAACCCTTTTAGACGATGGCCTGGTGCGCCGACCATTTTTCCCATCGTTAAACTAGCAAAAGTGGATTCAGACACGCCCTAAGTGAACTTGCACCGTGCGATTTAGACCATGCGCTTAGATTGTTAAAATACGGCCCCTGGTGTTTTAATCCGCCTCTGTTGTCCACTTTCAACCACTTCTGTCCAGATTTTTTCAAGCTTTTTTTAGATATTTCGATCTAATGACAAAATAAGCATGCACAATTTACATACAGTATGAACGCACACCGAAGACATAGCTTTCGTTTCTGTACAGCCACAAGACCACGCCGAACGCTGTGAGTGTGTGTTAGAAATCAGGAATGGTGAGAGAACATTGAGCTTGATTAGTTTTTCATCTTCAAAGTCAAACCAAACTTGGGTCTTCAGCCGACAAAGTTTAAATCCCACTTGTATAGCGCGCTTCCCATGGTGTTACACATTAGGTCAGAAGGCGGAGAGTAGGTGTCTTTTGCAGCTGTGCAAACACATTCAACCACATGAGCGTTTACACTACGAAAGCAGTCCAGTCAAATGTGTTTTTGACTATCTCTGTAAGTAGTCAAAAGTGGACAAGCTCAAAACGCTTTGGACCCCATTTACACCTGAATTTAGCACTTGTGATCCGATCGACCAAAACGCATCTAAATATCAGGTCTATACAGGGCCTTCGAGAGGTAGTCAAAAACGCATTCGACTGGATTGCTTCCGTAGTGTAAACACTCATGGGGTCGAATGTGTTCAAACAGCCACAAAAGACGCCTACTCTCTACCTACTGATCTAATGCGTAAACATTATGGGAAGCCACTAGCCAGACGGGATTTGAACTTTGTCGGCTGGAGACCCAAATTTGGTTTGAAGACTAAAACGTACTAAGCACAATGTTCTCTCAACATTCCTGATTTCTAACACACACTCACAGTGTTCAGAGTGATCTTGGCTGTTAGAGCAGAAAAGAAAGCTGATGCTCTCCGTATGTGTTTCCGTCATCTCCAGGCACGTTCATATGTAAATTGCACAATCTTATTAGATCGAAATATCTGAATAAACACTTACATTTATCCGCCCATAGACCCTTCCCTCAAAGAAATCAGGACAGAAGTTGTTAAAGTGGACAAAAGAGGCTGATGAAGTATCAAATGCGAAACGTAACTTTGTGGGTGGATCTCGGCGCTGTTGCTATTATACCGGAGGGATAAATGACACTTGCGCCCGACACAATTCTAAAATGGGTTGGTCTGAAGTAGCTGCAGTACTCATAGGTGTGGTTTGGGCGTAACGTGAAATAAACCAATCAGAGCGAAATCTCACATTCCCTTGAAGAGCAGGCGTGCTTGTTCCATGGCGGTTTGCTATTATAGTGGCGGATTTGCCAGGCGCACGCCAGGAGCGGTTCACAGCTGAGGAGACCAACGTTCTCATCAGGGCCGTAAAAGACAGAGAAGTGACATTGTATGTGGTTGGAAGAAACTCACCCAAATTAGCTTCGGTTAAACAGTCGTATAATAATTTTGTTAAATGTGTAAGCTAGATTTATGCCTATTTTTTTCTTCATGGACACCACAATGATTTCCCTCATGTGGAATATTTTTCCTTGTAATTATGTTTGGTTTGCAAAAATGGCAACTGCTGCGTCTGTGTAGATGAGAGAAGCAAAGTGTATGCGCACGCTACATTATGGCCAAGCATACGCCCTTAAAGGAACCGTATGTAAGAAATGTATTTCAATTAATCATAAAATGGCCCTGATATGTCACTAGACATTAAGAAATCATGTTCATTTCAAATACTTATATCACTGACAACAGTAGTCCGGCCAGGATATTGTCAGGATATAAGTTGCAGCCCTCAACTGATGTTGATGTTGTCATGTTGTGTTTTGGCCTGATGAGACCACACTGAGTCCGAAATTATCGCATGCGTTTTTTCGCTTTCGTGATTCGGTGGCTCTGAATTGTCAAAACACCATTCAAAATGCTTGCTACGGATGTGAAAAACGCAGAAAATCGAACCTGATTAGATTTTTTTATTGACGGACGAAAGTTTCGGAGGCAGTGTACAAGCGTGATTGACATAACGTGAGGTCGTATCGCGTATTCGGACGCGAATTTCGGACTCAGTGTGCAAGGGCCTTTAGGCTTGTGTTTGTACTTACGTTAATGACAGATACCTACCGTTACAAGTTAGGCTGAACAGCTACTGTTCTAACAATGTACTGTCACATACGAGCGTACATCTTTATGATTATATTTGGCTAATCGCCATTAGTCAATTTTTGCGATACATAATTACTTCACAAAACATCTCTCATGAAGCATAAACATAATTAACAGAAAAAAAACATACTGTGTAGGACTCGTCACTTGCCATTGGAAGCTCCTTGTAGCAGCCTACGTTCCTGCTGGATCCTGCAACCTAACTGGCAACCTCGAGTCAGGGGGGAGGGGGAGGAGATACACCGCTCTACAGTAATTTGAAAGTGATTGCAGTACCAGTTTTGGCCACAATCTTACATACGGTTCCTTTAAAATAGCATCTGAACGCGCCACTGAAAACGCAGAGGAAAAACCTAGTCTAAAGTCAGTGGCGGAATTGTTTTCTGGAACTGCAAAATAGCACCAGGGAACGTTTGCGCCGGAACACGCCTCCTCTTTTCGCTGAATCACCCCCGGGAGTGCAAGTTCATTCCCTAATTTACAGACGTGTGTCTGTCGAGGGAAAAGTCGTGCTGAGGATGTCTCATGACATGACAGCAACTGTCAGAAAAAAAACCAACAAGACAACACCGTTTTCAAAGTCACAAAGTCAACCCATTGTCCGAAGGTAACAGATATAATACCAATTTAGCTGGTCAGATTCTAGAACTCTCAAAAAATCTTTAGTTGTTCAATTATTCCTCTATGTCTGATTGTTTCTTAAAGAGTACACTGAATACATCTAAAATGGTTGTAATATTCTTACCAGTAATACTAAAGCCAAATTAATTTTGTGTGCAAGATTTTTGCCTTAATTGGGAGTTTGTCTGTTTTTAACCATTTCCTAATGAGCTGTTTATTGTCTAACAGTGCAGACCATCATTGTTGAATTAACAAATATCAACTGTCCTGGTGTGAGAACAGCCTAATTATCATAAATTACAGCCTTATTGAATGTGGTTGCAGATTAAATACTTATAAATCATTCATTTTTAATACACTGATTGCCTGCTATAAAGCACCAGTTCATCAAAGGAGCCACCAGGCGCATATGGGCTTAATAGTTTTTATTAGGCCACCCACTAAATGTAGTCCCTGATGTAGTCATTATGAGCAATTAGTTTTGCACTGGATTTATCCACACAAAATTAGAGACAATTATTTGATAACTGGACTCATGCACTGTGAATATAGTGTAAAAGAATTGGCTGAAACCATTGGCTGAAATTTACATGCAGTAAAATGTCTTCATGTAAGCATAATAGTTTGTTGCCTGTAAGCTTTATAATAAGGTTCTATAAATGTTAATATTAAAATATATTAGTATGTAGAAATTACTCATAGTTAATGTTAACTAGTGTTAACTAACCTATGTGTAGAAAATGCTATAATATCTCAATCATTCCTTAGCATGATATTATTTCGATACTTTTGCTCAGATCTTTCTCCTGAGAAAAGTACTATATTCTTATGTCCACATTTATTTATTTATTTGCCTAAAAATAGACTTTGTTTTGTAGATCATTTCAGTCTTAGCTGTGATTTCCATACAGTGTTGATTCTCATACAGCTCTGATGCAGCATTTACTTTACATAAACCTACCCTACTGAAACCTAAACTTACCTAAATATGTAACAGTTATTTTGCTGCCTTGCAGGGGTGTTTCACAGGAAATGCTAATCTGGTTTTTAAACAGCAATTGTGGACTTTTGCAATTGTACGCCTCTGAAGAATCAGCACCTGTCCTTTTTCTCACTCTGACAGGCTGGCTCCAGTGAGGAGAGGAGGTGAAGAGTGCATACACACTGTTTTATGTTTGTGAGTGTGGATTATTTAGGCTACCTGTACATCTGTCAAACGGCCTGGGTAAATGGCTGAACAGTCTCATCCATATTTCAGAGCTTGTGGCAGAAGTAACAATCAGAGCTCTTGTATGACTGGGAGGCCAAACTCATGAAATATTGAAGGCATAAAGATCAGGTTAGATCATTCAGAGACTGTGGCCTGGTAAACAGCAACTTTAGTATGGGTGGGATGTTAACCCGCTTGTTTCCCCACAAGAAAACCCACCGCCTTTAAACACAGAACAGAGGAAAAAGATAGTACACACTGTACAGACAGTTGAACAGCTTGAACTGTGTAAGCAATATTTAGCAGTTATTTCTCATAGGTCCTATCTATCTATCTATCTATCTATCTATCTATCTCTCTATCTATCTATCTATCTACAGTGAGGAAAATAAGTATTTGAACACCCTGCCATTTTGCAAGTTCTCCCACTTGGAAATCATGGAGGGGTCTGAAATTGTCATCGTAGGTGCATGTCCACTGTGAGAGACATAATCTAAAAAAAAAAATCCAGAAATCACAATATATGATTTTTTAACTATTTATTTGTATGATACAGCTGCAAATAAGTATTTGAACACCTGTCTATCAGCTAGAATTCTGACCCTCAAAGACCTGTTAGTCTGCCTTTAAAATGTCCACCTCCACTCCATTTATTATCCTAAATTAGATGCACCTGTTTGAGGTCGTTAGCTGCATAAAGACACCTGTCCACCCCATACAATCAGTAAGAATCCAACTACTAACATGGCCAAGACCAAAGAGCTGTCCAAAGACACTAGAGACAAAATTGTACACCTCCACAAGGCTGGAAAGGGCTACGGGGAAATTGCCAAGCAGCTTGGTGAAAAAAGGTCCACTGTTGGAGCAATCATTAGAAAATGGAAGAAGCTAAACATGACTGTCAATCTCCCTCGGACTGGGGCTCCATGCAAGATCTCACCTCGTGGGGTCTCAATGATCCTAAGAAAGGTGAGAAATCAGCCCAGAACTACACGGGAGGAGCTGGTCAATGACCTGAAAAGAGCTGGGACCACCGTTTCCAAGGTTACTGTTGGTAATACACTAAGACGTCATGGTTTGAAATCATGCATGGCACGGAAGGTTCCCCTGCTTAAACCAGCACATGTCAAGGCCCGTCTTAAGTTTGCCAATGACCATTTGGATGATCCAGAGGAGTCATGGGAGAAAGTCATGTGGTCAAATGAGACCAAAATAGAACTTTTTGGACATAATTCCACTAAACGTGTTTGGAGGAAGAAGAATGATGAGTACCATCCCAAGAACACCATCCCTACTGTGAAGCATGGGGGTGGTAGCATCATGCTTTGGGGGTGTTTTTCTGCACATGGGACAGGGCGACTGCACTGTATTAAGGAGAGGATGACCGGGGCCATGTATTGCGAGATTTTGGGGAACAACCCCCTTCCCTCAGTTAGAGCATTGAAGATGGGTCGAGGCTGGGTCTTCCAACATGACAATGACCCGAAGCACACAGCCAGGATAACCAAGGAGTGGCTCTGTAAGAAGCATATCAAGGTTCTGGCGTGGCCTAGCCAGTCTCCAGACCTAAACCCAATAGAGAATCTTTGGAGGGAGCTCAAACTCCGTGTTTCTCAGCGACAGCCCAGAAACCTGACTGATCTAGAGAAGATCTGTGTGGAGGAGTGGGCCAAAATCCCTCCTGCAGTGTGTGCAAACCTGGTGAAAAACTACAGGAAACGTTTGACCTCTGTAATTGCAAACAAAGGCTACTGTACCAAATATTAACATTGATTTTCTCAGGTGTTCAAATACATTGTGATTTCTGGATTTTTTTTTTTTAGATTATGTCTCTCACAGTGGACATGCACCTACGATGACATTTTCAGACCCCTCCATGATTTCTAAGTCGGAGAACTTGCAAAATAGCAGGGTGTCCAAGTACTTATTTTCCTCACTGTATATATATATATATATATATATATATATATATATATATATATATATATCCTAAGTATTCATGTGCAAAAGTGGTTCTAGCCCACATAGAATACATTTATAAGCTTGAAACTTGCATTATCAACATATTGACAGCATCTAAATTGTTAACATGTTAGGTATGAACAACTTTAGAGACATGCAGATATTTACCAATCCTTTTAGGGTCATAAAATATTGAATTACAGTTTTTCTCAATTGCTTTGGCACTTTTTTTTAAAACAGTCTTAACCTTCTCTGTAAGTGCAATTGTCACAACTGTTTCCTGGAATATCACAACTTTATTGCATGTCTGCAAAATGCAGTAACTCAACCAAAACATTGAATTTATGCTTCAAAACCTAATTATTGTGTCAGTAAAATGCCACAAAAAAGTTTTTTTTTTTTTTTTTTTTTTTTTTGTCATTGTGTGAACCGTACTGGTCAAAAATGGTTAGATGTTTTTACACCATGGTAGTCAATGGAAATGTTTGTTATAAACAAATTCCATGTTTGTTCTATACATTTTTGATGACACTGACTGCTTACTGTCCTATACAAGAATGTTAGTTTTGTCTGAATGCTCTTTTACACTGCCCTACAGAAAAATCCAGCATAAACCAGCATGAATACCATGCTGGTCCAGGCTGGTTTATGCAGGTTGGTGCTGGTATTGTGCTGGTCAGTGTTGGTATAGTGCTGGTCAGTGCTGGTATAGTGCAGGTCTAGCTGGTGGACCAGCATAGTCATGATATTCTCAAGCAAAACAGAGCTGGTAAAGCTGGTTCAAAAGCATGGTCTTGCTGTGTTGAGTTGGGTTTGTTCGATAACAGGATTATGAGAAGAGCTCTTGCATTGGTACGGTTACTCTATTAAAAATGTGGCCCTAGACATCAGGAAGTGGCTCAATGTTCAAAATCATACCTCCCATGCGGAATTACAACTAGTGTAAAAAATGTAGGGTTTGTTCTGGACACCGATTTAAAAATGGACAAACAAATATACTCGGTTGTCAGATCTAGTTTATTTTACCTTCGTCTCTTAGCTAAAACTAAACCTTTTTATCAACTGTTGATTTTGAGAAAGCAATCTCGGCGGTTGTTTTCTCACGAATGGACTACTGCAACTCTCTTTATTTTGGAATTGACAATAAAGCATTGCCGCGTCTTCAAAAAATACAGAATGCTGCTGCAAGAATGCTTAAGTCTGTCAAAAAGTTTGAGTCAATTACAATTTAAACATTTTTTGAAATGGTTACCAGTTCGAGATAGAATTACCTATAAGATCCTGTCACTTGTTTTTAAGGCGTTACACAATTTTGCCCCTTCTTATCTTATCTTTTAAGTATGCTGGCATTTTATAATCCATCTAGATCTTTGAGATCTGAAAATCAAATCTTCTCTGTGTTGTCAGAACAAAATTCACTCATAAGGGCGACAGTGCGGTTTCCCATGTCAGACCCAAACTTTGGAATGATCTCCCTCTTTCTATAAGGTAAGTAAAGTCAATACCGAAATTTCAGGCCATGTTAAAAGCACATCTGCTAAAAACTTCCTGGGCATCTTCATGATGGGTGTTCGAACATAACCTTTCTGTTTTGTGTGTTCAATTTGTTCTGTTTTTTT
The DNA here is from genome assembly GCF_951802725.1 of Rutilus rutilus. Lineage (NCBI taxonomy): Eukaryota > Metazoa > Chordata > Actinopteri > Cypriniformes > Leuciscidae > Rutilus > Rutilus rutilus. Next base: position 5,926,879 of record NC_140221.1, read on the forward strand.
TTGTTTTTTTTTTTGTACTCCTTATTTTAGATAGAAAAATAGAAGAATATGGCTTATTTTTGTGTTATATTAGTGATTGTGAAGCACTTTGGGCAACAGCTGTTGCATTAAATGTGCTATACAAATAAACAAATGAAATTAAATGAACTTGACAATGAAAGTTGAAAATTAAAAGTTGCTGTTTTTAAAGACTTTTTATGCTCATTTGGGAACTGATATGTGTCAAAATCCAACAGTCAGTCACTGATTCCAAAAAAGTGCACATAGTAAAAGGTATGTCATTGCAGTCAGGACCATGAAATATTGTAGACAATGCACTTTCAACAGAAAGAGAATTAACCAAAGTCAATATATGCCTTATACCTTACATACCATATGAAAGAAATAAAGCCAATGGGTTCATAATACGTGAACATGGTAATGCTGTTTTTTGAGTTGTTTAAGCATTCCCTTTTGATATAGCCTATTATTGATTTTATTTGCAGTAGATTTCATCAAAATACATGTAGTTGTTGTGCTGCCTGCTTGTCTCTTCTTTTTTTCTGTTCTTTTTGTTCATCTTCAGTGATTCTGCTTAATTAATTAATTTTCTTATGTGTGATTTCTGATACCATATTCAAATAGTTACAAAGATTTTCATCACTTCACCTGTCTAAAATGCAACATTTTAATTTTGAATGAAAATCAGTTCATTTTTAAACATTTCAAAACAAAATCATGAATGGTAAACATTCTACTCATGCATTATATTTTACAAAAATGTCTATATAATAGTATGCTGTCTTAATGTCACTGCATATATATTTCTATTACGCTTTATACACTTATATTTTGTTGAGAAGTAGTTCTATGACTTTTTTTTTCTAATCAAAACTACTCTAATCTAACCTGTGTAGTGTCATGTGGATAATATATTGACATAGCTTTTGTAAACACCTCTAATCAGAAACTTTCTGGAAGTTTTGCACTTGATCACTACAGTATGTCATGTGAATTGCAAGATTTGTTTATCAACCTGTTCTGATTGTCTTTGATTGAGCTCAGTAAGTTTTCACCCCATACCATCACTTCTGTTAGTCAACATAGTACATTTTAACGGCAGTCAGTTTAGGCAGAACGGTGATTTTTCATGTGTCTGTGGGGGGCCTTGATGATTGAACCATCAACTGATTGTGGAAGTCCAGCTTCCTTGAATCATCTGCCATGTTTATTAAAGAACACACACACTCACACATTTTCACATTTGTCCCTTTGACTTCTTTTCTAGCTAATGAAAATTTCCCTTACACTTAAACCTAACCCTCATAAAAGCCTTTGTGCATTTTTAGATTGTTCTTAAGTACATATTTACTATGTGAGGCTGTTTTGATAGTTGGCCATTGACTTGTCCCCACATTGTTGCTTTCAGGATCTATTATCCTTGTCTGTACATTTAGTCCTTACGATAGACAAAACATGCATGTATAAGTGAATCTTTGAACATGTTACTCAATTTCCTTATTCTCTAGATTATAATGTAGTTTAGGAACACACTACACTTTCTCAGCACATCCTCAGTATCTACTTTAGTCTCTGATTCTTTATAGTTTCTACATTTGACCAGTCATTGTACTTTGGGAATTTTTGCATTTTTAGTTATAAAAAAAAAAAACTTTTTTATATTGCATTTACAACTTTCTCAACTGAGAACTTTTATCTGTCTACTCACAACTGTTGGTGATGAACTTGTTATCAGAAAGTCCTTAGAGCTCCAGTCAACGGATCCAGCTGCACAGGGCCCATGGAGGCTTGTTAAACCCCTGAGGAGGGTCCCTAGTTGGCCCATTTTCCACTGCCCTGAGGGCCAGCTAAGGTTCTGCTCTCTCAGGTCAGGTAGTCTAAGTTTGGCCCACTGGGGTGCTCCAGGCCAGATGACAAAAAAAAACGTATAATGCAACCTGCAGCAGTGAATAGGGAATCAAGGCTGCTTTGCTCTGAGGATCTTTGGGATGGTGTTTGGATAATAATAAGGGTTGAAACTTTTTGGCTTGTTTCCATGGAGACCTGGGTTGCTGGGAGAAAATTGAGAATATAGCCCTGGGCATTGCAGAGGAATGTTGGACATGCTGATGCAATACATATTTCTGCCATAAAGACCTTTTGTTTTCTTTCAGTTTTTTTTTTTGTTTGTTTGTTTGTTTTATATTTCTCGAGTCTTATGTGAAGTCTAACATGACACCATGTTAAATAAGTTATATAAAGAAAGAAGGAAAAAACAGAATGACTTTGAAAAGTGAATGAAATCCCAAGTTTCTAGCAACATATTCAGTTGGACCCAAGACCTGAACGAACCATCAATCATTCATTTAACCCTCTTATCGTTTCTTAACAGGGTTACAAACCTTTATATTATAATTCAACTATGATCTTAAGGTTTGTACTTGTGTTGCTTTTAGTTTGTGGAGATTCCCTTCTCTGAAAGGAGTTTCCCAAATTCATACATTTGCTGGTCCAACACGTTCTCACTCCCATCTCGTCACATATTGACACCCCTCGGCATCACCTTTGAAAGCACAGGGTACTGTGGTAGATTTTTCCCCAAACCTAACTACGTACCTGGGTCTCGTCTACAATCGATGTCCCCTACCGTCTACAGTTGACGTTTAGTCTATCTGGGTCTCGTCTACAATCGACGTCCCCTAACGTCTACAATCGACGTTTGTTTCTCTGGGTCTCGTCTAGTTGACGTTCCCGTTCAGTCATATTTATACTCTAGCGCATCTACAGTCGACGTCGGCCGAGTCACCTAACTAACTTGTTCCCCTAACTAGCTTGCTCCCCTATCTGATTTGCAGCGCAGCAATAATAAACCAACAGACTTCAGCAAATGTCCTTTAAATTCTTTAATCACGGCCGAAGGAGATCCCGAGCAGTTCTCAAAGAATCTCCCCCAAAAAGAAGAATACATTAACGCTTGAACATGTTACCAAACCCCACCCCTAAACCTACACATTTGCCTATTACTGTATAAAACAAAGGAAAAAAACAGGCAGATATGACTACAGGCACAATTTCTTTAAAAAGTACAAATATCCCAAGTGTTCCGAGGCCAAGCGATTGATTTGTGTGAAGAAAAGCTCTAAAAGCGATCACTTTCTCCATCCGCCGTACATCATATGCACACATTCAAAAAAACTGTCACCCGAAGAAACGTTATGTCAGCTTTAATAGTGAAATTGCATTGGCTCTTATATGTCTCATGATCGATTGCTTCATTACATCAGCTTTGGTTGTGAAATGGGCTCTCGTATGTCTAGTGAACGATTGCCTCATGCTAAAGAGGCGGTATATATTTTGAATGAGACATGACTACGAAGTGGGATCGTTCAGCAATTAAAACATTAAGATCCACTCTGTTCATCACATAAAGATATCGTACGGCTTCAGAAGACTTGGAATGCAACAAGTTAATATACAGTTTTTTGGTCAGTTTTTGCAATAAATACCTGTGTGTGTACTTTTATTTGCCTGTTGTGTGTTTTATATTGTTCAGAAGTAGGTAGGTTTAGGGTAGGAGTGGGGTTAGTTGCTCCAAAATATAAAAGTAGTAAATATTAATAAAATCATGTCTACTTTTACAAAAATGTAAAGAATTACGCATCCTGGTCTGACGCATAACAACTTCACGAGTTCACACTTACATATAATGAAGGGGTAAAGTTTAATGCGTATTTGGCGTGCTGTCCGGAGGGAGGGCTCCGAGCTCGGAGTTCGGCCCGAACCCAGAGTACTCCCCCCGTATGTAAGTGTTTAGGACTAGAAGCGTGGAGAAGGGGTGGTGGAGGGATGCTGCAAACTGTCAATGGAATGAGGTGAGACTGCTGAGTATATATACCCACCTCTTACCATTGATTGCTGAGTGCTCTCCACTTGTGTTAATTATCTGAACGTGTTCCTCCCGAACCTTGTTAATAAAACATCATGAAAAATGACGTCGAAAAATGACGCTAAAGGATAAAAGGACCCTGTGCATTAAAAAGTGATGCTGAGGGGTAATGTCCAAGCTCAAGATGTGATGAGTTGGGTATGAGAATGTGTTGGCTGGTCTGGTTGCAGTGATGTCTTGAGAAGCCCATCATGGATGGTGAATTGATTGATGCGTAGAAGTCACATGGCCGTGTTGAAGTTTGCATTGGCACAAAGATTAGAGTCAGAAACTGAGGCATTGTAGCAAAATTTAACTTAGAAAATGAGACCCGAAAACGGTTAGATGTCTTGTTCATGCTGGCAGCCTAGACTAACCAGGATGAGAGTCCTGCACGCGGGCACGGGTGAACCACTAATACTTGATGTAAAGGTTTTTTAATAAATGTAATCCACATTTGCAGTGCGGATGAGGGTCGGGAATCAATAGGCATGGGCGGACTGCAGGTCCAATAATGACGTACGGTACCTACTGATAGGAACTGCTTTCAAACGGTCCCATTTTTGTCACATTCTGTAGTCTGAAGACTGTCAAAGATTTCGAATTACAAGGCGATTTGCAGCATTTAGCATTGTTTTCTTTTTGCTCTCAAGTGCTCTTTGAAGCAAAGAAAAACAGTACTGGTTACACTTTATTTTGATGGTCCCTTTTATAGACATTCTGCTGACTATAAGTAACATTGCACCTACATGTCAACTAACTTTCATTAGAGTATTATTCGAGTATTAGTAGACTGTTAGGGGTGGGGATAAGTAGGATAAGGGGTTATGGCTAATACAGTAAGATGAAACGTACTTGCAAATTTAATTATAGTCAGTAGAATGTCTATTGGGAGACCATCACAATAAAGTGTTAGCAGACAGTCTGTTAATACTCTAATACTCTTATGAGAGTTAGTTGACAACTTTTGTTAGTCAACAGAATGTCTAAAGGAGATCATCAAATAAGCTTAGACAAACGAACAAGTTTAAACAAGATGGACATTTAAGGGACAATGTACAGTCTTATAATTTATTACACAAATCTCTTTGCCTCAAAAGAAAGTCTAAAATTGTAATCTAAATTAATCTTTTGAGTCAGTTTGAACTACAGTAAAGTAGGGTAGACAGTGTTTTGAACCAAGGAATCAATCATACTGCGAGCATTGGCTCGAGAATGGGGCACTGCCTCCAAAATGATGGCCAGGGGTTCATGATAAACACACTTGACAGGGAGGTAATTGAATCCACACAAGCTTTATTGAACACACAAGCTGAAGCAGAGGTAAACAGGCGAGTGAGTAGTTATCAAGTTTGTGGATGGAATGCAGATAATAATGAAATGTCTCTCTTACAGGTGATAGACAGAAGGAGTGGATGGATTGTTGAAGCACACACCTAAGAGGGTAGATGTGGGAGACAAGCACAGGTAAGTATCACTTGGAAATCTACAAGAGAAGAATCACAGGAACCAGAGTTAAGGTGACAAATCACAGGTAAGGGTCCATGTCCTAGTTCAAGGCCAGACATCAAGTAAACTGAGGTGTGTGCTTATTGCACACTCAGTATTTGAGTGACAGGTGTCATTGATTAGAACTTGGGTGACTTGGATCATTAAATGGTGGTGGTGAGAAAGCCTGGTGAACCCATGACAAGGGGTTCTCAACTCTGGCCCTCGAGGTCCACTTTCCTGCAGAGATTAGCTCTAAACCTAATCAAATCAAGATCTTCAGGATTACTAAAAAGCTACTGGTGCTGCGTTCCAGTCCACTTTTAGACACGCACTTGCAAACTTCCCTACGCACTTCCCCTCGGGAGAATCCCCGCCGCCATTTTGAAGTGCTTTCCACTTCGTGAAGTGGACGAGGGAAGTTTATATGGACAGACCCTACTTCATATGTACACTTCAGGCACCTATATGTCCCACAATGCAGTACGATTGTGCGTCACCACAGATCTCATCTAATCACCACCACAACAAACAACTCTATGATATATTAATTCTATTTTTTTATTATTGAAAACAACCCAAACACCATATATACATTTGGATGCTGCATTAAACAAATTCTTAAAGGGAAAACAAATGTAAATAATAAATCAACTACAAAGCTGATTCCAAGTGATCAAGGGCTTAGGACGTTCCAATTCAGCCCATTGCAGTTTCCGCCAGTAGTGGGCACTCGCAATGACGTACATCCGAGTGAACGAGACGGAGGGAAGTTAGCAAGTGAAGGGCATGACAATTTTGGACTGGAACGCAGCCTTGGAGTTCAGTTTGATAGTCCTCAGGTCCAACAGCTCCTCCAAAGGATGGAGAGAGGCTCTTGCTTTTAGAGTGCGGACTGGTCATAGTAGGTTTTATTATAGTCTTATTAAGTATTGTCATTCTGCCATGAAACTCTAGATGGTGCAGGCTGATGGGTCCTTAATGCAACCTGCTGACAATTACATTGTTAACTACATGGTACAAGATGATTGGTTCCTGTTGCATTGAGCTTGCTGCTGATCATTTAAAGGGTTAGTTCACCCAAAAATGAAATTTCTGTCATTAATTACTCACCCTCATGTCGTTTCAAACCCCATAAGACCTTTGTTCATCTTCTGAACACAAATTAAGATATTTTTGGTGAAATCCGAGAGGTTTCTGACCCCATATAGACAGCAATGTCATTGGAACATTCAAGGCCTAGAAAAGTAGTAAAGACATCATTAAAATAGTGTCTACAGTGGTTCAACCTTAATGTTATTAAGTGACGAGAATACTTTTTGTACGCAATTGTGTGCGCAAAATTGAGAACAATTAATTTTTTTATAAATCATACAGGGCCATAATTGGAAATCACATAATCCTATTGGGAATTACATGTTCCAAAATATTAGATTGATCTAGTTTTGAACCATTAGGTTTAGTTTGATGTTGGAATCCTAAATGACAATTCCCTGTAGGGTTCTAAAGAACTGATTCCAAATAATTCCCAGATGGGAATAATTAATAAAAGATTAATGTGTACAAATAATTAATGTGGAAATGGAAATTCCAATTTCCTTTATACATTCCTTTCACCGTTCACAGATTAGAAAAACCAGCACTTAAAACAAGACAGTTGTGGAAGAAGGTTTCGAGTGACTTTGGGAGACATACTAAGAAGAGTGGGACAACCAATACGTATTCTATTAAGAAGCGGTTAAGGACACCCTTGGAGGGTGTTTAGAATTGTATTTCTCAGACAGAGTTGAGAGAGAGAAAGAGGTGAACTGGTTGAGCAGAATAAAAAAGATGACAGTAGAGGGAAGAGATACGGATGTAAGGGGCATAGAAACAAAAGCAGGGGAAAATGGGGGGGGGGGGGGGGGGGGCATAATGAGAGAAAATGCAGTCCACTCCATAGCTGAAAGAAATGTTTTATTCATGCCGAGGCCGTAGATGCAAGACATGACAGAACAGAGGATTGCAAAAAAGAGGGATGAATACCATTACAGTCTAGCAAACACCACTGAAATATAAATAACTTGTTTACTATACTCACTGAATTATCAGCTTTGTTATTAGTTACAAAAAAAAAAAAATCTGTTTATCTAGTCAAGTTAATCTAGGATTTTATTTTATTATTTAAATTGTTATGAGTAGCCTAGTATCAAGGACTTTAACATTGCATTTATTTGGGATTTTCTGACCATTCTCTTCTAATAGTGAATATGTTCATTTTTTATTTATTTTTTTTATTGTAGATTTTGAATGCTGTTAGATGCTTTGCTGTAGTTTTGCTATCCTTATCACCTTTGAGGAGTTCACCTTTATAGTTAACAGCTATGCCGTTCCATCACTATTTGACATGCACCTTCCTTCTCTCTTATTGAAAATGCTGTGAGCATCGCCACTCTCTCAGCTCACGGAGAAGGATGCTGGAAACACCTGAGCAGACAAGAAAAATGATCCTCATTTTCCAAAGGGCTGCAAGTCAGCCAGGAATGTCTATTATTCCATCGACGCTGTCTGTATTAAGTTATTTCCCTCTCTAAATACAAAAAAAGTTCATGAATATCTATTGAGTTCCAGGTGCGGACTCAGGAGGTTTTTCTTCACCACAATACTGTTCTCTTGCGAGAGATTGAGACCCTATATTCTACCTCGCTAACTTTTTTTCTCCTGAAATTGAAGTGTAAGACAATAGTATTGGAAATTGGCTTATAAATCCTTTGAGAAAAGCACCACTACATTTTTTTTTTTTTTTTTTTCATGAGAGGGTTAAAGATGTTCTTTGTGTTTTCACCATCTTGTCTCTTGAATTTGATTGCTGGGCAATCCTACACCTGTTTAAGTCTGTATACCCTTGTGCCAGCCGAGGCTCATGAGAGAGATTTTAATGTGCTCCAAAGCCTGTGAGAATGGCAGCATGCCAGGACTTGACTGGAGGGTGATGCTGAGTGGAGCTACAAGCTGTTCATGCGCTCCCTCAATCATTTAGGTAAATAATATCATAAATAAAAGGGCCTGGGAGAGCTAGCACAATGAGGAATTGAAGAGGGATGAAGGGAAAGAGAAATGTTTGAGATACCTACAGTACAAGAAGGGAGGAAATCAGCTACTGTATTCTTATGAGCCACCAGGGTGATCGTATTTGCTCCCTGTGATTTTACCTTTACCTTTGTGAGGGCAATTTTTAAAATGACCTTTTGAAATGTGTCTGTTGTTTGCATGTGTCAACTATTTAAACGTGTAACTATTTAATGTGTCAGCTATTCAAATTTACAAAATAGAATAAAATATATTAATAGTTGTCTACACTGAAAACAAATTGTGTAGGATTTTTTGGAAACACAGTACATTTCACAAATAATTACAAGAAATGGCAGTAGCACAGTGAATTTAAATGTGAAATTTTGAAGTAAAGGCAGGAAAAAATTCTTGTTCCTTAACATTTTAAATTGTGGTGCTGATATTTAATTACCTGCTATTCAGTCCTTGACTGTGTGATGTGATAATTTAACTCACACATCCTTGCTTCCTCTATCTTTCCTTTTCCCAACTAATCCCCCACCCCCACTTTAACACTCATCTTTCACATCCTCCAACACACATAGCCACACATGTTGCCTCTTGTCAGTTCCCTCTTCGCTAGCGTGATCACACTAATGCTAAAGAGGTGATTGTGTGGAAGAAACAGTACTCTTACTGTTACTCAGCATGTACGTGGATATGCAAAAACAAAGAGCCAGAAACAAAGAAAAAGATGCAACCTAAAAATAAACCTTAAAAAGCCAAGACAAAACTGAAATTGACATTATCCTCATTGTATAAAAAAGATTTAAAAAAGCATGTATGGATTATGAGAATTTAGTAAATGTTCCAAATGAAAAAATTATATTTTTGTCTTACAGATATAAACGAAACTTTAGGGAAATAGTTCCCCCAAAATCAACATTCTGCCATTATTTACTTTATTCATTTCCTTCATTACATCATTTCATTTCATTCCAATCCTGCACACTAAAATGATTTTTTTTCTTCTTCTGTGCAACAGAAAAAAACACCATAAAACATGTTTGATTATAAGTCTTCAGAAAGACAAGATACATTGACAATTGACAAATGTAGTATGGACATTTTTTTCATATTCTTCAAAATGTCTCCTTTTGTTTTAAACAGAATATATAACAACAGCATGTTTGGAACAACACGAGGGCAAGTAAATAATGATCTTTACATTTAACTGAATTTATTCATTTTATTCACTGGGAATAAAATGAATCACTGGGAATAAAATACGTTTAAGAAAAAATGTAATCTCTTAAATCTTACTGCTGGCACAAAGTAAAGCATACCATACCAATCTTACCATGCCAATGAGTAAAAAATGAATGCTTTATCTATACTTTCTATACACATTTTCCTTTCTCTGCCTCCCTCTCTTTCTTGCTGTCACTCTCTCTCTCTCCCTGGTTTTTGCCTTGCTGCTATGTCTCATTTGAATAATTCAGCACAGTACTAGTATTCTCCAGGGATCCATTGTCTCAGTGTGGCAGTCAAGCAAAAGAGAGAGAGAGAGGAAAGGAGCAAAGAAGGAAGGGCAAAAGCCATAGCAGTGAGGCTTTCTTGCCTGCTCGCCTGACTGTGTAAATCAGTCCTAATGAGCCGGTGAAATGGCAGATAGTCCAACACGCGCACACACACAGCAGCCATCATATCTTCCAGAAGCTTAAGGTATTGACTGCTCACCTGACCTTCTCCTTATTCCTCTACTTCCATCTCTGTACCTTTTCTCTGCCTTTTCGACTCAATTCAAGCCAATTGTGGTGGCAAACAAGATACAGAATTGTATTTAAATGAATTTAAAGAAGCAGAATTATATTGTAATGAATTCAAATATATTCATTTAGCTGCAGTAAGTTCAGATTTTAATAATGCACTTAAGTCTTATAAGACATCTTAAAATGTCATCATAACAACAATTATTTTTTTTATTTTTTTTACATTAGCTAGATCCATCCATCCATTTTCCTGCTTAGCATTCCACATGTCCTTTTCCTCTAGTTCCTCTTGTTGTGATACCAGGGCACTTTTCCCTCTCTGCTGGGAGATCAAATTCCTCCAGTGTGTCCTGGGTCTGCTTGGGGTCTCTTCCCAGTTTGACATGTCCTGAAACACCTTTACTGGAAGACATCCCGGATATATCCTGACTAGATGCATAAACTATCTCAACTTCTCAGATATCTGGTATCTAGGGTTAGCCCAGATACTCTAGAAAGCTCATTCCAGATACTTGTACTCCTTCTTTCAGTCCCTATACCCAAAACTAATGACCATAGCTAAGGGTGGGGAAACAGATGCCCTGAAATCACCTTTACTGGAAGACATCCTGGATGTATCCTGACCAGATGCATAAACCATCTCAACCTCTCGGAAATCTGAGTTTTGCATCTGGAATCTCGGGATTAGCCCAGATACCCTACAGAGAAAGCTTTTCAGACACGCGTACTCCTTATTTCAGTCACTACCCAAAACTCATGAGTTTCATGACCATAGTTGAGGCTGGGAACACAGATAGACTCATAAATTGAGAGCTTTGCCTTCATGCTCAGATTCCTCTTTTCAGCTTCCTGCATTATAACAGTCACTGCACCCATCTGCCTATCAACCTCATTCTCCAACCTGCCATCACTTGTGTACAAGACCCCGAGATACTTGAAGTCCTCCACTTAGAGAAGCAACTCACCCCCTAGCCGAAGAGGGCAATCCACCTTTTCCAGCTAAGATCCATGGCCTTGGATTTGGAGGTGCTTTTCATCATCCTCACCACAAGAACCGTTTCAAAATGCAAAAACTGGAAAATCATGCAACAATTCCAAAACGTTACAATACAATACGACAGTGGGAATACTGTACAAAGAGAACAAAACAACATAAGTATTTTTTTTTTTAATTACCCACATACATATCATTTGAGAGAAATTAGAGAAAATAGCACTCACATAACAATCAGCTACACTTCACGAGGGCTGAAATCCCCAACATTATGTTGCACACTGTGTAAATAATCACATCAAATAATTATCACATGAAAAGCACATTCAACATTTGATTTTTTTTTGGCATAACGCCAAATAAACTGGCCTACACTGCATGGTGTGACGTCATATCATCACATTACACACAACATAACTTTTCAAACATGACGGTTCACCGAGTTAACACAACAAAATATGCATCCACAAATGGTATTTATCAAAAAATATATACACAAACATTGTATTTACTAGTGATGTGACGGTTGATACAAGGGCTCTGATGCTCCGACAGTTTTCAAAGCACTATTGTATCACACACTGTGCCGATGCTGCTTATATCGAAATGACAAAACCACGTGAGTGATGACGTTTGAAGCTTCGAAAGTCTTGCAGTATCGGAAGGTCAGGACAGCTGGTTTGAAGAAAATTGGCTGATTATGGAGGAGGCATTGTTTATGGAGGAGGCATTGTTTAAATGATTTAGGCCTAACACTACACTTCCCTATAACATAATTTACTTCTTTCTTTTTTTTCTTTTTTTACAGAACACCCAAAATATATTTTTCAATTACAATTACTATGATCACATAGATAATATTTTATATTATTGATCAATTATGTGAGTCCGTTGACCAGGCTTACACATGACACGAGTTGTGGTCTTACTGGCACAAATTCATTTAGATGAGAACTGTATTGATCCCACACTTGACTTCCGAAGCTTTATTTGGTCACATGCTTTTTCTGCTCTGCAGTGATTTGTTAGATATGGTGGAGAAAACAAGTCTGACCACCAGATGTCACTAATGCGCACTGCGTTAAAAACTTCGAGTAACGAACCTTTTTTGGCACAATTTGATGAAAGCATCAAATGCTTCAGAAAGCCTCGGTTTCCCATGACCTCAAATTCTCCACAATTTCCAGAGAGTGCGCGTCTCTCTCGCACTGCCCGCTGCATGTCTCACCAAATGGCAGAGGCGAAAGCGCACGCGCACATTGTATCGTACGCAACACACATGCCACCAGTTGATGACTTTATAATTGAACATATTAAATCACAATTAAATCACAGTTTAAACTTACAAGGAGAGAAACCAACTTTAAAGGCCCCCTGAAATCAAAATGTAAGTTGTTTAGCTCTTAGGATGAATATGTCTTTGTTATAAATAAGCTGTGTGTTCCGAAACAATGACAACATTCGCATTTAGGAGATATAAGCATTAAAAATGTACAGTCTCTCACTTCCACTAAAATGGATCACGGATTTTTATGACGTCTTTTATGACAGCTTCTCATCACATCTTCTGTCCAATCAAATGATCTCTAGAAATGATGTTTTATTAACAAGGTTCGGGAGGAGCACGTTCAGATAATTAACACAGGTGGAGAGCACTCAGCAATCAATGGTAAGAGGTGTATATATACTCAGCAGTCTCACCTCATTTCATTGACAGTTTTTGCAGCATCCCTCCACCACCCCTTCTCCACGCTTCTAGTCCTAAACACTTACATACGGGGGGAGTACTCTGGGTTCGGGCCGAACTCCGAGCTCGGAGCCCTCCCTCCGGACAGCACGCCAAATACGCATTAAACTTTACCCCCTCAAATTATATGTAAGTGTGAACTCGTGAATCTGAAGCTTCCCGCCCCCTTCGCTATAAATACCACCTGGCCAACGCGATCGTGGCTGTACCTGACTGTACGTTTGGTAGTAAATGCATGTTCGATGTCAGCTGCTCGTGCTCATCAGTTACATCAGTTAACTGTCGGAGTTACTGGAGTAACATTTATTCCACCGGTTCACAAAAAAAAAGAACCGGTTCAAAAGAACGATGTATATGCTATGTATACTCCCGTTGTCACGTGATGGAGCAATATGGGTTGGAGATGTGTGTTCGGTTGCTCAAACGTTCGAGTTTTATTCCGTTTTCAGAATGAAATGGCTAGAATTTATTCACACCTCTTACGTTACTATTGAATCCAACGTATCAGCGCTCGGATTCGCTTCCATGATGATGGTGCTGTCAAGTATGAAATTGCAGTCTGTAAGGTAAACTAAATTCTATTGGCTATTTGAAAAGGCGGAGGGGCCATTCAATATGTCCCGCCTTAGCTTCCTGTTTCAGTGGAAATTACGTCAAAGCATCATACAAAGCTGCACGTTTCAAGGCACTTAAGTGGGCCTTTAAGGGTATTTACCACCCGGTTACACTTTTTTTTTTTATCCAAACTTTCCCAGTTCCCCCTAACAATCTCTCTGGGTTTCCCTGGTCTGTCCGGCAGTCTCCCCCACCATCTTATGACTGGCCCCTACTTATGACCCACTTATGACGGGCCCCACTTTCGATTACAATTCTGGAATTGGATACATAAGGTCAGGAATCAGATACTTGTAATAAAATAAAAGCTCGATTCTGCTTATCGATTCCTGTGTGCAAATTTTAATGAGATTTCAAACCATTTTCAAGAGCAAGAAGACAAAAAAGAGATCTCAATTTGTCTTGTAGACACCTATACTCATATAGTGCACAATTTTGAATGAGTTCTCGTACATGTCTTCTTGCCCTTGAATGCACAAATACACACAAAATGATGTCAAAATATCCGGTAACACTTTATTTTGATGGTCCCTTTTGAACATTATGTGACTAAATTATGACTATATTAGTATATTCATACTACTGTAACTGTAGGTGCATCCCCTAACAGTAGGCCTATGTTGGATCCTGCATTGGGTCTTAAAGTGAGAGCAGCCTAATAAACCTGCTGCAGTCTGTCATTAACGTTAATCAAAGAACAAAGAAAAAGAAAATCACTTTATAACTTTTGTATCTTCAATTAATGATTAATCTATATTTTATTTATAAAAAGAATGCAGTGTTATTTTACATTTGATTATACTTTCTGTATCTGAACTTTGTTCAATTTTTTATTTATTTGTGCTATTGCTAATTTATTTGCTCTTATTTTATTACTGTTTACTATTATTAGTACAGTTGTTTTTACTGTGGTATTTTTGTTTAAACCATAGGAAAATGCTATATATCGTCGCCAGGGATGGATTAACGCAGTTATGAATGCGCACCATGCCAGATACGCTTTGGCCAGAGGAGGACTGATCCCCCTTCTGAGCCTGGTTTCTCCCAAGTTTTTTTCTTCTTTATTTCTGTCACCTGATGAAGTTTATAATACCGGTATTTATTTTCCCAAAAACAAAAAATCACATTCACTAAAAAGATGATTTATTATAAAGACCATAAACTAAAAACCTGTCCTTGATTTACATTATTTAATAATGTACAACACTTCCACATTAAGTAACACAAACATAATTTGTTCACACATAACTTCAAAAATGGGTTATTTCTATTTTAAGTGACCGAATAAAGTAATCTCAAAGTGGTTTTATATGGTTCCCATGGTTCTCAATCTCTCTTCCGTTAGGTCCATGCCTTTCTGTGACAATAAACACCCAACTTATCCATGTTAAACTGGCATTTTTCCGCACTCTGTCAAACCGCAGATTCCCAGTCTCTTTAGTAGGCCATACTGCATTAGTTTATCGTGAGACTCTTTGTCAGGTGCATGGATAATGATGTCATTTGAAATGTTCTCTGCTCCTTTAGTGCCAGTCAGAACAGTGGCTATTTTATGCTGGTATGGTTTATCTGAATCTGCTCTCCTTTCACTATGTTGCATTCACATTATCTGATCTCTACCCCCTTTTTTGGACGCAAGATTCACTGTCTCTTTTACCTTAATTTCTGAAGTGATGTGCATTGCCGCCATCTGCTGTTCAACACGTTCGCACTGTGCTTGATTGTCTTTATCAGCAACAAAATCACAATCCTTCTCTCTCTCTCTCTCTCGCTCTCTCTCTGTGTGTGTGTGAATGCTCTTTTATAGATTTGCACCTCTGAGTTCTCTGAATTTCAACTTCCACCATCGAGAACCTGCTGATTCTTATAGATGTTTGAAATTCTTTCAAAATACTACAACTACTAATAATAATGACAACAACAAAAAACTCAAAACATCCAAGGTCTAGTTCCAGGAGGCATGAACAATCAGATTTTTCTTATCTTATTGAAAACATCTGATATATTTCCTTTCTGAATTTTTCAGGTTTGTAAATTATATTTATTGCATGTGAAAATTATCCTTTTTGATTCATTCTTCTACAAAATGAGTGTAATGTGTTTGGAAAGATATTATTATAGGTTTTGGAAATAGGCTAATTGCTTGCTTACTTTAAAAAAGAAAGTTCCCTTTCGAGGGAACTCGAAAGCGTCGTCGCTGCGTCGATGACGCTTTGGGATTGCATCTGCGTGATTGTGTCTAAAGCATGAGTGTCAACTAGTCCAATGGCAAGACAGAATGTCACGGGCGGGTGACGTCACGACTAGGAAAGGATAAAAGCACATCCGAAATGACCGGCGTCAGCTTCTGTACCTCAGCAAGTGCTATGTATACAAAATCACACTTATTATGGCGAACCAAACATGAAAACAGTGTGCTTCTCACTGCCTGCATGCGCTTCCTAACGGGTGGGGATGCACACGACTTGTGTGATGTTTGGGAGAGGATCATGCTCTGTCAGCCTTCGAGGGGACTGTGAGTGAGCATTGTGAGAGGCTGCCGCTCTCCGCTTCACTCCCGCCTGCCACTTTTCGAGGAAAGTGTTCAGGTTTGCGTTCTGGCCACGCTGCTGCCGAGGCAAATGTATCTCTCGGAGGGGTTAGAGATGGGCGCAAACTTCCATTGACACATTCTTCCTTACTTCCACATACTTCCATATCCGCGAGGCGGATTCAGTCTCCTCGCGC
This sequence comes from Rutilus rutilus, assembly GCF_951802725.1. Taxonomy (NCBI): domain Eukaryota; kingdom Metazoa; phylum Chordata; class Actinopteri; order Cypriniformes; family Leuciscidae; genus Rutilus; species Rutilus rutilus. The sequence continues at coordinate 5,943,156 of NC_140221.1, forward strand.
CCCTCAGGAACCTGACGATCCGGCCGTGCTTTCCCACGGATCACCCATCAACTGCATCGTGATGTGCGGCAATAGAGGCAACATACACTTTGAGGGTGGAGGGAGACAGCCCTCGCTCCAGCACCTCTTGCAGGAAGGAAAGCACAGTACCGATCGAACATCTTTGGGGGGCTTCTCGGAGAGAAGAACACCACTCAACGAACAGGTTCCACTTCAGGGCATAAGCATGCCTCGTAGAGGGTGCTCTCGCAGAAGTGATGGTGTCTACGACAGCTTGTGGTAGAGAACCTCCGCGTCCTGTCCAGGGACCAGACATGGAGTTTCCAGGGGTCTGGACACGGGTGCCATACGGTGCCCCGTCTTTGAGAGAGGAGGTCCTCCCTGAGAGGAATTGGCCAGGGAGGGGCTGTCGAGAGGAGCATCAGTTCGGGGAACCAGGTCCGGTTGGGCCAATAAGGGGCAACTAGTAAAACTAGTGTCTGTGCAAGAAGGCTCACTGGGGGAAACGCATACTTGCGGAGGCCCCGGGGCCAGCTGTGTGCCAATGCATCCGTGCCGAGGGTCCCCTCGGTCAGGGAGTAAAACAACTGGCAGTGGGACAAGTCTGGAGAGGCAAACAGATCTATCTGTGCGGCCCCGAAGTGGTCTCAGATCAACTGGACCGCCTGGGGTTGGAGTCTCCACTCTCCCTGGGCACAGGCTGTTGTGTGAGCTCGTCGGCAGCACGATTGAGCAGGCTGGGGATATAAGTGGCACGAAGCGACCTCAGATGCTTCTGACTCCACAGGAGGAGATGGCCGGCGAGTTGCGAGGGGAGCGTAGACCACCTTGATGGGCAAAAAAAAAAAAAAATCCTGTTGTACTACCACACTTGACGGTGTGTTTCTTGAAACATAAAAGCCTAAAATGCCATTATACTACTATCTTTTTCTTTTTTTTCTTTATCTTTTTCTTCTTTTTTTTTGAATGCAGAAAGAATGTAATGTCTTTGGTTTTGTTACTTTTAGTTATTTGTGTTATTTATTGTTGTTTATTGTTAAAAAACAAGAAAACACATATAATTTCCTGTGTTAAAATGAAAACCTGAAATATTTAATTGCATACACTGTAAAAAATATTTTTGCAATTTAGTTATTTCAACTTATTTTTGTGAGTAGAGATAACTAGATTGTCCAGACAACAAATTTTTTTAAGTTTTCTTGTCCTCAACTAGACTGAAAGTTGAATGAACGACTTAAATTGTTACTTTAACTCAAAAATGTATGTTTAAACAACTGCACTAGATTTTCTGTTGAATTAACAAGTATAATTGTTATTTTAACTTATAAATGTAAGTTGAAACAACTGCACTAAATTTTCTGCTGGTTTTACTTCAATTATACTCTAATGCTTTATTAGAAGTAAATTTGTAAACTAAACTTAGTAAACTAAACTTAATTTATCTATATATCTTGCTGTCTGGTAGACTGCATAAAAACCTAAACTTCAATTTTATTAGTGTGTACATTAAAAACATTACACTGTAAACCCCAATGTTGTCATTAATAAAGAAATCAAGTTGTCATAACTTAACATTACTTACAAGTTTTTGCATCAAAAATTAAACATTTGATTTTAATGTACTCATCTGGCAGCAAAAATCTTTCAGATTAAGATTTTAAGTGTTATGCACTCAAAATGTCAAGTAATTTAAATGATTCCCTATGTGTCTGTTTAATATGATTGTGCCTGAAATTCTGCCTTGACAACACGCTGATTGGTCGATGCACAAGGCAGTAGTTTTTTTGTTAATCGTGAATTTGCTGATGCAGGCAGCAGGCCAGAGGCACTGACACTGCATAAAAACAGTAATTTCGGGGTTAAAACGGAGCCGGCCCGTTTCAGGCTTCGCATTTGGAACTGAATCACACAAGACCATAGACAGTATATATAAACACAAGACTGACGCAGGCTGTAAATGGAATCTTTTTTTGAACCGACTCTCGAGCCTCTTCTCCCCCTCCCCCGCTGACTCACTGCAGTTCTTGCGCGCGCAGCCGCAGAGAGCGTCCGGTATTTTCTGAGAAAACGAATGGTAAGTGTGAATTCATAAAACTATTTTAAATAACATGTTTGCCAGAACATAACGACAACATTTGTTCAATGTTCTAACGTTTTTATTTTTTACTGTATTTTCTAGACCGACATTGTTTTCGAGCCGTTAATTCCCGCTCCTGCTCCATTCAAATCTTGCGCGCTGATAACGTCCGGTATTTTCTGTGAGATTTACATCAGACGAAGGTAAGTTTGAATTCATAAAATCATTGTAAATAACATGTTTACCATAAAACAACGGCAAAGTTTTTCAATGCCATATTTTATCTGAACCGTATTTTATAGCCCACTGCCTTCGTTACTGCGTACGCTGACATCGTCCAGTGTTTCAGACGTTTAGCCTATATCAGACGAGGGTAAGTGCAAATTCATGAAACCTTTTTAAATAAAGTATTTACCAAAACATAAGATTTGGTGTTGATTTAAATTGAGTGTGTTTATGTTGTAAAATAAGTCTAGCTATCTTAGTTAGTCTAACTTAGTTAGGTACGTTAACTGCTAACTGATGTTACTTAACTTAGCATCTGCAACTGTAACTACACACATTTCTAAGTTAGTCATTAGTTAAATATTCACGTTTATTAATTAATTAACTGTTAATTAATTAGCTAGTGTGCTTGAGTTGTTAACGTATTCTCCTTTGACAAATTAGTAGACACTTTCTTCTCAACTGTCCTCAGAGGCTTCAGAAACAGCACTGAAGGAAGCTGACTTTTGATTGATGTGAGGCAGACAAGGCCCAAAAGGTTTTAGCTATGTACTTAAAAATATATCATATTTGTTAAAGTGCAGTGTATCACTCCATTTGTTTGTTTTAATGTTCTAGTAAGTGTAGAAATCTACCATGTACTTAGTTTTATTATGATGTAATGTACTGTGCAAGTTATATATATGATTGTTTTCAGGCCAGTTGGTAAATGCTGCCATTCTTCTCAAATACTGCTGCTCTTCAAAGAACAGAGTCATTCATCAGGTAACACACACAAAAATAGTTTTTGTTTGAATACCATTTAGTTTCCCAAGTTATCTTGTATTTTATTTAGTTAATGAAACGGCAAGAAAGCACTTTGACTTGCTTTATTTCCATTCTTGTTGCTGTCCAACTAACAAAATTGCTTTGTATTGTTACATTTTTATTATTATATCACTCTAACCTGTTATTTACAATTATGAGCACAGATTAATTAAAATTGTCTAGCAGTTTTTATTCATGGTCAGATTCAATCCATCATGGATGGATTTGAGCACATAGACGATTCACTGATTTTTTTACTTCCTTGTGTTCAAGCTTCAGTCAAGTTGATTAAAAGCTGCTTGTTCACCAACCGGACCAAACAGGATTTTTTCTTTTACCTCAGTTTCATCTCAGTTGCAGAGCTCTACCAGATATAGGTAAGTCTTCACCACAATCTTTGAATTAAAAAAAAGTTACTGTCAAATTGAATCGTTATGGGTGATATAAATAGCAAGTAATACGTCTGTGGTTTGAAATGTCACGGTTTTCATTATTACTATTCAGTGTTTGGATTTTGCCTCGCGCCATTTCAATGCGCTTTTGTTCATGTTTTAAGAAATCTTGATAATAGGGTGAATTATTCACAATGTTGTCACAAATTTAAAGGGGTCATATAATGCCATTTTTGCACAAGCTAATATGAGTCTTTTTTTCTTTCTTTTTTACCTCAGTCACTTCAATTCAACTCAGTTGCAGAGCGCCAGATATACGTACGTTTTGACCACAATCTTGGAATTACAAAAGTAAATGTCATATTGAATCGATATGGGTGATGTACAATTAATACGTCTGTGGTTTGAATGTTTTCATTATTTCTATTCGTAGTTTGGATCTTGCGCCATGTCATCACGCTTATGTTCATGTTTTAAGAAATCTTGATAATAGGGTGAATTAGTCATGATATTGTCACAAATTTAAGATTATTGAGTGTATTTCAAATCAGAGTGTTTTGCACATAGACGATTCGCTCATTGTATTTCCTCGTGTTGACTCACAGGTTCCGTCAAGTTGACTAAAAGCTTGTTCACCAACCGGATTTATTACCTCAGTCACTACATAAGTTGCAGAGCACCAGATACAGGTGAGTTTTCACTGCAATCTTTGGCAATCATTAAAATAAACTATCAATTTGAATTGATGTGTGTAAAATAAGTAACTTATTATATCTGTACTTTTAAATGTTACTGTTTTTATTGATATTGGAAATGGTTGTGGCGCTCTCGTGAACTCATTTTGAGGCCCACACAGAAGAAAAAGAATAGTTGAAAAAAGTATTTTTTCTTTTCTTTTTTTTACGAAGTATTCTCGTTACTTGATAAACTTAAGGTTGAGCCACTCTGCCGTGCAAAGGCAAAAGACCGTAACTTCGTTTTTGGTCGAAAATGAGTTATTTATATTTTTGGCACATTCAAGACCTTCTTTATCATGTGGATAAGTATCTTGAATCAATTCCGTTTTTTTTTTCGAGAAAATAATGATTTGTCTTAACAGTAACTTCCAAAAGCCCATGAGAAACCAAGGCAGAACACCGTAACATCAATTACCGCTCTTTGGCTTTGTTTTGGAACGCTCAAATTACGAGTTGCGGTGTTCTGCCTTTGTTTAGCCGCGCGTCAATATGAAGTTACTGTGCCGGTGTTCAATCAAATAATGCTACCTACCAGATTGTACGGTTATCTGCCTTTGTTTTAATGTCCATTAAAATTAAAATTACGGTGTAGCCTGTGTACTTTGTACAGCTGCCATCAGTCGCTCTAACTTCTGATGTCCTCAGAGCGGTCAGAACATTTGTCTGCTCCATCGACAAACGTGCGATATCGATCGCGAAGGATTATGCAGAGTTGACAGAAAAACGTTACACATTGCCGTATCAGATGAATACAACCAAGAATTAAAGCTCGCCAAACTAGCTGGCAGAGTGCCAAAACTTCGCCTTCAGCCCCGCCCTAAACGCGGTCGAGTCAACGCTGGACTAATAGGAGGTATTTTGTCATGTCATTAATAATGCCATCAGAATGCAACCAAAGCACAGGATAGCAATAAGTAGATGGCTATAAATAATTGTAAATCATACAAAATAAATGCCATGATCACTAGATTTTATACAGGTGTGTACTATAATGATTTTGTTAATGGTGATCAGCAACTAAATATTGATAATGTGGAAGTTACTGCCTTTTGCCTTGGCATGACTTCTCACTTTTTGCTGACAATACAAAGGCAGAGTAAAGTAACTTTAAAATAGTGGTCAAAAGTCAAGTTTGAGCTCAAGATTTTTTTATGTATATAATTTCCATTACTAAAACATCTATTTGCCAGATTTCCAGTGTCCTACCTATAATTAATTTGGCGGGACAACTACAAATCTTTAAAGTCATTTTTCTCAGTTCCACACTCTAGCGACTTAAGGTCTTTTGCCTTTGTAGGGCAGCACTGTAGTCACTTGGACTATTGTAACAATGTTTTTACAATTTTTTCTGGGCTGGCAGATATCGATTACCCAGCAGTCTATGAAGGAGTGAGCCAGCTCTCAGATTTCATCAAAAATATCTTAATTTGTGTTCCGAAGATGAACGAAAGTCTTACAGGGTTGGAACAACACCTTTAATGCTTTTCATAGTTTCTTTTTGAAAGGAATGTTGTGAACAGGATGTTTCATGTGTTGGTATGTTGTGGGAGTGGCATTTTAGAGTGATGAATTTGTTGAAGCTTGAGAGCATAAATAATTGGTAACTTAGTTGATATTAAAATGGCATTTAAGCCAATTCATAGGTCTTTAATGTGTTAAACAATGTTTAAACGGTATCTTTTGGAACAAAGGATGTTTCTATATTGAATGCTGTGGGTTGATCTTGTTTAATGTAACAGATTAATCCACAAGACATGCATTGAGACAGGTGTAAAACACCTTTTCACAAGGTTGTTTTCTGCAATTTCATTGCAGTTCATTGCAAAAAAAAATTGAATTGTATATAACACCTGATGTACTTGTTACATCATAAGAAGAATGGCATCTACGCTAATGTTAGTCTTTTTGTTTATTCCAAGGTTTACTGAAGTCAGCCGGATCCGGGCCGTATCCAGATCAGGTGGTGGACCTGCGCCTGGACACGTCCACAACGCATCCCTGAAGTGCCAGCCTCATCAGCCCTGTGAAGGCCTCATCGACACTACAGCCATCAGCACTGATCCTCAACAAACTCGTCTCCATACCGGCGTGACTCCGACTTCCAGTCAGATGAAACTGGATAATATTCTGAATGTTCTGATCCAATCTGACTTCTGACCTGTAATGCTGCCTGAATCATAATCATACACTGTTCGTTCTTTGCCCAGAGGTGAACTGAGTGACTGAGCCTGGGTTCTCCCAAGGTTTTTTTTCTCCATTCTGTCACCTGATGGAGTTTTGGTTCCTTGCCACTGTTGCCTTGGCTTTTGGCTTGCTTAGTTAGGGACATTTAATATTCAACAATATTATTGATTTGCCTTACTTAAGGTGAAAGATGACACAATTTTCTCCTAGAAACAAACTTTGTTGTATTATTTTCATGTTATCACTGTGCTGCTTTGATACAATCTGTATTGTAAAAAGTGCTATATAAATAAAGGTGACTTAACTAATTAACTTATTGTAAATTGTATCAGTGATCGTCAATTTTACATATTTTTTTAAATCAAATGTATTTTACAAATTAATGTTCTAGTAGTAATTCATTATTTGGTACTGCTGCAGTTTTTAAAACACCACTTTAGTTGGCTGAACTTATTGGGTGTAGTTTAGAAAACTAATCTTTAGTTTGCTGAACTTATTGGGTGTAGTTTAGAAAACTTAACTTTAGTTGACTGAACTTATTGGGTGTAGTTTAGAAAACTTAGCTTTAGTTGACTGAACTTAAATTCGAAGTTTACTTAACTAAATTAAATCAGTTCATTGTACTTTATAACTTGTCAGGTAAACTTATCCAAATTTGTCAGGTACACTTTTATAAATAAGTTAGTAAAACTCAAAAAAATCCATGCAAAAAGATAACAAAAAATAATGAGTTAAGTCAACAAAAGATTTTTTTACAGTGTACTTCAATAAATAAATAATTATAATAAAGATTAATAAAGAAATAAAGAATATCTTGATTATGTTTTAAAATAAATGAGTATTATAGTTCATATTTTCTGATTTCCATAGTATGTGTATGAATTCCGGTACTTTTACCATTAAGTGACATATCAACCATTTGGTAGAGGCCGATATTTAAAAAATGATGGGATGTGCTAAAAAAAAACAAAAAAAACATTGAGTGTGGTAACTAGCGACATAAGGACATATGCCCTTTCTTGGTGGGGCAGTTAAAGTTTAATTTTTAATTTTTATGATTTAATTAGTCTGCTTAATAGCTTTTCATTAAACTCAAGAACCCAGTTCCACCAGGAATCCCAATCTTTGTATTTTTATATCAATATACAAGATTACCCTATTGAAATCAATGTGATAAACAAGTTACGTCAAAAGTAATCAAAAAGTAATCAAAAAGAAGTCAGAATACATTATGAAAAATCGATTACATTACTTAAACTACAATTTGTGTCATGCATGTCATTTGGAATCAGTAACTGATTTAAATTTGTAAGTAATCTACCCAGGCCAGCACTATTTATGGTAGTGTAGAATAACTGACATAATAATATCTCTGCAAAGAAATGGATACTCTGCTCTCAATAGATCATTTTATGTAATAGGAAAGCATGATTCTGGTAATTATAACAAGAATGAGAATTTGAAATAGAAAGAATCCAGCACAGAGAAGAAGTAAAACCTCTTGATATCAATTAATATTCTTGTATAGCATATCAACTATTTTAAAGAAATAGCCTACATTTGTGTAACAGAAGAATAAAGATTCTGTTAGACTATTTCTTTCCCAGTACTTTATACTGTCTATGGTACTTTCACACGTCAACGCGTCACACTCCAGCCCAGTAGATGGCGAAAATGTACCAATAGCTTGACAACCGCCGTAAAACATAGTAGAAGAAGAGGAAAAAGAAGACGAAGAAGACATCGGCGCCAAATTTCAACGTTCATGGCGGAGTTTGCTTTCACTTGCTGATGTAAAGATTTTATGCAATCCTATCGAAGTCTTTTTAAGAAATTGTACTAAATGGCAAATCGTCTGGAAACGCCTGTGACATTTTGCGCCTTTTAATTCGAAGTGTCATGCCGGTTGATAGTTAATTTCACCACTAACAAGCGTCAAGAATGTGGAATAACGTCGAACTTCTGCTGAACGAGGACACTAACACAGTCCGACTGTACAGCGATGCTGAACAAGAGTCCGGGAACGCGTTATATCAAGTGGATACCTTGGTTAAAATCTCATCCTCCGAAAGGGTTAGCAAAAACTGTCTTTGTTGCTAACTGCTATAACAAAAAGTGCTGTCTAGTGACATGCCTTTGGAACAGTGGTAATGACAGCTGGGTTTTGACGTAACGTATCGTGTATTACGATCTCATCAATATACAGGACGGGTCAAAAGTTTGAAAACATGACTATTTACATTTTTAGTTGTCACTTTATTTCAGCGCTATTTATGCTGATTTGATACTCAGTTATTATTATCAATGTTGGAAACATTTGTGCTGTGATTTGGAACCTGTGATACTTTTTTTTCAGGATTCATTGATGAATAAAAAGTTAAAAAGAACAGCGTTAAAAATATATATATAAATATATTTTATAACAACATAATCTTTACTATCACTTTTTATCCATTTAATACATAAGTGCTTATTAAAAGTATTAATTTCTTTCAAAAAGAATGAAAAAAAATAAAAAAAATAATAATAATAATCGCCCAAACTTTTGAGTGTTTTGTTACAAAAGATTTCTATTTTAAATGCTGTTCTTTTTTGAAACTTTTTATTCATCAAAGAATCGTGAAAAAAAGTATCACAGGGTATACAAAAAATAAATAAAGCTGCACAGCTGTTTCCAACATTGATAATGACTGAGTATCAAATCAGCATATTAGAATGATTTCTGAAGGATCATGTGACATTGAAGACTCGAGTAAAAATTCAGATTTGCATCACAGAAATAAATTATATTTTAAAGTATATTCAAATAGAAAACTATTATTTTAAAGTGTAATAATTTTTCATGATATTACTGTTTTTTCAGTATTTTTTATCAAATAAATGCAGGCTTGATGAGCATAAGAGAGTGCCTTCAAAAACATTAAAAATAGTAATGTTTCCAAACTTTTGACCGGTACTGTATATGTAATAGTTTGTACATTTTTGCATTGCATTGATACCTTGCCTGTTTTACACTGAAATTTATATTTTTTTCTTTATATCTGTATTTGAGTTGTACTATATAGGCTAGTTTGTATAATGATGATGATAATAATAACAAATATTGTTTCTTTTATGCTCCAGGTACTGTCTAATCCAAAGGTCTATGCCTCCAGTTCTCCAAACTGCTGTATTGTTGTTGCTGACACTGCGGTGGTTGTCTTTGATGCTGGTTTTCAGACTGTTCTGATTCACCTGTATTTTGGTAACACAAGCTCTGTCATGCACAGTTAACATTCACTGTCCACAGTACTGTATACAAAATAAGGAAAAGCTATATCTTTAATTGCTCTCATGTGTGATTCAGACTCCGTAGTAGATGCTGTTACCGCTTGCCCCCAAGGCCAGTTTCTTCTGGTTGGAGAGAGAAATGGAAGTCTGCACATCATCTATGTCCCTCTGAAGAAGACAGTGCTGACCAAAGTAAGCCGCAATAAATGGAATTGTATTAATTGCTAGTTTGACTCCAACATCACAGAGCTGAAACGAAAGTTGCGATTAGTTTTTCCTTATGGTGACTTGCATCCGAGTGGAACGGCTTCTTGAACAAGAAAAAATGTAGGACGGGACTTGATTTTGTCCATCAGGAATCGACTGAATCATTGTGGTTTGTTATTGCTGTGATCTCATGTGAGTGACAGGTTGTCCTCCTGCCCTCGCACCAGTAAACACATCAACAGAGGAGAGATGAAGCTGGAAGGGGAATTAAAGAAAAAGATTACAAGGCCACATAATTAAAAAAAAATGTGCACGGATTAAAAAAAGAAAGAAAAAAGAATTAGCTAGCTATTTGATTTCATGGTAACTAATCTTTTTTCCAGGCTCTGCACCAACAAAACCCCTCTGATGGTGATGAGACAACCTTTAAGAGCCTAATTCTACACGAGACACCTGGTTCTAAAGGTGAGTTTATATAAATGGTATAGTAAGCAGTAAAATAAAGATGCTACATATATAGATGTGGCCACTGACAGCATTTCCTTAGTCTGTACTTGTTAAATTATTAAAACATTTTCTTTCTTTTGTGTTTTAGGAGTGTATGATCTGTTTTTCATTGTTAACAATGGTTTCCTACACACATCGAATGTGGCTTTGGGAAAAATACAGAGCGCGATTGAAAACATGGATCTAGTGGCTTTAAATAAGGTAGATGTTTCAATTAATCAAATGTCTCTAATGTTTTTCACACATTTCTTTTATTAAAGGGATAGTTCACCCACAAATGAAAATTCTGTCATTAATTACTCACTCTCATGTTGTTTCAAACCTGTCACCCCTTCAAGGCCCAGAAAGGTAGTAAAGACATTGTTAAAACATGTGAATAAAAGCCTGAATTAAATATCTTCATCATTTAAAAGTGATTGTGTCTCTTCAGAAGACTTGGATTAAACCACTCCATTCATATGTATTACTTTTACTATTTGTTATGAACATTTTTGAAGCGTGACATTTTTGGTAGAGTGGACTTTCATTGGAGGGACACAAATCTCTCAGGTTTTATTAAAAATGTCTTTGTGTTATGGAAGATTAACACGTTTTATGGATTCAAAAACTGGAGGGTGGGTAAATAATGATAGAATTTACATTTTTGGGTAAACTATCCTGTTAAAATGATCATAGCTGGTCATAGGAATGGTTGTCTCATGATATATGAGACCAGTCTAAATCAAAGGAAACAAGAGAAAAATGTATTATTTTGTTTTCCTTACAGATCCAAGATGATATTCTAATAAACTTCTGCTCTACTGAAGAGATTCATGAAGATGGTTGCATCTCAGCAGGTCTGGTCTGCTTTGGAAGCACAATCCACCTTCTGATTGGGGTAACTTTGATTCTAAATCTTAAACTCAACTGCATTTTCTCTTCCTTCCCCAAAATAATCTCATGCTTCTTTTCCTCCTGCTTTCCAACAAAATGATTTTCTGTGGAATTATGACATAAGTTGATTTCTGAAATAAATTTCAGGGGTTAAGGGGCGATCACAGTACAATTTTAATTCCACTGACTTCCATTTATACGCATTTGAATGCAGGAGATGGGGAAACTAAAGCTCAAGTAGAGAAGTTTCACATTTTGCTGCATCCAGAAGTTGTGAATTTGTATCACTTGAAGACTTGTGACTAGGGCTGGGTGATAAAACAATAACAATAATTATCGTGAATTAATTTTCCTCAAAATGATAACAAGAGTTTGATAAATTTTCGATATAATGTTTATGCGTCAAAAGTGGATCCGACCGCATCACATGCCCCATTTATCCACTCGGCTCAAAGTTCAAACGGCAGCTCAGAGCGAGCTTACTAGATCAGATGCGTTTACTTGCTGATCAATCTTGGTCATGCGACCACTAAACAGTGCAGTCAGAAGGCTTTTCAATCTACAAATCGCCATGGATTTACTGTAGTAACACTAACTGCACCATGGTATTGTGGCAGAAATGTGGGATATTCATATCAAATTTTATGATATATTTAATGTAGATGTATTAGATGTATTAAAGGAGTAATGTGATTAAGCTATAGCATTTGTGCATTTTTAATAAATGTTTGTAGTCTACTGTTTTTTTCATAAAAATACCATAGAAACCATTCAGTTACATTTTACCATGGTAGTAAGGTGTTATGCATGGTTTTAATCTGTGGTCAACATGGTCTAAATATATGCTACTTTTGAAAATCAATTGTTAATTTTAATAAAACTCAAACAGTCAGAATATTACAATTTTACCATATAAAAATGGGGTGGTGGTTAATTTTTTTTACAGATGTTACTGTTTTTTTAGGGATGAACAGTTATGAAAATGTTGGTTGATACCGATAATTATATATATTTGAACGCCGATAACCGATATATTGTCCGATAAGTCTAAATCCAAATTTTTATATACTTTGAAAGCCTGTCCAAAAAACTTATTCAAAAATATTCAATACAGTAGACTAGTTTGAACCGAGTGTAAGATTCCTTAACTTTTAAAATAAATGTTACACTCTTATGGCCAACTTTCTTTATAATAAAACAAATGGTAACACTTGCAATAAGGTTTCATTTTGTTAGCATTAGTTAAAGGTGCATTGCGCAACATTTCATGTTAAAAAGACCCGTTTTTCTAACCCATACATGCTTAAACAATTGCCTGATGGGCTGAATGAGCCCTTCTATGATCACTGCGATTGCCTCTATAATCCTGTACAGTAAAATAAATAAGAGGGATTCGGGTCGGAATCGACTGGGCGTGACATCATGCGCGTTCACGCTCACCTGGCTATGTCTGGCAGGTTTGTGTATTCGCCGCCATTATCCGCATCAGCGAAGACAACTCAAGCGACTTTTGCAAAAGTAGAAGATGGATTCAAAGAGACCGGCTTCTAGTTCATCCCAAACCCCAACGCAAACTCCACGTAACCGCGTGCACAACTCTGGTTGCAGTTTCGCGTGTCGCCAGAAGGGGGCATAGTTCTGCAAAAACTCAGAGACTTGCGCAATGCACCTTTAACATGAACCAACAATGAATGAACAATTCTTATTCAGGATTTCTAAGACATTTTTAAGATGCAAAGTTGTATAACATAGTTAATGCACTAACATGAACACAAATATTTTAACAACAAAGGTTATTGCTCTCTGTTAGTTCATGTTATTAATGCATTAACAAATGAAGACCTTATTGTAAATTGTTACCAAAAAATCGTATTACCTAACAAAAAAATAAAATACCTAAACAATGCAAACAATTATTTGAACAACATAACTTAGGCTACATATAAAGAAACAAATTGCATGTGCCATGGATAAATAAAATTGAATCGCCTCCGCATGGACAATAAGGAAAGGAATTTAATCACTATATTGTTGATAAGAATAATAGGAGAACAATACAAGTGCTAGTTATTAATAACGCATCAATGTTTTAATTTTTCTTTACAGTAATACATCTCTAATTTTACTGTTTCAAATAACATCATTGCTGTTTGAGCTCCGCGCGCTGAAGTTGAAGAGAATGAACACCCGTAAACTGAAGCACTTTGCTAGAAGGTTAATTAATTCAATGGAACGCATCTTATATAAAATACATCAGATAATTATACAAAATAAACATACTGCTACAAGTTATTTTTGCACAAAATCACGCACAGATGAACTTGAACTAATTTATGACAGCCGCAATCATAGTTATTAATGTTATTAAAGAGCTGCAGATTATTTACCTCAACAAAACATATATATATATATATATACACATACATACATACATACATACATACACACATACAGTGCTATGCATAAGTTTAGACACCCATGCTAAAGTTGACTTAAAAGAGGAATAAAAAATCATCTTTTGGAAATTGAACTTAATGCCTTAATTTAAAAAATTAGGAAAAATCCAACCTTTAAGGACACCAATTTTCTTTGTGAATGAATAATGTATCGTAAATAAATAAATGTTCTTCCTTAAAATACAGGGTGCATAAGTTTGGACACCCCTATGTTAAATTCCCATAGAGGCAGGCAGATTTTTATTTTTAAGTATTAAAAAAAATAAAATAATTTGGATACTATGCATCCTGATAAAGTTCCCTTGGCCTTTGGAATTAAAATAGCCCCACATCATCACATAGCCTTCACCATACCTAGAGATTGGCATGGGGTACTTTCCATAAGATCATCTCTCAATGCAAATCAAACTAGCTATTAGGCTAACTGAAATAAAACCATGCCAATCTCTAGGTATGGTGAATGCTATGTGATGATGTGGGGCTATTTTAATTCCAAAGGCCAAGGGAACTTTATCAGGATGCATAGTATCCTGGATCCATGAAGTAACTGGCCTTTAAAAATAAAAATCTGCCTGTCTCTATGGGAATTTAACATAGGGGTGTCCAAACTTATGCACCCTGTATTTTAAGGAAGAACATTTATTTATTTACGATGTATTATTCATTCACAAAGAAAATTGGTGTCCTTAAAGGTTGGATTTTTCCTAATTTTTTAAATTAAGGCATTAAGTTCAGTTTCCAAAAGATGATTTTTTATTCCTCTTTTTAGTCAACTTTAGTATGGGTGTCTAAACTTATGCATAGCACTGTATATATATGTATATGTGTGTGTGTATATATATATATGTATATATATATATATATGTGTGTGTATATATATATATATATATATATATATATATATATATATATATATATATATGTATGTGTGTGTGTGTGTATATGTATATGTTTCATATATACATACGTGTGTGTGTGTGTATATATATATATATATATATATATATATAACTTATAATGCAGTTAAAGCAGGAATCAAGGCTTCATTGGGACAGCATTCTTGCAATGCACGGAGAAGAGCCACTCTTTGGTTTTCAACCACTCAAAGAATCAGACGCTGCTGCTTTTTATATAACACATTTCCCGTTAGGAATTATGATACCGCTTGTTCCGTTGGTCCGTTGGGTTGGATTGCTTTCTCACCTCAACCGAACCGCTCCAGAGTTCGTTTCAATCAGGCCGAGACCACCTCGTTCAAGCGATTGTTTTGGTGTGGATCAGAGCCTGATTGCTGTTTTCATAAATGCCTATAATATGAACCAAGCTAAGGGAGAAAACACACCAGGTTTCGAAACAAAAGTTCCAAACAAGCCAGGTGTGAAAACGCCCATAAAGGAACGCAAACTTTAAATCTGCAGTGTTGCAGTAAAGTGAAGTAGATCGCATATTTTTACATTTTTTTTATATGTTGAATTATGTTTTTAAGACACTGCAGAGTGACGTCTTTTTGCATTTGCAGTGTCTGTAAAATTTTGCGTGCTCAAAGTCTAGTGTGACAGCGGCTTTACAGCAGGCAAGAATTGGTGGGGAAGGAATTAGGTACATCAAGTATAAAAAGAAAACTAAGAATTGATGGCTTAAACAAGTTAATTATCTATTGCTTAAACTATATAAGTTTTAAAAGACCTTTAAATGACTTTACCAAACATATTAATGTTTCATTAAAAAAACAAAAACAGATTCCTGTTGATTTCTTTGTTCTTTTTTTTAAGAATCATGGACAGACTGTGCCTTTTATTCTCTCTGGTTCAAATGTTAAACAGATCTCCTTTGTTAAGGATATTGTCAAAGATATGGAGATATTTTAAGTACTCTTCCTTAGATTTATTGATTGGAGAATTAAAATGCATTTTCAAAGTAAATTTCATTATCATTCCCTTTCCATGACTGATATACAGTCATCATTTTTAAAATGAAAATTTTCACCTGTATCTATATGACAGGCTGATGGTGCTAATGTTCTTTCACTTTGGACCATGGGCAGACATCATGGGCAGACATCACTGTCTCTCACAAAACTCCTTGACTCTGCTTTAATGTCAGGTACTAAATGTGTTCTTGCTATGTTTACATTGATTATTACTAAATATGAAGTGTGTAACATAGCTGTAAATAAATTAAAATGTTCTATTTGTCTATTCAAGAGGTGAAGAAGATTCAAGTTGTGGATAATTGGATGTATGTCCTAAACAAAGAGGTAAGGCCTTCTGGAAACTAATGTTGATGCTAGAGATCCACCCGAATTAAAATTCTTGCCTGAAACCCAAAATATTTTGGACACTAGGGGTGTGCGATACTGACAAAAAACAAAACAAAAACGGTTCTGACGCACTCTGTGTCTGAATTTGTTTCACTCATTTCATTCACTCCTTCAAGGGGACTATATTATTGGACTAATGTAGGGAATAGTGAATGAGTGTATAGAAAGTGATTCTGAACACAGCTAAGGTCTTCAGGATTACCATAAACGACCAGGCAGGTGAGTTGGAGCTGGCTGGGGGGGATCTGGGAAATGCTCTCCTCTGGAAGAAGAAATGTAAATAAAAAATGTATATGCATTGACTTCTACCTGGACCTTGCAGTCGACTCAAGCCTCTATTTAGATATATAATGTCACTGTCCACATTACATTCACAGTGGTGTTTTTAGGAAGCCAAACAATTTGCTAACCAATCAGATCTCAAGGTATTCGTCCAAAATGCCACCATAATCAATCAGACCATTTTCATAATCGATCATTGCTATCACTTTCGATTACCTGGGTACTTTGGGTGCCCATCCCTAGTGAACAGCATAATGCAGAATTGAGTACCGACCCACTTCAAGCACTGCCGTCCCTGTGATATTTCAGACTGTTCTCAGGGCTGCCCGATTGCCCAGGTCAAGCGTGAAAGATGCTCGGGACAGATGACACAGTTGGCTACATATTGTTACGAAAGTTGATCATTTTCACGTATTTTGGCAGTCTTGCCAATTTAAGCATTCAAGCAAGGCATGATAAGACTCTACATACAGTGAAGACTGAAGTGTTCTGTTTTTACATTTGATTATTCAGTTCATTACTTGAATGCTGCTGTTTAATAGAGTGCTGCAGGGATGGCTTATCTTTTTAGGCCAACCCCAGGAATTAGCATCACAGTGGTTACCTCGTCAAAAAACCCAGTAGGATTTTTCCATAGGCTTTATTATTATCTCATAAAATAAGCTTTTTGATCAACAAACATTTATTAATCTTACGTTTTGTCCTAGATATTTCTTCACAAATTAACAACTTTTAAACCCTGAATACAATCGCCCGAAATAAAAAGCTAACCATGGTTGCTTAACTTCAGCATCACCACCAAGCTTCCAACAACTCTTTCAGTCTTTAGTTACATTTTCCTTGACAGTTCAAGTTAATAGTTTGCAAGAGGTTATAAACACAAGGCTGTGAAAAGCAGACTATTGCGCATATGAGTTTACCTGTCCAGCTGATAATTAATGTCCCCGAAAACGTCTGTAGGCCGATTGAGCAACATGCTAGCAACCACCTTTTTCAAGACATGTAAAAGCATGAGTGGGGTATCACTGGTGTGTTTTATGTCATAGAGTAAAACGTGAAAATATCTTGAGCTTGTTTTCACCTCAGACCGTATTTCAGGCTTTTAACCAAAAACTCATAAAAAAAAACATTGAATTTGGGATGATGGACCCAGAAGTGCTAAAATGCTCACTTGTTTAGCACTCTATAGACCCAGTGTACCTGAAAAAATTGAAAGCAGTTTATTTCATTTGTACGTTTATTTTGTTTTTGCCCTATTGTTTGTAATTTGTTTCTTTGTTCTTACATTTAATAACAGAGATAAAATAAATAATGAAATAAAATAAGTGAAATTATAATTGATTGGTCATATTGCTCGCATGTACTTTGGTCTAAATGGAATGTCATTCACACACCTACAGTCAATGATCGCAGTGTTGATATCTGCAGTGTAAATTATGACTAGTAATAATTGTATAATGCATATCTGCATAAATTATATTTGTCAAAACTGAATTATGTAAACTATTAGTCAAGCTTGGGGCATTAATTAGTAAAATGGCTTGCTCTAATGTGTCAGCTGATGAGATCAGTGACATCATTAAAGATGTATCAAATGGAAATTTGACTACTCTGTGTTTTTTTTCTCTGAAATCTTGAATCATCAGTCCTCAGGCCATATAGCGCAAGCATGGTGTTGATGCTATTTTAGCTTCTTGCATGTCATACATTAGGCAGATGCTGTTTATAGAACTTTATTCTCTGTGTAATTTGTTATGAGCCTAGATGACACAGGCAGTTGTCATAGCTCTTGGTAGTTCGTTTTATTTACTAAGTCCTTCCTGAGATCAGAGGTGTAGTAAATGACATAGAAGTTTCCGGCTGTTATCTAGCTGAGATTTAGCTGCAATTCACACCATTTGAAGTCCAATGTAGTTCTCTGAACTGTTCAAAACTGTTTAATGTCAGCATTATTGTTAGCAAAATTGACAATCAAATGACAGTTTGGTGCAATTTTCTGTATAATTTGTAAAAGTGTTACAAGGGGAACTTTAAAAATACATATTCTTAGTGATCTGATTGATATGGGCCGATCACAGTGTAAAGAAAATCTGTTATTGGCATCAGCTTAAAATTTCCTGATCAGTGCACCACTAATTTGTATTTAAAATATTCTATTTCTTTCTAGGGC
The DNA here is from genome assembly GCF_951802725.1 of Rutilus rutilus. Lineage (NCBI taxonomy): Eukaryota > Metazoa > Chordata > Actinopteri > Cypriniformes > Leuciscidae > Rutilus > Rutilus rutilus. Next base: position 5,961,663 of record NC_140221.1, read on the forward strand.
ATGCTCAGCTTGTTGGACATCCACTCTTTTGTCATGCTTTGTTGCTGGCCGGATCAATACATTGTTGATTTCCTGCTGATATCAGAGAGAAACTCCTCATCTATTACACAGCAAGTGTCTTGTTTGACTTCTTTTTGTAAGACATAGAGAGACAGGGTGCTTGTTTTTCATAATTAATCCACACATTGACAGGTAAATGTCTTTTGTGTTGAACAGGCAAGATGATAACAGCTTGAAAATCATGACCTTGGTAGCTGAAGAAAACAAGGTATGTTTGTTACTATTTCAGTCATAGACGACTCTTGCTATACGTGGGAGACTCCATGAATTTTCTTAGCAATTATTTTTTCAGGGGTAGGTTGCTAGGTCTTTCCCCAACCCTCCCCATTACTCACACACATGTGCACTCACACCCACGGACAATTTAGCATCACCATTTCACCTATACTGCATGTTTTTGGGCTGTGGGGAAAATTGGAGCACCCTGTGGAAACCCACACGGACACAGAAAGGATGTATATATGTAATTGAAAAGACAGTTTTATTCCTCACTTGTTTTATTTGTTATCTATGTCAAGGGTCATGCTAGGAAGCTTGTGATTCAGTCCCTGCCTTCTATGGAGGTTTTCTACTCACTAGAAGTTTCTTCTGAGTCTTGGTTGATCCAGAAGGGAATCAATATGGTAAATATAACAATTGATATTTACAATATGGAAATAAATCAAATTAAATGAAATGTAATGTAATGCAAACCTGTAATATTTGTTGCTAATGTTCAACGGGTTGTCCTTAGAATTTCTTTGTCATATTTTGTAGGGGAGATACTGGTTGAAATAAAGCTAAAATTTGAATATTGTTTCTATCGCGATTATGCCAGTGTTTCTTGGCTGAATCTCCAATATCTGAGCTATGGGTGCAACTGTACACAAGAATGACAAAAGTGGTACAGTAAGTTTTCAGCACGGCAGGAGGGAAAATCTAAATATTAGTTGCTGCTTAATTTCTGGTAATCCGTATAAGTCTGACTGCTCTGATTGTTTTTCACATAGCTTTTTTTTTTTGTGCCTATGTCATTTTCTCACGCTACATAAAACATTAACAATGTCAGTCATATACTGTTGCAGGAAACATGTGCAAAGTCATTGCTGAAACAGGGTTGTGTTGCAAAGTGCACTTTGAGCGAAAAATAACAATATACTGTTTTTCAGCCTGGTCTACACACCTCTTTGAATTTTGTGACCAGTGGAGACGGCAGCATGGAAAATAAATTCATGCATGCCATCCTTCTACGTTTCTGCCACTACTTCATAATAGGTTGCAGTCCAGCGTCGCCACTGCACATTGTCATGTTGTAAGACAACATCTGTATTGCAAACACCTCCATGTTGCTTTACTTTTTGTGGCAATGACATTGGTAAGTCTATGCCATAAAAACCAAAGCAGATAATCTGGAAAAATACTGCCAGTGTATCAGCTCGGACAGTTAAATCATTTAGATCCAATTCTAATCGGATACACAAGTTTTTATTTCATCTTTAGAGGCCACTGTTGTACTGTAGAATGACAACAGGCCCTTTGAGTCTAGTGCTGGAGTAGCTGTGGGAGAAGGAAAACCAATTTTTTGGACTCCAAAAAAAATTGGTTACCAATGCAAATTAATCTGCAAAACCTATATATTGGTCGACCTTTAAAAGAAATTATACTTGCCGGTTAATACATTTCTACCAGTATGTCATCCATCCCAAATATAGTTATGATGACCCACCTGCCCTTGATATCTTGTATTGAAGGTAATTCATAAATTCAACTCTTTTCCTCAGGACACTATCTATTTGCTGGAGGGAATTTTGGCGAACACAAAGAGGTGACTAACAGACACAGTTATGACAGTCTATAGATATTAAGGGCAATTAACTTTTGCATTTATATTGTGGTGTTAATATGTTGTAGTGAATTCATCACATTTGTGGATAGCGAAAGATTGATTTCAAATAATTTTTCTGTCTTAAAGCAGCCATGAAGATCCAGTGTCTACTGTTGTGATACGATGCTTCACAGAGGCGCTGCCGGAGAACAGGTGCGCTCTTGAAAACATAAGTAATACTGATTATAATTGAATTTACAATTTAATTCTGATTTGGTTTTAATTTTATGTTGGTTTCAGAAAGATATTTTTAATAGATTCCGCTGAAGGAATGCACTGCTTGATTTTAATGCTTGTTTGGGTGGTTTTGCTCCTTATGCATTATTTATTTTGTTTATTTTATTTTCTATACGTTGCTTCACTTTAACACTTAAATTAAATTATACTTTTCTTCAGGCAAGCAAACTGCTTTTAATGCAGTACTTTGTGCATTGTTTCTCTCTCTGCTTCCTCCAGACTGAACAAACTTCTTTATAAGCACAAGTTTGAAGAAGCAGAGAAATTTGCAAAAGCTTTTGGGCTTGATGTTGAAGTAAGACATTAGTACATTTTCCTTATCTAGATTTCCTATATCAAATATTTGTCATGGTAAGTTGACAAGGTTTCTTTTTGTTTGTTTTAGCTGGTGTATAAGGTTAAGCTGAATGTTGTGCTGGAAAAGCTCATCTCAACATCAGGCAGTGATCAAACCCTTGAGTGGCCTGAGCTCATCGATGAGGCTAAAACCAACCTGATGAAGATCATGGTAATATCAGCTTTGCAACAAATGTGAATGTGCAGGACCTCATGTGAGACTTACACACAATGGTGGCTGGAGAAACTAATAACACTACTATCATTCTATTTTACACATATGTACAGTTAGTAATACTGTATGATGTACTGTTGGAATGCATTTGTACATTTGCTGATATTAAAAGGATGACTTGAGTAATCATTTTTTTTGACATACTGTAGTAGTAGTCATTGGTCCTACTCTACCATATCACTTTCATAGTCCACCCAGCAGTTATTACGATGCATTGCAATACTTCACAACTGGTTAAGATGAATATTATATCTTCTTATTCTTTTAAGGCAGTCATCCTATGTTGATATATTGTGAATGTTTAGCACTTATTCTTCTCATATATCCCACAGGATGAGCAGTTTGTGGTGCAGTACTGCCTAACTGCTTCCTGGCCTACTCTCAGCATAGCTGAGGAGATGTTAAATTACACCTTGAACCGTTTCCCGTGCTGCCAGATCCAAACAGCCTTGGCTAAGCTCGCCACCTTCGCCAGCATGTATGGACCCAACAACTTTGAGTACGTCAAGCTGGCCAGCAGTTACTTTTTTTCTAAGTTTTTCAAATGTTAGACATGAATTTTTTCCTCCATAGGCTTTTAACACTTTAGAAATAATTTAATCACTTCTTGTCCTACTCATCCTTCTGGGTTAATTGTATTCTCCATCTCCATTACAGGGGCATCTCATGGATTGAGTTTTTGAACAGCACAGATTATCTTAAAGACATCCACGCTCTTCTGAAAGAAGGGAATCTTAGTGGAGCACAATATTTGTGGCTACGACACGAGGTAAAACTCGAAGTATGGTTTGATCTGTTGCTTCAGTATTTGACCAGGAACCTGCCAATGGCTAGTGAATTGAGAATTTTAGCCACAAGAATTTTACACTGGCCTTGAATGTGTATTTTACATTTAAATTTTTTCATTTTTACATAGTAATATTTATTTAGCCAGTTTTCTCTTTGTGTTTACAACAAAGCACAAATCATGTTATATACTCTAGCCCGGTGGTTCTCAACCTTGTTCCTGGAGAGCAAGAGCAAAAGTGCTGTCTTTTCCGGAACATTAGCATGATTGCGAATGTCTTATTGATTTTATGAAACCGGTCAATAAACTACAAAATAACATTTTCAGTTACATTTTAGAGACATTATTGTTTTTTTGCATTATTCTGTCAACAAATTTCCCAGTTAAAGGTGAACTAAGTAACTTTTTTTACCTTAACTGAACAGCTTCGGAGTCATTGGAATGGTTATATTACTTATTTCGGGTTGAATGGTGGTCGTTTCGCACCCCCCTGGTGCCCGTGAGCGGAAAATACGCACTTGCAACTTTGGGGCGGCGGGCCACCGGCCGCCGCGTCAGGAAGTCTCGCGTGATATCAGGTCTCGCGATGTAAACAATTGCTTTACGGCCAAAAGAAATCTGCTAAAATGCCGTCATTATTGCGCTCCCTCACGCTGTTCGAACCCGAATGAAGAAGACGTTTGAAAGAATGTCCCATCTGCTTTGATGTCGTTGATCTGCTAGCCTCTGGTGTCTGAGAATCACCAACGAGTTTTTACAACAGTGTTGTCAAATATCTATTCCGAAGCTGTGGGGGGAGCTCTAGAGAGAAACCTGCGAGCAAAAAGCGAGAATACAGCGAAGAAATCCCGAAGTTACTGAATGCAGCTTTAACCATAGCACAACTGTTTCGCGTCTCCGAGCAACACAGCAGTGCTTTGTTACTGAATAAATCCACCTTTTGAACTAATCAGTTTAATGAATGATTCAACGACTAAATGAATCAGCCCTTTGAATGAATTATTTAAATGAATAACTCAATGACCCAACTCATTTATTTATACTGTGATTTGCTGACACAGACTGGTGGTTTTAGTTTCATATTTTAAGTTCATATTTAAAACAAACTTTGCTTGAGTTTTAAAACAAACTGCCATGACCAGCAGTTTTCATCAAGTTCTGAACATAAACATCTGCCGGTCACAGACACTAAAAGCCTCTGTGCAGTGCAGCAGTCAGACGTGTACCTGCACCAACCATCAACACCATGTGCCAAATCATTGAGATTGAATCTAGAAAGGTCCATTGTTAAACAAAGACAAGTGCATATTAACGGTTCAGAGACGAAGGAAAACAGACAAAAAGCAAAACATTGAGAAATAAACAAACAGCTTTAATGTGATGGGGCAGCAGTTATTAAATGAACTTTATCCATCCCAGATTCCCGGGCAATATGAGTCAGTATGGAGTCCAAAACCACTGGTTCAGTTGGGATATATAAGAGCCTGTTAAACATAAACTAAAAACAGAGTGCACTTTTAAGGCATATTATGAATTTGTTACTCATTTCATTTTGGTAGAACTTTACTCCATGTGGAGTTTTGACAATGAATGAATTTCTGACTTTCTATAAGTTGCTGATGGTATACTTTATTACTACTAAGGTAGAGGTGCAGGTGCAAAAAAAAAAAAAAAACACTTCCCTAGACTATTTAAATCTCTTTTGTTTTTAATTATTTTATCTGTTTTTATTTTGTTTCATTAGTAGTCAGCACTGTAACTTAAAGTTGCTACTACAGGTTCTTTCCCCATGATAATTAGGTTTTTCTGTTTCATTCTCTCTCTCTCTCTCAGGGTGAGTTTGCCAGTGCATTTGATGAAGACTGCCTACATGCTCTGTTGGGCTCCATTTCATCAGACATCCCATCACAGGACCTAAGTCTGTGGTTTAAGGGTGTTGTGGTCCCATTTATATGGAGAGTGTTGCCCAAAGGACAGGTATGAGGCAGTTAATACACTTGATTTTAAACTACACATTTTTTTCAGATTGTCTTAATGACCTTAGTTATATGCGACTTTGAATCACAACCCCAGTTATCAGGAATAATTCTTGCCCTGCAAGGTGGATAAAAAAGGGTTTTTGTGTGTATGCCAGTTTTGATGAATCACTATAAATAAGGTAATACAATTCAAGCAAAATGTTTGAAAAGCAAATAGTTCTTGCGTAATCTTACTGTAATTTAAGTTCTGTTGTAATCTCTTGGTTGAGAATGGAGTAGTGATTTTTTTTTATTTTTTTTTATTAACTAGTTAGTTGTGCTTCATATTAACACTTTTTATGTTTTAAATGTACACAGAAAATCCTCGCCAGGTGGTTGGAGCAGCGTGTAAGGAATCTGGAGTTAACCGAAAAGGTAGTTAACTCTTATGACAAGTTTTTCAAAAAAATTTAATTCTTTTGAAATACCAGGATATTGCTTTTCAAAATAAATTCGGAATTTCTAATCACAACCTAGAAAATTATTAGCCAGCCCATTTGTGACCCTTTCTGTCTCTAAAGCATAATTTTCCGGTTTGATAGACATCGATAGTCACACATTGTGTAGCCAAATCTCAATTGGGCCAAAGTAAATACAAAGATTCTCTTTCTCAGGTAATTTAATTAATTTAATTATTATAATTTTTTTTAATCTTTTTTTTTATAGGGTGACTGGCCTCATAATGGACTGGTTCTGGCTGAACTTGGCTTGCCTTCCCTCTGGAGGTCTATGGGTTTGGTAAATGTCAAGTTTGTCCCCAAATTTGAAGCTGTTTGAAAGTGTTGAGGACCATATTCCTGGAAAGTCGCAGCGACTTCCTCAGATAAGAATTAAATTGTTTTTCAGGCTGAAAACTGTGGAGAAGAGGAAGTGCAAAATCTGAGGTCATTAGTGGCAAACCTCCGACAGCTGTGTGACCTCTACACCAAATATAACTGCCACCTTTCACTGTCTGACTATGAAAGGGTGAGTATGAAAGTTTAGACTAAGTTCTACAGATGGTGGCACTAGCACCTGATTTGGTAGCGCTGGGGGGATTTTTAATCAAAGGTAATTTAATATTAAAATGACTTGTTTTGCATCAATAAGTGCAGTAACTAATAATATCACATTTATTTCTTGTAAATTTGACTGGAAAAGTCTTGACACATTTGACTAAAACACTGAGCTTAAGTTGAGATGCAGATAAAATCAACTTTTATTAAAGGGGTCATATGATGCGATTTCTTGTTTTTCTTTTTCTTTAGTGTGTTAAGTAGCTATTAGTGCAAGTATAAGATCTGCAGAGTTACAAAGCTCAAAGTGTCAAGCCTAAAGAGATATTCTTTATAAAAGTTAAGTCTTAGCCACGCCTTCCTAAAACGCTTCGTTCAAACACGCCCCCCAAAATCTACATCAGTGTGTGTGGGCAGAGTTTCATAACTTCGCCCAAATGTATACGCAAAGAAAGAAGGCGTAACTTTTATTCTTGCTGTATTATTGTGGCCGCCGGCGCCGCCATATCGTGGAGACGTTGTGTTTTTTGTTGCGAAAGCCAAACTACTTTGTTTGGCTTTTCAAAAGAGGACACAATTCGAAAACAGTGCTTAAGCTTTATTTACAACACTGTTCCAGAACAGTACAACTAAAATTTTCGACTGTGTGCTGCGCATTGTTCGGAGGACTGTTTCCAGAACATGGGAGAGTTACAAGGCCGGCTGTGCACAAAGGCTGATTCTAAAAAGTGAGGCAATTCCTCTTTACATGTACATTCTGGTGCTTCCGACTCACACAGCCTGTAAGTATCACAAATGCAGACATGGTTTTATTTTTACATAGTGTTCTCACACCCATAGCGCGGTGCAACGCATAAAAAGACAGTATAAGTCGTCATAATCAGCATAAATGTCCCCAATGAAATAAAACCTTACCAATCTGATACGATCTGGTCCAGTCGCACTGGCAAAGTTGATCGATCAGCTTGGTAATCTGCATTTTTCGGATCAGATTCGGGCTCGAATTGATAAGGTAGTACCGACATTATCACCTGTCATTATTGCTTTGGGAGCTGATGTTCCAAATATGGTATGGGGCGTGACATTTCCGTCACACACTTAAGGTTTTTGGGCCAGTCACAATGCACTGGATCGCTGGCCAATCAGAGCACACCGCTCTTTTCAGAACGATGAGCTTTGTAAAAATCTACGTGTTTCAGAAAGGCAGGGCATAGAGGAGCAACAATAATGTACAGTATGTGTAAAATAATGACTTTTTTTTAACCTACGGAAACACATTTTTTTAACCGCGGAAACACATTGCATTAAACCAAATACACAAAATAATGTTATTTTCTGAACCATCAGATGACTCCTTTAACAACAGTTACATGTAAAAACAGTTTTAGTTTTTTTTGGTCTTTACATTAAAAATAACATTTAAATTGGATAGTTGTTAGAGCTTTGAAGTGTGAAAAGTGCTTGAATTTCACTCTCAAAAGGTTGTACGAACCCTGAAATGAATAATGTAAAAACATTTGACTATTTCTGCCGCAATACCATGGTTACAGTTAGCATTACTACCTTAAATCCATGGTGAATGTTGGTAATATTTGTACTGAAAAGCCTAGAATAGAACCATGAATAGAACCAAATCCCCGTCCCACATTTTTCTTTTTTCGATAATCTGTCATAATATAGATATATCGCTACTTCTGTTTCATTGCGTTAAATAGACGTTCTAGCACCTTTGGTTATATTTTGTACTGTTTTGCAGCTTATTCTTTTTTTTTTTATCCCCTGAAAGTGTCTGGGCATCACTCACCTTCTGTGAATGGCACTTATTGAGTTCCAATAGTTCATTTAGTGAATGTATAAAGTAAGTTCTCCTCCCCACAGTTATAATTCACTACAAGAGAAATGTGATATTGCCCATACAATGGCAGGTGGGCTAAATGAAAATGCAAATTCACTCTCTGACAGTAGGTGGTACTTATTGAAAAGCAGAAATACAGCGGTTACCCCTGTACATAAACCATCCCATCAAATTTCAGATCTCTTTGACTTCAAGTTTGATGCCCAGACAAATCCTTTTGTTGCAAGATGTCACTTGGTGTCATACTTTTTATCTAATGGATTCAGAAAGATTAGTCTCTGAATATTTTTTTCAAGGGGCACTGTGTTGTTGCTAAATATAAATACAAGACAAACATGCTAGTGTTGTCACAACATTACAGTATTCTGTTTTAATACCAGTAGAATTCCACAAAAGTCCACATGTTTTCTTTTTAGAACCTTTTTTTTTTTTTTTTTTTTTAATTAGGTAAATTTATCTATAAAATGTTTTTTTTAATTTTTATTGATTATTCATGCACTGAGTATTCATATTGACACAAAGCATTGATTAACCTGTTTTCTGTGGCAGGGAAGCACACGTAGTATGGCCTTTCTGATGCTGGATAAGGTGAAGGCCTCAGAGCTGATTCCTGCGGTTATTGAGAACAGCATTGAACCTTATGCTCTTGAGAACGGACTGGACCTGGACCAAACCCTCTTACACTATATCAAGGTCACCATTATTTTTCAGTAATTAGGAAAATGGTTGTTTATAGTGTTATTTTTAGATCTACTCTCGTTGCACCAAAGTTTTATATTAACATGTTTTTTTGCTGTGTTAAGCATTGTAGCCAATCTCAGACATGTGATGCTTTGCAGAAGGCCCTGTCGAGGCCATTAGACAGCACTCAAGTGTAAAAACACTCTATATTATAATCAGTAGTAGTCTATAAGGTCATGCATTGTGTGCATAAATTCTGGATTCTGTTTGTGAGGGAACAAAGTTGAACAAAAATCTGATAATTAAATCATTCAAATGTAAAAAATTAATTAATAATAATTAAATGTAAAATTATCTAATACATAAAAACAATCAGAATAAATCACTTACTAAAAAAGATTTTGTTTACCTGTATAACGTTTGACAATTAATCACCCTCAGACAACCATGTTAAATTATTGAAATATAAGATTAATATCAGGGGGTACTTTGAGTAAATATTTTAGATCAATTTGACTGACACATTTTTTTTTGTGAATCCCTAACTATATGATTGGCTTTATGTTCCTAATGTTTCATCTCATTTTCTCATCTCATTTTGGTAGTTTAATGTTTTAAACATTTAAAGTTTTTTTCTCAAGTAAATTATCAATTTTACATGGAAAAACTTAATATTGATCACTGTCAAATTTTGTTGTGGCTGAGCAGCCGTAACACAGGCTATAAGGGCCTAAAACACAAGCCTAAAAGGGTATGCTGCATTATTTTATGTCAAGCAGCCAAAATGAATCACATAAATTAGCTATTTTTTTCCAGTCCTAGTTGATGTATTTATATTTATTATAAAAATATGAATTAAACATTTTAATGTCAAGGTGTAATTAATTTGGTTATTAGTTGCTGAAAACTTCTCGTTGTAGCAGCCTTGTGTCTTGTGCAGTTAAATATGACTCTCAGTCTGCTGATAAAAATGTATAAACAATGATAAAGAAGTCCCTAATATATTTGTATACAATGTACACTACAGACATCAGTGGTCTATTAGTCTACCTTTTGGGACTGGGAATTTTTAATGAATCGTTATTATAATATAATAGTTTTAATTTATTGTGCTGTCAGTTTATGTTTTGATGTGTTTAAATTTTAGGACCTGCTAGACTGTTGCAGCTCTCAAATCACCTCTCTCTTCACTGAATGGGAGGCCAAAGCCGTGGCTGTACTACACTGCATGACAGACACTAATGTAAGATCTGTTCATACATCTAACACCAGGGTCCCCGCGGATCCTTAAAAAGTCTTAAAAGGTCTTAAATTAGATTTTTTAAATTTAAGGCCATAAAAAGTCTTAAAAAAAAAAATATTTTTTAAATGTCTTATTTTTACTTATGAAAGGTCTTAAATTTTAGATGAGACTTTGACTTAGACTTATCTAAATACTTTCGAAATTAAAACTATCTAATTAGCGTAGGCCGTATTATTTTTTTAATTCTATCTTTGTGGATTTGCTTGTTCACGTGACAATTCGCGTCACTTACGGCAGTATATTAGCCTACGTCTGTCTCCTGCACGCGAGAGGAGAGAAAAAAACGAGTAAATGTCAGTTCAATTGTAAGTTCATTCTTTATGTGCTTAGGAGTGTGCGATATTGTCTATGAACTATGATGACATTGTAATCATTGTTTTAACTATGTACGAGGCACTGCGAGTGCGAGCTGACATCGCGTTTGTCTCTCATGCTTGCTTTCACTGCGTGATGTGTCAGTGCAGTTATAGATGTCCCCAAATGAGTTTTTGTCTTATATTTATATCATATTATGTTGTTATATTAGAATATCACATGAGCAAGAGTGCCGTTTTCCTTTGCACAATTGCAAGTGTGCTATTTATTTTATACAACAGGTAAATTAACAATAAAGTTAACATTGTGAGTTACTTTCTGGACAAAATATTGTCAATTTTCACTTTATATCGCAGACGAGAATTTCATAATGAAGCCGTACGTGTCCAACAGACAACAATGTTTTTTTTTTTTTTTTTACTGAAATCCACGTTTTGAACGAATCATTTTAACGATTCAATGAACAATCACTTGTTTTTCTGAATGAATCAGCCGTTTGAACAAATCGGTTGACTCCAACAACTCGCTTATTAAGATAGTGACTTGCCGCCACCTACTGGTGGTTTTAGTTTCATATTTAAAGTAACCTTTAATTAAAGCGTTAAAATTATAAATCATTTCATATTTAAATATTGAATAGCTTTATTTATGCAATTGTAAATGAAGTGTAAATATAGTAGGCTAATGCCAGTTTTTATGCCGCTTCTGTGTCTCCTCTGCACTGCAAGGATGGATTTTAATTTAATGATTTATTTTGACATTGGTACTGTGTTATTCTAATATAATTTAATTTGAATGTTAGAATTTGACATTAAAGGTGATGCATACCTCTAAATACGTTTAGAAACAATGTCCATATATAGGTGAAAATGCCCCTGGAAATCAATTTAAGGTGGCAAATATTGCCCCTTAATAAAAATGTTAATTTCGGTCACTACTGTGAACTGACCACTGTATAGAATATAAAAAATATTAATATCTTTGTGGGTCTGCTGTCAACAACAGGCCTAAACCAGCCAGGATACCAGTACAAAAACACAATCAGTAAAATATTATTATCAACAAAACTTTGAAAATATCTAGACATATTGTTGTCAATATTGCGCACCCCTAATGTACGGTATTAATTTTGATTTTGATTAAAAAGGTCTTAAAAAACCTTTTTAAAGGTTAAAAGGTTTTTTAAAGGTCTTAAAAAGCCTTAAATTTGACTTTAAAAATTGTGCAGATACCCTGAACACACAATATCCAATTTATATAAATGTATTTATTTATTAACAATTAGTGATGCAATTAGTGAAAATTCTTTACTCACGGTAGGGATCGACATATACTATAGTGGTATCGATACTACTAATACTGATGTTGTATAGAGAGGATTGATCCTCACAAAAATATTGATAGTGTTTGACTAGGAATTTTATGAAATATTTAGTGCAAAAAATGGCAAAGAAATAAAAGAGGAGAAGAGAAAAGTCACAGAGAGAAGTCATCTGGAGTTCTCTTTCTTATCTCACTATGGGAATGGTTCTTAACTGTCCTTAGACAAGCCGTAAAGGTATGTCACCAAAATTAGCTGTTTTTGATAGCGGGCATATTCACTTCTACAGTGAATATTATTTGTGCTAGGGATGAACTAGAGAACATGTTACAGTGTATTCTCTTTCTAACTGTTCTATTATGACGACCGCTAGTTATTCGAGTGGTGGAGCGAGGGGAAAAGAAGCCTCGAACCTATGTGTGTGGATGAATATTAGGAAGGTGGGACTCCCACATCACTGTCGTGACTCGTGATTGGTCTGTCAAATGATAGACATTGTGATATTGGTGCTTCCAGGATTGGTAAAATTGGCTTTCAAATATAATTATCCATTTTGATATGAATTTGTGTATTTAAATTGTGTATTGTGTGTTGAATCACATGAGAACTAGAGATTGCTAGAAGACAGCAGAGTTGAGTAGGGTTCCTAAATGCTGTCAGTGTGAAGGCCTACTGTCAAATTGACTTTAACTTCCTGTTTTTAGTCACAGTAGATTCTGTTAGCAAAAGATTGTCTTTTTACATGTTTTAGAAGGTGATGGATGCTGTGATTGAAATAATGTACAAGGCCGTGGTGCCCTGGAGTGAAACCATCGAGAAACTTGTTCAGCAGCACTTGGAGAAGGAACATCCAAAGTGAGTGGTGTGGTAAAACATAGTTTATTTATTTTATTTGTATAAGTTCTTTTACATGACTTCACTGTAGAGTGAGGCTTCAAGGCTAGCTCTGGTGGCACATGTTAACAGCACTCAGAGTAGTTTACACTATTTCAACACATCTGCATTTTACTTTTTTTAAATACAGCACATCATTTTTGACTCATGCACTTTAAAATTTTGATTTCAGTTGGACTAAAGTAATAATTTCACTTCAAATAAAGTCTGACTGATCTCATACTAGTCTGATTTTTGGGAAGACCTGAGTGATGAAATTGTTGCTTGACTCCATCCAGAATTTATACATATTAATCGGACACATTAATAGAGCATTTGGACCCGCAAATGGTCAATGTGACCTCAGACTTTACAATTGGATTACATATTTCTGTGTTTGCAACATATAGCTGCAGTACATCAAATTCAGTTAGCACATTTTGTAAGTATTTTCATATCTACAGACAGGAGTTACTGAGAGAGGGTTACAGATTGATGGAAATAAAGAAGCTTCTCAGATGCTATGGCATCCGCACCTTAGCCCTCTCTAACACTCGTGATATCATGGTAAGTTAAAAGTCCTATTATGTGTGTTCATTTAACAATTTTACTATTCCTTACTTTCTTAAAGATGTAAAGGTTTTGACCTTTGTATCAGCCACTCTGTTCATGCAAGTACCTGATATTTCACTGTTGTTTGCTTTAAGATGCTTGTGAGGCACATTCTGAAGCAGGACCTGCCCACCTCTCTCGAGGACTCACTGAAGTTGATTGAGGCCTACAAACTAAACCCAGCAGAGATCCACCATCTTCACTGCATCCAGCTTATACAGTGCAATAAGGTATTACTTCCACAGAATTGGGACTTGGCAGTATACAGGTAACAACATGATGGACCCTCACATTTCTTCTAAGAGGCAGAACTCATAAATAGGTACATTTCTATAACGGAAAATGAGGGACTACAGCAAACATCATTATTTCGTTTCCTTTTGCACAAATAATAAAGAAAAATCCTCGATAGACTTTCCAAAAGAGAAGAAAATATATATAGAGATTAATTACGCCAATAGAAGAGAGAAATATGTAAATTTTACCATCACTACCTCAGCCGTTGTATTATAAACACACTTGCAGGGTTGTATATCCAAAATAAATAAATAACTGGAACACGTCATTACAGTCTGTCCACTTGTCTTTTTAACTTTTTCTCAACTTTTAGTTATTAATATTAAGTGAAACAATCAAAAGTCACGCAGAGACGTCCTTGACCACTTGAGTGATAATACAAGCTATATAAATGAACTGACTCATCAAATATTTTAATGATCAATGCAGAAGAACTGGTTCAAGAAAACGTTCAAAGTCAAAACGCAGCGCTATTGCACATTCTACAGGCTTGCAGTTTCAGAGCAGTTCACAGTCAATGAATACCACTCATTTATGCCAAGCGATTGCTTACGATCTACTGTTGATGAATTGACAATATTGACTTTCTGTTGTTTGTATTGTAATGTTTTAGATTGTTCTAAGAGTGCATATTTTATCTCCCTTGTATGTTTAAGTGAGGAGCTGGAAAGTAGTTAAGGCATTTCAAAATAAGAGTCCGAGTGTATTTCAGGCTTTTTTTATAATTAAATGTCCTGGATTATGCAGAGCATATTTTTTTCTGGTTATAATTGGTGTTTCGGGTTACAAAATAAAGTGTATCTGGCATATACTTTAATATTTAGAATATACATAATTCCATAATTATTAAATAAACAATATTTGAAGCAGAAACATTTAAAAACCTAGTTAAAAAATAATAATAAATTAATCATGTTGCTTGTAAATGTCTCCTTGTATCCCTTTATTAAGGAAAAACAGATTTTTTGATATATTTTTAATATTATGCACGTAAATCTGCTCCAGAATTTCTCAAATTAGGAGCACAGTTTATCTGAAATTACCCAAGGCTACTAATATCAGACCTGAGGCACTTTTCATATTTTTGGACCCGAACCTGCTCGGGTCTCGGCCTCGGGTCAGACCACGGGTTTTCGAATCGAAGTGGACCAATGAAGACCTCTAATGAAACCACTGCAGTCTCCAACAAATTCATATTCAGTATATTTTAAAAATATATATCTCCTCCTAGCCCTAATCAGCAGTTACAACATGGAAATGTTAAGCAAGTAATTTTAATTCAGATAGGAATCAAGGGTGATATATTTGGATATTGTTGTATTCACAGAGGGAGAAGTGCATTGCGCTGCTGAAGAATCTGCCCCATTCTGAAGCAGAATTTGTGATTGAGCGAATGGCCTGTTGGGCAAGACTTGAACTTCAAGACAAGCGACACATTTCTGAAGAGGTCAGAATTTGTGTGAGAGAAATGTGGTGTTAATTGGTTAAAAAGAAGTAAAGATATTTTGCATAAAGACTATAGATTTAAATTGACAATGTTTCAGTCGAAAAAAAATCTTAATACTAAAGTAGGATTAGTTTTCTATATGAAAAGTTTTTGCATTGTTATTGTTAAACACATTTGGATATGTTCATCTATATAGGCAAAATTGATATATATTCTGAATTAAATGTATTTTCTTTCAATAGCAGAAGAAATTACAAATGCTAATATCACAGATTATGGTTGAAGCTTTGAAGTACCTGCAGAGCATTCAGACAGGTGAGTGCACAACCAAGTATTAGTACTGGTTTTCTATGTCTAATAATGCGGTTTTAAAAGGATAGGTAACCACAAAGAATTGACATTTGCGCCCCTACCCCACTTTGAAACCAAACCCCAGAAAGGAAGTACCCAAATTAAAATATAGTTTATGAAGCCCTTGGACTAGAAGCATAATTGTGGTTGGCAGTTTGTTTTATTAAGACTTTTTTATTAAAACTTAAAGTCATTTTCATTAAATATTTTTTTTAATTGGCCTTGTTGCAGTCTAGAAACCCAGTGCAAGTTTGACCATGTTCCATTTGAAATAAACATCAGCTATGAGAATTTGTGAGATTAAACCATGTTTTTTTTTTGTCTCAATTGTCACTGTATAACATCAGTTTAGAGTTTAAAATAACTTCCTTCTGTTGTCTGAGGTGGTTTCTTGTAGATTCATAGGTTTTTTCCTCAGTGGATGCATAAGAGGCTTGTTAAAGGCATTGATGGCATTTTTGATTTTATAAAATGGATAGTTCCAGTCCTTGATTCTGATTGGTTGAGCTGTGTTCAAAGGGTTTTTACAACGCCCCTTAGCGGTTCTAAATTCACTGTGAAACACGACTTCGTGGGACTTAAAA
Organism: Rutilus rutilus; assembly: GCF_951802725.1. Classification (NCBI taxonomy): domain Eukaryota; kingdom Metazoa; phylum Chordata; class Actinopteri; order Cypriniformes; family Leuciscidae; genus Rutilus; species Rutilus rutilus. The sequence goes on from NC_140221.1 coordinate 5,977,834, forward strand.
AAAAAAAAAAATCTGTCACTATATGATTTATACGATAATATAAAGACACATTATAAGACATATCAAGCCTTTCTAATTGAATAAAAAAAATTAAGACTTGTATGCAGTAAATATAATGCAGTAATAAATATATTAAAACAGAAAGGGATTACTGAACAAACAATACTTATTTTGACTGGAAGAGAAGTCTGTACATAAGGTCAAAATCTGCAATTTAAATATTTTAATCGACTGATAGTACAACTACGAGCATAATCAGTTTAATAAAAAAAAAAAAATGAACTAGATTGATTGTTTTAGACATTTAAAGTTTCCTGTCCTTTCTTCTTGTAGATGATGCGTTCAAGAAGACTGAATGTGGGAACAGTCTGAACATGTTCACAGCCATGTCTCATCTACAGGTCTTTATTTGTTCATAATGGATTTGAGGCATTTAATGCCATATTGGACATATATCTACAAATGGGTATGTTTATTTTAAAATGTTTTTGACTTTAGGAAGACTTTGACATCTTCTTAACACCAGAAGAGTATGAGGATCCTTTAGTGAGACATAAGTTCAACCAGCAGCTCATCACCGCATATGAGAATGCACAAGCATGGCGGCGCTCAGGGAAACAACACCCTGACAAGGTTTCAAGTAGTCACCTGAATGGTAATGCTGCAGTAGCCAATGATCCTGATGGTAAAACGAAGACTCTCTCTACTGAAGCTGGGCTACACCGGCTGGCCAGGCAGCTGCAAAAGACAGAGCAGGAACTTTGGGCAGACCTGGCACTGAGAGCTCTGGATGCCGGAGATGTGGAGAAAGCCCTGCAGATCCTAAGGTAAGGGAGAAGGGAATAATGGGGATCTAAATTTAAGGATCTAAATGCTGTGAAAAAGTGTATACATTCGGAATAGGCAGTTATTTCTCACATTTTAAAAATAATAGGCCTATTACCAAGCATTCTTTTCAATCTACAGTCTAATAAAGTTCCTCAGAAAAATAAAACAACTGCACCTGATTCTGAATATTGATTGATCAATTTATCCAAAAAGTCTAACAAAGTACAAAACAAAGTGGTAGTTGTTAATACAAAATAATTGTAGTATGCATAGCCTACAATTTAATAATATAATATAGTTTTATTGCTCCACTTCACTCTCCACTTCTAATATTTCCTAATTTTATATTATAATTAATAATATTATCTGTGTAAATAGTAAGCCGTAAACTAGCAAAGTTCAATGGTCTCATTACTCTCTACATTTTACAAATATTGAGATGCGAAAGATACAATGTGTGATATGCGCAAAATTATGTTTGTAAACTGCTCAAGTCACCTTTATTTAGCGCTTTATACAATACAGATTGTTTCAAAGTAGCTTTACAGTGATAAAAGAAAAAAGATTCAGTGATGCACACTTTCTCACTCGAAAAGCAAGTACATTTCAGCAAATGGACAATTTGATATATTAATTTGTGTTAAGATGAACAAATATCTTTATTTTGGAATAACTAGAGGGTGAGTAAATGATGACAGAACGTTCATTTTTGGGTGAACGTTCCGTTTAACTTCTAATATCTTTTCTCATACCTTTCTTTTCACCTCATATAGTGAGCTATACCAGCATCACTCCAACTGCAGCACAGGACGGGTTCTGTTCAGCACTGCGCAGCGCCTCTGCCAGATGCTGGAGGAAAATGTCCCCATGGTTCTGCCTGAAAAGGTTAACCTCCCTGCTGTCATCCATAGGCTGGCCTGCCAGGCCATTACAGTCTGCCACAGTGGTACTGAAACACTTTCACCATTCATATTCTCTTAAAGTACATATCACTTGAGTTCTCAACCAGTCAGCTTATTTATGTATCACTCATTTGTCCTCTACACCAACTTCAAAAAGTACATGTATTTTCACTTTCACAGACCTCTTGCTTGACTGTTTGGAGCTGTGTAAAAGCACCAGAAGTGCTGCAGATGTGTACAGACAATGTCAGATTGAAGATTTTGGATTTTTACCTAAGGTAAGCTCGCTAAACATTGTTTGTTCATGTACACACACACATGAGTGTTGACAGCACCCCAATATATTCCATCAAGCTGTCATCACTGGAAGCATCAGTGGCAAGCCTTTAGTTGACAAATGCTATCTTCATCTGGAGTGATATTCAAGTCACTTTGCTTTCCCCATACACTAATATATATATATAGAATAAGAATATATAGAATAAATATAAATTCTGAAATAGATATTCAGTGTTTCCTACTGAATTTTGTGAGACTGTTGGGTGGAGACTGTGAAAGGTTGCAAGTTCGTTCCTGTGTGGTGCAACATACATTTTTTATATTTCAAAAGCTGCAATTTAAACAGGGATGTGTAGACTTTTAATATACCCACTGTATATATTTATTTTCAGGAATCTGCATTGAGTGGTGAAGAGGACACTTACACTGATTCCCATTTTCATGATGTCTTTAATGAGGACTGCATTGTGCTAGATCCAGTCTCAGTGCTTCCGCTCCAGTATAAAATCACCAGAAATTTGTTGCCACTTTCAGGTAAGAGTTTGCTGTTACTGGTGTGATATATGCAAACTAGTGCCTTGATATGAATGATTGTTTTAAAGTAGACCTTGGAATTACTAAACAAATTTTAATATGGGAATTGTTGAAGTGTAGGGCTGGAATTGACATTTGAAATTAATTGAATTAAGAAACAGTTTTTGTTAATTCCCTCCTTTGTGAACATGTATTAATTTGTTCCTATGATTGAACTAAAACCTGTGTCCTTTATTCTAGAATCGAGACTTTATCCTTTTGGCTGTTCCTGCCTGTCATACTGTGCTCTCAAAGAAGGTAAGAGCATCATATTATTGCTTTGACTAGTATACTGTGAGACTGTTTATACTATGCTTAATCCCAAGGTAAGTCTTAAAGGACAAGTTTCTTATTTACTGGTTGGCAAAATTCTGCCGGCTAATGCAAAATGCATTATTTGGCTGTCAAAAGTCTTTTGCTTGGTATAGGAAACCTGGAGAAAGAACATTGGTCATTTACATATACTTCTGACATTGTAACAATCCAAAGCTGGTTGAAAATCAGCGAATGTGTACATGAGCAGAGAAGGACAGTCCAACCACTATCCAAGAGTTTGGTAGCGCACCAACTCTGGCTTTTTCCCCACCAGTGAGGTCAAATTCTAGAATACCAGATGCCAATTGGTATCCCTAAACCGGGCAAAGTCTTTCTTATTTTGACCACATAATATGAGAAGGGGTTGAGCTAATCTTTGTCTATTATAATAGGTTGTGGTTGTTGAATATTAGAATAGTATGTATTAATCTGTCCTAAACACTTCACTTTCATGTTTTCATTATTTTTAGTACATTACCAACTTTAATTGGTGACGACATTAGATTCTTCTCTGTAGATTCTGTTGTTATCTGTTCAAGACTAGCAGCTTTAGGGGGCCAATGGAAAAGGGGCGTGTGTTAAACAGTAATACTAGTTGTGTAAGTGTAATACTTGTCCAGGGATTTAAAGTGTATAGTATGAAATCTTACAACATACCTACCCAGGATTAATTACTGATCCAGCATAAAGTGTGAACAGTGTGATACATGGAAATAGCCCAGGATTAAATTTTTCCACGACTAAATGACCCTGGGTGAACCGTTTTAATTGTGAAAATCCCAAATGTGTAAAGGCTGTGGAATATAAAGAACTGTGGTTTATTGTATTTAAAAAGCAAAATGTATTTAAAATTTGTTATCGTGTTGTGAGAGGCAGATTTAAATGAAATGTCCTTATTTTCACAGAAACTGATTTGGTTGGGCCTTTACTCAATCCCATGGCCTCAATGCTGCAAATGCTACAGGAGTGCAGTCAGCTTGAACTGGCTCTGCGCCTTCTGATGGAGTCTTATGGCAGTATATTACTGCACTTTGTTTCTAACAACATGGACATCTCTCTAAGCAAAAGGGTGAGAATTCTGTAAAATAATTGAGTTTAAAAAAAACTATTATGTCTTTTAGTCTGTAATGTTGATGTTTGAGCATGAAAAAGGTCTGCAAAGTTACAAAGCACAAAGACCACTCCAATAGGAGTTATTCTCTACATCAGTAAACACTGTTTCTGAACTCCAAGAAATGGCTTGATTGTAGTCTTGAGTTTTCTTCTGGGAACGAACACATCACAATATTCCTCATTTAAATAATTCCCACCCAAGGCATATGCAGTTTAAATGAAGGTGTTAGTTAGTAGTGTGTTGAAACTCGCAGTCACGGCGATGGGCCTGACATTTACGAAACGTGCTCGAAGCGGTTGACCAATCACAAAACACTGGTCCAGCCAACCAATCAGAGCACATTGCCCTTTCGAAAGGAAGGGCTTCATAGAGAGAGAAACTAAACAGAGCTTTGCTGACAGACTGGGAAAAGAGGTGCTGCAACAATGGAAAAAAAATAGAAAAATTTGTTTTTTGAAACATGAAAACCTATTTTAGTAGACCCTAAAATCAAAATCAAGTCTTTGTAAAAGGGCATAATATAGCGGCTTTCAATATAATGCAAATGAAAGTGTTTTTTTGACGATGTTGTATTTCTCATTTCCAGCTTCAGTCTAACAACCGCATGGCCAGAGACAAACAGACTCTTGACAGGATAGAGAAAACTGTTCTCTCGTCTGTCACGGTGGTTGTGGTCTCCTTGTTGCAGAAGGTGTGCAAAGACACTTTAGATGCACAATTATATTATTTCTATGAAATGTAGTTCAGTCAGTTCATTAACTGTAACGGAGTTGTGTTTCAGGTGCTAAACTGGAGAGTGGTCGACTCTGATTTGGCCATCGGACTTTGCACCATTTTGTCTAAGGCAGCGGTCGTGGATATTCTGTGGAAGATGATCACCAGTGCCTGGCAAAATTACGACAAGATAAAGGTCAGACTGAAATTTGGTTTGTGACTCACTCAAGCTTTCATTTATTAGTTGTGCTTGCTAGGTCAAACTCCTAACCCTAAGTATTGATTGGTAGGCAATTTTGGAGAGGCTAGCAATAGTAAGATAGCTTTAAAAGCATATGATCCCACCCTCCCTTCAGAGCGTCTCCAAAGCCACACCTCCGTCAAAACATATAATCCAGGCGATTTCTGATTATTACTAATAAATTAAGCTACACTACACCTTCACTCAAATTTTCTTTAGAAAATGTAAAAATATACTTGAATAATAAATGTATTTATTTATCTTCTATAGGTTGTTGCTATGGTCGGAGCCCATCTAAGTTTTTTGTATAAGGATGAAGAGGAGAGAGGAAAGTTTCTGTCTGTAATCACTGATGCTGAGTGGGGCATTCAGCTTGGCAAACTTGGGGTCAGTGTTGAACTTATGCAAAGAAGAAAAAAAACACACAAAATGGCCAGAACTGTGTGAAAAACTTATACTATGTCCATTGACATTTCTTCTTAGGTTTCCATCCAGTCTGTGTTCAGGCAGTGCGCAGAGACGAAGAGAAACTTGATTCCTACACTTGTGAAAAACAAAAATATCACTCCTGACATCATACTGCATTACTGCAGGCAAGTCAGCTATTATTCACTATTTTGCTTTATTTATAATGGGTTGTAAAACACATATTTGGTAAGGTTTCTAAGATTATCAGTATTTATTAATAATAATGTATCATCAGTGTTTATGAAAAGGGAATATGATTCTCATTAATACTGGGCATTTCTTTTTGAGCTGAAGAGTGAGTGAACAACAGTAAACTAAAGCTCTATAGAAGCGGGTTAATTAACTTAACCAAACCAAACACTGTAAATGAGATTCTTTTAGATCTGCACAACAAAAAACATAATATTACAGCTTACATCTGCACAAACGGATGAAAATGCAGGAGTGAACTCGGCCTTGCTAGTCAGAACTTCCGTTAGATGCGCTCTTCTCATAACAACGTGATCAAACACAGGCAAATGAAAGCACTATGAATTCTCAGCATTCTATTACATTTGTGGTCTCATAATGTTATGAATTTGTCAGATGGGCATGTCACATAACTGCATTTTGCAGTTTTTCAAACCATGTTAATCACACATGTTTTTAATGAGAATTAAAATATGAAACAGAAATACTAACCGTCTGGAATTTTGAAGTGCCTTATTGTGAAACCGGGAAACGTTTCATCCCTAGTGGAAACAGACCGGAGGAGAGACATGAGTGAGGATGTTGGGAGAGAAACGAGATTCCAGTTGTAGTTCAGTGGAACATTAAATGAGATGCTGTTTAAATTGAGTGACCGGTTCACACAGTGTCTGTTATCTTTTTCACATTACCAGAGCATTGCAGTATTTGAACAATATTTTACCGATGGGTGAAAACGGAGCATGACAAATTCATAATCCAGTCAAAGGGACGGACAATTATTATTTGTAGTGCAAATACCTCTAATAATAATAGAACATTGCAATCAAAACAGTGTGATTGAGCTGGTTTTAGTCATTAATAGGCAAGTCAATTATTTTGAAACAAACAAAAACAATCCTCTAAATGTAAAAGAAAAAGACAATGTGTCAACCGACTATAGCTAATATATATTTAAAAGCTAATGTTGAATTTACTATACAAACTTGCATATTTTTATGGAAGCTTGTCTCCGCCACAGAATAAAAACTAAAAAAGGTAATTGCAACTTTTTATTTCACAATTCTGACTTTTTATTGTGAGAATTCTAACAGTTTCCTACTACTACTCTACTCTCACAATTGTGAGAAAAAAGTCTGAATTGCGAGATATAAACTCCCAATTGCAAGAAAAAAAGTCAGAATTGTGAGTTTATATATCACAATTCAGACTTTATAACTTGCAATTGGGAGTTTATATCTCGGAATTCAGAGAAAAAAGTCTGAATTGTGAGATCAAAGGTCGCAATTATCTTTTAAATTGTTTTATTCCGTGGAGGAAAGAAACAAGCTTCCATATATTTTTCTTCAAGTCTTAAACTAGAAGCATTTCCCATATTTAAAAAACAAAGCAAAAATAAAACCGCTTTGGAAAAATGTAGATAAAAATACCGGGAATCTAAGACATATTTCTAACAGTAAGCTCCAAAATATGACAAATGTGTACACTGTTAAAAAAAAAAAAAAAAACAACAGTCAGCTGCACTTTTTTACAGTACAGTTTGTGCACTTACTGTGTACTTACTTAAGAAAGTACCTGGTAATATAAGTTACCTATGCAGGTTAAGGTAAGGTTTAGGTTCAGGTTTGGCACATAATTATTACCTGGTTATTGCTTAATATAATAAGTCAATAGTATTTACATGCAGAACAGGACTATAAAGTACATTTTCTGTATTAATTTGTCGCAAGTGTTTTGCCCATATTTGAATCTCGCTTTGCACGGTATTTTAAAGTTGAAGGAAATTTACATCAACTTGATGGATAATGTCCTGGCAGAAATTTACCAGTACATTTTCTGTTGTTGTTTTTTCTCACAGTGTAATACTCAAGCTTTTTTTTGTTGTTGTTATTCTGCAGCACATTTGGATTGGACAGCGATTCTGCAATCAATCTGTACATAACCACTCTACTACTGCAGGAAGATAGATGGTATGAGATGGAGATTGAAGAAGGTGATGCCAAAGGTACCCTGCGGGCTGAAGAGTCGCTGCTACGAAAAGATGACATGCTAGAAAGAGCTCTTCAGATTGTTCCTCAGCTCGGCTCTACCAAAGACCTTGTATTCAGTCTCAACTCCGCCTTGACCAAGGTCTTGTATTGCATACTTCATCTCTGACTGCCTAATCCCAGTGATTTTAACTTCTATTTTATAGGGTACAGGACATAAGGCATTGACTAATGTTTAGTTTGTGCCACTAAGTGACATTTGATTACTCATATGTCATTTTGATTTGTTATAGTAGATATTAATCTAATGGTGTATATATGAATGTAATATTTACAGTTAAATCCTTACAACTATGAGTGGATAGAGAGAGTCCTCAAAACTATTCAGATGGCGGATGAGAGCACAAACCTTCTACCCCTTGGTCAGGTCAGTGAAATTCCAAGATTAAACAAACAAACAAACAGATGGCTGTTTGATTTGGCACAGGAATAAGTTTCATTGTATCATCTTTATGATTTATTGTTTAGATGGTTGGATTACTCCAGCATTTAAAGTCACATAGAAGAATCTCTCCTCCCACTGACCTGGAGAGCTCATATCTTTTGGAGAACGGTCTTGAACCCACTGCTCTAGCTAACACCCGCCTGCCTTTTCATCTGCTATTCCAGACCAACCACGCCTTCTGGAAAATTGTCTGTGTGTATCATTTTGTTGATTTTTGCAACCTTGTTCATTGTACCACAGCCTTCCAGAATTACCTTATTGTGTTTTTAATTTGTCCTTAATTACTAATTTATTTTCTGTTCAATTTGACATTTTCCTCTTTTATTGTGTACCGTGCCAACAGCTCCTGAACTTAGTGAGGACACTTTACCCACGCTGCTCTTCATCTGTAAATTGCTGAAGGTAACATACATGTTGACAGAGCTAAGACCACTATCATTCTTATTATTCCTGTTTTTAGTTTGTCTTTTTTTTTTTTTTTATGTCAATGATTTATTATTATTATTATTATTAGAAATGTAAAGTGACTGCACACATTTTGCATTTACAACACTAATAAAACAAGGGCTTTGAAGTGCCCCTTTCACACAGAAATTCTGGAAAATGTCTGTAAAAGATGGATGGATTGCGTGATTTTGTTCATTCACACTGCCAGAGCATTCCCGTGCTCTGCATTTATTCACACACACCCCGTTCAGTCCGTAAAGCCAAAGTGACATAACAATACCACAGCTAGTGTACTCGCCAGGAAGCCTCTCATAAACAATTGCATTGTATGTAGTACCGCTAAGCTCACGGTTCATTTTACTGTCTATACAGTGACGATGGCCACCCCTAAAATAAACTGACCCACCACCACCATCCGTCAAAACCATTTTAATTGTTTACATTAAACCTAGTATAATATATTTAGCTCTACTCATATTATCTGACATGGATAAATAGCAAAATTCAACAACCCAACAATATTAGTGCAGTTTTTAAAAACATATACCTGACATTCATAAGAGCAAGAGTTATGTGAAGAAACGTGTGTGTGTGTGTGCCACTTTGTGCCTCTTTTACAGGAGATATTTACAGTATTTTTTCTGTTTTGCTTTTTACCCAGCTTAATCTTGATAAGCTGTATGTTTTAGCTGTGAACCATGTGTTCAAGAAGAATCTTTTGCCCTTGCTAATGGATCAGTCTAAGAAAAACCAGCATCTTGGTCCCAGCAAAGAGTCGTCCAGTGTGACTCAGAGTATCTTTAAACATGCGCTGTGCATTCAGAATCTGGAACTTGCTGCAGCCACAATCCATAAAATTGCTCAGGACCTTCCTGCAGGTGAGTCTGCTGGTATGACAGCACTCGATCCCTTCAACACTGAAAGTGAATGTTGGCAAATGGTGTGAAGCTCCAAAAATGGCCAAAAAGTAACATGAAAGTAGTTCATGTGACTTGCACATTATGTTGCAAGTCTTCTGAAGAAATACAATAGCTTTATGCGAGGAACAGACCAAAGTTATTCACGGACTGTGTTTTCCAATGTATGCTTTGGTGCCTCATGCTGCTGTAGTGGACTTGAGCAAAGGCATTGTAATAAAAAATAAATAAATAAGACAACTGGTTGGACAGTGCTGTGTATCGCATTTGATTTATTTAGTTACTTTTTATTATTATTATTTTATTTCAGGTGCAGAAAAGACTGATTTCTTAAAGTTCAGCTTGGAACTCGTACACAAGTTGCGGAAGTCTGATGCTCTGGAGGTATGTTTGGCTTACCAAAGAAAAACTTAATATATTGTTTTGAGGACAAACAATGTAAAACCATGTTTTGCAAGTGCACCATTTATATATTTTAAAGCTGTCTTGATAAATAGATAAACATGAAACATGGCTCATCTGTTAAACCAACCCACTTTCCAAGGGAAGACAGAACTTGATTTGATCACAAGTGGTCAGTTTAAAGACTTTAAGTACACCTGATATTAATGCATCTCCAGTAACCTCTTGTGATCAGATTTTGTCGAGTGTGCTGGTTTTGTGACTACACAATACACATACTTTTAAGATTTTGCACATTTTGATGCGAAGCATGACAACAATGAAGGATTAGATTTATTTACATAGTGCCTTTTCCAAGCAACACAATATTTTACATTTACGTTTAACCATTTAGCAGATGCCTTTATCCAACTTACAAATGAGGAGAACAAAAGAAGCAACACATCAACAATAGGCAAGTGCTGTGATAAGTCCCAATTAGTCTAGCACAGTAAATGCAAGTTATTTTTTTTTACTGAATAATATATAATATAAATATAGTAGAATACTAAGTGTAAGTATTAACGAGTCAAGTGAAAAAGATGCGTTTCAACCGTTTCTTGAGAGTGGCAAAAACACAGCAGCTTGAGATTAGTTTGGCTGGTCATTGAAAGGTAAAAAGTCAGTGAAAGTGATTGTTGTGCCTCTTTGGGATGGCACCACAAGGCAATATGAAGATTTAATTGAGATTTAAATATGGGTAGGGAGTAGGATTTATTTTATATATATATACAAAGATTTATTTTTATTTTTAAAAACAAATGTTTGCAAAAAAGATTAAACAGAATTGCATAAAATGATTGATTGATTGCTTGAGTTATTTTCAGGCACTGCTGCTGAATTGGCTGATTTAATTGATCTCCCAAGTCTGGGAATTTAGGTGTTGCCAAAACAGAGCGGCTATTAGACTGGAAAAGTGCATCTAATTGACAACCAAACACTGATTACTTTTTGTATATGATGTTTAGTGACAGTTTAAATCTGGGATAACAGCTCTGGACAACACCACAATAATGAAATGATGAAAATAGTTTGCTGCAAAGTGGTTACAGTAAACAAATAAAAACAGCCTCAAACAAATCAAAAGTTTGAGTATTCAAAGTCTGACCTGAATCATTTATCGATCCTTCTCCCTCTCTGTCACCCCTACATTTTTGCTTGTATTCTATTGTATAATATACAAAAAAAAAAAAGACCAATCAGACCATCAGAGGCTTTCACAAGAAATGAGCACATTCAATGTATACATGTGGCCGAATCATATGCATTCATGCAGCTGTTTCATTGTGTTCTGTATGATTTTGAACAAATTGAATAAGAGTTCCAACAAACACAAGCAAATGCTAATCAGTTAATGATGGAGAAAAGTACTTCTCTTTGCATCTTCTCAAATTCATTCATAAATGGAAACTCAACAGGTATAAAGTTATAATTAGTAATCAAAAAATTGTTAATGGCTGAAATCATGATTCATTGTTTAAATCAACAGCCCTAAAAAGTAGTAATAATAACTCTGTCCTTGTGAGTAAATTTGTGTTATGTTGGTGCAATAAATGTTGTTACAGTTTGCAGTGCCTCTATCATTAAAAATGAACTTTTACGTTTAAAACTCACTTAAAGGAATACTCCACGTGAAAAAAAAAGGCATTTGCTCACCCTCGTGTCGTTCTGAAAGTGGGACTTACTTTCTTCTGTGGAACCGTTTAGAACTGTCCATGCTAGTTTGCTGACTAGTTGAAATTCACACAAAGTAGAAGCTGTTCAGTTTAAAGAAATAACATAAACACGTATGTTAGGAATGATTGAAGCAATTTCCCAATTTCTACCTGACAGCTCAACATTTAAATCATTATTTTATATTGGCATACTGGCAGGTATTTGACGAATAAGCAAGGATGTATTTACCGCCATGGCTTTGCATTTTGGTTGACAATAGCGCTTTCCAACCAAGTAGTTACAGGAACTTAGTTATAGGAACTGTCCACTTCTAAACCGTTCTATGAACTACTCTCCCCCAAACTCGGTTTTCCTGTTTGCGTTCACACTGGCCAAGTGGCCATAGGAACTGGTAGGAGGGGTAAGGGAGTGACGCAAGCACGGCGACTTTTATTTTGACGGAGCGACGGACCTTTATTTTGACTGCGCTGAGAACGCCAGAGCAAACAATGCTCGCATAGTTAGCGATCTGTCTAACATGTTATTAGATAGAATTGTTATAGAAAGTACACAGTATATGAAAAAAAAGTTGTTAGCCTATGCCGTGTGGTTGATGTCCAGTGTTGCTAGCTGAGCAGAAATACATAATCATGTTTGACTTGGTCCCCTCAAAGTTGCGTTGGATTTTCTCTACAGCATAAAGGTTTAGAGACCCAGCTATCACTGTTTTCCATGTTTGTATCTAGTTTCTGGAGTAAATATATAGGCTATAATCTGTGTGTTTACATATATCTGTTTTAAAAATGGCAGGTGCTGGTGTTTTGCGTGCGTTCGGTCATCAGCGTACACTAACGTCACGGATAGTTCCTATAGTGCTGGTTTAGACCCTACTCTGAAGTAGGAGCTAAATTAGTTCCTCCAAATGGAGTTCCTAGAACTAAAGTCGTTCCTATTCGGCGTGTTCGCACCGCAGGAACATACGGGTACTTTAGCCAATAGTTCTAGGAACTGTGAAAAGGGTCCTTCGGTCGGAAAGCAGCTTATACTGTGTTTTATTGTGCAATGACACCTTGTCAAAAGAAAATTGGATTTCTGAGTTCATGATTCCTTTAGTTTTATTAGTAAGGAGTAAGGATGTTGTTAACCACATTTATTACACAAATCTCTGTCTGTCTCAATCCTTCATTACTCTATCACACTCTCTTCTTGATTGTATCTTGTTTGGATCATTTACCAGGAGAATTTGCAGGCTCGAGGTGAGGCACTCATCTCTAAACTGCAGTTGCAATATCAGCGCTCGGCCACAGAGAACGCTCTCCTTTCATCTCAGCTCAGCTCCCCAGAGCTCCTCAAGCTCACAGGCCTGCCTGGGCGCCTTATTGTAGCTCTCTTTGAGCATAGCTCAGTGGTGGACCATATGAAAAACCCTGCTGGGATGACTTACCCCGGTAAGGACAAGGAGTATAGTATATCTGTGCTGTAAGATCAATCTGATCTTGCATTATTTGCTGTATTTTATTGATCAAAAGTGACAGTAACCTAGTGACATGTTAAAGTCTTTACTAAGTTCTTTCGAATATTCTATTCATCAAAGAATCTTGAAAATAAGACATTTCTTTCAAAAACCTTATTGAATCTTAACAACCCCAAAACTGTTAATGGTAGTGCATGCATGTGTGCTTGGATATTTATTCTGCCACCTCTCTCTGAAACTGGACAGACATTCACAGCGTGGCCAAGGATATTGCCGCCATCAATGGTGTCGATCTTCTGAAGATCCGGAACATTCTTTTGGAGAAATGGTTGTGCCAAACAGGGCAGTCTAATGGCAAGGTGTGTAAAATATATCAGACACGCTGCGAATTCTGCAAAGTCTTTTGAGAGACCAACACATTTATTGCTATAGTAGTACAGCAAATTCCGACTAAAGCTTGATTAAATCTACACATCTAAACATACTTGGTATGAGGGTGCATTATTAAACTAGACTTAAATTCATACCTTCTTTTTCTCTAGGACATAAATCAGCAGGACTATGTGACTGATATAAATGATGACCCTGATCTCATGAGGTACTAATACAAAATACAAAAAGATTTTACCTTGTAACATTACCAAATGGATTAAACATGTTTCTGTAACATGGTCAGAAGTCTTATTGAAGTCTTTATCTTTCCCCTGTTTCTTTTCCTCTCATTCTCTATATACTGCAGAGTTGTTTATTTGCTGCAGATGCACCCCATGGATATAAGTGCTCGTTTGCTCAGTCCCATCCTGACAGCTCAAACGTGGGTAAGTAGGACTTTTCACCCTCAACAGAAACCTGAACATCAGGCCCTGTTTATACTAGTGCGTTTTCGTTTTAACATGCCGTTTTAAAATGAAAACAATCCTCGTCCATACTGGCGTTTCCACTGCGTTTCAGAAAAGACCTCCTTCCACACTATACACCCGAAAAAGCATGTCACATGACCATTCATGCACACTTGGCATGCACGTAGAAGTGTAAACAGTTGCTGATTGTTTCCGATAACTCTAAAATAAAGGCTTGCCTCTCGCACATGTAGGCGGCTGCAGTAATATAAAATGCAGAGTTTAACTGCACAACTGCTGCTAAAAAGGTTGTCAAAGTCAGCAAAGCTTGCAGTTCCGTCTCTATGTCATTGTTTGCACAGTCGTCGGGGCTGGTATGTTACAGAGCTGTTAAGAGCGACGGCTCTGGCCTGTTATTGTCATGTTCCGGTAGCGTAATGGTCATAGGATAGGGGCTTGATGAATCAGGGAAGGATACGCAGTGATCCAGAAGACCCTATCAGGGAGCGAATGTGGGCAACCACGCCTTCGTTTTCAACAAAGTGTTTTGTGTGAACTAGCACCTAATCATTGTTATAATATGGTAAAAACAAACATTTAAATTTTTCATTTTCATTTTGATTGGAATTTAATTTATTCCACGTAATATAAGAGGTGGGAATAGATTGAAACATTTACATTGTTATACTTTTTGGATTTATACACTTAAGGGTACGAAGTTAACTTTCTTGTAGTAATTATCATTATTATCTACTGTTGATGGATTATAAAAATGTTTACTTTATGATGTTTATATCATATGTTGAAAAAGTTTATACGAGTGCATGTTTTATCTTCATCTTTTTGAATGAGCACTGGAATTACTAATAGTGTTTGTATGGTAGAACACTGATCGCATTATAACATCCCTGCTGAAAAGTTCAGCATTGCTGGTCACTAGTGAGGTTTATGAACTAGCTTCACCATTTTCCTTGTTCATCCAGCATCACCTGAAAGGCCACACTGATTGACCAGAACTTTAGCATAAAAAATAAAAGTAAAATTTTTTACTTTAAAAATACCTAAATATTGAACTTAAACTTAAAGTATAAAAAAACACTTTAATGAACTGATGTAATGTTAATACACCAACTTTTCGTACCATACAAACACAGGTGGTTAAGAGAAATCCTCATAATAAATCAAAGTTCATCACAAGTATATTTTCCACAAGCTGAGGTAAATACTAATATATAGATGGTTGTATGGTGTCATACAAACGAATACAAAACACATCATGGTAACACACATGACACTAAAATAATGTAATAAACATTAATTTAACAATATGAAATGTGTCATAAAACCCTAATGTATATAACTGATAACAACAAAAAAATGTAACAATTATTCAAATAAAAAAAAATACTGGTCAAATTAGTCATGCTGAGAATTCTGGGAATATCAATTTATCAGTTTTTGTGAGCTCTTGCGTGAGCTCTCTGATGCGCCCAAATTAGGCTAGATATGATAGCCTGTCTCCCAATATCAAACCTATCTTAGGCTGGACTGTGTAGTTGTAACCACTTCTTAGCTCTGGTCTTTGTTTTGGTCTCTGTTTGCACATTGAATATCGAGAGAGTACTTTGATTATGGTTGAACTTGTGATTAAGATTGAAATTGTGATTAAGACTAAGAAAAAATTATTTATTTTTGTTCAATTTGTGGAAAGGAGTTCAATTAAGAGGTCACACATAGCCTCAATCAGAAGTTCTAGAAGCTCATAATTCATGTATAGGCAGGTCTGAAGAGACTCATGTGAAATCATACAGGAGAGAAGCCAGTCAGTTGAGTTTGTGGCAAAAACTTTTAGTGCTTGTATATTGTTGTCTTTGAATGCATATGATAATTCATACTCAGATAGTAGAACTGAAATGACATTCATTTACAAGATGATTTGTTAAAACATTTCAAAATGCACCTGCAGACTATTTTTCCAGTCATGAATTTTGTCATTAAGAATTTCTCGTTCTCGTGAACCCAATCTCGTGTCTCGTCTCATCTCGTGAGCTAAGCGTCTCGTCACACCCCTAAAAATTACATTAAAGCTTCTGTTAATCTAAAAATAGTAAAAAGTTATAGAACTTACCATTAACCAATTAGCGTTTTTACAGACTTTTACCATTAAAAATTACAATTATTTTTTACTAAAGTTTAACTAAACTTAAAAAATGGTATTAAAATAGAAGCAAACTTGAAGATGCAAAACAATATCTTGTTCACCAAGATAACTTTATCTCAGGCATGCATTAGATAAGGTTTTGTCAGATTGCAAGAGTTACTTCTGATAATGTTTAAAGCATCATTTAGAATGTGTTGAAAATAAAGAAATCAGTGATGTTACACATTATACACCATAGTTTTCCAGCAAAATAAATGTATATTTTTACTTACCTCATAAAGTAATTAGTGGCATATTTGTTGGCAGGGAAAGTAAAGGTCTGACATGGTTAACATTTGTCCATCTTTTCAGCCCCTGGGAGGATCGGGCCTTCGTCTGACCTTTGAACATCGTAGCCGTGCTTTGATCTGTCTCACTCACTTAGCAGATGCTAACACTTTGGAGGCACTTTCCAACCGGCCTAGTAGCAAAATCAAGTGAGCAGCATCTAGAATATACTATTAAATTAAATTATTTCAGTTGTTTGCATGCAATTTGAATAAGAATAGAACTGTAACCATTTTGTATGTCCAAGTGTTATACAAAAAAAAAAACCTTTTGCCATTTTGTTTTAATCAAGATTGATGAATTTGCAGCATTAATGACCATATATTGTTGTTTTCACAGATATTTTTTGAAGTGTTACATGTACCTTGCCCAGATGGAAGCCCTGAACATTCCCTATACCTTGGAAATGTTCATCAGCAGCCCAAAAGAAGGCATGATCAAGGGTTTATGGAAGAACCACAACAGCGAACCTCAGGTAGATATTGCAACTAATATTAAAACCCCTCATTTCAACAGACAAGTTCTGTCAGTTCTTACTACAGTTTTGAAAAAAAGTTTAGTATGAGGAGGAGTGGTGGGGGAATTGAACATTTGGAAATCAGTAAGATTTTTTTGTTAGTTTGTCTTTTTCTTTGGTTCATTTTAAGAAATTAATACTTCTATTCAGCAGGGATGCAATAAGACATTTATAATGTTACAAAAGATTTCTATTCCAAATAGATGTTGTTTTTATAACTTTCTATTTACCAAAGAACTCTGACATTGATTAAAGAAATATATACATTTTTTATTATTATTATTATTATTATTATTATATATATATGTTTGCACTAAAATACATTTAAATTGAAATCAGACTGAATGTTCTTCTTGATGTGAACAGGCCTTAAGGCTGTGCTTGAGCATTTAAAGAAGTGTGTAATTTTCTCTGTTTTAAATACTTTCTCCTATCCAATTTAATTAGCAGAGAAAACTGTTAGGAATCCATTTATAGTTTGATGAACACTGTGGCATTGCTCTTTTTGAGTGTTGTTGGACCCATTGTAAAACATGTAAACACTAAAAAAATATATGAATAAATAAATATCAGTTAAAGCTTTATGTGTTTTATGTATATCTTTATTTTCATGCAGACTATCTCACAATTCCAGTAAAGCATAATCTGCATACATTTTTCATAATTTTTTCCAGGCTGTCCGTCTTGTGGCAGATCTTTGTTTGGAGTATGAGGTTTATGACTTGCAGCTGTGGAGCAGTGTCTTGCAAAAACTTGTGTCGTTCAATATGGTAAGTCACATGTACATTATTATCCTTTTAAAGCTGTTGCAGTCATTAGTTAGTCATTTTGTGTACTTGTGCACAAACACTGAATCCTGAAACAATGGCGATGATATTTTTGATATTGGAAAAACCCACGAAAATGATGCATGTGAACTATGAATCCTGTCTTTTTTTTAGACGATTAGTCATGCTTTTTACAGGGTTCGTACGGGTGCTTGAAATCCTTGAAAGTGCTTGAATTTTGATGTTGTGTTTTCAAGGTTTGAAAAGTGCTTGAATTTTGGATAAAATGCTTGAAAATGCTTGAATTTGTAACAGTATTTCTTTCACAAGAAATATCTTTCTGACAAAATAGTTCTTTATTAAATGGAGAAAAAAAATGTAGCCCTTCAGAATCAGAAACAGATTGATTTGCGTTACGCTGGCCAGAGCAAAAGTAGGCCGGAGTTTTCATTTTGATTTCCGCGGTTGTTTGGATGCACCGTTTTTATTGGCCACGCAGCGGCAACAGTTGAACTATTTTAAACTTTGACGGCGGCGTGCGCGCGAGCTCCGCTTTGGTCCGAGTCGCGCGGCGCAAGCTATTTTTTACAGTCTATGGGCGCAAGGCGCAAGCCATTGAAATATAGGCCTATTGGTTTCATTTCAAATTAAAATCTCAAATTACAGAACTGTAACGTGCAAATTAACCTGCAAACATTAGCCCAGTGCATAACAACAGTCGTTGATTGCGGAACTGAAATCAGTCAGTGTCATTAGTATACTGTTACTGTTTAGGATAGCCCTATGCAATATTTACACTGCTCTATTCCAGTAAATGTATTAGCTAACGTTATGTATTGGCCCAAGACATCTTGGCAAGGAAATACATTTATCAGGCAGGTGCCTGTGCACTCAGATATTGTTCAAACCTTGTTCAAACCTTGTCTATATCAAGACATGTGTCCCAAAACGGGAAGGCCTGTCAAATATTTCTGTTCAAATCCTAAGTCTTCATATTTTAAATTAATTCAGTTTTACAGCCTATAAATCACATTATCTGGTAAGAAATATTTGGACATTAATATAATGAAAAGTATATTATTCATATGTTTTAGGCTATATACTTAGTGATACATTTTGAAGAATAAAACTTGTGATTGGCTTAAATATTAGGGCTGCACAATATATCGAAATATTGCAAATTGAATATCACATTATTTAATGAGTTATCGCATATCTCATTTTTCTTCAATATCGTGCAGCCCTCTGCTATTATGAAACATTTGGCTGTTTATCTCTTTTGATGTGATAAAAACACTAAATAATAATTTTAACTATGTATTGGTATGTAATTTACGGTAGTGTAAGGTGCTGGAAAAAGCTTTAAAATGGACCTGGAAAGTGCTTGAAAAGTGCTTGAATTTGACCTTGGAAAAAGTGTACGAACCCTGTTTTTACTGCGTTTGAACAGTGTACCTAAAGCTGACTGATTCATGTGATGTTTGTTTAGTTGGATGGTACATTGCTGCCTCCTTGTGTTCATTGCTGTTGTAAATTTCAGAAAATGTTTCTTCTTTTTCTTCTATAGACAAGCTACTTGCAGAAGGTTCTTGAAGCTCTCATTGCAGTGCCCAGCCTTTTAGAGGTGATCATTTTCCTAACCTTTGTTTTTATTTAGATCAGGGGTGTCAGACTCATTTTAGGGCAAGGGCCAAACTAAAATATTATTTCTTGTGGGCCACAACATGTTCAACACAATGACAATAGAACAAGATTTAAAAACAAATAACAGCATATTGTATTACTGTATTGGAATCTATATTTCATCAGTTGCCGGTGTAAAGAGGTCACAAGTGTAAAATGGTCCGTCGTCTTGTTATAAGTCTTGCAGCAGCATTTTGCGCAAACTGTAAGCGAGATAGAGAGAACTGACTAATGCCATGCAGTAGTCCAGACAGAGGGAAGTAAAAGCATGCATAGCATTCTCAAAAACCTTAGAGATAGCAGATTTTAGTTTTAAGAGAGTTCCTTTACATTAGATTGCCCTGAAAGCCAATGCCCTTCTAGGCTGAGACATATACTCTACCCAAGAAAAATTTTTGTTTAACCCTCAATCCATCCGAAACAATCTTTTTTAGAAACATAATGCATCTCTGTGAGTCCATATAATGCAAGTGATTGGCTTCCCAAATGTTAATGCTCTAACAAAGCACACACAGCCATCATGATGGTAATCCATCTGAACCAAGTGGATAAATCAATGTCTTCTGAAGCAAAACAATAGGTGTGTGACGTAACATTAAGTGTTGTGAAGCTCATGCAAAAAAAAAAAATGATGTGGAAGCCTAGAGTACCGTATCTTCTAGAATGAGCCGTAACTTCTAGTACTTACATCGCTTCAGAAGGCGTTTCACAATGCGTTTATTTTTACATCAAGCCACATACTTTATCATATACTATTTTTTACCCATTCATAGCAGAGGGCCTTAAATTTAAGTCCTAAAGAAAACACACCCTTTTAATGTGAAATATTTCAGAGGGCTAAAATCAGTTTAGAAAAGGGCCTTTAGTCTAGCCTGGATGCCAGCCGAACTTAGCCCCGCCCACAACATTTGAGGTCGGGAATTTCGGTCTGGACTTGATCCGTTGTGGAGCAACTATGCTCGAACCAGAGCTGTTCGGACAATCATATTTTCAGGGCGGGCTTTATACAATGATGGACAGATGATCAACAGTAACGTAATCATCCACATCACCAAAGAGCGCTTGGGTTGTGATAAGATTTGTTTGCTGTATTGTCGAGTTCTAATCCTAAACGGAGAACTTTAATCTTCGTATATGCATTCACCTTTACTATTTCTCTCAAAAATTATGATTGTGTTGGTAAGTACTCCATGTATCCTTAAATTCTTTTTACAACACCAGCAAAGATCGTTTACTTCTTCCAGCGCGCATGCAGTTGAGTTCTGTTGACAACTATGCGTCGCTTAACATACGTCACTTACTCCATTGCTCTGATTGGTTGTAGGTCTATTCAATTGAGTGCAGAGGCATTTTCTTTCCTGGTTCGGTTGAAACATGCCCCATAATCACAGCCCAATGGAGCAGTATCAGACTCATATTCTGACTAGAATCTGAGTATGACGACGTCAGGCTACCTTTATTCCTAAATTATCAGTTTTTGATGTAAAAATCCAACATTATAATTGCACCTCAGGAAACATAAAATAGAAATTGCTGGATTGGGCTCCTCCATGGGGTAGTTTCTTTGACACTTCTGATTTAGGTCAATTTAACACGAAACTGCCAAGATTTTTATTTATTATATTATTATTTTCCTCCAGGGGCAAAGTCTTTCCAGGATATGGCGAAGTGTGATTCAAGCCCCTTTCTTGACAGGTAAAAATGGAAATACTTAGAAATTTCTCTGTAATGTTGCATATACATTTTTATTATTTAAATGTTTTCACTGTTTGTCTGTTTGATTATTTTACAGCCTCTCTTCCTCTCAGCCCTCGACAGCATGACGTTATGTATCAGACATTTGTCCTGCTTCTAAAGTAAGTCTTCAGTCAAAGGGTCTGTTTGATCAAAACAAAGTATGAGTATAGGGTGGGGCTAATGTATTGTAAAGCAATAGCTTATTAGTGAAGTTGTTTACAAAAAAGTTATTGTTAGGGTAGGTTTATCACTGAAAATTGTATTGGTCTTTGTTTACTCTTATTGTAATAACTGAACACAATGGCAACAGCTTTCTGTTTCAGAATGGCAGTCTCTATACATTTTTCCCCTGCATTTGACCTAAAACACTGTGTTCGTTGTCATCCAGTTTGAAATGTTGACTACAAACACAGAGGTTTTTCTGATTTTTAGTCGCAGCCTTTCACCTTATTTACGATTCTTTTCTGCCATTACCCACTGCCTACAATGCACTGGATCCTTAACTGGAAACTGAAAATAACTCACTCCCGCTAAACATTTACTCTTTGAATTCTTGCACACGGGAACAATACCAATCGAAACCATTATGACAAAAAGTTTGCTATGTAGTATTTCCTACTAAAGCAAGATGGTATTTGTCTCTGGTCAAGCCTATCCATAGCAGACTGGTGGGAGTGGTAATTTTGCTGGAAAACTTGCCGTTTAATAAATAAATAAATAAACATTGGAATAGTGTTGTCAAAAGACCCGGTACTTCGGTACCACGTCAGGGTTACACTTTATTTTAAGGTGTCATTGTTACAGTGTAATTATACATTTAATTACTGAGTAATATTAATTAACAACATGTACTTAATTAAGAATGTTAGGGTAGGATTAAGATTTGGTTTAGGGTAAGTTGCATGTAATTATGCAAAATGTATTGTTATTACTTTGGTACATGTAACATTATGTAACAATGACACTGTAAAATAAAGTGTTACACAAGTCGGTACTAAAAAAAAATAAACCGTTACAGTACCAGCTTTTCTTAAGTTCCGGTGGTACCAAAGTACCGGGTTAATCCGGTTCTTGATGCGCTGTCCGAATGGTGCACAGTTGCGTCCTCTTCATAAAAACACTGACACATGGCGACCGGTGGCGCTACTAATGCGGTGGCTCTGAATCCACTCGTTGACAAGAAAGGAGGAAAGAGCCACATATGGAAATATTTTGGATTAGGCTGATGTCACGTTGCTATAAGGGGCCGTTCACACGACAGTCAAGTCAAATAAAACACGTTTTATCTCCTGTATAGTTTGGTAACACTACAATAAGATACCATTTGTTAACATTACTTAATGCGTTATCTAACATCAACACATTGAGTGAACAATATATTTTTACAACATTAATTAATGATTGTGAATGTTATTTAATACAAACATTTGATTGTGCATGTTTGTTCACTTCATTCATTGTGCATTAAATAATGTTAACAGATAAAACTTTTGATTTAAAAAATGTATCAATCAATTTTTTTTAATTAACCCCAAGGAGAATAGTTGCTACAATATATAACTATTGTTTATTTTTAGGTCATTTTATCTAATGTTATCTAACAAATAGAATCTTATTGTAAGGTGTTTTTAATACTACAGTTTCCATCTTTGTAACCGTGATATACACTTTAATATATGTAAATTTAATCTTCGTATATGCATTCACCTTTACTATTTCTCTCAAAAATGATGATTGTGTTGGTAAGTACTCCATGTATCCTTAAATTCTTTTTACAACACCAGCAAAGATCGTTTACTTCTACTTCTTCCAGCGCTCGTGCAATTGAGTTCTGTTGAAAACTATGCGTCGCTTAACATACGTCACTTACTCCATTGCTCTGATTGGTTGTAGGTCTATTCAATTGAATTCATTAAATTAAATTAAGCTTTGGTACCGAAATTGGTACCGAGAACTAGGGTTGGGTATCATTTCATTTTTAGCGATTCCGATTCTGCTTATCGAATCCGGTTCTTATCGATTCTTGTTTCCGATTCCAATATTTTTTGGAGGGAGAAAAAAGGGCAAATACTTGAAGAATAAATATTTCTACCTTTTATTCTTGCCAATTTTAAGCAATAACCAATAAAATGACTAAAGTGAAAGGTGTCTCTTCATATAAAGGTGTTGATTACATTATTACTCCAGTAGGTGGCAAAAATCGACTGTTTTTTTTTCATTTAATTATTTATTCAAGACTCGAGAGATTCGTTCAAAAATGGTGAATCATTCATTAATTAAACAAGTATTTATGAGACACTGAATTAATTAGTGTTTGAATTAATGATTCAAAGTTTTTTTTTTTTTAAAATAGACTATTAGACTTAACATGTTATTCTGAGTAGTTGTCTGATGTATGTAATCGTGATCTCCATTTTAAATGAAACAAAGATTTTAAGCCAAATAGATTCCTGAATTAGGGACCGTTCACATATCGCGTCTAAAAATGCATGGAAAAGCACAGCCGCAACGCTTTCTCCTTCTTTCCACAAGCGCTTGCGCTCCCGTGGCGTCTGTTGTTGCTATGCAACCATGAACTGCGCTCTCCATGATGACGACGAGGAAGTATCAGCAAAGGATTCATTGATTTCTAGCCCTTGCATTAGCTTTACTAGGCTACTAGATATATTTATGGAGATGAGAAATAAAAACCCGCCCTGTTCAGCTATGATCAGCTGTTCGGCCGAGCTTTCGATGTTACAGAAAGGTTGGTTGTTTTTTGTCACATGACCTGCGCACCGCTTGCGGCATTCTGAAAAGTTGAGATGTTTTCATCTTGCCGAGGCATAGGCACGCCTGCAAAAATGAGCGGCACGCACCGCATGCTCGTCGCGCCCACGTCGCTTCTATTATGAACGTGCTTGCCGCGTGCCTACATATGAAATAACGAATTTGCAACTGTCCCAAAGTCAGGAATCAATAAGAGGAATCGTAATGCGTGCGTCTTATCGAATCCCCGGTTTTTGGAAATTTGTTACCGTTTCTAAAATGGAACCGGTTCTCGATACCCAACCCTACCGAGAACTGTGGATTTTCACAGGTATTGGTACCGAATA
Source organism: Rutilus rutilus (assembly GCF_951802725.1). Lineage (NCBI taxonomy): Eukaryota > Metazoa > Chordata > Actinopteri > Cypriniformes > Leuciscidae > Rutilus > Rutilus rutilus. The sequence continues at coordinate 6,002,008 of NC_140221.1, forward strand.
CTGAAATTTTGGTACCGTGACAACACTACATTGGAAAATAAATTCAAAGAAATGATTCAAAAATAATGGCTAAACAAGCCATTCTCTTTTATTTTTTTCAGGAGTGCATACTCTTCCTGCACAGAGACGCTTACACAGAATACTTCGACAATTGTCCCGCTACTTAATAATTCAATTGTATCTGTGATTTGATTATTTGTTTCTGCTGTGTCTTCAATATTTACTCAATACGGAGCGCCTAAAGGGACGGTGGTGAAAAAAATATGGGATGGTAGGGGATTTTTTTTTTTTTTTTTTTTTTAAAGCTTCTGTATTTGTCTCGCAAAACTTTTGCATTCTCTCGCAAAGATTTTGTTCTCTCGCAAAACTTGTTGTGAGTTCAGACAAACTCTTCCTTTTTAATGTCTCGCTGGCGATGTTTCAGACAACTCCGTACATCAACAATGGAGTGGTTTGTCGAGTTTTATTTTGAACTTGGACTTGGACTGGAAATCCAGTCAGTAGTTCAAGGAGTTCAGTAAATATGGCAATATATTCACAGGTTCAAACTTCCCAGATCAATAACTTGTGAGCTAAATGTTGTTAATACACAAATGACACCTCTTTCCAATCATAGTACTGCAGACAATGAGCTACAACCTAATTTTCCTCAAAATGAGCTTTATAATATAAATTGATCTCTAAGCAGTTGGCTGAGAGTCAAGTCTGAAGGTTTGAAGTGCAAAACCCGAAAAGCACTAAGCACTGACTGGATTTCTTTATACTTAAGTCCAAGGTCAAAATAAAACACTATGAAACGCTCCATTGCTAATGTATGAAGTTGTCTGAAACACTGCCAGCGGGACATTAAACAGAAAGTGTTTTTCCGAATTCACAAGATTTGCGAGAGAAGGCAAATATTCTTAGCCAGAGAACGCAAAGTTTCTCGGGGGAACGCAAATGTTTTGCAAGAGAACGCAAAGCTTTGAAAATATTTTTTATCCCATCCCAATTTCTTCCACCACCATGTCCCTTTAAGGGCTCCGTAACTCAAAGATGACCATTTCTCTCTTTTTTTTTTTTTTTTTTTTAGATGTCCATTTTTATTCACTTTGGATCTGGTTGCCATTGCCAAGAGGTTTTCTCAGTTCAGTCTGCAGGCCTTCTCTTTGGGCACACTCTTGCTCATACCTTGTGTCAAAAAGAAGGAACCACAGATTCAAGTATGTTCACAATTCAAAACAATAAGAGGGATCATTAATTTGAATTTAGTTGTTTTTTTCAATTGCCTTGATTACTATTTTTACAAGCAAATGATAAATATCTCTTCTTTTATGAGAAAACGCTTCCCTGTCATTGATGAGATTGTACGGCTTTCCCTGTAGGGGAAAGGGGCGCTATTACACATCTCCTGAACGAGTACAGTATGCAAAGAAGCAGAAACAAGCGGCCTCACATGTAAGCAGATGCATATGAAAAATAATGCGATCATCAACAATAAACAGCGTATAAATCAAAGCAGCCTAATGTTACCGAGTGAAATGTCGACCCAGGACGGTTAGTAGCTTTGGGAGTGTTGATGGACTCGATCTACTCCATCTTTGTTTTGATCATCATTCGATTCGAATCCGATCTGGACGTAGTCTTTATAAAGAAATTAAAATAAAATAAAAAACGTGATTTTTCTCAGCTTTTTGCTCAATTTTGCTTTTTTATGAAACCCCTTCAAGCTAGAATAAAACTGTTTGTTTGTTTAAAAACAGAGGGTCTGTTCGTTCTTTTGATATATTGCATGTTCAGATATGCATACAACTACATTTTCTGGGGGACATGAACATTTTGTGAAAATGGCCAAAACACTGCCGATTGCTGGCAACAACAAAAAAATCGCTGGCAGGGAAAGAGTTAATTGAAATGTAATTGAAAATATGCTGAAATATGTTTTTTTTTTTTTTTTTTTTTTTTTTTTATTATTATTATCTGTTATGAGATTAGAATGAAAAGTTTTGAAAATGTACCATTTGCTTGAAAATAGTATCAAAGCATTTAAAAAAAAAATTAAATTAAATTTTATGGTTTTTTTTTTATTGTTTTTTTTTTTAATAACATTTAGCATTTTCTGGAAGGTGTATGTAAACTTGACTTTGACTGTTGATTTATATATACACTCTTATCATTTCTGAAGTTCCATTAAGTACCCAAGACTTCATGTCAAGACAGATATGACTGCAAGGGAGTCAGATTTTGATTCAGTAACAGCTCAGACAGTTCATGTAGTGAAGCTTTTGTCAGACTGATTTATGAAGGATTCATTAAAAGTTCAGATATTTGCTTGTGAATCAGAATTTTGCTCAGTATATTTTCTTTCTTATTAAATTTAAAAGGGAATTATTAAAATATCTAAATATTATTTTTAAGTTGATAGCAGATCTCATTTTCTGCCCACTATGTGATGTTAGATGTACAGTGTAAACCGTAAGAGAAACTTTTATTTAACACTTTTCACAATATTGTTCCAAAGCAGTTTTACGGAGAATAAAGCTTTACAACCCAAAAAAGGCTGAATAAAACCATAATAATATCATACCTTTTGTTTACATTTGTTGTATGGAAAAGAGTTTCTTGGACATTTTGCACATGCTGTATCTATTTAATGCTTTGCAAAATAAAAGTGCTAAGTTGTGTGAGTTTTGTATACTATGAGGGCAAGTAAATAATTCGTTTTTTTTTCTCTTCCTTTAATTTTAATGACACAAACAGGCACTGACTAATATGAATTAACAACATGTACTTACTATAAAGTTAATATTGGGGTTTGGTTTAGGGTTAGTTGCTTGTAATTATGCATAATTTACTATTATTACTACTATAGTAAGTAAATGTAATGTGTAGAATATCACCTTTAAATAAAGTAGGCCTATTGTGATTTTTATTTTGAATGTATACAAGCTTTCCTGGTTCACTGATCTGTGATCTGAATAATGAGTTAGATTTTTCAGTGTGTACTAAAACAATGTTTTGTGTGTTTTAAACAATAGAGCTTCCTGTTGTCCTGCAACCCTAGCCTCATTCTGGATCAGATAGAGGAAAGCATGACCACTGGAGAGTTAGCCGGCATTCCTGCACAGGTTATTCCTTGTCTTATTGTTAAACAAATCTTTTCACAGTACTTCAGTTGTATATTTTAAATCATTTTTATTGGCTCTAGATTAGAGACACAGTGTTCACCTTCCTTTGTGAAAATGGCAAGTCCCAGACGTTGATGAAGACCAAACACTTCACTTATTTGAAGAGGCACTTGATCTCGAAGGGTCTCTCTAAACTAGTGCAGGAGCTGCTGAACTGCCTTGTGGAGCAAAATGGGTTAGTTGATCCTACTTGAAATTTCAGGAAGATTCAGGTCATGAGTTTGCTAAGTTAAGCAGCATTTTTTTTTTTTTTTTTTTTTTTTTTTTTTTTACTGTTGTTGTACTGGTGAAGCTGTTCTACATAACAGATTTACAAGGAATAATGTACAGTCACCCGGTCAGTATTGCAAAATAAACCTTAACAGAGTGATCGGGAAGTATTAATGCAAACGTTGCAACAATTGTTCATTTACTCATAATTTACTCACCCCCATGTCATCCAAGATGTTCATGTCTTTCTTTGTTCAGTCGAAAAGAAATTAAGGTTTTTGAGGAAAACATTCCAGGATTTTTCTCTATATAGTGAACTTCAACGGGGAGCAACTTGTGACGTAGGCGGAAGTACTGACCCAGTGTGTGCAAAGACTGAGTCAAACGCCCTTTACAAAAAAAGGTAAAACAACAATGTCGGACAAGGGAGTTTTTCACCCTACCCTACGTACCTTTCCAACGTGACCACGTAATGCGTGAAGTCGTGGACGTACATCGCAGAGCTAGTGAATAACAATTATTTGTGGTTAAAAAGTGTATCAACTTTGAACTATATAAAGAAACTGCAATTTGGACCTTCAAACCGTTGATCCCCGTTGAAGTCCCACTATATGGAGAAAAATCCTGTTGTTTTCCTCAAAAACCTTCATTTCTTGAAGAAAGAAAGACACGGACATCTTGGATGACATGGGGGTGAGTAAATTATCAGGACATTTTAATTCTGGAGTGAACATATCCTTTAATACTGAAGTTCTCTGAGGTCAGATATAACAAAAAATGTGACTTATGAGGATCATTTGCTCCTCTAGAGTTACAATCTTTAGGATAATATTTTTAGCATCCTCCTTTCCCCTTTGCTTTATACATTTCTTTGTAATAATATTTAAATCGGGTCGCAACCAGTGGCACGTGGAGGGATAATCACTGGCATGTGAAAATAGCTAAATAGGTGTATGTATTAAATTAAAATGCATTCCCTTGAACTTGCATACAGACGTACTGTACATTTTGAGGTAATCATTACTTAGTCACAGAGCCTGTTTTAAGTTAGGAGCTATAGCTACTATTAAAATGTGAGAGTTTAAAGCACGCAGTGTTTCTGACAAACTTCACATTCTTCTGTGATTGAGTGCCATAGGTTGCCGACCCCTGCTTCAAATTAAGGTTTAATTTTACATTTACATTTCATACTTTATGATAGTAACTGAGTAACAGTTATTCAGAAGTTAAACATTCACATGAAGATACTGTTTAGGGAAAGTAACTACTTTCAATACATAATCAGTATTTATATTTGATTTGATGTGTGTCAGTTTCATTTGTCATGTTTTTTTTTTTTTTTTTTTTTTTTTTTTTTTTGAGTAGTAACAATCAAGATATAACATGTATAACACAAAAGATTCTGGTTCTTTGTAATATATGAATGCACCTATTCTCTGGTCCAAGCAAATATAGCAAAACTAATTATCAGATAGAACTGCTACAGATTTTACTGCGGCCTAACAGTAATGGGATGTTAAAAAAAGAGTCCCTTATTTACAAGAAAAAATAAATAAATTTCAGTGACATTTTTTTTTTTTTAGGTCACAAAAACCTGCTGCTGTAATGCATCATGCCAATTACATCAATTCAACGCTAATCAATACAAAACATCAAATTCTCTGGAATTAAGAGTAAAAGATGTAAGCCTGACATTAAAAAAATACATAAATCTGTTTACAGAATCACCCTGAGCCTTTTGAAACATTTCTGTAAATACTCCTGTCTACCAAGACAGAAACCTCTTTCAAATGGAAACATGAGCTAACAATGGGAATTTGCATTAATCACGGTCCCAGACCTGGGCAGTTTACACCTTACTGAGGACAGAGGGAAAACTCTTAAAACTAGGGATGCACCGAAATGAAAATTCTGGGCCGAAATCGAAAATTCTGGATTCACTTGGCCGAAATTAATTTATTTTAAATATATTTTTTGTATAATTGTATAATTATTATTATTATTATTATTATTATTATTAGACTTTTAAATTTAATGCAATAATTTTACTGAATCTGAATTTACAAAACTACAAGCCAACAAAATAAAACAACCACACTTTTATTTAAAGTGACACAAAAATTTGACAGAAAATAGCCCTATATTAAAATAATATTAAATATCAATATATTATTACAACAGAATCAGATTTAACAGATTTATTTTTTGACCAATTATCAAAATAAAGTAAAGTCCTACAAAGCTATTATTATGAGAGCATGTGAGCATCTAGCAGGGAGTGGGTCAGTGAACGAGAGCACGGCTACAGCACAGTATCAGGCTATTGCAAACAGAAACGAGAGAAATTTCATGTTGGCACGTTATTTGCGTGATCGGTACATGAGTGGAGTGTTTGAACGGAAAAGCGGAGCCGCTTGCAAAGTTACAAAACATGCTGCGCGAGAGGGAAACCTGATCGCTGAACACGGAGGGGCGGCATATTTTCGGCCTTTTTTTCCCCCTCTTTCAACCAAAAAACGAAAATGCCATTTTCAGCGACCAACATTTCGGTGCATCTTCTGTGGGGATGAGACAATTGACCCTTCGCTAAGCCACGCCCAAAAACCGCCACAGGCCAATCGTGGCTTAGCAACCGTGGCTTAGCAACCGTAACTAGGCGCGGGAGGTCTAGCAAGCTTTCGAGCGAGGGAAACATGCTGAAGCGGTGTGCGTATGGATTGTGCAAATCTGATACTCGGTATCCTAAAAGTTTGGACGGGGTGGTGGATTTTGTTCCCTTCCCGAAACCTAAAACCCAAGGGGAGAAATGCCGGGCGTCATCTTCATTTATATAGCACTTTTAACAATGTAGATTGTTCCAAAGCAGCTTTACATTGATAATAGGAAATAAAAATAAAGTGTTTTGGCTTTATAGCAGCTCTAGAATAAAGTTATTGTCCAGCTCGTGGATCAAGCAGTGTGATTAAAGGCAAGACGGAGGCTCACTGACATAATTTAACATTACTTAAAAATATATTTCAGCATTTTGTTAATCGACGGCCAAACTAGAAACGTTACCCCAATCCGATCGCGACTCTCCCGGTGTTAGTTCTAGTAAAAGTAAAAGGTAACGTTATTTAGTAAAAGCAGTGAACATCACGGGGCTTGCCGGAGATCTCCAAGGAAAAGGTTGGTATGCAAACTTAATCAGTTCATAACAGTAGTCACTTATGTGACCCACGACGTGTGAGCAGTAACGTTAGTCTGGCGCACTACAAATATAAGCGGGAGATCGTTATCATTGCAAAGTGGTCAGGCTAATGTCTTGTGTTTATTCCACAATACATATGGATTATGGATAAGTTGTTTGATCTATAAATATTAGAATATTTTCACATTTCACTTACCCTGCTGGCTCAATTTGTGTGTTTCCCATTTAAATGATCAGTGTATGAGGCGGCTGCTGCTTGCGCTGGGACCTAACGTTATAGACTTTAGCTTCAATTTTGATGAAATTATTCTCTAATCGTTTGCATATGTCGTGGATATATCCCTTGAATGCATACTGCAGTCTTGTTCTCTCAAATTTTCACCTGTTCACCAAAAATGACCAATTATCTCCTTAGGAATGTCTGAAACCAGTGCATACACACTGTAATAGACGTGCCAGGCGCAAAAGCTTGACAGGCGTAGCAACAGTAACTAAGGAGGGCGGGGCTTAGCGAAGGGTCAATTGTACCAGTCGCACTGAGAAATTTCAAATGATCACAAACATGTAGAGTGTTGTTGGACAAACGTTCACATTAAACCATATAGATTTGTAGGTGAATTTCAGGTGATCTTAGCATGAGAAGAGATGGGGAAAGAGGGGGTGATGAGGCGTGGTGCTCGGTGTGGTGCGTCTCGGATGGTGTTGTTACTTAATGCAAGAGTGTTCAAATGTTAATTTCCTTTGTTTTCTCAGAGAGAGTAGCCCTCTCTTCCAGTTCTTCCAGTTTATCCAGTCTTACACTGTTTTAACTGAAGCGTGCAGATTTTTTATATCCACTGTTACTTGCGTAATTTCCAAAAATGTTTCTTCACAAGTAACCTGCAGTTTTATGTTTCAAACGCTAGAGGGCCAGAAGTTACATTGTGTAGCTTTAATGATGGAGGTATTTTTATTAGATAGGTGTTCCTAATCTTTATAAGTAAAGTTCATTTTTGTTTCTAACATGAAGTTGAATAAAAGAATAGTTTCACTGAATCTTTCACTGTCCTTTTTTTTCCTTTGAATAGTGAAGAAGAGGCCATTTCCTTTGCCCACGAATATCTGAAATACAGAGAGATGAAAGGAGGACAAACAGCACCTGTGAGCGACACTCTCTCGGATCCTGTCAGGGTAATTCTTTTATTTTTTTTACATTTAATTGATTTTTATTTGTAATGAATGTTTATTGTGGTTATATAAAATCTACTTTTGTTTTGTCCTTCAGGTATTTTTGGAAAAGGCACTGGAATCTAGGGGTGCTCAGACATCAGCATAAGATACAAAAAAAAATATTATTTGTAATCTGTGGGCAGTAATACAGTATTTTCACTCTGACTGCAAGACTGCACAAGTAAAATGTTATCTGCTTGCATCTTTTACTTTGTATATTGTTACTTAATAGTATTTCAGTACTCATGTTTTGTGGATATAAACACCATTGTGTATGTAGACAGCTGATTTAAATAAAAAATACTATTACTTTTTTCGATAATATGGAAGTGTTTATGGAGCATTTTAAAAAAGGACCAAGAGCATCCCCCGTCACGTGTCGCTGTCATGGCTGGTTTGGACCAGAGCATTTGAAAAACAGAGCGCCGATAGACTACCATAGGAATTGAAGAATGCAGAAGTAATGCGTCGTTGGGCAGCCAATAGTTCCAAACACTGATTAGTTCCAGCATTGAACCCTGTTCATTTCAGTGTTTCTCAAGCACATTTGCTGGTAGGTTGATGAAATGACTCTTGACTCTCAATTTTTGACATTCTTGTATGGCTTGTAATCTTTTGAGAGTGTCAAAGAAAGATCTCATTCTCTTGATAACAACCTTATCTGAAAGAAGCACATATTACACTGCTGCTGTAGTGATACTTTAAACTTTAATCTATCACTTTACTTGTGCATAAAGAAATGCATACATCTTTCAGTAAACGGCAGGTCTAGTCAAGTGACGAAATTGCAGACCGACTTTAATTGAATGAAAGAACTACAGTTTGTTTATTGGATTTACCAATTGTTTTATTTTGTTTATTTTGGATAACAATTTTTTTTTCTCACTTTTAGGAGGTGGTAGAGGAATCTCTAGTATGCAGTAAATCTCAAGTTCCAGCTGTTGAACAGATGGGATTTTCTTATGGCCGAGGCTATAAGCACAAAGTGAAAATAGTTATTTTGTAAATATTAGTTCGATGCTATTAATGCAAATAGTGGCAGATACTATTTGCACCTCACTATATTGTTGTAGCTACATACAGACAGTATGCAATAATAACATTGTGTATATGATTATATTGATAAAATCATTATTTATTCTGCCTTCTCTAATTTTCCATATCAGTAAACACCTCTGACACATTTTTTGTTTGTTTTGTTGGTAATGTTTTACTCCTTTTCTGGTGATAAGTGACCATGAAAGTGGTTTAATTCGTCACACTTTATATTAGGTGTCTTTAACTACTATGTACTTGCTTAAAAAAATAAGTGCAATGTATTTATTGTGTTCATGTTGTATTGAAAAAGACTTTTGGTGCTATAGAGGTGGTATACGGGTAGGGTAGGGACAGGTTTGGTGGTATGGTTAGGTTTAAAGGTGTATGGGAAGGCTATAATTATCGATGTAATATGTAATTATATGCAGGTGTTTTGTTTTTTTTGTTTTTGTTTTAAATGTAAAAACATGTATGTACATAATTGCATTGTATCAAACGATAAATTGAAATGTTAGTACATAGTAGTTAAAGACGCCTAATATAAAATGTCACCAAATAATCTCACACTGTTAAAAAAAAAATCTATTGGGCTTGATGCAGATTAAACACGCAGTGGCACACAAACATACAGTCTCCATACACCACAGCTGAATGGAAGTGTAAGCCATTTATATATTCTGCATTTTCCACACAAAAATATATTTTTTAAGATTGAAATATTTCGATTATATGACTAAATTAAAGCCTTTTTTTTTTTTTTTGTGACTAAAAGAGTCACTCTTCTCATAGCTTTTGCCAGCTCTGTCTAGCTTGGCATTTTCCTGGTCTTATGATAAATCACTCATCATGAAATAAAGCTTAAACTGAAGGCCTGATGTAACAGTATGAATGGTATTGTTTGGTTCAACATACTCACCTGTTGATCAAACATTGTATTTAACCTGTACCAGAATTTTTTTTTTTTTGTGACTTTGGAAGTAGACTTTATTTTTGCAATAGGCCTATATTTATCACTTTGATTATAAACTCTTATTTTCCTTATTCATTAACTTTTTGATAACTGATAAACCAGATCCTGCTGGAACCCATATGTCTTCTAAATAGAAATAGAAGCTGACTTGTAAGTTTCAGATGGGTTGTACTGTATACTGTAGCGCGCATGACGCAAAGGTAGCACCTCTGCGATGATTTATCACTTTATACATGTGAACTCTTTTGACCAGATGTCAGCTTAGGCGTTATTAAAACGCGCATTATTACTCCTCCCACAGAGTCAGACAGCAATGCTGTAGTACGACTCAAACCGGCAAGCCACGAAGCCAGAACAGGTTTCTCCTCCATGTCCTACTTAGTGTCGCAACACGCAAGAAAACAACCCTCACACAGCCACACTGGATTGTCTAAGGACGGATACTTTGGAGCATAACACGATACGATAGGGAACTGTTTGTTAACCATAAACCACGAGAGCACCATAAAGGATGAATTCAATACGACAGGTGCCTTCGAGGGTTAAAAGCAAGAGGACGGAAACGATGTTAGGAGGCGAGAGAGATCATTTCGAAAAACAGCAGGTATGGCAACCTATGTATAGTTGATATCTTGTTACGATGCTAATGGTTAGCGTTCTTATGTGGATACTGTGCTAGCAATGACTACATTTTACGACGTAATGTGGTGTACACTCGAACGAGCAGAACAGCCTACATTACTGTGGATGCACGATTACAAACACAGCTTGCGTAGGCACTTTCTCATCTACACTATTGCAGTTATAGCGTATTTCCAGACATGTCGGCCGTTAAAACATTCAAGTGTATTTATTTATTTAAAGTGTTAAACTCAAACTTGCCGAAACGAAACAATAGGTTTTTCAACAACTGGCAAGACCAGTTTATTTGACATAACGTCATCCGGGGACTCGTTGAACCTGTCCATACAAAATGATTAGAAGAACACAAATGTTCACCACGTGATATTAACATATGTTATTCTTTTGGCTATGATTATTAATTCTAGACTGCTTCCAGGATTATCTGACTGGACTGACTTGTATGATTTGTGATGCTCGTGTGCACTGTCAGAGTAAAAATAAATGGGATGACGTAAACTGTATCAAAGTAAAACGATGTATTTATGCCATAGATTGTTGTTTTTTTACGGTTCCTTTAGATTTAGCAAACTACAGTCACATCTTTCTCTTTTATTTGCCAAAAAAAAAAAAAAAAAAATGCTGAGACCTATTACTGTACAATACAAATGACATCAATAATTAAATTGGGATAATATTGAACAGTACAGGCATGCATTTATGGGCTAATCTTGATTAAAAAGTTTAAATAGACTGATAAAAACAAAAGATCTGAAAGCATGGTAGTGAATTGTGGTCTTATAATTTGGAACATTTCAAGGGAATTAAACAGAAACCTCTTAATCAAATAAGATCCAACTGAATAAAGAAAAAGAAAAAATAACTATAGTATTCACTGATTATTATTTATTTTTTGGCATATTGAGAAGGAAAAGAATATATCTTCTGTTCAGGCCATTAAATATCAAACTCTTGATGTCACAAAAGTATGTATAGATATACTAAACTATAACTTGTCAAGACACTTACAATAGACCTTAAAAAATCTAACCATATTTACTTGGGGTCAATGTCTGGTATGTGTCCCTTAACCCCAAGTAAATATGATTAGGTTTTTTAAGGTCTATTGTAACTTTCTTGACAAGTTATTTCTGTTTAATTATATGTCAGTACCAATCTATAGTCAATAATTGCATTTCAGTTGTCAGTTTCCCTAGTCATTAGCATTTTGAACAATGCCACCAAATAATGCTACAAATAAGGAAGTAATTGTGTATGCTTTCAAGCAAATTATTGAATTAGAAATAAATAAATATTAATGTTTACTGTGGTTAATCAATACATTTTGATATTTTAAATCAATGTTTCATGTAGATCTTACAATAGCAATGATACTTTTCACATTACCTATTAAGTTGCTGTTATAGGAGAGGGGCAGAATTTGTGTGATAAAGCATCATACATTTGGTTAATTACCCTATATAAAAAAGGGTTACACTATTTTAAGGTGTCATTGTTAGACTGGAATTAGCGTATAGATACTGAGTAATATTAAGTAACTAGGCTACATGTAGCCTACTAACTACAGGGTTAAGATTAGGGTTTGGTTTGGTTTAGGGTTAGTTGCATGTAATTATGCATAATTTATAGTTATTGTAGTAACTACATGTAACATATGTTACAATGACACTGTAAAATAAAGTGTAAAAAAAACAAAACAAGGAAAGCATGTGATGTTGCATGATTAATAATGCAATGGCTGCATTTTTTCCCCTTAGTTATGCAGGACCAAGAACCTGGTTTGGCAGGTCCTTCTTCCCTTTTGCTTTGTATTCCACACATAGTGTTGTTGCTGGTTGAAAATGGTGAGGATCAGTCAGTACTAAGTGACTTGAGATATCAGATAATGGTTTGCATACTATAAGTAGCTTGTCAACTAACTCTCATTAGAGTATTAGTAGACTTTTAGGTTAAGGTTTGGGTAATTGGAATAAGTTGACATGTAGTTGACATATAAAGTTACTTATACTCTGGTTACTGACATGTAGTCGCAAAAGTGGACCATCGAAATACCCAGTTAATTAGTAGTTTTATGATAAAGAAAATTAAACCATGAAATATTTTCAGAAATGTTACGTGCTTCCAGAATGGTATGTAATTTAAAGGGATAGGTCACCCCAAATTATAATAACGAGTATAACTTGTTCTTCCATGTAGCACAAAAATAAATGTAATTCAGAATGTTAATGACTGCCAGCCTCAGTCACCATCCACTTTCAGTGCAACTTTTGTCACTCTGTCTCTAAGGCCCAGTTGTTCAAAAGAAATGTAATCAGATTTTGGTTTTCGGACTGGCTCAAATCTTGAAAATGGGTTGTTCAAAAGAAAAAAAGTCTTCTGAAATTGGATTAGATCATGTAATCCAATCTTAGTTTTGATCTGGATCAAACCCTCAGTAAGTGTTGTTCAAAACTCTTTTGTAAGATTGGAACACTTTTGATCCCAAAAATCTGGATTATCCTTATCCCAACAGAAGGATTCAGGATTAATTTAAGGCACAAACCGTAAACCTTGGTCAAAAATGGCAATGTTTGTATTCATGTAGTAAATGTACACATTTAAATATGTTGCACTTCATTTGTTTAAACATGGCTGTAGGCTATCTATTAAGCATTGCAGTAAAGTAAAGTTAAAACAATTGAGATTGTTTCCCCATAAAATGTTCCAGCTTTCAAAAATAATGATGAGATTAACCAGTCCGACGTAGTTTCTAGCAATTGCACCCCTTATTGCATGTATATATTTATTCATTTGGTGTGGGTCAGATGAGCGGCCTAACCGTTTAAAAGAAATTACAAATAGATGGTGGTGTTTATAATTCTATCATCATTTACTCACCCATATGTTGTTCCAAACCTGTATGAGTTGAACACAAAATATATTTTAAAGAATGTTGGTAACCAAACAGTTGATGGTAGCCATTGACATCCATAGTATTTATTTCCCCCAATGGCTACTGTCAACTGTCTGGTTACCAACATTCTTTCAATTATCTTCTCTTGTGCTCAACAGAAGAAAGAAACTCATACATGTTTGTAACAACCTGCGGGTAAGTAAATGGTGATAGAATTTTCAATAAAAAAAAAAAAGTGACCCATAGCTAGTAGCCAACATTATGAAATGTAGTCCCATTTAGAGCTCTGGAAATAGGGATTTGGAAAACTTTGTTTCTAGATCAGGGTGATCCGGTCCAGAATTTCTTTAAAAAACCAGCACAGAAGTAATAAGAATTACCTGGACAGCAAAATATGACATTTCCCAATCTAGATCCAGATTAAAGTTTTTTTAAAACTGGGCCTAAATGAAAGAAAGTCATTGGAACAACATGAGAGTGAGGGTGTTAACAGACCTTTATATTTTTTAATGGAGCTGTTCATTTAAATGCTCACACAAAACGTCAGAAACGATCTCACACAAAAGCTCAATGTTCTTTTCTCACTGACTGGTCAACTATGCCACATAGTTCTGTCTGTTTACTTTGCAGCCCTGTGTGTTTTGCGTCAGTCTGCCGTAAGCTCTCGCGTGAGTTGGGTCGCCCTGCATTGGCAAATGTTGCCAAGCAACCTATTGCCTTTGTGTTATCTCTCTGTAAAGCGAGTATTCAGAGGTGGTGAGTATATGTCAGCCTACCGCTGGGATGTCCTTGCACGAGTCAGTGAGTGCACTCTCAGTGTAGGTTGTGTCAGGAGGGGCATCCACCATAAAACATATGCCAAATGAATATGTGAGTGATCCTCTGTGGTGACCTCTAGCGGGAGCTGACGAAAGTGAGAGAGAGATCGTAGGGATGTCCTTGCCTCAGGAGTGTGTATGCAGAGGAAGTTACCTTGAAAGAACAGAGTGTATTGTACACTGCTGACGTGTTGAGCTTTTGTTGGTAACCAGACTTGACTGTAGCCATTGACCTCCATAGTATTTTTTTTCCTACTATGAAACTCAATGGATAGCGTCAACTGTTTGATTACCATCATTCTTTACAATATCTTTTGTGTTCAACAGAAGAAAGAAACTCATACAGGTTTGGAACAGCTTGAGGGTGAGAAAGTGATGACAGTTTTTGGGTGAGCTATCCCTTTAAAGGTCGTGTTTTTCGTGTGTTTTTGAAGCTTTGATTGTGTTTACAGTGTGCAATATAACATGTGTTCATGTTTCGCGTGTAAAAAAAACACAGTATTTTTCACACAATTTACTTATCTGTATACCGCTGTTTTCACTGTCCTAAGAACGGACTGATGACTTCCTTGTTCTATGAAGTCCCTCCTTCAGAAATACGTAACAAGTTCTGATTGTGCCAGCGGTTCATGTACGTTGTGATTCGACAGCAGCTTAGCGCACGTTGGTCACGCCTCTTACCATAACGTCAGAGAATGTAGACGGGCTCTGATAACGTGGAGATGCATGCGCTCAGGGAAGGCCAAACAAAGGTGATTGGACTCCGGGATGAAATTAACAGCGTCTCGATGACATGGCGACAAACACACTCTACAAACGCAACTCTTCCTCTTCTCCGTGGGAGCGCAACAAGACCACGCCCCCTTTTTTTGTGTATTCCTGTGGGAGGAGGTTAGTCAAAAAACTGTTCTAGTGACGTCATTAAAGAAGGAAGTAGAGGGATGTAGTCCAAACGGGCCGTTCGATGTAGGCGACTTCTGTTAAATAAAATATCTCGCTTGGCATTGAACTTTGAGCTTTATAATTTTACAGATATTATTTATACTCTAACAACAACATTACACACTAACTAAAGTTTGAAACATGGGATCACGAAGAACGGGACCTTTAATATTGTAGCAGTGCTACTGAAGAGGATATTCATCACACAAAAGCCCTAAAACATCACAACAAACCACAACTAAAATATGGTACAAGAGGCAAACATATTACACGTTAGTAATATAACAACCGTTGGTTGTTTATGGTTGCCAAACAACATTATAGATTGTACTCAGATGTGTGTGTCAGGATATTTTATAATGGCTTTGGATGTGGCCAATCAAACCAGAAATGAAAATGTATGAAAATCTGAAGTTGTCTGTCAGTATGTAATGTTTTACCAGTGTTCTTGTACCTCAGTTTCACACAGTCGTCCTTTCTTATTAAGTAGGTATAGAATGCCATTCTATTCATTGAGAGCAGGAAGGGCAAACTCAGTTCTGGCTCAGGTTTCCTTCAGTGTTGAGACTTTAGCCACCTCTATTTGGTGACACAAAAAGACAGTAGGCAAAATGAGAAGCATGTGAAACAAAGTCTTCCAGGGACAGTTTTTTACTCTGCTAATGGCCAAATAGAGTTCAATTTCATGCTCTGGAATTGTTTTATGTAAAACGTATATCCATCTTTTCCATTTTAATGGTTTAATTAAATTAAAGAGGTCATGTATTTTAGCCTACCCTTTTACATAGTCTTGATTTTGATTTTGTAGAATAGGTTTTCATACTTGAATTTTCAAAAAACACATTATTTTTCACATATTTTTCATTATTGCAGCCCCTTTATTCCTAGACTGTAGCCTAACACTTTGTTTAGTTCTTGTCTCTTTGAACCCTGTCTTTCTGAAAAGTGCAATGTGCTCTGATTGGTCGCTGGACCAGTGGGTTGTGATTGGCCATCCGCTTCGCCACGCCCCTTACCCTAACCATTAGTATCAACACCACTAATGTAGCTCAGCCAGGCCTTGCCCTTTCTTTTTTCTTTGCAAATGCCTTGGTTAGGAATTATTTAAATGAGGAATAATATGACACGTTCATTCCCAGAAGAAGGCTTTC
The DNA here is from genome assembly GCF_951802725.1 of Rutilus rutilus. NCBI lineage: Eukaryota > Metazoa > Chordata > Actinopteri > Cypriniformes > Leuciscidae > Rutilus > Rutilus rutilus. The sequence goes on from NC_140221.1 coordinate 6,018,238, forward strand.
AGGGTGTTTCAGGGAGTGTGCACTGATATAGAGAATAACTCCCTTTGGAGTGACTTTGTGCTTTGTGACTTTGCAGAACTACAGTAAATAAAGTTAAAAATGTAAAAAAAAAGCATAATAGGTCCTCTTTAATTCGTTAAAACAACGTCAATTGAATTCATAAAGCTTAATTTAATCAATATTTTTAAATCCAATCAATGAAAATATATTTAAAATTCATTTAAATGACCATTTTATTATAAGATATTTCTGTCATATTTTCTTTGAAGTTAACCAGACTTTAGTGAAGACTGTTGAGATTCTGTTTCTGTGCAATAATTACTGACGCTAGTCCATATCACGATTTGAAAGTCCAAGTCCTAGTCCAAATCCGAATCCAAATCTGCTTTTGTTTTTCGGCATTGTGGAAATCATAGGGCCCTAATTATCTGATTGTTTTAACACATTATGTAATGAGTTGCCTGCTTAGTTTTTTTCAGTGGACCTTCATGGAGTTAGTGTTAGTGAGCCTCTCATACAGTGGTTAGTGGCTTTCTTTGGTTTTAGATTTCTTTTATGCTCGTAGGGGTATGCGATATTGACAATATCTTGATATTTTCTGCCATTTTGTTGATTACAATAATTGTGTCTTTGTGCTGGTACCTTGGCTGGTTTAGGCCCATCGTGGACAGCTAAGTCAAGTCAAGTCACCTTTATTTATATAGCCTTTTTATACAGATTGTTTCAAAGCAGCGGAACTGTTGATTCAGGCTACGTTTACGTGGAAACGATCTGAAGAGAAAACGCAAAAGTGATACATTTTTATTCTGCGTTTAGACGAGCGTTATGGGGGGGAAATCTGTGTGCATATGGTGACGCAAAAGTGTGTGAAATTCAATGTAGTATGCACTCCAGACGGCTAGGTGGCAATGTGAAGCACTGATCGGTGCCTTCACTGTCTAGCAGACTTTTGCGTTTTTACCATTTATACGGGAACGCAGCGGTGGAGCGTTTTTAAGATTTCCACTCTGGAGGGTGGTTTCACTTTTTTGCGTTTTTAAGCCCCAAAAACGCTGTCGCCGTCTAAACGAAAGGCACATTTGATAAAATATTTTTACGTTTTCACCCGCGAGCGTTCTCGTGTAAACAGGGCCTCAGTTCCGCTAAACTCTCTGAGTGTTTGGCATGGTAATGGGTTTGACAATGATTGGTCTTGGTGAAATATATCTGCTACACTGCTGCTGCAATGAAAGTACGGGACTTGCTACTGCCAATACAATCCCGACACTCGGCTGTGAGCAAGTAAGTCATGCTGCTGCTGTTCAAAAGAGCACACATGAATTACCCATAGCAGATATATACAGGTGGAGCTGGGGAAGGTGGAGGGTTTCTGAAAGCGTGCTGCACTGCTAATACAAATTGCTAATAACTTTAGCTAAAAATTGCTAATAACACTGCACTGCAAATGCTATCCGGCACATTCTCACCTCTGAAAGGTTATCCCATTTCAAATGGAATTTATAGCTTGGTGGTTTTTACAGCCATAGGCTTCACAATGCTGTGATATTTTCTATGAAAATGAATTGATTTGTTAGTGTGAAGAACAGCGTCATGTTAACTGTTCCAAGATGGCGGATGCATCAACGTGTCTGGAGTGGTCGATTGTGGCATCTATCTACATATTTATATCTATGGTAAAACCTGCCAGTTTAAACCAATGTGACAAGATGGGGCGGTGTATCGTTTCCATAGCACCGACCCTTTACTTAAAGTCCGTGTGAACCGGAAGTTGCAACCGACTTTACTTCAGTGTTGTGACGTATTTCCTAATGAAACTGACATCATTGGTAACAATCCTCCACTATCCTTCCTGTGATGGTGCTTAAATATCATTCTCTGCGTCTGTTTGGTGCAGCTGTGCATCATCATTACACCATGTGCTGTAAAAACAGTGTATTTCGTGATGTAGAAAGCTCCCTTATCACACAGACCTGATCCTCTGATTCATAATGAGAAGCAGGACCGCTTGCACCCTGGAAGTTATCATAAACACGTTTGTCATCTCTCAATGATATTCTTAAACTATGTAATATGCACACAGTTTAACAAACCCATTAGTAGTAGTATTGCTGCTGTAGCTCGTCTCATGCTTACTGTAGATTAATGCAAACTCATGGTTATGTTAAGTATAATGTGTTCTTGGAAATAAATTGTGTCTTAAATAATTTATTATGTATAATATTTTAATATGTCAGGATAAGTTATTACAGGATAATCCAGACTTTTGGGATCAAAAGTGTTCCAATCTTACTAAAGAGTTTTGAACAACTCTTACTGAGGGTTTGATCCGGATCAAAACTAAGATTGGATTACGGTATCTAATCCAATTTCAGAAGACTTTTTTTCTTTTGAACAACCCATTTTCAAGATTTGAGCCAGTCCGAAAACCAAAATCTGATTACATTTCTTGTGAACAAGTGGGCCTTAGAGACAGAGTGACAAAAGTTGCACTGAAAGTGGATGGTGACAGAGGCTGTCAGTTTAACCATGGAGGGAAGAACCCCCCAAAACGGGGTCTATCATGAAAGTTAGCCAATAGGAAGACCATCTGTCTAAGATAGTGTGCCAGCGTTTGGCACCTAACCAACCCAATTCCTCGGGCTGACATGCTTTGTTCTGCACAGTCTGCTCTTTGTGCTGTCCATTGCCTTCATTTTGTTCGCCCAGATTTGGGGCCAACAAACACAATCTCACTTGCACATTAATGAGCCACAGACCAACATTCAAAGGAATGCACATTCAATTCTGTGCTTCTGTTTTGTGGTTTTGTAAAACATCCTCCAAACTCCTCCTCCAAAACGTTTTATTTTATTATATATACCCTGGCCTAGCCGATCTAAGAAATCATTCACTGCTAAACATGCAAGAGAATTTATAATATAATGTCAATCATTTATTCGTTTTTTTTGTTTTTTGCATTATTTTTAAGTAAGTATGTCAGACTTTAAGAATTATTAAATTAATGTAATGAAGATAATTGTTATTTATAGTAGTATCATTTGGAAGACGTGGCTGTGCATTATTAGTGAGCCAGTGATAAAGAGTGGTTATTTTATTAGTGGTAAGTAAATATATTTTCTTCAATATTTTCTTGTTTTAAAACATACAATGTGAAGCATTAAATTATACCTTTTGCCACGCAAAGGTTTATCTAGTGTAAAATTGCATCCGTAAGTTGGATTATATTTAATTTTGAGAAAACATCGTTTTTCTGTAGTGCCACAGCACATCATTTGACGCCTGATCCCAGAACCAAAGATGTGTTCACAGCATGTTGGAATTACTTGTAGAACTTATATTTACAACTTGTACACTCTACCGCTACAACTTGTACCACATATCGCTGCAATGTGATGAGACACTCAAAATGGCAGCAGTAAAAAGCAGTTATCTAGGAATATTTCTGTTTAATAATTCCTATAATTGACTATTGTTAATGTCTTAATAATGTAAAAATAATCTGAAAATTAACAGAAGACATAGAATACAGTTTAATGTAGCTAGCTTAGAGTTACTAATGTCTTAAATAAGGTAAATAAACTTAAGGCATTTGCATAACTGTTACTTGCATTGTGGTTGTAATACACATTGTGGTGCTAATATTTATGTTTAATTCAGTTTTTGTAAGGAAAGAAAACAAGGCTGTGAGGGATGGAAGTACAGTGAGCCACAGACCAACATTCAATGAGTTCAATGTTCAATGGATTATACTGTTGTTTAACAACAGACCGATTGTTCAGCTGACATAACATCTTTACAAAAAAGTAGACAAACACGTCATAAAACAGTTTTGTAAGTTGTGAAAATTACATGACCTAGGACGTTTATAGGGTGCGTGCCATTGTAAAGACTGTAAGGACCGTTGATTTTTGCACCCTTGAAGGGCACTTCGGGAAGGGGACGCCATTTGTAGGGGTGTTCCAAATGAAAGTGAAGGACCGAATCTCTTCACGAAGGGCCCTTCCACAAGTCTGTTAGCGGAGGGAACATGCGATGGTCACTTCAAGGCAGCAATTTAATTGTTTATGGTCATGTGACCCAGGGTGATAAGTCCTTGCGATTCATATTAAGTTTAAAAAAGTTACTTTCATACTTAATAATGCGTTTAATGCTTTATGTGTTTTTGCTTAACTTATACAGTTAAAGGGTAACTCTCGCCAAAATTGAACCTAGGCTCTTTTTGTTAATCTACCCGAGTCAAACTTTTGTGTAAAAGCATAATTAGAATGGAAACTCCACTTTTAAGTTTGACCGTATTTTCATTTTCGGTCAAATTGCCATTTGAATGGGAGCGCTTGGGGCACTACTTTGATAGCATCAAAATGGCTATTTTTAAAACACTAAGAAGGCTCGACACAACATGAAACTTTGCTGGAAGTATCACCAGGGGCTCTACACATGAACTCCAGCATTGAGAACATTGTTCGTGTTCACAGAGTTTACTAAAAAGAACGATTTTGAACAACTCACTGTAGCTGTTGTTCTTCCCGGCCGCCGGCATTTTGTCTGTCAAAAATAGTCGATCTGTATCACTGAATCATTTCATTATTATATGAGGATCCTTTTTCAAATACAAGGTCAATATTGATTTTCACTAACGACAAAACAACAAATTATCCGTGAATTTATATGGAACTAAGCTTTAGGAGCTTTCCATCTTTACTCTCCTCCCTGTTACGTTGCATTCGGAGATCGACTATTTTTGACTGACAAAATGCCGGCGGCCGGAAACACTAACTGATAAAGTGAGTCGTACAAAATATTTATTTTTAGTAAACTCTTTGTACACAAACAATGTAGTCAATGCTTGAGGTCATGTGTATGAAAATGTTTCTCACTTTCGGATTGGAATTTGCCCTGATTTGATGTCTGTCCCCTCACAGCCTAATGTGAGCCTTCACATAATTATAGAACCTTCACATGACAAGACACGGTGCCTGATGGTTTTAGTGTACTGTTTTTGTATTTATTTGACAGTGAGAACTTGACAATTCACTTTGAAAGGACATGAGGATGAATAAATAATGACATAATTTAAAGAAACTTGCATAGTAATTTTTTTTGTTTCTCTTTCCTTTTTAGCTCAGCAGTATCAGTAAGGCCATCAATTCCACAGAGACGCCGCTGAAGGAGAAACATGCACGCAGTATCCTTAATTCAGACATCTAGTTATTATTGTTTATTCAACTATTATTGTACCAAGTACAGTAGGTCAACTGAACCCTTCACTACAGGATTAAAGGAGTATTTATTTAATACCTAAAGGAGTAGAACTGCAATCCGGTCTGAAGTTCTGTGTTTGTTAATATGGGTTTAAAAGTGTTGAAAATAGTTTCAAACTTTGCTGTCTGATAATGCTGTTAATGCTGGTCATATCATTGAGTGTGTTGAGACGCACATTCTTAAACCGATTATGCCTAATAAGCCGACATCGTGCGTGGTCATAACACGTTGAAGCGTTTTCCTTTCTTGGTGTAAGATCATAAACGGCTTAAGAATAAACTGATCGACAGAGCTAGATTTTTTACCATTACCTCAATTTCACCCTGCATGTAAACACCTCAACCTGTTCTGACAGTTTATTGAAGTGCGCATGTGACAGGAAAACGTCCTTATATACAAGAGGCTGCTCACTGCAGAGCAAATAGGTGGAGCTTACATCTAGCTCCTCCTCACTAGACGTCCAGAGGGGAGGAACGAATGTAATCTGGGCCCAATGGGTGGAGCTTGAATATCCAACCACATCCTAACCCTACCCACAACTCGTATCCCTCCACCCATTAGACGTCCAGAGAGGTGGAGCTGGATGTCATCTGACTCTGCAGTGAGCACCACTTGTTATATACAGCAGATTTAAGCACATCCAGCCACAGCAAATGTTTTGCAGTAGGGGAGGAGAAATATATCGCAAACTCGAAACTCAAACTGCTAGCTCCATCTAGCATCCAATCAGTGCTAATAATCAGCTTGAACATGGATACCATACTGGTGTGAAAGTTATGACATCATCGCAAATCTACATATCAGTCTTGAAACAGTTAGACAGCAGGCTTTCCCTTAGTTTGATGAATTGTGATATTACATAAAACAATTTATTAGTGTGATGTGATAATCAACTGTGATGAGATCTTTTCCTTAAAAGCATGAACAGGAATTATTTTGGGAACCCACAGAGAGAAGGGGGCCTATACCTTCTGGTCATATGCTGTTGGTCTGCCTTTGCCAAGCAGCGCCATCCTTAGCTGGAAGTTCTCCCATGTGTTACACAAAATCTTGCGTGATGGTCACCGAAATGTAAGCATGCTTTTATTTAAATTTTGTTGGAATTATCTGTTCAAATACACTTTTATTCATCTATTTTTGAGAACAGATGCATGCGATCCTGAATTCAGTTCTTTCAGAGCTTGCATGGTCAAATACACATCATGTGGAGTATTTATGTTTACACAATCTGCTATGTCCTACGCGAACGTTAACAGTTAGGAGAAAATCAGATGTGTAACAGTATATTAGATCCGTGCATTAATTCTTAAAGGGACAGCAGCCTCGTAAACTGCTTTCATCCGTTTCATTAATGTTAATAAAATAATCACTCACTGCTTTTGGCAGAATCACTTTTGTATTTTTAATATGAATCAATTTATATTTAATTCATAGAGCGAAGATTATACAGTGTTGTATTTTTACATTTGATTATTCGATTTCTACGGAAGAGGATTAGGGCCAAGCAATAATAAAAAAATTAAACCATCTCGAGATTAAAGTCATTATAATGCGAGATTAAACTCGTTAAATTTCGAGAAAAAAAGTCGAAATACAATCTTGAGAATAAACTCATTAAATATCGAGAATAAAGTCGTTGTGTTTCGAGAAAAAAATCGTTAAATTTCGAGAAAAAAACTCGAAATACAATCGTGAGAATAAACTCATTACATTTCAAGAATAAAGTCGTTGTGTTTCGAGAAAAAACTCGTTAAATTTCGAGAAAAAAACTCAAAATACAATCTTGAGAATAAACTCATTAAATTTCGAGAATAAAGTCGTTGTGTTTCGAGAAAAAAAGTTGAAATGAAATGTAGAGAATAACGCATTCGATCAGTGTTCATAGCCTACTGATAGAGGACATGGCAGAGTTGGATCACTTAACGTTAGTCAAGCTATATTTTAGACTTTCTTTCAGTAACAAAGAATATAACATTCTTAGGTCTAGGTCGGCTAGGTCTTTTTAGAAGAAAAAATCTGTCCAATTTGCGCGATGTACTCGCTTTTGTCCAACATGAAATTCATCGAGGTTTCGTGGTTTCCCAGGATACCATAAGACGCATTATTAAACTTGTTGATACTCAAGGTGTGGAATTTCGACGAAGGAGACGCTTGAGAAGACGCCAGTACACTTGCGCTGGCCCAAATGCACTCTGGCATATGTACAGCTATGATAAATTAAAACCGTAAGGCATTGCCATTAATGGCTGTATAGATGGTTACAGTCGTTACATTCTGTGGATGGAGGCGTACACAACCAACAACGATTAATAATGCATCTTATGGTATCCTGGGAAACCACGAAACCTCGATGAGGTTGATATCAGTAGGCAATGAACGCTGATCGAATGCGTTATTCTCTACATTTCATTTCGACTTTATTCTCGAAATTTAATGAGTTTATTCTCACGATTATTTCAAAAAATTTTCTCGAAATTTAACACGTTTTTTTTCTCGAAACACAATGACTTTATTCTCGAAATTTAATGAGTTTATTCTCAAGATTGTATTTCGAGTTTTTTTTCTCTCGAAATTTAACGAGTTTTTTCTCGAAACACAACGACTTTATTCTCGAAATGTAATGAGTTTATTCTCAAGATTGTGTTTCGACTTTTTTCTCGAAACACAACGACTTTATTCTCGAAATGTAATGAGTTTATTCTCAAGATTGTATTTCAACTTTTTTTTTCTCGAAATTTAACGAGTTTAATCTCGCATTAAAATGACTTTAATCTTGAGATGGTTTTATTTTTTTATTATTGCTTGGCCCTAATCCTCTTCCGTAGATTTCTGTACTTCTTACTGCATGTTAAATAAACCTAGGCTACTGTAACTGAAAAACTTGTAAAATTAAATTAAATTTGTTAAATTAAATTTGTTCAGGTATTTGTCTTATTGTTTGAAATGAGCTTCTTTGTTCCTATTTTTAATATAAAAAATAAAATAAAATAAAATAAAATTGCCTGCTTTGCTTTATTACAGAAGATTTCCAGTCATGTGTGTAATGATTGCAGTCAGCTTAATGATAATATTGGGTGGACTAAAATGGGAAGAAAAACAAAATAAATGTCAAGGTTCACATTTAATTCAGTGTGATTTATTTCAGTCAAATAGGAAAAGTAAAACGAAACAGTAAACTAGAATAAAATCTATGCATATATTGAATCGAAATTTTATTCAAAATCAAGAATCGATTTAATTAGGCACCAAAAGATTCCCACCCCTATTGTTTTAGAAACATTTTCGTATTTCTTGAATATATTCATTTAAATTACAATTAAAAATCAAAGTATGTGTGCAATGCATTGTCTAATGTCTTTTGTTCTTGGAGTAGACTGTATTGTTTATTGTCTTATTCATTCCTACCAGAGCTTACAAGACTGCATGAGACACTACAGCAACATTGCTGAGACAGGGTTAATGTGGGTAAGTCAAGGTTCATCCACAAAATCCCTAATCTCAACATTCAGACAAAAGGAAACTTTCTTTTTGACAGGTTTGACTGAAAAATGTAATGGTTTATTGTCAATAATTTCCATCTTCAGAATAACACGCGAGACAGACATGGGTATGCACAACTGGTTTCTCTACATTCCAAACTCCTCTGCACCAAGATTGAGTTCCACACAAAGGTAAATTTTGATATATTCACATTGAGGCCATAATATATTTTCCACATTTGACAGCCATTATTTTATGTCAGTGGTTCTTAGCCTTTTTGACTTCACGGCTCTCTTTTGTATGAGACAATATTCAAAGGCCCTCCAACCAGATCTCATGAATAAATGTAACTATTTTACGAGGTGACTATTTTGTATGAAAACGTATGAATAAAGTCCACCCATAAGCAAATCAAACAGAAATGTATCCATGACATTGTACAAATTCACACCAATTTGCCAAAACTTTTGAATTGCGATGAGAGTGTGTTTTGCCTCTTGTAACTCTACAAAGCTTTGGCATATTGACACCAAACTTTTCACTGTCACCTCACACTGACCACAACACACTCATCTGGTAACATTTGTCAAAAGGGATAAGCATTTAAATCATATTATTAGTGATTGTATTTATGATTTTTCAGCTATTTTGACTTATATCATCTAAAAATGTCTTTAATTACTCTTTGTTGCAGTTAGTCTGATGCTCCCAGACATGCTTACATAACTAATTATGCCTTTTTATGCTTGGCCCTATTGGTTGCTGCTTGCAGCTATATTTTCATTCAATTATTTATATATCTACATTTAAATAAGTTTAAAACTTATTGGGGCCTCCTTGGAGGTTTGACGAGGCCCCCTATAGTGGGCCCCAGTCCCCTGGTTGAGAATTACTGATTTTAATCATTTATATAAGTATACCTGTTTACTCAGAAGAATTACACTTAAAATGTGAAAAGGCTGTTCTTAAATATGGTGTAATCTTTTAAGTTTTGCCATATGATGAAAACGTCATTTAAATTGTTAAACCATACACTTGACATCTCCAGCTAATATAAAGGGAGCATTATTTGCATTAAATGCCAATGGTGACCGTTTAAAAATAGGAAAAAGCACCTTTTTTTTCTTTTTCTTTTCTCATTAATATGCTATGGAATGGTGTCTTGTTATGAGCCAAATGCTCATGTGAATAACTTTTGTGCATTTTTTTTTTTTATAAAATAGGAATTTGGATTTCTATCCCAATTTCACCAAGTAGCAGTATGGATTCCAGTGTGAACAAAGGGATAGTCCTGCTTAGTTTAAATGAAGTTTCTCTGTCCTCTCTTTGCAGCATTCTGAAATTCCAGCCAGTCTGGAGGTCTCAGATGAACTCCTGGAGCGTACAGCGGGAACAGACATCAATAACGTGTATGTGGAATTCCAATTACTCTAAATTTATTTCTTCTGTATTATATCTCGACAACAATAGCTTTTCAGACTTTACACTACAGGACCCCTACATTAGGTCTCCAATTATTATTGGTACTAAATGGTTCTTTCGAATTGAAATTGTGATAGTTTTCTCAGGATTCTTTGATGAATGGGAAGTTTAAAAGAACACCATTTATTTGAATTGGAAATCTTTTGTTAAATTCAAAAATTCATTACTGTCACTTTAGATCAATGTAATGCCTCCTTGCTAAATGAAAGTATTCATTTTTCTTTTCTTTTCTTTTTTTCTTACTTTCTTACTTACTCCAACATTTAGAATGGTGGTGTATCATGGTTTCCACAAAAAACATCAAGCAGTGCAACCTTGATAATAGTAGGAAGTGTTTCTTGAGCACCAGAACAGCATATTAGAATGATCTCTGAAGGATCATGTGACACTGAAGACTGGAATAATGATGCTGAAAATTCAGCTTTGCATCACATGAATACATGGCATTTTAAAATACTTTACAATAGAAAAAAATGTTAACGGTTCAAACATTAAGAATAATGTCAATATGATGGCGTCAATGTGAAGTTCTTCTACGGCTTATTGCTGGCTTAACAAGTGAAAGCACTTTACTAGATTAAAATGACAAGCTACTCCCTCTCACTCCAAATACATTTTAGATGGTTTTAAAAGAGAAACATGATGCTTTATTGACAGCTTTGTTTGGACACTGAGGACCCAAGAGCAAAGTTAGTCAACCTTTATTGAATGATAAAGTCAAATACCGGTAAATAATAATAATAATAATAAAAACCTCTCCATCTAAACATATTGTAAAAGATGCTGGCTAATGTAGATGTACACCAGGTAATTTTGAGAGATTTTGAGGCCCGTGATGGAATGTCCCACATGGCGTACATAATGATGTTAGCCATGTGGGACATTCCATTCTATCTAGATGACGAGTGTAGTAGCTAAACAAATAGCTTATTCTTATGCACATCAAAAAAATTATAATAGCTTCAAAATAGCAAAATAATTTTTCCATGTTGCTTGTAGTGTAAGCCAATCACATAGCAGCAACTCAATCCATTTAGGCATGTAGTCATGGTCAAGACAATCTGCTGAAGTTCAAACCGAGCATCAGAATGGGGAAGAAATGTGATTTAAGTGACTTTGAACGTGGCGTGGTTGTTGGTGCCAGACAGGCTGGTCTGAGTATTTCAGAAACTGCTGATCTACTGGGATTTTAACTCACAGTCTTTACCTCTAATTTGGCATAAACAACATGAAAGCATGAATCCATCCTACACATCCTGAAAGCATGGGCCCAGATCTCAGCTTTGGGATGTGGTGGAATGGGAGATTTGCATCATGGCTGTGCAGCTGACAAATCTGCAGCAACTGTGTGATGCTATCAGGTCAATATGGACCAAAGTCTCTGAGGAATGTTTTCAGCACCTTGTTAAATCAATGCCACAAATAACTAGGGCAGTTCTAAAGGCGAAAGGGGGTCCGACCCGGCACTAGCTAGGTGTACCTAATAAAGTGGCCGGTGAGTGTATGTTACCTTACTTTAACATGTTAACTTCTAAAAGGGTTTTGTCTCTGATTCCTGCTTCAGGTTCCAGCTCACAGTGGAGGTGTTTGATTACATGGACACAGAGCTTCGATTAGCAGAAGCTGGTGAGTGTTCAGATCATGGTGTTGTCCCAAAAAAAAAGGTTTTATCATTGACTTTGCAAATGTGGTTATAAAAGTTTCTGGCAAACCAAAATCAACCTTATTATAGAAGTATAAGAAGTTAATGTTGGATATTGTAGTCTCCTACTTTTAGTTTGGTTTTGATTGTGTCATGGAGGTTACTGTCTTTTGAGTTTGACATGCATGAAAAAAACCTGCATAATCTGGTACAAGGTTATTTTACTCTGTATTCTTTATCTTCATAGTGCTCCGCCAGCTCAACATGTCCATTGCTATCTCCACACTGACGTCAAGCCAGTGTAAACTAGCACCGCTCATCCAAGTCATCCAGGACTGCAGTCACCTGTACCACTACACCGTCAAACTGCTCTTCAAACTGCACGCCTGTAAGAGCTCGAGTGCTGCTGTAGCTCCATCATGCTTCCAACACTAATTCTACTGATAATACTTAAAGCTGATCGACAAAGAAAATAGTTTTAAATGTCTTAGTCAAATCATAATTAAGCTTCTTAAAAGCTTACCAATGGGGCAGATAAGTCATGTTGGCATTTCTACTTTGTCTTTTTATACATTCATAAGTTAGTTTTCAAAATTACAGAACGTAATTTGTAAATCAAAATTAAAACCAGCTAATAATACTCACAATGTGACTTTAAAATGAATGCATTTCTAATAAATGCTGAAACTGCACCCTGATTGCACTTCTGGAGCTGGTTGTTGATACTGGTTATGCTGACAGGTTTGCCAGCTGACACACTCCAGGGACACCGCGAACGCTTCCATGAACAGTTCCAGAGGTACATTTAATCATTTTCATACTAGATTGTTTTAGACATTTTTATTGTGTCTGTAGCATACTGTATTCACCATATGATTCACCGAAAATGCTTGTGCTTTTAAGTGTACAACATTTATATTAACATAGCAGTGAGGGGGCATATTTCCATGTCTTTAATCCCTGTGTTTTTAGGAAATGGGAAAGAAAATGTTACATGTGACTAAAATCATTCAATTCATGGTTGATTTAAACAGCTGTCACTTCAAGTTCATGATTTTCCTTCTATATATGAAATGCTTATTCCCAAGTATTCTGAAGCCAAACTATAGCATTGTGTAAGAAACAGACAGGAATTGATGGTTTCATTCACAGTAAATAGAAATCCGCCTTAGCTCTCCTTTTTATGCTCTTAAGGAAAGTAGCAATTTCTGAATTTTTGAACAAATCATTCTTTTGAGTCTTCTTTTTTTTTCTAACAATATTTTATTGGTCAACATTATGAAGGCAAAGTATGAACAGTAATTGGGAGTTTACCATTACAAAAACAAGAACCAATCAATCATCAATCAATACAGTACATACATGCACATACAAAACACCTTACACCTCCAGGTACGGATACAGCAATAGCATCTTAAATTGTTTACACATTATCATTATCTATCATTTTCATACATTATTTTTCAATGTATTCTAAAAAGTGATAAAACCAAAATATACAAAGATATTTTTGAACAGAAGATTATCAGTGAATAATGATTTAAATTTCTCATACAAAGAATGGCTTCAGAATATTTATGTAGCGCACAAGTTGTATTTATGATCATATTATAGTCCTTTTTTAAATTACTTTTTGAAGCAATATCCGCTATCGCATACTGTCCACGCCACTGCTCCTCTTAAAGGATGGGTTTCTTTTGTAATTTTCTCTGGCTCAGTCAGACAGTGGTGGGCAGAGGTGAGGTGGGTGGAATGAGAAAATGATCACTACATTTTTTACTGTTTAAACCAAATCAACCCAACAAATTATGAAAATGACTGTTGTAACACGTTTTCCTTGATAGAGTAATAGATTTATATTTACATCTTACCTCAAGGATTTTTAAAGAATCCCATGGAGATTTTCTATTCTTATGTACATATTATATGATTATTAATTATCATTATGATGATGATTATATTTTTTAGCCTCCAAACATTCCTCAATAAAGCACGAGATATGCTATACTTCAAAAGGCTCATCCAAATACCTAGACTGCCCGATGTAAGTAAACTATCTTTGAATTCCGTTCAACTTATTGAAACATAATGCTGACAAGGAATAAGGATATATTTGTAAGTGTGATACATATGTTTCTTATTAAGTATTTTCCTTTCTTTTTTTATTGAAGACTCCACCCAACTTTCTCCGGGCCTCTGCTCTGGCTGAGCATGTTAAACCCATGGTTGTCATCCCAGATGAAGAGGAGCTTGAGGAGCCTGAAGAGGATGAACCCGAGCCTCTGATAGATGTTAGCGAAGCACAGCCTGTCATGGCATCTCAGCCAACGGTACTTAAAGCAGAAACTAATGAGCATGATCATATAGATAGGGTGATAAATAAAACAGTAATTGTGTTGGCACATTTTGTGGATTGTCAAATGTTGGAGCTTCCTAGAAAATTTAGCATGATCCATTCTTGAATTTCTCGGCTCCGATTTATTTAGCTTCTTAAATGTCTCCTGTTTTGTTTTTTAAGAGTGATATATTTGACCAGGCCTTTGGACCGCCTAATAATGGATTTGATGATAGGTAGGTTATTCTTGATAATCATACCATAATCATTTGTTTTTATGGGGAATTATGAAAGAGACATTTATGAAAATGTCAGAAAGTTAATATTTCAAAGACTCTCTGTATGTCTACAAGTATCTACCTGTACTGTACTCTGTACTTCTTCTGTAACACAGAGACCTCCAAATCGAACACCTGAAACGAGAAATTGAATTGCTGCAAGCTGAGCTTGAGAAGATCAAAGGAGAGGTGAGACACTGTCTGTATTATTTTCAAGCATTTAAACCTTTGAAATTGGAATACAGTTTTTGAGATGAAACATATATATTCCCTGATATATTCATATGAATATCATCATTTTCAAACCGGTATGGTACCATGTATAAATGACCCCTGCGGTGTGGTTCAAAGGAGTAGCGCTGTTTCGTTCTGCTTTTGGAGTGTGTGCCATTTGATGTTTCTCATATACAACAGATATGACAGTCCTTATCAGTTGAGCAACTTGATAGTGGCACCAGCAGGAAAAAAGGTCGCAAAATGTGACCATTTAGTCACAGTTTAGAGCCCTGTAAAACGATACTGGCTGTTTTCTTCTTCATGCTTCAGCCAAACAGCAAGTCCACACAGCTAAATATATATCGGTTCAGATTTTGTTTACATTTGTATGGGAAAAATTCTCATATTCCAGCTAATTTTGTCAGCAACAACTAGACGGGATTCTCAACTCTGGCCCTCGAGGTCCACTTTCCTACAGAGATAAGCTCCAACCTTGATCAAACTCATCTTCCTATAACTTTGCAGTAATCCTAAAGACCTTGATCAGCTTGTTCAGGTGTGTTTGATTAGGGTAAGATCAAAAACCCTGCAGGAAAGTGGACCTCGAGGGTCAGAGTTGAGAACCTCTGAACTAGACCAAGAATTGCTATGCCTGCTACTTATGCGATTTCAGCAATCCTGTAAGATCATTACAAATCACACTGTATGACATGGATCTAATAAACTTGGGTATGACATGTATGTAGACTGTACGATGATGACACCTATTGAATCGTAGACTAAGATGCAAGTGGTGAACAAATAGAGCAAGATGAATCGCACTTTGGCAATTGTGGTATTTATGTGCGCTAAAAAAAAAAGAGGAAAAAGCGTAAAAGGAGAATATGGACTAGAGGAAAGTGGCCAACTTGGCATTTCAATTTTGCAAATGAAGCTTGAGTGTACAATGTGTACCGGGCATTGCTCAGACTGAATGTTTCTAAACACCATCCTAAACCAATTAAGTAACAATGTAATACAATGATGTGTCTATGTGATTTGTTTGCAACTTTTGCATCCTTTTTTAAGCTTGAAAGCGAGCCACTGTTCACAGCCATTGAATTGGGAAACGTTACTGGAATATTCATCAACATTTCTCATTTTGTGCATTGGAATATGTGCTATAATCTCAACATTGTTTTTTTTTTTTCTTCTGTCCCTTTCGCCCGTATTCTACTCTTCCACCTCTCCCCTGTGTTCAGGCTCAACGCTATATCACACAGCTCAAGTCGCAGATCAACATTCTTGAGGCAGAACTGGAGGAGCAGCGCATGCAGAAGCAGCGCACCCTGGTGGAGAATGAGCAGCTACGCATGGAGCTAGAGACCGTCCGCCGCCGCAACACTGAACATGAGAGCGTACAGAGCAACTTTTTTGAGGCAGAAAGTGAGTTTGTGCAAGCATGCAAATAGATATTCTTAAACGAAAATATGGCAGCTGATGCTGATGCTGATGACTTTCTCACTCATAGAAAAATCCCAAGCAACAGAGTTGCGTTATAATAAACTGAAGGAAAAGCACGCTGAACTGGTTGCCAACCATGCTGAACTCCTACGAAAGGTATGACAAAGAATAGAGTGTACCTATGTGTGTATATGCGATCACAGAGATATTACTTACCTTAGTTTGCATTTGTTTCTAATAACTTTTTCTGGAAATCTGAATAAATCAACTGGTATATGCCTTTATTACATAGAATTTTTGTACATTGCATGTTTAAAGGATATGCAGTTGTGAATGTGTCCTTTATCTTTTATAGAGTGCGGACACAGTAAAGATGTTGTCAGCCACACACCAGACTCAAGAGGAAATTGAACGAACTAAGCAACAGTTATCCTTTGAGGTAGATAGAGTCAGACAAGAATCAGACATGAAGGTAAGTGTGCACACAAGTCTTCCTTCACTTGAACTGTAAAAGCACCCAAGGACTGATTTTAAGGCGTCATCTTGTTGCTTTAGATTGAAGAACAAAAGTTTGAAATGGATAAGCTGAGAAGGGAGCTTGATGCGAAGAATGCAGAGATCCAAAAAGTCAAGATTTCATTGCAGACCTCTGAGATGGTATAGTATCTAGTATTAACATAACTTTCAGGATGCCGCACCATCAGCCAATGAGTCAATATTTTTTTATTTTCTGTGTTTCGTTCAGTCAGGAGAACAGATGAACAGCTCCATGGCTGCACTTCTGGCAGAAAAGGATAGGCTGACACAGTCTATGGGCAAGAAAGATGCCGAACTGTCCTCCCTGAAGAAGGAAGCTCAGCTGAAAGAGTCTTCTCTACAGCAGGAGCGAGACAAGACCATCAAGGAGCTGGGAGAACTACAAGGCAAACTCAAAGAGAAGGTAGGGTTATGGGTTATGCTAATGAAGAAGACTTGGACTGATCTATATTGTGGCAAATTCACTGCAATATTTTTTTTATTTTTTTTTGCAAGTCATTGTATAGGGCACAACATGGACGCTAGTGACCGCCCACTCAGAGCACATTAGCAACCCAGAACACCACTGAAACCATTTAGCAACTGCCCACAAAACCCAAGCAACTGCATCTATTTATCGACCTATTGTGTGTGGGTTATATGCTAACTTCACAGTTCTTACCCATTGCAGTTCCGTGGGTTCTTGGTTTTGTTCTGGCGATCACAACACTTGTTTTATTGAACATTTGGAGGCTGATTAAGGAGTGTATCTCATCTCTCTCTCCACTATCACAACTGCCGCCAGACTTTTCTCTCCTGCAGTCTAAATCGTGGGGTGCTGTTCTCGTGATATTATCCCCCAAATCCTTTATACAGTTGTAGAACATTATTTATAACCTTAAATTTCACTCCTCACGCTATCTATTAGAGGTAGAAAAAAAGGAATGTAATCCGGACGTACTACATTCGCCATGTTGGCATTATCATGTGACCTACCAGCATCAAATGTGTCGCTTCACCACCATTCACAAATCCTCTCCCATGGCCTCATGGGATAGTATAGTGTCCATTGTATGCTCACTTCAGAATCTCAGTGGAAGAAGTAGGTCATCCGGGTACTTTTCCTTCATTAGTACTGTGAATTCGGACATACTTCTTTTGTCACATACTGTTTTTTGCCTACTATATAGTAGGGATGTATGCGATTTCAGATACAGCCACAGCCTCAGAATGGCGGCCATGTTTCTCAAGACACACTACTAACACTGCATGCAAATTTTGAAGACAATCGGAACAACAGTTCTTTAGTTAGACACAATTTAATGTTTTGTTGTATTATAATGCCACCAAATGACACTTCCAAGTTTCGTAACAATACATCACTGCTTTTGTAAATAATAGGATTGTACTGCAATATTCAAAATGGCCTGCTCTCAAAATGGTTGACATGGGAAAATTGTGTATCGATCACTTTGGTACAGTATGATGCACTGAATCTATCGAGACCAGTCTCATGATTTTTGGTTTAACTATTTGGATGCTATAACTAAGCAACAAATGTAATCATTCATAGCAATGTATCCCTTTGGCACGGATACATGTACTGTTGCAGCCAACGCCACTACGTGAATGTGGTATTTTCTCCACATTCGTTTTGCTGTATTAAATTTAACAATTCATTTGAATGAATATCTGATATTTATTGACCCCTATTTTGTGGGCACTTGCTTTATACACATATACCAGCACTGTGCTAAAGTAACTTTTGCTCTATGTGTCTGTAGTCGAGTCATGAGGAGCAGCTGCAGCAGAAGTTGTTGGAAGAGCAGTTTACACTTCTGCAGGCGACAGTCACTGAGGCTGAGAACATCATTCAGGACGCTGTCGCTACACTGGACGACCCCCTGCACATCAGCTGTTCCAGCTCCCCAGGTACTGCCACTCATCCTAATAAAACTTTTTATCTAACAAGTATTTACATTTTTTATGAGCTGGATGATCTGCATGATTTTAATAAAACAATCCTCAAATTGACTGTCACTAGATTACCTCATTACCCGAGCTGAGGCCACGCTGGGCTCCATTGATAATGTGAAGACGGGCCACTCTGAGTATGTGAAGAGTATGAGGGGTATGTTCTGTCTCTCACTCCCTCACCATTTGTGTATATGTTTGTATATGCTTTATTCATGCTTGAATGTTATTTCCTGTTTACTGTTTTTGGTTCAGATGCTGGGGGTCTGGTTAGGGCTCTTACTAAGTTTTCTCATCTTGCTGCTGACACAATAACCAATGGAAGTGCAACGGCACACATGGCCCCTACTGACGACGCTGACCGTAAGAGCACACACTTATAAAGCTTGCTCTTTGTGGAAAACACTTACATAAGCACAACCCCACAGCTGTGTTAACATGGATTATGATTTTGTTTATGTGCAGTTTACTGTTTTGTTATGTGAAGACGAATTATGTTTTTGGACGAATCTCACAAAACCTGTCAAAAATATGTTCAGGTGACATTTCACTCAAAATCAAATTCATAATTAATATATTAGAGAAAATAATGCCTAACATTATTTCATGACAATTAGGCATATCCTCCCAAACTCATTGCTGTATTGAAATAATTACGTAATTCTCTTTTATTGTAATATGACAAATTTACTATTTAAATTGTACTTAATATTGTATTAATAATTTTATTAGGGTTTGCTGATGCAATCATGTATCATATGTCATAATTGATATCACTGTTTCAGGTTATTGTCAATATTTGAATTGGGTGATATGTTCATATAATTTCCCTTGCATTTGCTGCCAATATGGAGTTAATTAAGTTATTGTACGGTATTGAGATGTATTGAATCATTCCAGATGTCATGGGGTGTATCATGTTGTAAGGTTGAGTTAAGAGAGGTGGAGTTGGACAGGGGATAAAAGAGGTCGGACTCAAAACTGTGTTCCGATGAGCCAACAGCTCTTAGGTAGCCTAGAAATCTAGACGCACCCTAGCATCAGCAAAATTTATTTTGCAGCCAGTGTAGTCTAGCAACTCTCCGTTGACTTTCGAGCTAGAAAAAAAAAAACTCTAGTCAGGCCAATCAAATCATGTATAGAGTTGGTGGGCGGGCTTTACATAATGACGACAGAGTTGTGAGTGTGACGTTCCACGTGAATTCCCTGCTACTTGAAAACAAAGAAGAGCTGCTGCTGCTGGCGAACAGCGGTCTTTCCAATCGGTTTTGGCCGTGACTCTGGAGGACTTGAAGTTAAGCTTTTCTTTGAGAAAAGAACAAAGAACAGCACTTAAGTCGTTCTTAAAACAGGAAGATGTGTTCGTAGATTTGCCGGCCAGATACGGCAAAAGTTTAATCTATCATCATCAACTAGCTCCGCTGTTGGGAAAACTCTCTGGGCCAGGTTTCCCGATAACGATGTATCTTAGCTCTTAAGAGCGCTCTCTACGTGCAAGGTTACGAACGCTCGCAGCAATTCCACGAGCGTTTCCCAAAAATGCACTTAACATGAACGCGCGAGAACGCGTTTTACGTGCTACTTAAGAGTCGCTGTCCATTCGCGAAGTGCTGAAATATAACCTTATATGGAATCGTATTCTGAACGTTTAACCTAAGAATCGTCATTTGTTGTGGA
This sequence comes from Rutilus rutilus, assembly GCF_951802725.1. NCBI lineage: Eukaryota > Metazoa > Chordata > Actinopteri > Cypriniformes > Leuciscidae > Rutilus > Rutilus rutilus. The sequence goes on from NC_140221.1 coordinate 6,038,543, forward strand.
TAAGAAATCAAGACAGGTCTATATAAAGCACCTATGGCTGAATAAACAACAAAACAAGAGAAGATACCTTTCAAAAAGATAAAATGAATGTCCTTTTAGAGGATTTAAAAGGTCCTCTTTTAAAATAAAATAAAGTTATTTTTAAAGGGGTCATATAATGCCATTTTTGTACAAGCTAATATGATTCTTTAGGGTCTAAATTAAAAGTTTGTAATATACTTTAATTAAAAATTCTCATTAGTATTGTAAGAAAACACTAATTTTACCTGGTCAAAAACAGCTGTTTTCAGCACGCCGTTTCAGTGCATGTGTCTTTAAATGATAATGAGCTTTGCTCACCCCGCCCCTCTGTTCTGTGGGTACACCGTATTAGACATTCTCTGACCGTATCTAACACAATAACCACGTGTTATTCGTTATAAACGTGGGATTATGAATTATATTGAGAACGTCGTACATAGAAAACATGCCGTAATGTACCCTGAGTGTAAACCTTAGATGCATTCATCGTGAAGCCTGCAGCAAGGTTTGCAAATTTCGCAAAGATTAATATAAATACTAATATAAAGGTTAATAAAACATTACACTCACATCTTCTGGAGGTTCAGCAGGAACACGTTGGTACCGATCCGTTTTTTCTCGTTTGTGAAGCTGTCTGGTGTGAAATGATTCGCGCAAACATGAAAGCACAGACGATCGTGGGGAATCCCCGTGAGGGAATCCCCGCGTCAATCCTTTGGGCATATAGCTTCAAAAACAAAACTCAGCCACTGCTTCTTCAACGGCTCGGATTTAGGAACATCCAAATGACTGCTGTGTTCCTTATTACATCTAAGAACAGAACACCACAATCGCTTAGACGCCATTCTACTCCAGCATATCAACAATGGCGGACTACTATGATGACGGCTGTCACAGCTTGCTCAGGGCGGGTCTTGTGTTGAAGCACGGCTGTCAATCACAATAGCGGGAGGGGCGTACGATCTTATGACGTCACAATATCGAACGGCTTGATTTCAGAGATGGTCAAACATATAAGGAGATTAAAACAAAACCACTGGATGGATTTTTATCATGATAGGATGGTTGTGTACAGGCACTGCCAACAGACATTTCAGTGCAATCAACTTGTAAAAGTGCATGTACCATTATATGACCCCTTTAACAGATTTAAAGGACACCATACAAATAAGGAAAAACAAAACATCTGGGAGGACATTGCAAACTAACTGCAACCAGGGGTGTTCAAAGATCAGGGAAGGAGGTCCGCAAGAAATGCCCAATACATGGCTGGTTTTCGTGCACGTCAGCAAGTCATTGACAGATTTTTTTAAATTCATCCCTATTTTACCCAGTCTTTAAAGCATATTTCCCACATTACTTCTTTTATGAATTTTTTTGTTCATTCATTTAATTTAGATGTGTATTTCTATTTTTGTCTTCCCTTTTTAATTATTTCATTTATAAATTCATGTAAACAAAAAACGAGTACAGTAAAGTCCTACAATCAAAACCTTATATTATACTGTAGGTTGCAGTGTAATCTGTTAAATCTACATAAAAGTGTAATCTGCCGGCTGTCTTCTTACGATGCACTTGGGGATTTACGATTACTCCAGAGCACTCGTAGATCTACGATGATTTTTAAGTGCTAATTAAGTTACGATGCTTTTGGGAAACAGACCGTAATATTAAGATCAGTCGTACGATCGTTTTTACGATCTACTTAGGCTTACGATGCTTTTGGGAAACGCAGCCCTGGTTGATTGTAGCGCTGTCCTATTGCATGCAGAGCGAATTTGAAAGACAGCCGTTTATCCCGCGCCTCGGATTGAGCCCTGACAATGGTGAGTTGCCAGACCTAACATCTTGATGTAGGTCTGGCTTGCCAGGCTAGCTCTTAGGTACTAGTGGGGTGAAATGTGAGCCTAGGTATATTTTCATGAGATTTGCTCTTGTAGAACTGCCTACGATGTAACTTTGTGTCAGCTTATGTGTGTATGCGTGTTTATTTATAGGTCTGACAGATCACTGTAAGAGTTGTGCCACCCAGAGCCTGCAGTATCTTAGGAAACTCAAGTCAAAATCAACTGTAAAGGGGGCTGATCCCACCTCGATTCAAGCTGCGGTGCAGAAGATTCTTAGAATAGCACAGGTGAGGAGTTGCAAAGCACACACACTCTATTCCAAAACAGAGTGAGCTGCTTTGCTGTCTATATAGGCAGCTTCTCTCAGCATCATTCTTACTGAAATGAAACACTCTACATAGGCAGCAGTTTTCTTGAAGCGGTCATGACATGAGAAATCAAATTTGCCTTGATATTTTGACATATAAGAGGTCTTTGTACAATTAAAACATCCTATAAGTTTCACAGCTTAAAACCTCCACATTATAAATGAAGCAATTATTTAAACAAGCTCCAAAAACGTCTCGTTTGGATATTGTGGGATTTGTGACATCACACGGCCAAATACATTGCATATGACTTCCTCCAGAGCAAGACATCAATGAATAGCTTTACATCATCGCACCATAGGCCCTGCTCAGTGCCCACTGGCATTCAGTCTCTTAACAGCTGATATTTACCTACACTGGATTTGAGCGTCGCACTGCGTCAAACGCAAACAGAGATCATTATAATCACTGACGCTGTCTACACTGGATACAGTATACAGATGCGGGTTCAGTTTCTGACATACTCCACGCGCTTGAGTCTGCCGACAGGAGTTCAAATGGAAGAGTGAAAGAAAGTACGCTTTGATGCGTCTAGTTTAAACAGCTCATTTGCGTCTCTGTACAGACTTCAGAAGGATATTTGAATGGCGTCCCGGATCGCATCAGAGGATTATATATTTGTTTGTAGCATTTTGTTTTGGCACAGTGTAATGGAGAGTTCGCTAAGAAACTTTTGTTGAAAAATGAAGCAGCCAACTGTATTGGATCTGACTGTAGCTGCATCAAAAATCTTAAGTAAATGATTTCATAATGCTTTTAAAAGCATGACTGTAAATGGCGATTTTTGAAATTCGACGATATCGCAGATTTTGTTTTGTTTTTTGACCTGAGGGAGGGGTTTTAACAGACCAATCACAACGCTTGCGATCTGCGTAGAATTGACGACGTGTTGTTACATTTTGCATGCCAAAAGAGAGGTGCATGTCAGGCTACGCCATAGGCTACGGATGCTACACACAGCCTATGACGTAGCTACGGCGTAGGTTCGACACAGAAGTATAAATCAGCCTTAATGGTTAGAGAGTCAGACTGGTAACCCGAAGGTTGCAGGAAACGGCTGAGGTACCCTTGAGCAAGGTACCTAACCCCCAATCGCTCCCCGGGTGCCAAAGCAAAATGGCTGCCCACTGCTCCAGGTGTGTGCACTAACTTGGATGGGTTAAGGCGAGACACGGCAGGCAAAAACATCGTTTTTTTTTTTACTGGTCAATTTTGAGATTTGGGGATATCTGTCTTCAATAACATGTCTTCTTTCAGACTTGTGTTGAAAAAAAGTCCGAAATACACATTTAGGTCTTTATTTTATTACACTTTGTCTGTTTGCGTCTGTAGATTTCTCATAAATTCAACAAAAGTTCCCGTTCTTAATCAACGTGCTGCTCCGCGATTTCTGCCGTCAGCCTGTCATCAGAAGCACCGTTAGGAAGCTCTCTCTCTTGTGTACAATCCTGTCGGATCCAAATATGGTCATTTCCTTTTTATCAGCAACCAATCGTGAAAGTAAAAGGGCTGAATGCGCAATCTCATTGGCTGATGAAAAATCTTTAAAGCCCGTTTTCTCAAAATGACTTTTCTCTCATACTCCAAGGACGAAATCTCCACTTCAGTAGCACCTATATACACCAAACTTTCCAGACTTGTACCTAGTTATATTATGAAGACATTTACAGAGGGATTTGTAAATATATTATTCCTAGCCTGATTTATATAACATTTTATTCCAAAAAATATGGCGAAAATCATTTTTTTAAGGCTATTGACAGTATTTTCTGATTTACAGGATAACAAAAGTAGATATCCATAAATCCCTCTGTAATTTTTTTCCCATCTAATATGTGAACACAATGAAAAAATAATTTTTAACCTGGCTTTATCCAATACTCAGATATCGTTTTTTAAAATATATGCAAATTAGTGCATATTTGATTAGATATTGCCTGATTTGCATATTTAAACATTCAATTACAGAAAACTTGTAATACATTTTTTTCTCATCTTAATGTAGGTAATCAATTGGGAAAGTTTCATGGTGATATCTGCTAGTTAAAAAATTTACCCTATTCACCTGTAGTGTCTCGCCTTAATGCAGAGGACAAATTCCGAGTATGGGTTACCATACCTTACCATGGCCTTCACATTTCACTCAAATACTTATTTATACTTATATACTATCTTTATTAACATTATAAATGAACCTCAAGGAACATATTAAAATATTTTAAAAAATCCATGTCATGACCCCTTTAAGAGTCACACAATTGTGTCATATCACACAAATAGTGCAGCACATCCAAAGTGAGCAATACAGAAAGTTAGTAATACAGTACTCTAATGAACACTAAAAACAGCACACACAAATATTGGGTAAATTTGTTTATTTCATTTCATAGATATACTACAGCAAATTGATAAATGTATAGCTCTAATTATAATTCACATTCAACGTGCGAGCTTGTTGCAGTGCATTGTGTACTAATTGATTAAATATGATTCTTCCTTCTGTTCATTTATTGAAACAATGCCTTAATTATTTTTACACTGATTTTTATTTATAAGGTTAATAATTTTTCTACCTCGCATTAATGACTGCGTTGTTAATGACATATATTATATAATGTCTGAAGGCTGACAAATATTGAGATAATTTGTTTTAGCTATACCACCCAACTCAATACACAGTACTTTATGATACATATTTAAATGCTCACACAATTAATATCTCAATCATTCTTTTACTCCAACTTTTCTCTGCTTGTTTCACTCTCTGTTTTTTCTTGTCCCTCTATATCTTGTATTATTAATTTCCTTTTCCTTTTTCAGGATCTGAGGCCAAAAGGAATAGATGTTGGTAAGGACGAGCTGGGCGACATGGTGGATAAAGAAATGGCTGCTACCTCTGCTGCTATTGAGGAGGCTGTTAGGAGAATAGATGTGAGTAAAAACGGGACAGAGTCATTTATTAGTCACAGAAACACTCTGCTATCTTAAGCATCTGCTGTAAAACATTCCTGACATATAATAACTTCTTATTGCAGCTTAGTGTCCAGCTATGAACCACAGACGTGTTTACAGCCCTGTTATGAATAATAGCTGTTATGTTAGTATTTGTGTTGATACTGGGTCACAGAGGAGCATATTTTGTTCGTATTCACATTAATTTTAAGATTTTGTTATTGAGGCATTAAGGTTATTATATATTATATCTTTTGCTTTTGTTTTGATCTTGATTTTAATTGTTTGGCTGTCTAGGAAATGATGAGTCAGACCAGGAAGGACGCAACAGGAGTCAAACTGGAGGTCAATGAAAGGTCTGTGATTTGTATGCCTGTAACCAGTTGATTTGTTGAGACCTATAAAGTGTCACTCGTTTAATATACAGCATGCTTGCATGTTTCCATTTATATGCATCTTCTCTTTTCATATTTTTCTCTCAGGATCCTAAATAGCTGCACTGGCCTTATGAAGGTAAGACTAGAACTTATGGAATTATAGATGCTGGAACTGCTATATATTGGAACTGGAAAATTTGAATTCTATTTACTTCAGTAGATATGTTTCCATCCACCTATTTTTATGCAAATTTGGGGGTATCGCAGGGGTATCTAGCAACATATAGAAACTTTCAAGCAGGCTTTATCTACTTTCTGTTGAAAGTTGTCAACATTGTACTGTGGCTCCCCGATTGCAGCAACTTACATTTTTATTACAGGTATTTTCCCAGGAAGTGACGATTTGGTTCTCTTAAAACATACTGTAGGGGATGGAAACTATGCTTGTTATTTTGTGTGAAAATATTTTACGCGATATTCCAATTTTGCGCATAAGTGAAATTTGCAACTTTGATTGGAAACATAGCTAGTGATGTGAATAAAACAAACTTGTTCTATCTGTTGAGTACTTTATTTTAAGGTGTCCTTGTTACTGTGTAATTACACAAATTAGTACTGAGTGATATTAATTAACCACATGTACTTACTATAGGGTTAGTGTTTGTAAATATGCATAATTGAATGTTATTACAATAGTAAGTACATGTAACATGTATAACAAGGACACTGTTAAATGAAGTTACTGTGTATCATTTATATATTATCCGAATGTTAATATCCTGCAGGCAATTCGTCTTCTGGTGTTGGCATCCACAGACCTGCAAAAGGAGATTGTGGAGAGTGGAAAGGTAAAGTGTTACAATTAGTATTAATACTAATTTGGTGTATTATTATTAATACTAACACCACTCCTTGGTGGCCTAAATTGTACTTTAAAGTTAGTTTCAGTCTGTATTATCAAATGGAAAGTTTTAAATCCTAAAAATATTAAGTCTGTTTCTGATATTATGCATTTTGTGCACGTTTAATTTCTAAAAAGAAATCCTCAAAGTTTCAGTAGAATGTGATTACATGTGATTGTTGTGTGTGTGTTACCTGAGAGATCCCTCAACATGCATTCTTTCTAGGGCGCAGCTTCGGTGAAAGAGTTTTATGCTCGTAACTCTCGCTGGACAGAGGGTCTTATTTCTGCCTCTAAAGCTGTGGGATGGGGCGCAACACAGATGGTGTATGTATTTTTGCTACATGTCCGAGAGTTATAATACATCTTATGATACAATTTTAGATTTTTTTTTTAATGAAAACTGTTTTGTTAACGAATGTGTGCTTTCCCTTTCCAACAGTGATTCTGCTGATAAAGTGGTGTTGCACACTGGGAAGTATGAGGAGTTGATCGTCTGCTCTCACGAGATCGCTGCTAGCACTGCACAGCTTGTTGCTGCCTCCAAGGTGACACTTTTATATCATATATATATATATATATAAGGCAGCAAATCGAAAGCGATCAGAAAAAAATGAATGATGCAATAATTTTCTAATGCATTACTGATTAAACGGTCTATATTAATATATTAATCACATTGTTTTTCCCAGTCCTAATGTTTGGGTTTATATGTTAATTTTAGTTTTTTTTGGGGGGAAAGGCATAAATATACAGCTTTTTTGTTGCTTGCGACAATACTGTTGCTCCACCTATTGCCTGTTGGACAAATTTTACATGGCTCCTCAGAATTACATCATATACATGTGCATTACCTTCTGTGAAAATTGGATGTTTTATTCAGTAGTAATAGCCTTCAGTGTAAACCAGGCTACACCCATTACTAAATGTCCAGGAGAAAGCATCCTGGATCCAACTAGTACTTATTGACCAATACATTTCAAAGAACTACACTACACCTACACTGCTTTTGTTGAAATTTGACACACATCCAATAACTACAGAAATACATGACAACAGTGGTTCTTGAAGCAAAGTTATTTAGGTTGAAAGGACCCATTGTGTGCTGAATTAATTGTTGAGCACTGCAATAAAAGAATTTATAAACTATAAAAAACTGTGAAAATAAATGGCTATAACTTTTGAAAGGAAAAGCAATAGGCTTTTAAGTAAAAGTGGCCATGCCCACTACTTTTACTCTCACTATGTTGGTACACAGCCTAATCTAGTCACCCATATTGAATGCACATTTATAACATTATACTTTGTGTTATATTACCCTGGCATTAAATTAAACACACACACACACACACACACACACACACACACACCCATAGACAAAAAGTAAACACTGCTGCAATAGGGTGCAGTTGCAGGGGAGAGACTAAACTGTTCACTTTCTCCAGACTGGCATAATCCATCTCTCATTTTTCCTCTTGTGCACAGTCATGGAAATGCAATATTTGATTACATTTTTTTGCTGTTTTGCAAAAGGGAAAAATATCTATTATAATTATTTGCTTTTGGTCTCCTATATGCCTCAAAAGACGTTTATCCTGCATTTCAAACCCAGAAATGTAAAAAGGGTCCATAATGGTTTATACTGTCTCGACCATTTAGTTGCAGTCTACTATTGTTTGTCATAATTTGTAATATTTGCTTTGTTTTATCATCTTTGCTCTATCATCTACAGGTGAAAGCGGACCGTGGCAGTAAGAGGCTCGGTGTTCTCCAGCAGGCCTCGCGTCATGTGAATGAGATGGCTGCTGGAGTGGTGGCGTCCACCAAGACCGGGCTGGACCAGATCGAGGATAAGGGTAAGTGGAATGTTATAGGGGCTTTTGTGTCATGGTTGCTCATGCTTCTCTTTAATAAAAAAATATATAGTTATGCTATGACACATTTATTCAAAAAAATTTTTTTCTTTTTCTTCTCATGTGCATATTAAGACACCATGGACTTCTCTGGCATGTCTCTAATTAAGCTCAAAAAAGAAGAAATGGAGGCACAGGTTTGTTTTAACAAGTTTATTTTTGGCCACATGCTTAATGAAATTGTAAGGATGTTGTTTATTTGCATGTATGACTTGACAAATACATTTTCTGCAAGGTATTAGTGTTGGGGAACAAAGGTTATCAGATCTTTTGGAAGGTTAAGATATCAAAACCTGGGAGTTCTTATTTAGACTGTAGAATTATTTGAGACCTGGTTCAACAGGGGCGGATGAGATCTAACCTCTCTTTCCCCTCTAACCACCACACACTTCCTTCATTTTCCTTCGATTTATGAAAGTCTTGATGGTTTCTTCTTGAAATCAGAGAGTTGCTCAAGAGAGTAGTGGTGAAGTTGTGTCGCGGTCTTCCGGAGCTGAGCGAAGAATGACGAACTTCAACAATGTTATGTTGACTTGATGGTTGTTGTCTGGAAGTCTTACTCAAGATCTGAGTCAGATAGTGGTCTTGAACTTCCACAGAAGTCACACTATTAAAAGTAGATTTACCAATACAAAGGTGTAATTTTGTGCAGAGAAAAGTTTCCTAACTTATTCACATAATCAGAGTAAGCTGGCAGATTTCTGTGCTGTAAAAGAAGTATAATGCAAGTTATAGAGCTGGTAAGTCCCGCCCCTTCCGTAAAACCCCGCTGGACCTCAAAGTTGAAAAACCGTCAATGCAAGTGAATGGGAGAAAATAATTATTTTCTGGTCGCGTTTGAATTGTGCCATGAATGTGAACATATGTTGTCTGTGAATTTTTTATATAATCTTTCATGTTACGAGTTTGACAGTATATGGTATGATTCTTCGGCTGGCAGTTGTGGAAAAGACATAACGAGAAAGACTACATGTCGCCTATGTGACGTCACCCCATAAAGTTGACTTACCCGTGGTTTTCACCAACCTCAACGATTTTGTCCTCTCCCTGAAAGAAGGCGGTGAAGTGCACCAAAGACACAGTCATGTTTAGCGGGATCCGTGAGCTAGAGCCGTGTGCTAGTGGTGGTGACGTTTCAAACGCGTCGAAAGCAGCGAAGAGTTGTAGTCCACAAAGTGCTTTCACACAAAGTCTAACCGTATCAAACTTCTACCCGCTAAATTGTAGCATTCTTTACACGAAAAGTTCTATAAAAAATTCAAAGACAACATATGTTCACATTCATGGCAAAATTCAAACGGGACCAGAAAATAATTATTTTCTCCCATTCACTTGCATTGACGGTTTTTCAACTTTGAGGTCCAGGGGGATTAGCGGAAGGGGCGGGACTTACCAGCTCTATATGGTACACATCAACATCCAGGAAAGTAAGAGATATTATTTTGAAATGAGACATTACATTAATTAGTCAAGCAGTTCATTCAGAAGGTACTATAGCCTTCTGAAGCACATTTTTAGGTTTTAATTCTTTATTTGGCTTATAATACAATATATACTATATGAAAACAAATTGAAGCATTTAAACAGATATCTGCTAGCCTGGATGCCAGCCGAACTTAGCCCCGCCCACAACATTTGAGGTCGGAAAGTTCGGTCTGGACTTGATCCGTTGTGGAGCAACTATGCTCGAACCAGAGCTGTTTGGACCAATCAAATTGTCAGGGCGGGCTTTATACTATGATGGACAGATGATCAACAGTAACGTAATCATCCACGTCACCAAAAAGCGCTTGTTTTGAATTCGTTTACAACAAAGATGGCTGCCGCTGGAGAATTAAGATGTGTAGATTCTGCCATCGTGTCTGTTATAGAAGATATCGACAGCGCATTAATTTTAAAAGAGGAACAGAGAACCGCGATCAAGGCATTTGTCGATCGGAAAGATGAATGAAGAATATACGTCACTTACTCCGTTGCTCTGATTGGTTGTAGGTCTATCCAATTGAGTGCCGAGGCATTTTCTCTCCTGGTTTGGTTGAAACACGCCCCTTAATCACAGCCCAATGGAGCAGTATCAGACTCATATTCTGACTAGAATCTGAGTATGACGACGTCAGGCTAGATATCTGCTAAATATTTTTAAGAAATGTGAATATGTGAATTCTTTGTACTGTCATCTTAAGTTCCCTGAAAGAAACAAGGTATTTTAAATGTGCACACCCGTCATCCATTATTTCCACCACTTAATCAAGCAACTCTTTTCATGACATTTTTTTACCCACACTCTAACCGATCTGACCCGTTTAGCATAAAGACAGTGATCCGAAATGCATGGCATTAAAATAAATCTACTAATGCATCACCATATCTGATGTCAGAGGAGCGTTTTGCAGGGTTCCTGCGTCACAAGCCTGTAATGAGGATTGTATCTCGAGTCGTGCGCTCGGTCTGCTCAGCAGGGGATGATGGTAATAGTCAAACAGGCAGAGGTCAGCTCTGGGAGATCAGTCCACACACAGTGTTAATCCAGGGATGAAGCGAGATCAAGGTCAGTAACATGCAGAGTTTGTTAGGAGGAAGCAGTGATGATAAAGCAAATGAAGCAAATAAAAATGGGGCAATCTCACACTTGGTAAGAGTAGTACACAAGATCAAAGCCAGGCGTGATAAACCGAAGAGTGATGGAAGCATCACTGGGCAAAGAGATGGCATGAGCTCTGGACACATGTAGTCACAAGACTTAACAGACCGTGAGCCCAACAGGGAAATGGAGAGCAAAACATTGACACAGAAGAGCTGCACAGCAAGTCTAGATTTAGAGCAAGTAATAGAGCAAGCCTCTTTGTGGGGAGATAAAAAGCAACACTAGTTCTGACATCGCAGCTTTTACACAAGGTGAAAAGCACAGGACCCTAGTACTAAGCCTTGTGGCACTACTTTTGATTGACATGACGCTTCATTTACTGAAACACAGTGATAGCAGTCGGTCAGATAGATAAGATTTAAACCAAGCTAATGCCATGCTTTGTCAAGCCAACGTAATGATGAATGGCATTAAAGTCCGTAAAGTGGCTAGATGAGCGCAGATTTCCTTGATGTGTTGACGTAATTTCGAAACATGAAGTCATGTAATATAAAATGCCATGGTCACAGGGTTGATTCCCTGATTTGACATCACTAAGCTGACCTCCAGCTGCTTCAGGTATTCAGTGTCAGTTTAGCAGTCTTGTGCGGTTTATTGTAATGTGCTCCACTGATCTGGAATGCTATGCCTGGCCACAGTGCGCTGGTTAATAAATATTGTCCTAGCAATCAGGCTATTCTATATTTTGAAACAAATTGAATGCAAATGAAAGGCTCAAACTCAAATAGAGAGAAATGGTGTTTGAATTAAAGGCAATTTTCACCAGCTGCCAATTTTTTTAAAGGGATGGAAAAGTGCTTGAATTTCACTCTTAAAAATCTGTACAAGACCTCAGTAGTTTAGTGTATTAATGAATGCTAGTGATAAGTTTCTGAATTCAAGCAGTACTTCTGTGGGTAAACTCGATATGATGCATATAATACAACCTTGCCTTTTATTTCCTCTCCCAGGTGAAGGTTCTAGAGCTTGAGACCATGTTGGAAAATGAGCGCCTGCGTTTGGGTGAGCTAAGGAAGAAGCACTATGTGATAGCTGGCGTCCCTCTAGAGGAACTGGCTCAGGACAACGGCCTGGTCGCCTCTCCAAACGTGACCGCTGGCCCGCCATCCCCCAAACCCTCAAAACCCACTCTAATGAAGAAACCAGTTCTTGCACAAAAACCCAACATCCCACCCAAAAGCACGGTAACACTCTTTTTGTAAATGTTACACGCAATTTCATCTGTTTAGGTTACTGACTTTGAGGGGTTTTCATATGTTGCAAGGAGTCTTTTATAGATATAAGTGAATACGAATAGTCATTTTTGGTCACACTTTGGATTAAGGTCCAATTCTCATTATTAACTATGACTTTTGCCTCAATAAACTCCTAATTACTGCTTATTAATAGTTAGTAAAGTTACAGTCAAAGACCCAGAACCAGATATGATGAATGAAAACCTGGAGTCAGAATTATAATAAATTGAAGAAAAGTTTTACTGAAGATAGTTTGCAGTTTCATCAGCAGAAGTCAGCTTCAAGACTCAGACACAGGAGTTCGTAGGCCGCACTGCTTACAGTTACAAAGATCACAGCAGTTATACCCTTCAGCACACACACACACAGCAGTTATACCCTTCAGCACACCCACACACACACACACACACACACAGCAGTTATACCCTTCACCAAGGTCTAAGCTACGTCCTTGCTTCAGGTTGAATGCTTCTGATTGGCTAAGAAATAGATGAACAGTAATTTTCCACACATATACAGATAGACTGAGGCCTATCTCCATCGATTATGCAGCTGACACTCGGACCCTGAAGTTAGGCACGTCATGACCTTCCAGGTCGCAGATTCGGGTTGCTGGGTGCCAGCATGTCCAGAACAACAACTCAGTCAATCTCCAATAATGCCAGTGGTTCCTTAACCTGCAACCAAGAAGACTAACACACACACCGACACACAGCTTTTCCAAGGTTGGATTTGGCCAGGCTCTAACTATAAACAGGAGAGTCTTCTTAAAACATCGAGATAATGTGTTCTTTCTCTCAAGGAGAGCTACACTTTAGTCGAACTGGAAATAAGGCTTTAACAAAGAAATGGTCCCTTAAACTGTAGACTTCAATGGCCATAGTTGTCAGGGTACCCTAGAAAAACAGATGTATGTATTGACACATATTGAAGACCTTTCTCAACAAAACAAGTCCAGGCTAAATGAGTAAGCACTGTTACTGCATTCATATCAAATATAGACATTAAAGAATACATGAAAAGGACATTTCAGTAATCACACTGGTAACTTCTATAACAAAGTAAAATCTCATAAGCCCAGAGAAGTCATTCAACTCATTTGATATTTAGAAGGAAAAATATTGATTAAGCTACTAATGATGTAGCAACTAATAGTTTCAGTACTACTGAGAGCCAGGGCAGACGCTAGTAGTAACACACAAACACAACTTTGTTACTCCGAAATTCATTAGAAACAGACAGATGTTGGACACCTAAGGTTTACTTAGGAACTTTTCCCTTTAGAGGTAGTAAAAGCATTTATTTTTTATTTTTTTTAAACAGTCATCAAACTGTTGGTTTATAGATAATGTTGGACCGAATCTCCACGCCAGGAATATTGAAACCATTCTCTTTACCAGATCCCGTCTCTTTTGTGTGGTATCTAAAACTGTTGTGTCTAATATTTAAAACAGAAAGTCTTGTCTAATGCCCATTTCTGGTACCAAAACTGTATTAACTAAAGTCTTAATCTAATCTAATGGGTCATTTCTGGTTAAAAGTTATTGTGTATACGTTAGTCATCAAAGGAAACTAGTTTTTATCACGCATCATCAACTAAAGCTTTCTGTCCATTTCTTACAGCTGAGGTGAGCACATCTGGATGAAGATATTTGAAGACTCAAATTGACATGCACACAAAACTTTAACTAAATTTCTCTTTCTTTTCCCATGTGTGGTCATTCAAATGGTTTACCATTTACATGTGAGACCTTTGCCTTCTTTCCATTTGAGAGTGCCTTAGAGGCTACAGATTATTTTTATCTTAGATATGGAGCTATATAGTACTGGGTGTTCATTTGCATACAGTTTCAAACCATTTAGTTTTTAAATTATAGACATTGTTTTATTTACAATACACATAGTATGTAATAGGGCAAGTAGTGAAAAACGTCTGGCTTAAAGGGATAGTTTACCCCAAATAATGCTAATTCCAACATTTTTGCAACACTACAAAAACATACCTATACATACAGATCACGGCTTTTATTCATTTTCACACAAATTATGATTACAGGGCAGGTTGATTCATAATTTAATTTAACTCATTTCAATATTTCAACTTTTTTGTTCATACAATGTTGGTTTGGATCTCATTGACTTTCATTGTACAGTATTGGCAACAACAGCAACAACAACAAAAAAACACTAAGATCTATTTTTCAAAATGTCTTTGTGTGTGTGTGTGTGTGTGTGTGTTCCACAGAAGAAATGCAAACAGGTTTGGAATGAGTAAATAATCATGTTGATGTGAACTATCCCTTTAAGGACAGAGAGAACGTTATTGCAATGGATTTGTAATGTGTCTGCATTCACAGACATTGTTTTATGTGTGATTCTAATATAATGTATTTAAAATATATTTAAGACATACTTCATTTTATGAAATACATAAGGGTATTAACATGGTGGAAAATAATTCTGCAATGTTGTGCATATATCTACCGAGTACTGTATAACTGGGATTTTGTGTTTTAAAATAGGGTCTTACAAAAATGTATTTTGCTTTTCCACTGTGTCTTAATAAAATGCGTCTGTCTTTACACATCAACATCTATATATATATATTAACATATTTTAGTCATGTTTGACTGTCCCTTGTGATAAATGTAAAACGAACAATAAATATTTGAAGGAAAAACATTTTTTGGAAATTGACTTATTTGTCATATGCAATTACATTTTGGGCAATGATTATAAAAATATGAATGGCATTTTATGTAGTATGATTTATGTAGTATGATTCATCATTTCTTCGAGGATGTGGTGCCAGGGCTGGAACTAACCTGCTTTTTGCAGAGAAAAATAAAATAAAAATAATAATAAAAATCTATGACCAGTAAATGACCTGAAATCAGCTACTGTCTCTACGATAACTTAAAATAATACACATACGGGAACACTACAATACGGTTTGTTAACATTAGTTGACTATTACTTTACATGGACTAAGGATGAAAAATACTTCCAAACATTTAATAATCTTAGTTAATGCTAATTTAAACATTTACTAATACATTATTAAAATAAAAAATTGTATACTGTATGTTAATATTATTTAATGGACCTGAGCCATGAACTAACAATGGACGATTCATTTTTATTAAATTAACGTTAAATATGAATAAATAGTGTAACAAATATTGCTCATTGTTCGTTAATGCATGAACTACTTATAGATGTTTTATTGGAAATAAGGATTTTATGATGCTAAAATGAAATTTCACAATTCTCCATATACCAAAAAGTTCTCAAGGAATTATTGAAGACAAGTACACAATCAGTAATAACATAAGAACAGAGAACGTGTGTCTGCTGCATGTAACCACTTAGATATCGCATATTGTTTAACTAAAACAAATAAAAATAAAGTAAAAAAAATAAATAATAATAAATAAATAAATCAATTCAGGACTAAATCTAATTAAAAATGAATTGTGGGCCATTTGTTTAGTTTTATCAGGTAAGATATTCATTTTTCATGTATCTTATTATTTCATATTTATTTTATTTAAATTGCATATCAAAAGAGGTATCTTTATCACTAATCAGCAATTAACCCTCAATTTATGCATTGCATGTGTGTTCCATGCACTGTATTCTTTTCTGGGCAAATATTCGTATACAATTTTATAGTCAAACATTTGAGGCATGTTTCTATACCTGAACTGACTTTCAAAAATAAAACGACCCTGAAACATATTGACTGGAGTAAAGTGTGACATCTCACCCCGGTCTCAGAATAGTTTTCAAACGATTTGTACTGTCTTTGACCGCTAGATGGCAGTTTAACATAAACTCCGTTAGTGTTTGAGAGAGAGAGAGACAGAGAGAAAGAGAGAGAGAGAGAGAGAGAGAGAGAGAGAGAGAGAGAGAGAGAGAGAGAGAGAGAGAGAGAGAGAGAGAGAGAGAGAGAGAGAGAGAGAGAGAGAGATCATAAAAACAAACACATAAAATGATTTTGAATAATTTACAAACATACCACATGTGTTTTATAGCCATGCTGTTTGCAAACAAAATTCATGGAAACAAAACTACTTTATCATATACAGATTTGCCATCAGTCTTTTACAGAATTTATCATTTTATTTCGTTTCACCAGCTGGAAGGTCTTGAATCCCTCTGTGTCTATTGTTTACACCCTGTCCTTGGACAAATTAATAACCAGCTTGAACTAGTTAGAAATCACTTAATACGTTCCTTTACACGGCTACTGCAGATTTCAGTGGATTTTCAAGCAGAGTAAGGAGGAATAATACAGATGTGGTCTTTCAAAAGCATACAGCACACACACACTGCAAACAAGGAGCCGTGAAATATGCTTTGATTAAAGGCTATTGAATCTTGTTTATTAGAAGTTCATCATCAAAATATGTTTGATCATCTCAATCAAAGTCTAGAGGGGATAGTGACAGGCCCCATTTACTGATACTATAAATACATGAGCCACACACACACACACTCCCTCTCTTTCTTTTTTGCCTTTCTATCTCACTGTCACACACTTTTACGTCTCCAAGGCAAACTTTGTTTGACTTGTCCCTTGAATTTCTTCTGAGAGAAAAAAAAGATAAATGGATGCGAATGTGGAGTGAGTTTATATTTGTCCGACTGTAATCTGCTGCCATATTTTTGCTATAAAAGAGACATAAACTGAACAAATTTCACAGACATTTGACGAACTGAAATGGAATAATGAGTCCCTGAACAGAGCATCTCATCTTCATGAGGTTTGTCAGTTCTTGCTGTGAGATGTTACTCCACTCTTCCACCAACACACATCTGGAGGGACGATCAGCTGTCCTCCCTGTCTCTCTTACATTACGGACATTGCAGTTTACTGCTCAGGCCTCATGTGCAGTGACATCAGTTAGTGACATCACTAACCCTAGAATTTACATAAACCCCGCCCCCAGAACACGATTTATAGATGAGCAAGACAGAATATGCTAATCAGTGACTAAAAGATAACTACACGTAAGCTACATAAATTCATCAACTAACCATTCAGAAATGTTGTCTACATGTTGTCACTTCTTCTTGAGTCTCTCCATCTTTGTCTGAATCCGGTTTGAACATAAAAGGCTAAAAGTGTTTGAAATGTTCAGTGCATGTCTGTGTGAGGTAATAGAAGCTGCTAAGAACGAGCTGTTGTAGCTCTGCCCTCTGTGCTGGGAGCAGCAGCTCATTTGCATTTAAAGGGACAGACACAAAAATGCCGCGTTTTTGCTCGCCCTCAAAAAGTGACAATTTTAACATGCTATATAAAAATATATTTTGGGTATTTTGAGCTACAACTTCACATACACACTCTGGGGACATCAAAGACTTATTTTACATCTTGTGAAAATGGCATTATATCCCTTTAATGACATTAATTAGGCTGTGTTTATCAGGCGGAGATCTGAAACCATTCAGCTGCGCACAATTTCAAGATCATTTGAGGAGAAATTTCACATCTGGAAGAGAGGCATACACACTTTTTTGAGCGTACGTTCGTTCTCTGAATCACACATACGCACATTTGAGATATGGTCGTAAGATCAAATGTAGGGCGGTTTCTATGCAACATTTTATAAATGAGGCCACTGTTGTTTTTCAGTCAGTAGAAAGGTCTCTTTAATGTCCACTCCTGGAACTGTGACCTTCATTCTCTTCCGCCTGTAAACTGTTAGTGTCTTGAGGACTGTTCCACAGGTGCATGTGCAAAAATTGTTAGTGGTTCATTGAATAAGCATGAACAACATTGTTTAAACACTTTCCAATAAAGATCTGTAAAGCTTATTTGGATTTTGTAAAACAAAATCGTGAATCGTGATCGTGAATTGCATAGACTGAACAATATAACCTAATGTTTGTAACTGTTTTTGTAACACTTTAGTTTAGTATTAGCATGCATATTACTAGAATATTGGCGGTTTATTTGTACTTGTAAAGCACATATTAATGCCTTATTCTGCATGACCATATTCTACATCCCTTAATCCTAATACCTAAATTGAACAACTACCTTACTAACTAAGCATTAGTTAGGAGTTTGTTTAGGCCAAAGTTGTAGTTAATGGACCCTAATCTAAAGTGTGACCACTGTTCTTTCAAATGTTAAATCCCTAATGGAATAAATTAATACAAATAAATCAACATGGCAATTCTCTGCTTTTCAAGTCACATTCATTTTGATACCAAACAACAAAGTGAAAATCCTTGTTCCTTGGTCCACCTGCTTCTTTTGCCATTGCTTGTCAACTAAAGCACAGAAGTTTGGAGATTCTCTGTAGCTCACAGCTTGAAATAGTAGTTTATTGACTGTGAGCACTCAAGTGTATCCAGATGGACACGGACACAGAGAGTGTATTTGTGGAAAAGGCCAAAAACCCATCTGTTGTTTGAAGTGATTCCTGTTGGGACGAGGTGGGGGAAAAGATAAAGAGGCTGATCATGTCTTTCATCAAACTGAGAAACATAAAAAAAACATAGTAAAATGAAACTTTTTTGTTAATAATTTTCTTTTCTTTTATCCTATTACAGTGTCTTGGGCCAATGGTAATTATATTTTAAGTATTATTCAGAATATTCCATTGTTTATTATTATTATTGTTGTTTTGTAACTTACAGTTTTTCTCAGTCGCTTTGGTGCATTTCTCACATCACTATTTACATTTGCACAACAGTTAATGCAGTTCTCAAACCAATTAGTACAAACTGCAAAACCCAGTTGATAACCTGCAAAAGCGTGTCACTTGCTCAAAATGGATAGCTCATTCCTCAAAAGCAAGTATTCATGTCAATGAAAGTGTCAGTGTCATCAAGATGAAAAGTCCTGACACCATTGTTTATGAACAAGATAGTCAAATGGCTTTGTCATGTTTTCATTATGACAGTTTACTCTGTAAATGTTTTCCAATGCAAAAAAGTCAGATCTTGGTGACACTACCTGAAAATGCTCAAGACAGCACTATATACTATTTGCACAGCCATTTGAAAAATACAGTAAAGTTACACATTACTGTATTTAGTGAGGTAACTGAGTACAAGACACTGAATATGTATGTTTCACATTTTTACTGCATATGCTCTTTGCAATTCTAATTTGTTCACAGCATTGTGCAAAAGAACAAATACACCCTTATTTACAACAAACATAAACTCCCTTTGGGTAGAGCTGTGCACAACTGTACACAATACTGCAGTACATATTGGAACTGAGCATACGACATACATAGTACTGTAATCATTCATGCACATCCAGACGTTCCTCATCAGTGAAAGCTGAGATTCACCTGAGAGAAATTGTTCAATTTAGGAGACATTTTCAGGAAAAAAAAGATAAAAAGATTTTGACAACTAGTTCAACATTTTTGTATGTAATGACTCAAGCAATGAAATGAGGACTATTAGTTTTATATGGAATGACTATTCAGCATTCAGAAGTATAGTTAATTTTGACTGACATGAGCAAATGATAATGTTATAAAACAGCAGAGAGTTGTATGAAAGCAATTGATGCATGTCCAAAAGCATTTGCAATTTGTTGGAAGGAATGAGAAACTGCTACTATGATGTGCACAAATGACTAAATGTTGTGGAGGTTGAACTAACTGTTGTGCAAATGTAAATAGTGATGTGAGAAATGCACCAAAGCGACTGAGAAAAACTGTAAAAAGCTACAACAATATTTTTATGTTTCTAAACTGGTTCCTTTCTGCCCCAGATCTGTGGTGTGGGTCACAGCTGGTGTCCCATCGGCTCGGGTAGGTTGGCCCGCAGTGATGCAGAGAGTAATGCAGGACAAAGACTGGCATCTGGCATGGCACTAGACACACAATTCCATTAAAAAATGAAAGGCCCAGGACAACTGATGGACCTGAGAAAACAGTTTTTTGCATTTACAGGTCACCTGGTGTACATAAAATTCACATGATCATTCTTTAAAGATAGCGTGGTATGTTTGGACAGAAGACGAGACAACAGGCACTATAGGCCCATATTGCACAACTCAAAAAAGGTTGATCTGTTCATCTGTAAATTCTGAATCCACAGTTCCTCTGTAAAATTGCGTGCTATATCCTCCCAGAAACACCTCATGCGTGGCCACTCCCAAGTATAAGGTGATTTCCTTGCCATTAATGCTTGGATAACGTGCCCACGTCTCCTTCAATTAAAAATAATGGCTGGTGCGGTGGCTGTGATATACGTGAACCTACCAACATTGGTAGCCATGATTTTTGGAATGACTTTGTCGTTTTGACGTTTTAGTTACATAACATCGGTTAATGGAAACGCCGTCCTTTCGCAGAAAATATCACTAAAGATTTGCACAATTCTGTAATGGAAACCAGGCTATATAGCTCACAGTTTTTGTGAGACTTTCATGTCACAACCGCACATGTTTTAAGTCAGAGTAAATTAAGTGCAGCTAGCACAGTGAATATATCATAGATTATATAAATGATGTTAAAGAGGTCCTATTATGCCCTTTTACAAAGTCATGGTTTTGTTTTTAGGGTGTACTAGAATATGCTTCCATGCTTGATTGTTCAAAAAAGGACAAGGATGATTCACATTTGTCACATATTTTACATTATTATAGCACCTAAACATTATTATAGCACTGTAAGTGGCACCACATAGCATGTTTGGGAAATGTCACACCCCACCATAACTGCGAGTTTCCTCTGCTCAGGTATATATATTAAGAATGGTGTAAATTTCAAACCAATTCAAACCTGATTCAAGACTTAAGAGTGTTAACAAACAAGAAGATTTCATGCACAGACTTTGCAAGCACAGATTTCACAGGTCGTTTTAGAGTGGTATGTTTTTTTTTGTGTAATTTTCTTAAACATTTTAGATACAATGTTATCGCCATCTAATCATGATACTTGTCGGAAAACTCAGGTAATACAGTAATCGATTCCAAAACCATGGTTAATTTTCTCAAGGGGCAGTGAACAGTCTTTCAAAAGCGAGAGCTTACAAAAGCTACAGTAAACACTATATCAACACTAATGTTGGCTAGCAGGCGAGCGGAGGCAAAGCCCTTTGTTTACATCGTAGCAACAACATAAAACAACAAAAAATTGGGACTGTTAATAGAAAATGCAACTACAAATAAAAAGACATTCTTAAAAGTTGTGATTTAAAAACAGCAGATTGTCCCGACAAAGTGGGACCATTTCAGGAGAAGCTTTTGTGCGTAGCCTGCATTGTAGTTTGTCAGCCTTAGGAAGGTCAAATAAACGAGTTTTGGAAAAGGGGTGGAAAAACAACATCTCTTTGACATAGCAACAACACTATCTTCTCTAATGCAGCTCAGCCAAGCCTCTGCCCGCTTTTTTGCGTATTCCGTGGGCAGGGATTATTTAAATGAGTAACATTGTGACTATACATAAAGCCTGGAAAAAAATGCCTTGTAGTCCCAACAAAAAATGCCTTGTAGTTTGTTGTAGTTCTTGGAAAGTGAATTCTGTTAAATAAAATATCTCCCTTTGGAGTGGACTTTGAGCTTTGTAATCTTGCAGATTTTTTTTTGCTCAAACAGCAACATTACACATAAGCAAATATTTACATGAATGATATGTACATCAGTTCTCTGAGATTATAGAAGCATGAATAGAAACTATTCCCCAATCACGTCCTGATTTTGCAGAGTTAGACTGTAAAATCAACATATTCAACATATCCTGGGTTAACATATTTTGTTGATCCTGGAACAACATTCCTGTCTGAAAATGTAGTCCTAACCATATCACTAAACCTAACCCTACCCATAAATTATCCCTATAATCAGAGGGAAATGACAGGTGAATAACACTGATGTAGAAGCACCTACACCTGGTTGTAAGCCTAAACTTGACATAAACTGTAAACTTGTCTCTCAAATCTGATTGGTTGATTGGAATGTTGTTTCAGGACCAACAATGATGTTGATACCAGGAACATGTTGTACAGAATTGATTATTTTTAGCTGTCACAGAATTGATTATTTTTAGCTGTCACAGAATTGAACTCGATACATACATAAAAAAAAAAAAAAAAAAAAAAAAAAAAAAAAATGAATATATATATATATATATATATTATAGAATTATTATAGAATTTATAAACAATGTTTGTCAGCCTTTTGACAATGTTTGTCAGCCTATATACAGTGGGGGAAATAAGTATTGAACACATCACCATTTTTCTCAGTAAATATATTTCCAAAGGTGCTATTGAAATGACATTTTCACCAGATGTTGATAACAACCCAAGGAACAAAGAAACCAAAACAAATAAGCTCAGAAATTAAGTTATGTGTAATAATGTGAAATGACACAGGGAAAAAGTATTGAACACATGAAGAAAGGGAGGTGCAAAAAGCCATGGAAAGCCAAGACAACAGCTTAAAACTATTTAGTAATTAAAAAGCAATCCAGCCCCCTGTCCGTGCAAATTAATAACAGCTGGTTCAGTCCCAACGGATGGCCTACAAAAAGGTCTCACTGCCAAGGTGTCACACAAGACACATCTCATGATGGGTAAAAGCAAAGAGCTGTCTCAAGACCTTTGCAACCTAATTGTTCCAATACATTATGATGGCATTGGTTATAGGCGCCATTCTAAGCTCGTGAATGGTCCAGTGAGCAATGTTGGGGCCATAATACGGAAGTGGAAAGACAATCATTTCACCATAAATTTGCCTCGACCAGTGCTCCTCGCAAGATTTCTGATAGAGGAGTGAAAAGAATAATCAGAAGAGTTGTCCAAGAGCCAACACCAAGTTGTATGGTGTTATTAGGGTAATGTGCACTGCCATTTCTCCTCCAAACATGGTGTGTATTATGGCATCCAAACAATTCAATTTTGCTCTCATGTGACCACACTATATTCTCCCAGTATTTCACTGGCTTTTTCAAATGTTGTGCAGCAAACTTTAAATGAGCTTCAACATGCTTTTTCTTCAGTAATGGAGTCTTGTGTGGTGAGCGTGCATACAGGCCATGGCGGTGGAGTGCATTACTTACTGTTTTCTTTGAGACAACAGTACCTGCTATCTGCAGGTCTTTTTGAAGCTCTCCACAAGTGGTCCTTGGTTCTTGGACAACTCTTCTGATTATTCTTTTCACTCCTCTATCAGAAATCTTGCGAGGAGCACTGGTCGAGGCAAATTTATGGTGAAATTATTGTCTTTCCACTTCCGTATTATGGCCCCAACAGTGCTCACTGGAACATTCAGAAGCTTAGAATGGCGCCTATAACCAATGCCATCATTATGTGTTGCAACAATTAGGTTGTGAAGGTCTTGAGACAGCTCTTTGCTTTACCCATCATGAGATGTGTCTTGTGTGACACCTTGGCAATGAGACCTTTTTGTAGGCCATCCGTTGGGACTGAACCAGCTGTTATTAATTTCCACGGACAGGGGGCTGGATTGCTTTTTAATTACTGTAAGTTTTCAGCAGTTGTCTTGGCTTTCCATGCCTTTTTGCACCTCCCTTTCTTCATGTGTTCAATACTTTTTCCCAGTGTCATTTCACATTATTACACATAACTTAATTTCTGAGCTTATTTGTTTTGGTTTCTTTGTATGTACTGATTCCTTGGGTTGTTATCAACATCTGGTGAAAATTTCATGTCAATAGCACCTTTGGAAATATATTTACTGAGAAAAATGGTGACGTGTTCAATACTTATTTCCCCCGCTATATATATATTGTACGGAATTTGTATGGAAGCTTGTTCCTGCCATGGAATAAAATTATTAAACTTTTTCAAATTAAAAGTAATTGTGACTTTTTATCTCCTAATTCTATATCTCAACAATTATGATTAAAAAAAGTCTGAATTGTGAGATAAAAAGTTGCAATTACCTTTTTTAATTGCGAGGTTGTATCTCGCAATTCTAACTTTTTTCGTGCAATTCCAAGCTTATATCTCACATTTCTATTTTCCCCCTCAGAATTCTGAGTTATGAACTTGGAATTGCGAGAAATAAAGTCAGAATTGTGCGATATAAACTCAAACAAGCGTCCATACTCTCAGCTAACAGGGACTTCTCAGAACTTTGGCTAACGTTCTGTCAAGGTTCTCCTTTTACTAAGTTATAAACAACTGTTCTTAACATTATAGAACATTCATTCAGAGTTATCTGGTCTTTAACAATGTTCTCAAAACGTTAGCACAAAAACATTGTTTATACATTGTTCATGGAGTGTTTTAGTTGGGTGTCTGTCTAACGTTTTTAAATGTTACTACTTGTTTTAGAATGTTCAGGAAACATTAAAAAATAACGTTCCTATAATGTTTGAAGAATGGGTTAGGTTAAGGTTCGCATAACCAAGAAAAGCCGTTTTTAAAACTATAGATGTTTTGAACGTACAGGAAACATTCAGAAATAACATTTTAATAACTTAATGGGAACGTCAACAAAACATTATATATTTTTGTTAGCTGAGCTATAACTATTGTAAGGCACTAAGTAAAATGTCCAGATTAAGCTGAAATGACCAAAGCTATTAAAAACCATACTCCCAAACATTATTTTCTCATCTTCATTTCATTTAAAAATGGCATGATTTTTATTAAGGAACTGTAAAAGTATTCCATATGGCTTGTGTGCTATATTTCACATGCTGAAAAAAACATAAGTTAGCCTAAAAGTTAGTTTGACCATCTTAGATGGTCTTCCAGACTGGTGAAGCTGGTGTTCAACAGGGCAGCTAACTCTTCTCCCAACCTAAATAGCTTGAAACTGCACAAAATCCCTTTAAAACCAGTCAACAGACCAAAAAAAAAAAAAAAAAAAAAAAAAAACCCTTTAGGGTGGCTTATTTATTTTATTCTTTCTGTTGAGTCAAGTCTTGAGAGGATAAGTTTAAAATGTAAGTATACTTGCAGAAGATCTTCACCTTGGCCATAGTTCTCAATTCTTTAAACCCTGGAATGCAAGTGAAATGTAAGAACTTGTCAGTCGCTTGTGACTATATGCTTTTGCTGTATGAAAAATAGCAGCTTGAACTGAAAAATGTTTGGAGTTTGTATCAGAAGTGACACGAGCAATGTCAGGGTTTTTTTTTTTTTGGTTGAACTATCTGTGTGACTAATTCAAACATTCCCTTATGAATAGAGCCAAGAACTGCAATGGCATTGAACCGCAACTCCAGACAATAAATGTTTCAGATGCCTTCGCCCAAGGAGAACTCCATTCTCATAAGATAAAAGCAGTGACAGTGTTCATCTGGACACAGGCTAAAATGGATGCTCAATGTTAAAATATTGCCTTATCCAACCTCAGTTTTAGTCCCACACTCCATCTACCTCCTTTAGTTTTTCATTGCTCTCATTCTGTCTTTTACTCACATGTTTTATTTATTCTCTCTGACTGTAATTTTCTTTTTCATTCCCAACTCCCAGCCAAGCTGTATGAATGCCGTTATTGTTTTTCCTCAACTATGTAAATATGTATATTCATCGTTTCAAACCAGCCCATCTCAGTGTGCGACTGAGACCAGTTGGAGATGGTAAATGAGTCTGTGAAACCACAGGAAAACTTCCCTAGTGAGCCATTTAATCCAGCTCGGAAAACTCTAGCACCACCTCAGTCACACATCAACATCACAGGCCTGACGGTGCACTGCATGTGACTAACAATGCTACATTTACCATATTTTTTTCTTTCCTTTGCCATGGAATTGTTTATCACAGTTGATTTAGTAGGAAAATGAGTTTTGAAGCACTGCTGTTTTTTTTAGGACATGTCAGATGTCCTACTCTCTGGGAGAAAATCGTTTTGTAGCCTATGGTCAAACAAATTTTGATTCATTCCACATCAATACATTCAATTCCTCTTCACAGCGAATATTGAATATGTTGCAATGAAGTGAAATTGGGATACATCTAAGCAATGAGATACAATATGTTGTGATATATTGTGACTATAGCTATGGTATAAAAAAGACAATTAAAGGGATAGTTCACCCAAAAATGAATATTCTGTCATTAATTCCTCACCCTCATGTCATTCCAAACAGGCAAGACTTTCGTTCATCTTTGGAACACAAATGAAGATCTTTTTTGATGAAATCTGAGAGCTTTCTTTGATGCTTCAAAAAGTTCATAAAGGGATCATAAAACTAATCCATATGATTTGAGCGGTTTAGTACAAATTTTCTGAAGAGACTTAATCGCTTTACATGATCAACAGATTGAATTTAGGAATTTGAGACATTCATCAACTCACACATCAGTGGTAAACGGAAGCTCAAGCATGTTCATTTGACGTGCGAGAACCAATGAGCTTCATTCTCGTGTTACGCATCACGTTTGAGCTTCTGCAAGAACCAATGAGGTTTGTTCTTGTGTGTCAAGCAGGTTCGGTTGAGCTTCTGTTATGTTCACTGATTAAAGTTTAAATGTGAATAAAAGCCTAAATTCAATCTGTTTATCATATAAAGCGATCGAGTCTTCAGAAAATTTGGACTAAACCGCTCAATTCATATGGATTTGTTTTATGATTTTCTTGTACAATTTTTGAAGCGTCAAATGGTAGTTGCGTAGCTGTCAACGGAGGGACAGAAAGCTCTCAGATTTCATCAAAAAGATCTTCATTTGTGGTCATATAAGTCCAGCTGTTTGTGTTATGCGGTTTAGTTGGGTAGTAAGGCTGCTGGGTTCATATGAGGGGAAGTTCTCATAATTATGCAGCGAGCAAATGATTAATATGCTGTTGTTTCATTCCACGTTTTGTGCTGCTTTTGTCCACAACAATAGAAGTGCTATTAGAAGGCCCGAGGAAGCACTTTCAATATCCTGGCAGCTCATTACGGCACCAGCCTGAAGCTCCAGCCTTTATGTACCCATTTTTGGATCTCGCTTGTAATTGGATGTCAGTTTTTCACTTTCTGTACTTTATTAAGTTGTTCAGGTAAGATAATGTTTAATCTTTTCTCACAAAGAAAGGGAAGAAAAATTAAGAGGAAAACAGTGTTAAGTTTGTTACTACAGGCTAATCACATCCGCACCCCAACACCTGCTGTCTAAATGGCCCTTTCATATTTGGAGTGTTACATTCCTTTAACAGTGGCTATTCCGGGATGTGGGAACCAGTGGTGGGGGAAGTGGCAAAAGTGACAGCCTGACCTTCAAGAGCAGTGCTTCTCAAACCTGTCCCAGAGACCCCCAGCAATGCGCATTTAGTGTGTCTCCCTCATCTAACACGCTTGAGTCAAGTCATCATCTCATTAGTAGAGCTCGCAAGACTTGAATTGGGTGTGACTGTGTCCGATGAGGGAGACATACAAAATGTGCAGTGGTGGGGGAACTCCAGGACAGGTTTGTATATGCTAAAGCTTGTATTTATATGTGTGGTAAATACTAAAATACATTGGTAGCCACTAAAACCGGCTTCGTTGAAAAGGCCAAAAGAGGCGACCCAAAACTGTACCATATAGTTTATTGTATAACAATAACAAAATGTCCTTAAATCAAACACTGAAATGTATTAAGATACCTACCTGCATAACTAACTACTTAACCAGGTACTCAAGAGAGGCGGAAAGAGGGATTCCATATATACTGACAAGGCCACTTGCGTATGTTTACACGACAACAATGTACTAAAAACTGAAAAGTTTTTCCTTTGAATTTTTCATGTACAGACGACACCATTGTCAAAATGATCCACGAAAACTACTTAAAACGCTATATACTGCTGCCAGGCCATGAAGAAACACTTTAAAGAAACACTACATGTAACAATATGCCTATACAACATGTCATTTGCATGTGCATGATTGTTTTCACAAATTCGCTTTTTTGTAGTTTACACAGAGATGACAGAATTTTTTTTTTTTTTAAAGTTTGCATTTTAAGCCCCCCAAAATGCCGCTGTCGTGTAAACACTTGAAAAAGTTTCCCGCTTTTAGTTGAAAATGGTATTCTATTTTTTTTCCTTTAAAGGGGTCATATAATGGTACATGCACTTTTACAAGTTGATTGTACTGAAATGTGTGTTGGCAGTGCCTGTACACAACCATCATAAAATGATACAAACATTTTTTTTTTTTATCTTCTTATATGTTTTCCCCCGTCTCAAATCAAGCCGTTGAGACGGGGGAAACCTCGACGACGCCCCTCCCACGATTGTTGATTGACAGCAGCGTTTCAACACAGACCCGCCCTCGCTTGTGAGCCAGCTGTCAATCATAGTCCGCGCGGACCGGCGCGTCATTGTTGATACGCTGGAGCACTGTCTATGAGCAGAATGGCTTCTAAGCGATTGTGGTGTTCTGTTCTTGGGTGTAATAAGGAACACAGCAGTCATTTTGATGTTCCTAAATCCGAACCGCTGAAGACGCAGTAGCTGAGTTTTGTTTTCGAAGGGAATATTCCCCACGATCAACGTCAATGCTTTCATGTTTGCGCGAATCATTTCACACACCAGACTGCTTTATAAACGAGATCAGTATAAAGCTGGTTTTGCTAAGAAGCTGCTCCTGAAAAAAGGATCGGTACCAACTATTCGTGTTCCTGCTGCACCTCCAGAAGAACTGAAGTGAGTGTAACGTTTTATTAACCTTTATATTAATATTTATATTAATCTTTGCAAATCGCTTGCTGCACGCTTCACGATGAATGTGGCTAAGGTTTACACTCAGGGTACATTACGGCATGTTTTCTATGTACGACGTTCTCAATATAATTCATAATCCCACGTTTATAATGAACAACAGGTTATGGTTATTGTGTTATTGTGTTACAAACGGTGTACGCACAGAACAGAGGGGCAGAGTGAGCAAAGCTCATTATCATTTAAAGACACATGCACTTAAACGGCGTGCTGAAAACAGAGCTGTTTTTGACCAGGTAAAATTAGTGTTTTCTTACAATACTAATGAGAATTTTTAATTAAAGTATATTACAAACTTTTAATTTAGACCCTAAAGAATCATATTAGCTTGTACAAAAATGCCATTATACGATCCCTTTAAGACTAGTTATATATTTATTTTATTGTTTTTATTTTTCTAGTCAGTTACATAAAATCTGAATCTGAACATTTTGTCTATATTTGTGACCAGACTGTTATTCTGCAGTTAAACTATTTTAAATATAACAAAAAGTAACTCGTCATTGTCATTGAACGTAGTGAGCCATTTAATCCATCTCAGAAAACTCTAGCACCACCTCAGTCACACATCAACATCACAGGCCTGACGGTGCACTGCATGTGACTAACAATGCTACATTTAGCATATATTTTTCTTACCTTTGCCATGGAATTGTTTATCACAGTTGATTTAGCAGGGAAATGAGCTTTGAAGCACTGCTGTTTTTTATGTCAGATGTCCTATATAAATGCAATCGAGTCTCTTCAGAAAATGTGAACAACACCACTCATTTCATATGATTACATAAAACTGTAGATTGGTCTAATCTGAATCCGAAACTGGAATCAAGAACATTTTGTCAATATGTGTGACCTTAGACTGTTATTCTGCTGTTAAACTATTGTAACTATTACAAAAAAGTAACTTGTCATTGATTTATTTTGGATAGCTGTAATCATGTTAAATTTAACCAATTTGTGTGACAGTGAATGTTGATACTAAATCTGTTTGCATTTCATTCAATACAGAAAATTAGTATTACAAAGTTAAATCTAATAAATCAATATCTGTGTATTGCGTTCTTAGCTTAGCAACATGTTAACATGAAACAATTGTTGTCAATTGAGAGTTGAGTCTGCTTTTTTTTTTTCAACAGCATGTTTTATTGTTCTATTTTAAAACGGAGAAAGGAAACTGATATGTTTGAGCTGTAAAGCCCAGGTAAAAGGTCTTCTCCCCAAAATCTATTTAATTTTTCAAAAAAACGCAAATATCAAACAACATGACATAAAATATATATCCTTTAAATCCAAACATCTGAATACTATAAATACATTAACAAGATGATATGTTCTCTAACAGATAGCGCAACACAAGAAATATACAAAATGGTAAAAGCAACTATATACTGTATACTTTTTCATAAAGAAAACAATTCCTCGAGAACTTGCTCCATTACTTTTCCTTCCTTATGGAAGGAGGTCCATGGGATATGCTGCTGAAATGGTCAAAAGGGCACAAACCCATTTCTTTAAAATGCCCACCAGGACATTTAATTTGAACACTCTGAATTCTTGCAGTCCAGCTTACAATTTTTCTTCATACTTCATCCGTTCTGAAGCTTGTAACAACAGCCCATCATGCTCATTTTAGGCCTTCACACTGTACATGAGCAACTGACTAATACGTTTGAGTGTGCGTACTTGTATATGTAATATGCTAGATTGTGTGTACTTGTAAATGGCTGCATCCCAATTCACATACTATCCGTCCTAGATTACTATGTCCCGAAACACAGTACATTAAAAACAGTATAAAATTAGCACCAACAATCTTAAATATATAGGGTTCAAAAGGGATTTTATAGCGATGCCATAGAATAACCATTTTTGGTTCCCAAAGAAGCTTTCAGTGAACAGTTTTTAAAAGAATCATTTTAAAAGAATCATAAAGAACCTTTTGCGGAATGGAAAGGTTCCATGAATGTGATGCCAATAAAGATGCCAATAAAGAATCTTTCCTTGAAGAGTGAAGGATTGTCCAAGTTTGCATTAGCGCCAACTGCACAATGGAAACAGAGGCGTTTGTGATGACTCATTTCAGAGTTTCAGTTGTAGAAATTTGTCAAGGTTGCAATAGCAATAGCCATTTTTAAATGTATGATTCTACAGGTTAAGTGGAAAGAAAAATCTTAAAAATACTCTTAAAAATAAAATGTTCCAAAACCATTTTGGGATTCCCAAAGTAACCTTTCAGGACCCATCTTAAAATAACCTCTTTTTTTTCTTAGTGTGAAGAATACTTCAATAATCTACCTTGTGTGGAATGGAAAGGTTCCATGGATGTGCTTCATGGAACTATAGATGCCAATAAAGAACCTTTATTTTTTAGAGCACACAAACGCAAACAACGCATAGCATATGCATGTGCATTGGGAAGCAGCCAACACAGTCCCATGACAAGTATTTGGTAGCAAATTCATATGAATTTGCATGGTCTCTTCCCTCTAAGGGTTAGGTGTAGGGAGTGGAGATTCATGGTGATGTTTTGATGTTTATGAATTCTCATGACATTGAGTTGTAACGTTTGTATGTGTTGTGAGTGTGCTGCATGTAGGTCTCCTGTTCTGTATGTAATAGAGATTGGTTACTTGCTTGCTTTGACAGATATAGTGTTTGAGTCTACTGAGTGAGCATGATCATGTATTGGAGCCCTTAGTACATGGCATCTTCATATATGTCTGTTCTAAGGCATAATAAGATTCCTCCTCCCAGCATGAAGATGGTGGCGCCCCAGCCCAGCCCGTAGCCCCAGTTGAACTCGTGATACGTTTGCAAGACTTTGCCATCAATGAATTTGATCGGGTAGAGAACCAGAGCACACGCCTGGAGGACCACTGCAAGAGAAAGAGACAACATATCAGAATAAATATATAAAGGGGTGTAAACACTACTTTTTTCATTCCATTGACTTCCATTCATACGCATGTAAATTTTGCAGAGAGGGAACACAAGCTCATGCAAAGAAGTTTTGCATTACAGCGCAATCCAAAGTTTAAGTTTGGTGAATCCTGACCTGCAAATTCATATTACGGGAGCTTGTGTGACTAATAGAAGATCAATAAGTGACGGCACGACCTCTCAGCTGAATTAAAAGATTTTGCAGTAAGTGGAGTAGATTGTATATTTTTACATCATGGATTTATTATTTGTTATTAGTCTAGTGTGACCGCGACTTAACACAGCGATAAGTAACAAGAAGTTATGTGTAACAGTGATTTTAAGCCAGTTACAGGGTGTTGATATGATTAATGTGAAGCAGAGCCTAAACCTCTTAATCATGGTAAAATTACAGTAAAACACCCTAGTGTGGCTTATTGCTTTTATAAAATAGCTGTAACATGAAATACACAAATGCTCAATTTAAGAGGTCATGGTATGCCCAATTTCAAAATCCATGCCTTGATTTTTGGGGTCTAGCCTACTAGAATATGTTTTCATGCTTAAAGTTTCAAAAAAAAAAAATTAACATAGTTGATTGTTGCAGCACCTCTCATCCCAGTCCGTCAGTAACGGTTTAGCTCCTGTATCTATGAAGAACCTCCTTCTGAAAAGCGCAGTGTGCTCTGATTGGTCGACTGGACTAGTGGGTTGTGATTGGCCATCCGCTTTGTCACGCACCTTACCATAACCGCGAGTTTCAACAAACTACTAACGCAACTCAACCAGGCCTTGCCCTTTTTTTTCACGCATGTCTCGGGCTGGAATTATTTAAAGGAGGGATATTGTGACACGTACGTTCCAGAAAGAAAACTCAAGACTACAATGGAGGTGTTTCAGGGAGTTAGAATAACTTTCTTTGGAGTGCTTTGTGACTTTGCAGACTTTTTTCATCCTTAAACAGCAACATTACACAAAAAAAATAAAAATAAACCTTAACAGATCCTCCTTAATATTTTAATTAATTAATGATAAAATCCCAATGAACAATTATTTTGCCAAATAATGCAGTTACTTAGCCAACATGCCTAACAGCAGTGCTGAGTTCCCACTTTCAGTACAAGCAAGTCGCCGTTCGATGACCCGAGTGATCTAGCACAATTATATTTAGTAATCATATTGCTAAGGTATGCAGAAGCAGTACCATGAAGACATTTAAAAATCAATATCAGGATTTTAAAATCAATTCTGTAAGAAACAAGTAGTGTGTTGGGTAATTTGAGTGTGGTGATATGATTCCTCAGTATGCGGCAACATTGTTGCAGTTGCATTCTAAATTCTTTCTAAGTGCTTGATAGAGTTTTTTGTTAAGTCAGCCAAAGTTCTGTTCTGTAACAAATGCAAGTATGAGGTGCTAATTAGTTTTTGGGCATCTGGTGCAAGTGAGAGATAGAGAGTCAGCTGCACGTAATTTAAAGAAAAAAGTATTTTCCACAAATACCCACCACATGTCATTGTACAACCTGAAATTACCTTGCCTTGTCATAAAAAATGTCTAATTATCCAAAACTTTAAGAGACTTATTTACATTCAGGGTAAGCAAGGGGATCTATATTCTTCTCTATTTTCTGTAGAAAAATACATGTTTATTGCACCAGATTACTGATTTACTGTTTTTCAAAAGAATTTAGGCACTCAAGCAGTTTGACAACATGATAAAAAAAAAAAAGATAAATAAAAAAAAGATTTTTCTCTCCATTTTGATTTTACCACCCGGCCATTTTTTACTTTATGCCACAAAACAAATAATAATAATAATAATTTTCAGGCCAGAAATTAAAAACATGATAAATCATAAAACAGGTGTATTCAAATTCCTGTCTGTATGAACTGCAAATCAGATTTCAATGTATTCTCAAATATATGAATGCATATTTTAATTAATATATTAATTAATACATTTAATTATTGTAATGCAAGGTGCTTTGGTTAAAAAATGTCTCCCAAATGCATAAATCTATAAGTAAATTACCCACATGTCAACGCCTGATTATTTGGGTTGGAGGTTTGTGTAATGCCTATGCCTAAATATGTGCAATAATGATAGAGATAGAAGCACTAATAAGCAATCAGCCAGAAAAGTTACAACTGGAGAAGATCATGTCAATCAAATAAACAGAGGACAGAACTCTAAGCAATCCTGTTTGACTTAGCAAGTCCCCCTCTGTAAACAACAAATTAATGAGAGAAATTGTGCATGCTACCATGCTGCAGGGTCTGGCACAGTGTGTGCAGAAGACCTGCCAGCTTGACACACACACACACACACACACACACACACACACACACACACACACACACACACACAACAGAGAGAGAGAGAGAGAGAGAGAGAGAGAGGCTCATTCCCTCAGGGTCTCCTCACATTCCTCTGCTTCTCTGTGCGAGACTGAAACAGCTTCTTGGTGCTGCTGAGTAATATACCGTTGAGCTCCTATGAATTTGTTTCATATAAATATGCTAATAAAACCACAGACTAGAACAAAAAACAATCACACAGCTTTCAAAAGCAACAAGTAAGATAGCTTGATACATCTGCGCTGCATGACCAAACAGGACGCCCTTCAACCAAATGTATAGATTGAGCCAATGTTGTTGTCTCGGGCTGCATTCCCAAAAAACATCATTAGCCAACCATGGTCACAAGTTACTGCATTGCCAACAGAGGTCAATAAATCATAGTTCCAACAAACATCCGTAAACCGTAAAACGTCCATATCTGAGTACATACAGCTCATACAATGTGCACGTAAATGAGAATTTCTCATATTTTTTTCTTGTGCAAATTTCTCCAAATTAACGGCTTTCTGCTATAAATGAGTTATAATACTCTGAAATTTATACTTGATTAATTAGCAGTTCCCACTTTATATTAGGTGTACAACCTGTAATTACATGCTAGAATTCTTAAATATATAGTGCAATTTAAATGCATTGTGAAAAAAGTTGTAAATGTGTTTTCAAAGTTGTAAATAAAACTAGCCTATATTGATTATAAGATTTATAAGATTATTGGAGTACGTTTCACAAGAAAGTTCTGTTTCAATCTTTCTATTTCTATTTCAAAATTTCGCATTTATTTCAATGTATTATTTGCGGTTTCTTTGCAATTACTTGTGAAATTTACTAGAAAATTCTGAATGAAAATTGTTTTAAAGTAAATCCTACACCATTTTTTTTTTTTTTTTCACTGTACATACAGTACCAGTCAAAAGTTTGGAAACACTACTATTTTTAATGCTTTTGCAAGAAGTCTCTTATGCTCATCAAGCCTGCAGTTAAAAAAACAAAAAAAACAAAACAAAAAAAAAAACAGTAATATTATGAAATATTATTACAATTTAAAATAATGGTTCTCTTTTTTAATATACTTTAAAATGTAATTTATTTTTGTGATGCAAAGCTGAATTTTCATCAGCAAGTACTCCAGTCTTTGGTGTCTTATGATCGATCCTTCAGAAATCATTCTAATATGATAATTTGATACTCAGTTATTATCAGTGATGGAAACAGTTGTGCTGTTTAATATATTTTTTTGGAATACTTTTTTCAGGATTCATTGATGAGTAAAACGTTAACAGCATTTATTCATAAAAACAGCATTTATTCAAAATAAAAACATTTCTAACAATATAAATCGTTACCATCACCTTTTATCAATTTAACGCATTCTTGTTGAATTAAAGTACTAATTTCTTTAAAAAAAAAAAGTTATTGTTCCCAAACTTTTGAACGGTAGTGTATATTGTTACAAAAGATTTCTATTCTAAATAAATACAGTTCTTTTTAACTTTTTATTCATCAAATAATCCTGAAAAAAGTATCTCAGGTTATAAAAAAATATTAAGCAGCACAACTGTTTCCAACATTGATCATAAATCAGCATATTAGAATGATTTCTGAAGGATCATAAGACACCAAAGACTGGAGTACTTGCTGATGAAAATTCAGCTTTGCATCACAAAAATAAATTACATTTTAAATTATATTAAAAAAGAGAACCATTATTTTAAATTGTAATAATATTTCATAATATTACTGTTTTTTTTTTTTGTTTTTTTTAAAGGCATTTAATATAAAGTGTGTCCGAAGTTATTACTTCAGCACCAGCGCAACATCATTAATGACAGTTTTAAACTGTTGAACCAATGTGGTTCAAACAACGGTTTTGGAAAACATTGACTAGCACTTCTCCACAAATGAATCATACTATGATGGTTAAGCAGTGAGTTACGTTGTTGAACAGGAGATGCATCCTAGAGCAATGTCTTGAAAGCGCCACAGAAACTCAGTGAATCAATCTGCAATTGGCTAACTTAAAGACTCAAGTCTCTCAGCATATTAAGCTGAGATAGGAGACTGTAATGTAACAACAACAAAAAACATGGTCTTCATGTTTCTAATAAGAAATTACATTGACATTCTTTGAAGGGGTTGAGTGGACATTCCAACATTCCAAGCCAAACAAACTGGAACTATCCTATTCCAAAGGTCT
Source organism: Rutilus rutilus (assembly GCF_951802725.1). Classification (NCBI taxonomy): domain Eukaryota; kingdom Metazoa; phylum Chordata; class Actinopteri; order Cypriniformes; family Leuciscidae; genus Rutilus; species Rutilus rutilus. The sequence goes on from NC_140221.1 coordinate 6,074,923, forward strand.
TGGTCTCAGACTAATTTATTCATCGTCTGATACATACTGCACACAAAATCCGAATCCAATGATTTATGGCATTTCCAGCCATCAGGGTGTGCAGGTTTTTAATAAGTCCCCAGGCAGTATAAGAATGAAGAACTAGTTAATGGATTTTCCAACATTTGTAAGGTTGACGTTTTGTTGGAGACAGTTAACAGAACATAAATGAGATTGTAATAAATACATGCCATGGAACAGTTGTCACATACAGTTAAAACGTTTGAAAAGCAGTTAAGGGAAAGTAAAACAATTTCAAGGTTGGGAAGTTAAATTGCAAATAAAATTAGCAAGACATTCTAGTGTCTGAAGAAAACGTTAACCCAAATCAAATAAAAACCATCATAATCTATGGTACTTATATTACTATTTAAATCATGTGGTCATAACCTGTTCATAACAAGGGTGAACTTTAAAAAAGACCTGTAGAGAACAGTATGTTTCAATTCATTCATGGATGTCAGTTATCTAAATGGATATCATTCCCACCCACTGACGCAGTACCACAGGAAAAGGAACAGAGAGATCGGTATCTTGCTTTTGAGGATATTTACCTCACATTTTATATCAGAACAGGATATTAAAGCCCAACTTCACTTCCCCCATAAATGCATGGAATGCCGAAACTGTTATGGGACACATTCCTCTGTGTGTGATGTTGTTCCTCCAGAAATATACGCCGTTTCATTAGCATCCTGTTTTTCCAAAAAGGGAAGGGATAAGGTTTGTGAGTCAAATGTTCTGACTAAAATGTTCTGGGATATGTTCTATTCAACAACAGTGCCTTGTGACTCCATCTTAAGGGAGATTACACAATGAATGAAGAGGAAATTTATGTACAAGTCATTGCACACCACCAACTAAAATAAATGCTGTGAAAAGATGCGGAGCTGACCATGATTCAGATCAATTCACCAATAGACCCACCAATAGAGTTTATAGAAATAAACAGGACTGAAGTATAACAGTAAGTATTTGTTTACACAAGCATCATGGTTACGTTTTTCTGGGTCAGATACAACTAAATCTATCCCGTTCAGATTCAGAAGAGCACACGAAGGCATACTAAAACCTTGCCGGTAACACCTTACACAGTATGGTCCCATTGGTGTGTGTGTGTGTGTGTGTGTGTGTGTGTGTGTGTGTGTGTGTGTGTGTGTGTGTGTGTGTGTGCGTGCGCACATGTGTGTGTTTTAGCTACTGTAGAGCAGATATACTTTTGTGTGTAAGAGAAAGTAAATTAGGCATGTAGTAAGTTAATGAGTGTGTGGGTGGAGTGAATAAAGTAAAGGACACAATGTGCTGAACAGTCATGAATGAAAAACAGCAGAAATGAGACAAATGAAAATACTTCTTGTCAAGGCGTAAAATATTTAACGCATCTGGAAATGTTGACTTTCTGATGCATTTTATGTGTTTAAACAGTACATTTCAACTGTGTACATCTTCCTGGCTGTTCCATGTTCATGTGACATCATACATCTGCATCTTTGCAAAGTCTTCCAAGTTTCCAAGTTAGAAAACAAGTTGGCATCCACTGCACTCTTCCAAGTAAGAAGTTGGAAATTTGGACTGTCCAGGTAAAATAGAAATCAGCATAAGAATAATTAGTTTTCACCAAAGATACATCCGTTTTCTTCCTACCAAAGAAATGAATCTGTTTGTCTGTGAGCATGTACATTTCCAAGACTGTTACAAAAATAAAGCTTCACTTCTTTTTTGCACATACACTCTTAAAAATAAAGGTGCCAGGAAGAACCAAAAAGGGGGTTTCACAGCGATGCCATAGAAGAACCTTTTTTGGTTCCCCAAAGAACCTTTCACTGAAAGGTTCCTTGAAGAACCTATTTTTTCTTAGTGCCATAAAGAACCTTTTTCGGTACTGCAAAGAACCCTTCTCAAAGGTTCCTTTTATGTTATCATTGTAAGTTTAAATATATTTTCGGGCCGCCACAGTCTAGTTAACATAGGAAGCACAAATCTATTTGTGGCGGTCAGTGTAGATATAGTGGCAGGCCGCCACAAATAAATCAATGTATGGGAAACACAAATTTACTCCAACAATGTGAGGTCACATGAGATTAATGGTAAAGAACCCTTTTATAATCTAAAGAACCTTTTGACGCTACAAAGAACCTTTTGTGCAATGGAAAGGTTCCTTGGATGTCAAAGGTTCTTCATGGAACCATATACCCCAACAAAGAACCTTTTAAGAACCCATGGGTACATATTCAACACACACACACACACACACACACACACACACACACACACACACACACACACACACACACACACACACACACACACACACACACACACACACACACACACACACACACCTTTAATGACTCTCCCTGCTTGGCTCCATAAGTAGACTTTTATCCACATAAGGCCGGAAAGCAATTACAGCTGGTGAAGAAAATGCAGCCGTAACAACATTCACAACATACCAACCGAATGTCTCATTTTTTCACTGAGTGTATTTATACTTGAACTTTAGACAAGCAAGATAAACTAAACTACATTCACAATATATTCAAAAACAATTATACAAAATTAATAAATGCAGATACATATCTTTTTTTGGCCTTTAAGTATTTTATATTTACAGTATGAAGGCCAATTTACACTGCCCCGACAGACACAGACCAATGCCGACAGTCACCAGATTACAGTACGTCACTTCTCAGACATTCAAAGACCAACAAACGGTGATTCAACATGTTTGATTTGCAAAAAAGAGAGCCGACAGATGCTGACAGGGGTAACACACTGATCCAACCAAACCTGACGAAGTGTCTGTTGCTGTCTGCCGGTGCAGTGTGAATTGGCCTTTATACAGAAAACCATTGAGATGGGGATTACACGTTTTCCATATAGGCATCACTGTTCATCCTGTCTGAGCATGTGCACGGGCTACAAGACCCGTGGTTTTCAACCCTGGTCCTAGGGTCCATCGCTCTGCACATTTAAGGTGCTTCTCAGTTAGAAGTCCTTCCTATACCAGTCCTTCTGTGTCCTCTTCCGCATTGACTTTCGAATGCAATACAGTGAATGAAAACTGTCTGTGTTCATTATAGACAGTTTAGCATTTTACTTCAAACAAAAAGAAAACAGTTCCACAATGTTGTCAGGACCACTATCGTCAAAGATGATTGACAATTAGCATAAAGTCTGGATTGGTGGTATGGTTCTGTTCTAGGAAAGAACTCCCTACGCATCCATGCAGCCTGTCATGGATAAGAGCAGCAATAACCTCCCTTAGGGTAAACCGAACAGAACCAACATGAATGTATTGCAGATATCATTAATGCTCAATAATTTGAATGTATAGCATTATTCGCGAATTAGTCTGATTCGAAGGGGAATCAGAAGGCCAAATCCTGACTGGACAAGAGGAGCTGGGGATGGAGGAGGGTAATTAGCTCCTGAGCAACGCGATAAGCTTACCGATCATCCAAAACAATGCTGTGTGATATGCTAAATATGCTCAATGTATGCGTATATAAATGATGGGGTTTTTTTTACCAGATGAGAACTCAAGAAGAGCTTCTAAAATGTGCAAAAGAGTTAAAACAGTCGCAGGAATCCCTCCGTCACACACACAAACAAAAATCTGCTGCAAGGAGACGTGGTTCTGACGCATTCAGTTTTGGGTTACCTATCCCTTTAAAGGAATAGTTCACCCAAAAATGAAAATTAGCCCATGAGATTTACTCACCCTGAAGCCATCCTTGGTGTATATGACATTCTTCTTTCAGACGAATACAATCGGAGTTATGTTTAAAAATGTCCTGGCTCTTCCAAGCTTTATAATGAGAGTGAATGGCTGGAGAAAATTTGAAGACCAAAAAAGTGCATCCATCCATTATCAAAGTAATCCATATGGCTCCAGGGGGTTAAAGTGAAGTGAATTCACCTTCTGAAGTGAAGTCATGCATTTGTGTAAGAAAAATATCCATATTTAAAACTCTATAAACTTTACTCACTAGCTTCTGACAGACGGCCGTATGCATCGATTTACGGTGGAAGACTAACCCCTGACCCGACGCACAATGCAATGACGAACGTGGAAGCTCAGGGGAAAGAGCAAAACAAAACACCGGTCGCAAATTAGCAATTTTGAAGAGAAATGTCGGAGGATTTCTATATAATAGAAGAGGAGCTTCACTTTGTTGCACAGCCCTATTTGTTTAAACCGCGAGAGGCGTCTAAGCTTACAATTCTCCTACATCCTACATCATACATGAGTCACGGGTTACTCTTGTGGCGCAAGTCGACTTGCCTAGCATGTATACGGTTGTCTGGCGGAAGCTAGTTATTTTAGATTATAAAGTTCTAAAATGTCTTACAAAACCCATGGCTTCGCTTCAGATGACCCCCCCGGGACCGTGTGGAGTATTGTTATCATGGATGGATGCACTTTTTGGGCTTCAAATTTTCTCCAGCCATTCACTCCCATTATAAAGCTTGGAAGAGCCAGGACATTTGTTAATATAACTCCGATTGTATTTGTCTGAAAGAAAAATGTCCTGTACACCTAGGATGACTTGAGGGTGAGTAAATTGTGGGCTAATTTTCATTTTTGGGTGAACTAACCCTTTAAGGTTGACAAAATGTGCAGAGAGGTGGGTCCCCAGGACCAGGATTGAAAACCACTGCACTAGTCTACGGCTTCAACAAGTTAGGAGATGGGGAGTATGAGAGAGAGACATGGAAAAGTTGACAGGACAGCAGGAGTAAACAATGTATCAAATCGCCATACAGGCAGATTCATTCTTCACTCTCAAAAATAAAGTTATTTAATGGCATTGATGGTTCCAAGAAGAACCTTAAACATCCATGAAACTTTTCCATTCCACAAAATGTTCTTTATGGTGGAAAAGGGCTCTTTTAGATTTTTAAAATTTTCTTAACATTAAGAAAAACAGTTATTTTAAGAGCTGTTCACTGAAAGGTTCTTTGGGGAACCAAAAATGGTTCTATGGCATCGGTGCAAAAACCCTCTTTTGGAACTTTTATTTTTAAGAGTATTAAAAATGTATTCTCGTCGGACTGAAATAACTAAATTCATCTTTCCATCTACTCTCTCTATGCCTTCATAAACTCCTTTTTCCTAGACAGCGTTACGTACACCAATGAGGAGAACTGCCTTACATAAGAGGAAATATGTCTTACATAATGTCAAAAGGCTGTTGGCAAGTAGAACGCAGATTTCTTTTTCCTCAGCCGTTTCAAACACTAATGCATGTGTAAACTGAGTTTGGTACCACTGAGAACAGCTGTACTCCTGGTCCAAAATGAATACTTGCCAAGAGCGAAATGAGAACTTTCAAATGAGAGTAAATAAAACAGAGAGTACATAAAATGTTACTTGCCAGTTGGTGGATAACATTTTCAGCAATTGCATTATCAGCCATGCTTAAAACCAGTGTTGAGTAATATAGGCTACTTTAAAACTTTATTCTCTCAAGCTACTACTGAAAACTTACAGTCAAGCTTTTAGCTATTCTACTACACTAAAGCCATTTTAAGGGAGAACAGATTTTAAAAGTACAACTATCATATGATGCACATAATCATTAGAGCAATATTTAGCAAGCAGAGAATCCAAATTTGGGACCTCAGTTAGAGACGACAGGTTAGTTCAGGTTGGACCATGGAAATAAAGCACTACTGAAACTATTAGTTAGGCCTACATTATTTTGTTAACTAAATTATGTTTTTCTGTAACACTTTCTTTCGATGATCCACTTTAGATATTCTACTAACTATAAGTAACTTTGCAACTACAGGTCAACTAACTCTCACTGGAGTGTTAGTAAAATGTATGCTTAATATCTGCTAACACTTTACTTTGATGCTCCCCAAAAGACATTATATTGACTATAAGTAACTTTACAACTAACATGTCAACTTATTCCACTAATCTGAACCGTAATGCCAAAAGTCGTGATCACTCTAGATTTTGAGCATGCAAAATGTCTTCAGACACTGCAACGGTCGTGATATGACGTCACACTCTGCAGCGTCTTTACCAAACTTAAACTTTGGAACGCAGAGAAATGCGAAACTTTTCGCATGAGCTTGCGTTTGTGATCTGACACATTTGCATGCGTATGAATGGAAGTCAATGGAACGAAAAGTGTAGTGTGACCGCCTCTTAACCCTAACAGTCTAATGAGACTTAGTTGACATGTAGTTGCAAAGTTACTTGTAGTTAGTAGAATGTCTAAAGTCGACCATCAAAATACAGTGTAACCTTGGGTAAAAATATTTTTCATAGCATGGTATTAAGTATTAATGACCTTGAAGGTTTTCTTTGTGGTTGTTGTGGTTTTTGTGGGGAAAAGAAATAATGTTGTACTCTGAGGTGCTTTGGCCTCAGATCAGATTGCCTATGTCATCTGCCCCTGTGCCATTACCCCATTGTTACGATTAAACTAACGGAGGTTCTGGAACAGCATGTGATTCCTCACATGGAACATGCATTCCTGAAGTGCAAATTCAGATCCACACACACACACACACACTGATATAATAGCTAGTGAGGGTTTCATGGGAGCTGGCGCTCTTATTTAGAGCATATCTTATTTGATGTAGAGTCGGCTGTTTCTGAAGGTAATTTTCTGGCATTAGAAGTCAAAGCCACTGGAGACGTTGCTCAAGGCACATCAGAAGCAGCTTTTAAAATCCTTAACCTCCCTATTCTCTCTCTATCTTTTCCCTGCACTCTCATATAAGGATAATCCTCACACTGCCTGAATCCACCCAGAGCTAACTGAGAGAACGGCAGAGTCTGGGAAAAGAGAGGAGGGGAGAGGGTGGCTTTTGGTGAGGGAACACATTTTTTCATGCGTTAAGCAGTGGTTGGTGGGAAAAACAGAGAGAGGAAGGAATTTCTCTCACATCCTACCTTTCTTTAACCCTCAGATTCTGTACTTCCCTTTTAATTGCTAAAATACATGCTTAAATGAATAATTCAAACAAATTAACATTCTGCCATCATTTACTCTGACAGAACTTTCTTCCATGGAACATAATTCCAAGAATATATTGTGCAGAAACAACATGCACAATCTTTTTTTAAAGAAAAACCCAACCCGAGACAGACCCGATAAAATGAGATCCGAGTGTGACCTGACAGCAATTATTTTGGAACCCAACTGGACGCAAATATAAAATGTAACATTTATAATTTGTATGAGAACATGTTTCCTGTGGATTTTCAAAAACTGTTTTGTTTGAGAAAAAGCACAAAAATACACAATAATTGTTTTTTTAAATTGATTTAGTTGATTAGTTTGGCATCAATTGCATTTAGATTAGTCTTCCGCAATCGGTATATGGCAACAGATTAGTTTTTTTTTTTTCGCTTGGAAGACCAATTCCAAGTAGATAAACTGCCAAAAGCATCATTTCATTTTTTACATCATTTAATATTTCTTTATTAAAAAAATATATTTAAAACAATCTCATAACATTATTTATGCAGTTGTAATTGCATTGTAAATGCATTCATGTCACCAAGATGACGCACACATTCAATATGGTTTGAATTCAATTTAAGAGCAAATATCGGCCCTTAATGGGAAAGTTCATTTCTGTCTCTCATGTATGTGATAAATCACAGAAAATAAATATGTTAAGTTAAACAAATCGCTGCTGTCAGGCGGAAAACCTTGTATGTCCAAAACCACAACTTTTCAGGAAATTCAGGACTTTTTTTTATTTATAATTAAACACTCTGGTGTAAAAGTTGATATTGTGGCTTTATATATGGTCAGACACCTGCATGTGTCATTATATTATTAACATTCCACCAAAATCAAGCTCGAATGGAGTTAAGAGGTTTCTGACCAGCGAAAGTTGAACATACGCGTTTTGTCATTAGAATGGCCGCATCTGAGGCAGAAAGTGCATCGCATTATGTTTTCATAAACTTACAGGTTATATTATAAAGTTTATTGTAGCTATGTGGGCACTCATTTTTTACTGTCATATTGATGATGTAGTGCTTTGCACAGGCTATTTAAGACAGTATTGGCTAAACAAATGCTAAATAAAGACACTCTTCTCCGCTCCTCAAAAACATACAACATTAGCCTATGTATATATACACGTGTATGTATGTATGTATGTGTATATATACAGACCCAGAATATCATGGAAAAGTTTATTTCCATAATTCCATTAAAAACATTACACTTCCATAGCTTATAGATTCAGGGCCCACAACTTAAATGATTTCAAGTATTTAGTTGTTTATTTGTACATAATTTGGGCTTCCAGCTCATAAAACCCACGAAAACAGGATTTAAAAAAATTAGAATATTACATGAAATCACACAGTAATTACACAGTGATACCATGGTCATTGAACCAGGTTTTGGTTCTTTTGGCAGTGTGGGCAGGTGCAAATCCTGCTGGAAAATGAAGGAAGCATGAAGTGCTCTGAAAATGTCCTGGTAGACGGCTGCGTTGACTCTGGATTTAATAAAGCACAGTGGACCAATGTCCTCTTTTCTGATGAGAGCAAATTTTGCATCTCATTTGGAAACCAAGGTCCCAGAGTCTGGAGGAAGAATGGAGAGGCACACAATCCAAGATGCTTGAAGTCCAGTGTGAAGTTTCCACAGTCTGTGTTGGTTTGGGGAGCCATGTCATCGGCTGGTGTTGGTCCACTGTGCTGTCCACTCAACGCAGCCGTCTACCAGGACATTTTCAGAGCACTTCATGCTTCCTTCAGCAGACAAGCTTTATGGAGATGCTGACTTCATTTTCCAGCAGGATTTGCACCTGCCCACACTGCCAAAAGAACCAAAACCTGGTTCAATGACCATGGTATCACTGTGTAATTACTGTGTGATTTCATGTAATATTCAAAAAAAATTAAATCCTGTTTTCGTGGGTTTTATGAGCTGGAAGCCAAAATTATGTACAAATAAACAACTAAATACTTGAAATCGTTTAAGTTGTGGGCCCTGAATCTATAAGCTATGGAAGTTTAATGTTTTGAATGGAATTATGGAAATAAATCAACTTTTCCATTATATTCAAATATATATATATATATATATATATATATATATATATATATATATAGAGAGAGAGAGAGAGAGAGAGAGAGAGAGATTTCTTAAATATGAAGGAAAAAATAAATAAATCTGGAGATACAAGGTTTCCGTCCAACATCGACTTACTATAAAACTAATTGTGGCGAACAGGCCGAGGGGCGTGGGAGAACGGCGCAAGTCCGGGGGTGTGATTGCTAATGAGCGACACCTATGAGACGCACCGGTCTCATATCTCTCACGGAGGAGCGGAAGCATAAAAGGAGGAGCGACGACAGTGGAGATCGAGAGAGGCAAGGCCTGGACTATTTTATTTAATGTATTGTTTTATTATGTGTGGCGGCAGTCGACCGTCTTTACTTTCGTTTTTGTATTTGTTTATTTGTTTATTTTATTAAAATATGTGTGAATGTTCAACGGTTCCCGCCTCCTCCTTCCCACAATAACGAACTTCGTTACACTAATATAATTGAACGTCTATGCATCACACTTGTGCAAAAAAAACTGTTTTTACCTTCAACATTTTTCTTCTTATCATTTTTTTATAATAATTCAGAATTTAAATAAATATAAGTGTAGAGTTAAAAAACTTAATTTCTGAGGGAAAATAAGTAGGTCAAATAGGTAAATATAAACTGTTTCTGTTATTTGGTACTGTGACTTGACTTGCTTGGTTTGAGCCACTGACTTGATATGCTCAATGTGTGTGCACTGCGGATTTAGACTTGACTCGAGACTTGATGGCAGGGACTTGAGACTTACTCGTGACTTACATGTGTGAACTGCTCTCACCTCTGGTGTGTGGGCAAGAGAGAGACAAACAAGCTGAGGAAATTTCTGACTAAAGTTATCTAAAATCCTCAGGTGTGACCATCAGGACCCAATGGCATTTACACTATAAAATGTTTTGTGTTCTGCTTGTGCTTAGCACTATCCACTTGCTCATTCGATGTTATGCCAGGTGTCAACATGGGATTAGAGGTCAAGGGTCACATTCCCAGAGTTCTCCTGCTAAAGGCTTGTGACCAAAGTCATTATTTTCCAGCAAGATGTTAATGTGAGTGTCTTACCTGCTGAGAAGAGGAACACTGCAACCATACGATAGTGCCTTCTGTGTGTGCCTTTACACAAAGAGATCAGAGCGATAAGAAATGCCACTAATGTCACAGATGCCCCGGCTAACAACAATATCAGCGTCGCTATTTGCCAGTCTGAAAGAGAGGGACACAGAAAATCATTGGTTAAGAAATCATTTACAACTGACAAAGTCATAATTGTCTATTATAAGAGTTAAAGAGATATTTCATCATCCAAACATAAAAATTAATTCCAACTACAAATGGAGAAATGTAACACAAAAAAATAAAAATGTCCTGTTTGCGCTTGCGCCCAGTCTCAACATGCAATAAATTCCAAGTGTTTTGAGGGCAAACCTTAAATTTAATTTAGTATTAAGCACATTTTTCTTAATTTGGATTTCTCAAAATAGTGGGCTCATCAGCTTTTGGCCTACTGTTGCTCTTACGCACTCTTTAATGAACATCATAAACACATGAAGAAGGTCGCTGTTCACTGTCATTATGGGCGAGCGTGAGCATCACACTGAGTGCAAATTTTCAATGCAAAAATCCATTAAATGGAAGCAAAGGACTCTTCTGGATTGACTGTGAACATTTGCTTGGTGATTAACCACTGAATCATATTGTATGTGAAAGACTGAAGTATGATTTACCTTTGTTCAGATTTGATGTGAATAGTTTTAAGGTGAAAATGTGTCGGTCGTTTGCAACACTTTGTCTTGGAGTGAATGAGCTTGACACTAAGCAGAGTCAAACAATCTAAACATCTCTAACCCCACAGAGGCCATTAAGCAAACAGATGGGAGGAAATGACATTATATTTACCCTTGCTTCTATCTGCCAAATGGCAACGTTCCATCCTTCCCCCCTAAACATTCATTTAACACCCATGTGAACGAAGAGGCATTGAAAATGTTCTTCACCTTTGTAGGTGTAGGACAAGCATTACAACTAATTAAATATGTTGACATTGCTGGACAAAGGCAATTTCACATTTAGGCAGCTTTTTCACAAAAGCCTACAGATCCCATTTAAAGTCCATTTAAAGTGAGAGTTCAATTGATTGTAGCACTGTAAAACCAAGATAAATGCAACAAATACCCGTGACCGCACATTTAAAATGAATGCCAAGCTGCTATGTTGTTACATTTGGCCATAGTACCAAAAATGGATTAATGGGGCCAATGCCCCGGGGCCGATGACTGCCAGGGGCCTGGAGAAGTGAGCCCTGTAGTGACCTGACAGCCAAAGAAAAAGTACTGCGAAAGTAAAAGTGATAATGATAGACAAACGGTGCATTGAATGTGTGCCAGTAACTGCACTGACAAAATGATAAATGTTATTTGTCCAAGGCACTTCCTCTGCACGAATGTGGCTTCTGAACGCATTTTGTTAGTGATGCAATTAGATTCATTTTTGTAATTGTGACCATATGTGTTACATGTGCAAATGTATGTATTGTTTGGATATTTTTTTCACATTTAAGGCACTGCAGACCTACATAGATTTTAATTAACCACTTAATTTACATCTGCAAAATAAAGTTGAAATTATTTGCAGTTGTGAAACACTGAAGTTCTTATTTTGGTTTTAAGATTACAATCATAAGGTATAAGATCTCTTTTGCTTTCTTTTTTACTCACAAAATCCATGTATGGGGCAACAAGAGGAGGGCTGGTGCCTTGGAACCTCAGTCATAAGGCTATAATCTATCCATGACAGTCTCATGAGTTCGCTAGTGCAATGGAATTAGAACAGAATGCAGAGGTCACATTTTTAACATGCCTTTTAAACTCACATGCCAAAGATGTCTGCATATAGACTAGCAAGAAAGCGATTAAAATGCATTGCAGACAGAATATAAGAATGCATCCTATGTGTAAATCTGAGTGCTGTGTACTGTAGATTAGTGATATGGAAATAAAACAATATGCTGAATTCTAAAGTCACTCTTTGTAATGTCTACTTAAAGCTTTGGTCTGTCCTAATCAATTCTAAAAACTACCAACGCATTTCGGATTGAGGGCCTTCTTCTGGGTATACAACAGACACAAGGCATGAACATTTTAAGAAAGCATCTCCATGCTGACTTACTTATACAAAGAAAGTTAACAACGGCTGACAAGCGCCACTCAAGACGTCACACTAATTGGTTAAAAGGTTAATGATCAAGATGAAACGCACATGTGAAGTAGCTCCAGATCCTACCTTACTCATAATCTCAGCAAATATAAATACAAAAATGTGATTAAATTGGATTAATATGAGCAATCTGTCTATTACTTCTTAAACGGGCAATTCTTTGCTGGAAAAATGGCATTTTCAATAAAACTTGGCTGCTTATGCGACAGAAAGGCTTTTTTTTTTAATCGTTACAATCTGACTAGAGAAAACAGAAAAACTTCCAACACCCATAATGCACTGGGTATGTTGCCGTCCAAGGCCACTCCCAGTCTGCTCCTATTGGATAAGCTTGACCAGAGTCAAATACATTGAAGGAGTAGGATATACTTCTTATCAAACTTTTAGTCACAATGGTGTCGACTTGTTTTCTAGTGAACGATCCACCACGTTGGGCTAACGACAGTATAGGAAACATGAAGAGAACACTGCAACGGAAAATCTAAAAAAAAACTCTGTGTTTGTAGTTTCCATTTTAAACTAACTATGTGTTTTCACGAAATCCCTCAAGCAGTCACATTTCGCATCATCCGGTGGACTTTTGCTGATAAATAAGCTGGAATTTCTCTGTCCAGGTAACATAAAGAAAAAGTTAACTATGTTAATTTAGATATACTGTACTGACATTGTAACAATACAAAGTGGGTTGAAATTCAGAGATTTTTTTACTGAACAGACAGCACAAACTAATACATGCAACGGACTGCTTTCTCCTGTTAAGCACAAGTTGTTTTTAGTGTGCTGGACAGTTACTGTGAGAATGCTGGATTTCTGATTTGGTATAATACACTGGTGAAATGTTTTATCACTATAGGCATAAAGCTTATGCCACCGTTCTCTCTCACACACATTCTATTCAATAGTTTTTTTTCATAATTTCTCTCAAGTCTAATCCCACTTCTCTTGCCCCAAATAAGACAAGAAAGGCACTCAGAGTAAATTAGCCCTTAATTTGATCCTTTTACAATAATCTCCCAGGGGTTCAAGGATTGTGTGTGTCTCACTCACACACAAACACATGCACCTACATACACTTTACCTCAAACACACACACTCTCTGATACCTCTAAGCACTTTATTCATTTGTGTCCTCCTGGGTGTTGTTTTTTTAATGAGTTGTGCCAAAAAAGTGCAGTGAGCTCAATATAACCCGTTACACAAGCACCATCAGTCACAACAGCCAATCATCAGCACGAGTGTGTGAGACAGAAAAGACACAAGGGTTTTCCCAGGGTATCTATGTCATTGATTATGCATTGCGCCCTGTTCTCTAAAAAACAACATGTAAAATGGAAAAGAACCAGAGTGAAAGCAAGTTTTGAAATGCCTTCTACATGAGCTCCACCCTCTTCTTACTGGTGGACAAGTAACAGATCAACTTTACAACAAAACTTTACTTTGGTCTTTATATTAGATCTTTATATAAAGTAGTTCATCATTTATATTCAATAAGTCAAAATCAGCTGTCTGGCTTTGGAGTCTCTTCATTTAAAGCAATGTCATGCATTTTTTAGGCCAAAACATTTTTTGTCACATACAGAAAACATCTCCTCACTATCCGCTAGCTGCCTGTCCCCTGAACACTGTAAAAAAAACGCGGTCTCTGTAGACAGCCCATGCAGGCTCCACAAATGGCAAGAAAAACAAACTGGCCCAGCCTGGACCACGAAACATAACAAACAGTGTTCCAGCCAATAACCGACAAGAATGATTTGGGCTGGGGGTTGGGGAGTGCGTGTGCACATGAAGGGGAGTGGAGGAGAGAGAAGCATGAAGAGGGAAGTTAGCTAGAGGAGAGATGTCCTAACAACGACTAACGTTAAAATTGTATATTCTTGAGAATTTTGATATGGCCGACACACGACCAAAGAGATGATGTTCCAATGAACAAATAACAAAGAATAGCGAAAAGGAGAAGGAATGCGAAGTCAGAAAAGCGTTCAAAAGGTGGCGAGAACTCCGCCGGCAGAAGGGCTTCCAATCCGACTTTCAGGCGGCTCTGTTTTTACTGGACACTTGGGTAAATCCAGTTTGTTTTTTCTAAATGGTTCATGACTGTTTCAGGAAGCACGGAAGGGAGGGAGAGGGGACGGGATGAGGAGGAGGGAGGGTCAAGCTAGCCTCCGTTTTGTCTGACAATACTTCGAAAGTCAACAAGAAGTGACATCACCCAACATCGCTTAGAGCACCTTTAAATTGAGATGAGTGTGAGTTTGATGCAGAATAGTGAGCAGTAACAATAAATTAAGGAAATAGTTCCACCAAAGAATTATTTACACACCACCATATGATTCCAAACCATATGTTTTTCTTAAGTGGAACATGAAAACAGATATTTTGAAGAACGTTCATGCTGCACTTTTCTACAAAACAAATTCAGATATTTTAAGCATTATGTGATCATGTTTGTTTTAATGACTTTGTGTTATTGATAATGATCTATTACTTTGTGGGGGAAAAATCAATAGGTCACTGTAGCTCTCAAATAGCATATTCATACCTGGTCATCTGTTTCATGGAAGAGAGAAAGTCTTATGGAATTGAAGTTGACAACGGCAAGCAAATGATGACAAAGAATGGGGTGTAACTATTAAAATAAAATCTTACTATGTAGTTAGAAATGTTCTGAAACTGGACTGATATACCAGCTGTCTGATTTGGAATATCATAATTTGATTATTATCAGACTGTGTTAGTTTGTTACAGTTTCCAGAACACAGATTAAGTTCAGTCCACAAAGTCTGATCCAGAACTAAACCGCACTGTGACTAAACCTAATCCTGTTCGCAAAGACTCAGAGCAAGTCGTACCCCAATCAAATCCTCGAAATTGTTAGAATACAATGCAGGATTACCTCTTTCACTTACCCCTGCATGAGCTCATATTAATCTAGTAAAATCACACACTTCAGAATGAAATCAATCACATACAGAGGGATCCAAAAATCTGAGACTAAAAATCTGGGATTTAAAAATAAAACTTAAGTAAATAAATTATTTTAAACAAATTGTTAAAAAAAGAAAAAGTTATTACGTAAAGTAATAGGATTCTGCAGTACTTTCGTCACTCATCAGATGTAAGCAAATGTGTGACTAACATGTGAACCTCTTTCTACTAAAGATCAGACTTCCTTGCTTTCATTGACACACAAGACCTCGTTTACACCTGGTATTAACGTATCGTAGGAAGTGGTCAAGGGGAGTCAGGTTTACACCTGGTCATTACATCATGTGCCTTAAATGAATCTCCTGTGAACACTTGTGATCAGATTTAGAGGGGACTGTCTCTGATCATTCACCTTGATTTCGTACATTAAATGTCAGTGTGCAAATCTTGATAATTATTTTCAAAAACTATATAGATCTTATATAGAAAAAATATATATATATATTTTAGAAGTATTTAAGAAATATTATGAATTATTAATCCATTAATATACAGTATTTATGTTTTTGAAAAGCCAGTAGGCCAGTTGCAATTATTGTCTGATCACTGTAATTTGATTTAATCCCAAATTTTTACATATAATGCAATTTTTTCAAATATAGGAAATTTAAAAACCTAGATTCACGGCAAAGTTATTTTTCGTTCTTCGTTTAGGGGTAAAAAGAAGTTTGAAAAACCTTTGCAGCGACTGGCACGCTTTCTGAGAAGTGTCTTTCTGCGTGGACGTTCCGGGTGGTGTACATAAAGACCGAATTGAGTTCTCTTTTGTGTCTTATCGCGCTTTAATGGTTTAAAATCAGTTTAATTAATGATTGGTGAATCATAAGATAGGCCGACATTTGGACCATTCCCTTTCTGGACCATCCAGATAGTAATACTGTTACATTATCCAAAGGACACCGGGAAAAATAGTGGATGCTGTGTTATTTGCGTTAAAAATGTAAGATGTTAAACTAAAAAAAATATATATATATCTTTTTGACAGCCCTAAAACAATTATATATATTGAAACTAATCGTCAGCACACAATACATGATCATGAGGCACTATTTATGACATTTTACAAACAAAACTTGCTTTGTCATAAAAAGGTCAAATTATCTGATTATTTTATATTTAGTCATCTTGACCATCTCCAGGTGTCCTCTCAATGATATTATTTCCTGTTTTATGTTTTTTTTTTATGCATGTTTGTTTGTACCACATGATTTTGTTTGTATTAGGGGACATGACTGATTTAGCATACAAACGTTGGTGGTAGGGTTGGTTATCGTCTGAGTTTTAGCAATTCCGATTTTAGATTCCAAACCCTAGTAGGTGGACAAAGTTTTTCAAAAATTAATAAGCAGTGAAACAGTTCAAATATTTTTTTATGAGGATTATGCTAAACTACTTTTCAAGTTTTCATAAAAAAAAAAAAAAATATATATTATATCCTGACAGTCAAGACATTAAAACATGCTTATCATAAAAGAGATGTATTTAAGTCATTGTCTACAATTGAGACTAGAAGCATTTGTAGTGGTCTCAGGCTTTTGGACCCACCGCCCATCTGTTCTATTTCAATTCAAGTTTTTTTCCAGAGCATTCTGTTTCGTGAATGTGCCCATGGGTCTGAGTGGTAAGGGTCACCACACTAAGTTAAAAGGGAACATGAACTGACCTACATGAATGAATCTCAACGGAGACAAAGCAAGAAACAGGTGTGTATCCTCGAATTAGGCACAATTCAGTTAATCAATAGCCACATAAGCTATTTAGTCATTGCATTGTTAAAGTAAATCGGCATTTATGTGGCTTAGTCTGGCTCTATTCTGGTGATGGTTACATTTCACAATCCAACAATTTCTGATGAATTAAAATCTTGTCTGCATTCATTTTATTCACCCTTCAAATATAAAGTTCCAATCACAAATACAACATTGCAATGCAAAACTAAAATGGGTTGCAAATGGGTTTGACATTAAAGACAATCCTTACAAAAGCATCAACTATGTGTGTGTGTCTTTCTCGCAAGAAATCCTCTTATCTCTGTCCCACAAAGCACGCAAAAACCCCTTCCAGTCTAAGTTTAAGAGTGTCTCCTCAAGCTTCCCCTTAGGACAGATCTGTACAGAGAGATAGGCTATGATAAAAGATGACGAAGACAGAGAGAAATACGGACTATACATCAATATAGCCATAATCCCACAGAAAGCATCTCTAGGGTTCTCTTCCAGACTCCATTCCCTGTGAGGAGCCGGCTGTAGGCTCATTAACATCAAAAACTGCCCTGGGATTCTTCAGAGATTGCCATCTTTCTCAGCAGTGTATGCCAGAAGGACAACAAGAGAGCCAGACAGAGAGAACATAAGAGAGGGAATGCACCAAAGAACTGTTTCAAGACATGCCAGGGACCAAACTGCAGCAAAGCGGCACAGACAACAAGAAGAAACCCTGTGTCTTAAAGTTTCTGTCTTTTTCTATAAGGCTTGCAAATGTATTCTCAACACTGATGTGGTCTGGAATGGAATTCAGTTTGAGATCTGGTTCACTGCAAATTGTCACTTGATGTGACGTGAGAAAATTCTGTCATTTACTCATGCTGATGTCATTCCAAACCTGTATGACTTTGTTCTTCAATCAGCAGTTCAAAATTCTGAAGACTGTGCAATTTCTTTGCAATTACAGTGAATGGGGAACATTAAAACTTTGAATTAAGGATGCAGCAGCAGTACAGCTTGCAGTTCCTGCAAAGTTTCCTAAAGACCAGACAGAAACAGACTGAATTTTGCATCGTTATCCAACTGATTACATCCCCTTCCAGTGTTAGCCACTATTAAGTCGAGGAACCGGATCCAGATTAGTCTGATTTCTGAATGAATTATTCAGACCGGGTTTATGAACTGGACAAAATGATACAATGGAATGAACTCAAAAGAACACTTCCTTCACGAATCATGCACTACTTTTCTCATTTACTGACTAAGGAGAATGTAAAGGTCTTAAGTAAATAATGGCCTGGTCTTCAAAAGACTTAAAATACACCACAGAAGTCAAAATAAATACTTTTGTGGTGTTCTTGTATTCCATTCATTATAATACATGGAAAAGATATTGGCATACCAGCAGTCTTCCAAATTTTCTCCTTTTGTGTTATAAGTACCACATGTTCCTGGATCAACATCTTTGTTGATCCGGGAACAACATTCCAATCAACCAATCAGATCTGAGGGACAAGTTTAAAGTTTATGTCAAGTTTAGGCTTATAACCAGGGTTATGAGCTTCCACATCAGTGTTATTCATCTATAATTTCCCTCTGATTGTAGGGATAACAGAGTAGGGATATGGTTAGGACTAAAGTTTCAGACAGGAATGTTGTTCCAGGATCAACAAAATATGTTGGTACAGGAACATGTCTTAGCCTACTTGGAAAAATCACGGTGACCAAAAAGGTCAGACTGAAACCACATTAGGGGGAATGATCAGAAAATTCCATTCCTTTTTTATACTTCAGTGGACTAATGCATTATTGTACGCTAGCACATCATGCTGTATTTGGTTTACAAAAAACGTCCCCCCAAAAAGCATGAAAACAAAGACATTCCTGCCAGCTAGACAACAATGGTGAGGAACACGCCCACCCCATTACAAAGCCCACGAGAGTCGACGCGAAACCTCCCAGATGGTGAATAGCCTATAATTGCTTATCAACATGAGGATAAACTCGAGCAACAGAAGGGTGTAAACGGATGCCTAAACATCTGTCTTTTCCAGATTATTGTTGAGCTCGGTTATGATTTGATTTCGGGCTCAAGAGATTAAAAAAGCAAATGAACTAGCCTACTGCCGCTAGGTGTTTAAAATAGACAAACTGAGTCGACTAACAATGACCCATTGTTTGATCAAGTCATCTGTGACGTGCACCACCGTAAATTCCGCACATTTCTTATATGAAATTGCGACAGTGTTGTTATTTTCAAGTAAAACGGCGGATCACCACATATGGGCTTGTTTTGGACACATTTGGAGACTTTGATGTTTTCTCCGCTAATTTTGACCATTCTAGTCAATGTGGTTAAGTGTTCACGTGCAGACAAACAAAGCAAATCATGGCTATAAAATGCGATGTATGACGTCAATTGACACTGATGCAACAATCAATCAATAATTGTTACATTCTAAGTTTGTTTATTTTTTTTATTTGTTTGACAACGGACTCTTCCGTGGGCGTAAATACAATGTTTACAGCTTGAACACATCAGCAGTAATTGTATAGTTAGAATAACTATAATAATAGTTATAATGGGGATATACACAACCCCCATATTTAATTATAACAGCATGCATTTCTCTCCTTGAAAACATTGGTAAGGGCACTGACCAGACTTGAGGGTGGAGATGCAGTTCCAGTCGGTGTCGATCTCCCTGCATGACTCCCATAGCGACAGCGCGTATCCATCCGCCGTCACCCACGCGGGGCTCAGCAGCGCGACAATGTCCAGGCAAAGTGCGAGAAACACGCAGAGAAGAGCGATGAGTTTGAACGGCCGGAACACGTATACATCATTCACGGACATTTTCTCATAGCAGACTGTCGCGGGTCTCGCTCACTCGCGTCGGGATATGGAGTACCGAGAGGCAGCAGCGGAGAAGCGCTCGTATCGGCAGTGAAAGTTTGTCTGTCTGTAAAGAGTTGAGCTGTGCGTGCCGATGACACTTTCCCGAACACCCGAAACGCTCTGCGCACACAGAGCAACGCGCCACCCAACGACCAATCGAGAAAAAACACCAAACATAACCTACTAGGGAGAGGGAAATGAAGTCAAAGGAAACGTTTATATAGATAAATATCCGTTTAGGCTATGTATAATGCAAGCAATCTTCAAACATTATAGTTTTTGTCATGCAGCGTCATTCTGGAGACCAGGGCAAGATGGGGCAAAGGCCAGGCTATATCTCAGTAACTACAGAACAACGTTAAAAGTCCAAATACACAAAAGTTTGTTTCCCCACCCAACCAGAATCAAGTACCGGAACTATAATTTAAAAAGAAAAGTGAGTGTAAGTGAACACAATAAATAGGGTAACACTGGGGGAAGATGCCCTCTTAAGAACAATGTGCATTTACTTTTAAATTGTAGGCCTAACATATTTAGATTTACAGCCAATGTGTTATTATAAATTGAAACATTTGCTACAACTGTACAAATGTAAATAATTGTACTGATGACAGACAGAGTAGAATCCTAGTACATCTGAAAGGAAAAATTATTCTATCACGTATACAGGCAGGCATATGGATATTTACATATTTAATTGCCCATATTTTAATTGGAGATATGTAGGCTACATCTAAATCATGGAACTACTGAATAATAACCCCACAATAATTATTACATTTAAAAAGTAATAACACTATAACAGCATGCCACTCGGGGCCTTCTGTGACAATTCTGGGGGGTGGGTGGGATAAGTCATCTTAACCCAAGGGTCTAATTTTATCTTTACTTCACTATAACTTTTACTTCACAAAAAAAATTAAAATAAATATATGTATATATATATATATTAAAAGTATTAAAAGTAGTATAGCCTTGCATCAAAAGTGCTGAGATGAGATATTGTGTCATCTATAGTCAAACAATTCTCCTTCCCCCGTCTTACATCTTCCCCCGACTTACCCTATAAAAATGTTTTGAAGCAATATTTTATGCAATTTCTGTTAGGTTTTTAATTAGTCAAACACTGCTTTTCACTTGAACTTGAAGTGGGACAGTGATTTTAGGATATATTTAGTAACAGTATGTTTTGTAACTGTCTATTTGATCATTTAAAACCCACAATAAAATTGTGTGATTACATATCCTTACTTGTTTAAGATGAGCTTCTTTTTTTTCAATTACAGTACTTTATGCTTGACCGCATCCGCTGATGATGTCAGACAAATAAAATGTCTACTAACATTTAAAGGACAATTGATCATACAACTTTTTTTGTCACAGTTTACCTTTTTTGTCCCTCTTTTGCCTAACTTTTTCTCACAACATTTTCAGAAATGTTTTATGTTGACTGTTTTGTGTAGACGACTTTGTGTTTTTGTTATTTTGACTTTTATGTTGCATTCTGCCCTGTTATGTTTCCTGTGCCACATTTTGTAGTCCCTGTGTAGTTTTCTTCTTGATTAGTTCCCTGATTGTGTCCAGGTGTGTCTTGTTAGTCTATTAGTGTTTCCTGTGTTCATTGTCAGGTCTTCATGTCTATGCATCGCTGATCTCAGTTCTGTTCCTAATGTTCTGTGATTTCCTGATGTTTTCAGTTTAGATTAATCCTTTATCTTTGTTAAATAGCCTACACCCTGCTTTTGGATCCTGCTCTCCCTCATTTCTGAGTTTGACCACGCTACACAAGTTGAATGTTATAATTTTATGTAATTCGTAATTTACCATTTCAGTTAGCAAACAACACTTTGATATTTTTGTAAGTTTATAAATTGTTTTGTATTTTTACTGTTTCACAATGTCACAATGGACAATTTCTGTAATTTTGAAAGTATACATGCAAATCGTCAATGTATTTTGTTATGGAATATTGCATTGTTTATTATACATTAATATGGTTGCATTTTTGTTATAATTATTTTAATTAATGTGTCCTGGTAATCTAAATGAAAATCATGAGAGCTTTGTTTGAAATCGCCCCATACCCTCATTCACTATTCCCTACATTACTCCAGTTGAAGGAGTGAATAAAAACGAGAGTGAATTTGGACACTGTGCCAGAAGGGCTGCCGCTTTTGCATACAGTAGTTTGTGCTTGCTGTTTAACAATCATATGAAACTTAGCAAACTGGCAGCTCAAGTAGTAAATTAAAGATTTATCTTGAACTCTGTCATGGAAACTAGCATGTATAAACCTTAATCAAACTATTTAAAAGGAATTTATTCCTGTATGATATTACGCTGTACCAGCAGATAGGAAAATGAGTGGACAACATCAGTTGTACACTCTTTATTGCGGTGCATTACGGGCTGTACAAATGGCTGTACCCTCAAATAGTGCCCTATTTAAGGCTATAGGGGGTGATTTCAGACAGCCAGATGTGTTCAGCTTGACTCGCTGCTGCTCCGTCCGATCAGTGTTAGAGATTAGAGATTAGAGAGTAGACAGCTCCAATTCATCAAAATTTCAATCAATCACTTTCAAGAATTCCTGAAAAAAACAAAACAAAACATTAAATAGACTATAATTAAGAAACATTATATAAGATGCCTTTTTTGATAAATATGTCAAAAACATTACATATCAAATCAATGTCAACTAGAAAAAAAAAACTTTCCAATTATAGTTGACAAGTTGACACTGAATAGTTTTTCAACCTTGAATGCTGCTTGACAAAGCCTCATCAGAAAGTACAAAAAAAGTTCAAAAAGCTTTGAGTTTGAAGGTTATACAAGCTGTACAGGCAGACATTAGGTAGGGAGCAGTAAAGGCCTATATGCTTGATATTTAGAGCTTGAAATCACAGACATTCTGTCAATCAAAATTAAGCTTAGCTGTTCTGTTCTGTAAACCACGGTTTTACTGGGCTTATTGCTTTTATAAAATGGTTACTACATAAATAAGCATACAGCGACATAATTTGTTGATAAATAATAGTATTTCTACAAAGCAAAAGTTCTACCACTCAACAATTCTTCAGCAATTTTAAGCAGAATGGTTGCCAAGCAACACATAACAGACCCAGAGGCGCAGTAATAAAAGAATAAACCCCTTAAAGCTGTGGTTTACAGTGAATTTAGAAGAGCAAAGGGGCATTTTTAGACCTCCTTAGCTGTTATAAATTCACTGTAAACCGGCTTCAAGGGGTTTAATGATTTAAAAAAAAAACAGTTAGTCCATAAAAATATTTATTTTAATATTTACAGTATAACAGTTGTTGTTTGTAGAGTAATTTACAACAGCTTTGAACAAGGCTCAACCAATCAGAATCAAGGAACGGAACAACCCGTTTTAAAATAGGCTACAGATGTAATGAGGTCAGTGTTTATAGAGTATATTACAACGGTTTAAAACGTGGCCAATCATAATGACCGGAACTATTTGCTTTATAATTTGCCATTATAGATATGTGTAAAAAAAAAAAGACCAATAATTACCACCTACTGTATAATTTGATCTAAAACCTTTTGTGATTTTTATTGTTCATAATGTTTAGCTATAGCTACTTTTCTTTCTTTAAATGTTAGTTGTTTTTGCTTTACTAAATGATTAATTAAAACCATGCTTATATGTTCAAACTAATTGGAATTTGTACGATGTTATGTACAGCAATTAACTGTATTTTTGTGGTTTGAATGTATTTTTCGATTAGCATTAGCTAATTAGCATTTCTCATTTGATATCTAGAGAAAGGGTCATATTTTACATGCAAACATGCCTTATGTGTGTCTTTACAGGTATGTCCATAATTATATAAATAAAATAGAAATAGAACCTTTGTCTTACAGTAAACTGTAATGATACACAGTAAACATTCCCCTGACCTTTTATATGGTTTCCGTTTGGTTATTTGTTTCTTTGGCAACCAGTATCTTCTGGAACTGTTCTACGAACATTGTTTTTAGATTTAAATTTGAATTTGAATTTTTTTAGCAGGGCATTGTAACGGTGGTCTGCAGTGCGCACGGCGATAGAGATAAAAAAAAACTCAGTCTTTATTTAGAATAACAAACGCACAAGAGATATCGAACAGTAGGAGAAAATGCAAACCACATAAACTGAAACGAGAACTGACAAGGGTGAACATAACAGTGAGTATAAATACAATACAAACATAATGACTGACAGGTGATAATTATATGTAACCATAGAAATAAACGAGAATATAATCTGTGATGTAGATAAATAAAACAGAAAATACAATTCCGTAACCGTGACAGGTATAAGCCACAGTAGGGTGAGTTTGAAGAGAAAAATAATCACACAACATAGGTAGAGATTAAACTGCTGGTGGCAGTTATTAGTTCATGATATAGTATTTATATGGTTAATAACAAGGGTAATGTCACAGAGTCAACCAATCACCAGGACCTGCCCACTCGTTCACAATCACCAGATTACTGACTCGCTGCACCTGCACTCCCTCATCAACACAGCCTATATATTCACAGTTCACCATCCACTAATTGTCTGGTCTCATCGCAGTTACCACTGCTTACCGTCAGACTCCTTACCATTCTACTTACCTGTGATCGTCTCATCAAGTCTCCATTCTTCTGTCCGTCTTCCAGCCGTCATCCAGATCTACTGTCTCCGTGTTCACTCGTCACCTGCACAGAGTATCCACTTCAGTCATCACCAGCTAAGTCACCACCATCATTCAGCGAGTCACCATCCTCTAAACATCGTCTGGTTCCCACTGTTTCACCACCACTCTGCTTTAATAAACACAGTTTGCACCTTAACACCTGTCTGTCTCCTTCTGTGTTGTGACAGGTAAATAATGGCAAACTAATCCTGTGTCAAGCTAATCCTGTGTCATCAATGATATTTATGAGGAAGCTGCAGATGGCAAAAGTTTAAATTGTGACCCTATTAATTTATTTCAATCTAATTCAAAGTCAAACATTTTCTCATTCTTACAGAGCCTGTTTGATGTAGTTTAGCCCTAAATATTAATGCCTTAACTATCAAACATGTACTAACATGTAAAGTTGAATCCATATGACTCCAGTGGTGTCACAATGTCATGGTGTAGGCTAGGCGACGTCCAACCAAGGTAGAGCCAACCAAGGTAGGAGGGTCGAGGGAGCCTGGTGAAGCCGTAAGCCCAATGGTCCCAGGTGGAGCCAAGGTGAAGGAGTCTGGACGATGGGCCGGAGTGGAGTGACAAGATTAGCGTACTCCTCCGGGAGATTCAGCGCCAGCTGATTCTAATCACCAGCGCCTATTTATTCTCACCTCTTGCATCTTGTGTTTGTCAGATCGTTTTGTGGGATGATTCCCTGTGCAGTGTCTGTTCCTCCTCGTGTCTGTTCTTCGTGTGAGAGATTCATCGTTGTGGATTACCGTTGTTCGTCTGAGTTCCAGTCTTCATGTCATCTCATCACTCCGGGATTTATTTCACTCTTCTGACGACCGAGTTGCTTTATTGCAATCCTGCGCTACCAACCAGACTGTGACTGGGTTTCATCCATTGAGTCTGTTCCTGATATTCATCCATTTGAGTCTGGTTCTTGATATTGTTATCAATAAACCAGTTTTACTTGCTATTGCCTCTTTTGTGCTCTTTGCCGTGACAGAACGATCTGACACTTATGGAGGCAGCAAGAACACCCGAGCTCGCAGATTTTCTCGCTCACAACGCGGCTCGCATGGACCAACAGGAGGAGAATCTAGCCGTGACTGGCCGTGCGGTTCAAACGTTGGTAGCACAGGTGTCCGAGTTCACCCAACAACTGGCAATGCCCACTGCACCACCCCCGCCGCCGGTTACCCCCACTCCTTCCGCACCTAGTCGTCAACACGAGCCACGATTACCAGCGCCAGAGAGTTATTCGTGTGAGCCCAACTATTGTAGAGCTTTCTTGACCAAATGCTCTATGTTTTTTGCTCTCCAGCCACAGACTTTTTGCACTGAAGATTCGAAGGTGGCTTTCGTACTCGCGCTGCTGTCTGGGCGTGCGGCTCTGTGGGGGACGGCGGTGTGGGAGAACCAACACCTGTGCTGTTCCTCGTTCGCGGCACTCTCTCAGGAGATGAGAAGGGTCTTTGATCGGGCGGTCGCAGGTAGAGAGGCGGCACGACAGCTCGCGGACCTCTACCAGGGAGATAGACCAGTTGCCGATTATTCTATCGAATTCCACACCCTCGCTACTGAGTGCCGCTGGAACGAGGAGGCGCAGTGGGACAGGTTCCTGCATGGGCTGGCTGACCGCATCCAGCGGGAGATCTATACCTTGGACCTACCAACGGACCTTAATGGACTTATTGGGCTGGCCCTGCGAGTGGACGCTCGTTTGCATCGCTAGGGGCAACGCACCCGCACGACTCCGAGTTCTAGGACCTTCGGACGTCCCCAGGCCAGAGGCTGTGATGCGGTCAGCCCCGTCGACGATCACGAGCCCATGCAGGTGGGTCGAGCTCGGCTCTCCCGGGAGGAGAGGGAGAGAAGGAGGTCCCGGGGATTGTGTCTCTACTGCGGAGGGATGGGCCACTTTCTCAACAACTGCCCCGTAAAAGATCGGGCCCGGCAGTAGAGAAGAGGATTCTGTCGGGCGGGGTCTCCATACAAAAACCCTCTTCCACCCTCCTTCCGGTGAGATTGCAATGGGCAACTCGGTCCCATCACTGTCAAGCTCTTCTCGACTCTGGAGCGGAAGGTAATTTTTTGGACTGGACACTGGCACGCAAACTTCAGATACCTTCTATACCACTCACCAACAAGATTTCTGTCAACGCACTCAATGGTCAAGAGTTACCTACCATATCATTCACCACCACTCAGTTAACACTCATCACATCAGGCAATCATTCTGAGGAACTTTCATTTCTGCTACTGGACTCCCCTCACATCCCCATTGTCCTCGGTCATCCCTGGCTCATACAGCATAACCCCAGGGTTGACTGGGGACATAATTCTGTTTCTGCCTGGAGCACTTAATGTTATGCGTCTTGTTTAATGTCTGCTGGTTCTTCGTTGTCCAGTTCTGTTGTGCAGGAGGAGCCGGTGAATTTGTCAAACGTGCCCGCGGAGTACCTCGACCTGAAGGAAGTGTTCAGTAAGTCCAGAGCTGCTTCTCTTCCTCCGCATCGTCCCTATGACTGTGCCATAGATCTTCTGCCAGGTACGTCTCCGCCTAAGGGCAAGTTATATTCTCTTTCTGTTCCCGAGAGGGAGGCCATGGAGAAATACATTTCTGATTCTCTGGCATCCGGGTTCATCCGTCCTTCCTCTTCTCCAGCGGGGGCGGGCTTCTTTTTTGTGGGGAAGAAGGACGGCTCTCTGCGACCGTGTATTGATTACCGAGGGTTGAACAACATCACGGTAAAGAATACCTATCCTTTGCCGTTGATGTCTTCAGCCTTCGAGCGATTGCAGGGAGCCTCGGTCTTCACAAAATTGGATTTACGGAATGCTTATCATTTGGTCCACATCAGGAGGGGGGATGAATGGAAAACCGAGTTTAACACCCCCAGGGGGCACTTTGAATATTTGGTCATGCCTTTCGGTTTGTCCAACTCCCCAGTGGTTTTCCAGGCACTCGTCAATGACGTGCTGAGAGACATGGTTGATCAATTCATATATGTTTATATGTCTCTCCAGGAACACGTTCAGCACGTCCGACGAGTGCTTCAGAGGTTGCTAGAGAATGGGCTTTTTGTCAAGGCGGAAAAATGCGCTTTTCATGCACAGTCTGTTCCTTTCCTAGGTTACATCGTCTCGTCTGAGGGAGTGCGTATGAATCCTGATAAGGTAAAGGCTGTGGTGGATTGGCCAAGCCCAGATTCCCGTAAGGCCCTACAGAGGTTTCTGGGGTTTGCCAATTTTTACAGATGTTTCATTCGTAATTTCAGCCAACTAGCCGCTCCTCTGACTGCCTTGACCTCCCCCAGAACTACGTTCAGGTGGTCCGATACAGCCGAGGCTGTATTCGCTAACCTGAAGAGCCGCTTCGTTTCAGATCCCATTCTGATAGCCTCTGATCCATCACGTCAGTTCGTGGTGGAGGTCGACGCATCAGAGGAGGGGGTAGGTGCGGTGCTCTCCCACAGACGACAAGATGCATCCTTGCTCGTTTTTTTCTCATCGATTATCGCCGACCGAACGTAACTATGACATTGGTAACAGAGAGTTGTTGCCGGTCAAGTTAGCATTGGAGGAATGGCGACATTGGTTAGAAGGGTCGGGGGTACCTTTTATCGTCTGGACCGACCACAAGAACCTGGAACACATTCAATCTGCTAAAAGACTCAACTCCAGGCAGGCTCGGTGGGCACTTTTTTTCGGTCGTTTTGATTTTCCCCTTTTTTTGATCCGAAGTCGCGGTCCCCTCTGCTCAGGCCTTCGTCCAGAGGTGCCACCGCACATTCGTCCAGATGAGGGCGCGCACCAAGGTTAAGACCGATCGCCACCGGTCAAGACCTCCTGTATACGTCGTCGGTTCCAAAGTGTGGCTTTCTACCAAGAACATTCCGCTCCGTTCCGTTTCGAACAAGTTAGCTCCTAAATTCATTGGCCCGTTTCCTGTCACCAAAGTCATTAGTCCGGTGACAGTCCGACTCAAACTTCATCCTGCGTACAGGAGAATTCATCCCGTGTTCCATGTATCCAAATTAAAACCCGTGTTTTATTCTCCCATTAATCCGCCGGCCCCGGTTCCCCCACCGCCGCGACTCGTAGATGGGGAACCAACGTATTCGGTCAATCGTATTCTGGACTCTAGACGGAGGGGACGCGGATTTCAGTACTTGGTGGACTGGGAGGGTTACGGTCCGGAGGAGAGAAGTTGGTTTCCTGCTAAGGACATCCTGGATCAGTCCCTTATTGATGATTACAATCAACAGGTAAGTTCTCCTGGGAGCGTCAGGAGACGCTCCTAGGGGGAGGGGTACTGTCACGGTTGATGAATTCACTGACTCTTCCTTGCGCAGTGTTTATGTGTGTGCATGGGTGTGTGTGTGTGGGCGTGGTCGCTGATGATCCTCCGGGAGAATCAGCGCCAGCTGATTCTAATCATCAGCGCCTATTTATTCTCACCTCTTGCGTCTTGTGTTTGTCAGATTGTTTTGTGGGATGATTCCCTGTGCAGTGTCTGTTCCTCCTCGTGTCTCCGTGTTCCAGTCTGTTCTTCATGTGAGAGATTCATCGTTGTGGATTACCGTTGTTCGTCTGAGTTCCAGTCTTCACGTCATCTCATCACTCCGGGATTTACTTCATTCTTCTGACGACCGAGTTGCTTTATTGCAATCCTACGCTACCAACCAGACTGTGACTGGGTTTAATCCATTGAGTCTGTTCCTGATATTCATCCATTTGAGTCTGGTTCCTGATATTGTTATCAATAAACCAGTTTTACTTGCTATTGCCTTTTCTGTGCTCTTTGCCATGACACAAACTTTGTGCATGAAGGTTCGAAGTCAAACATCATTGGGTCTTGCATGTCTTGTAACCATTAGTTAGGTGCCATATTTAAAAATTGGTAAAAAGCAATTTTGAGAGCTATGAATTAACCTAACCCTTCTCCCAAGAAAGAGCTTTTTATGTGTCTCTGGGTCTCCAAGTGGCTCTCATGTAGGTGCTAAAAATACAACACTGGTGTCAGACTTGTAAGTGCACTGCGGCAGAATTACACATACTGTAGATTCTCTTCTGACCTTAAAGCGTGTTACGTTCCTGTGGACCTGCATTTTTCTAAAATTGAAAAGGTTTGTAACATGAATATTTGGTTTAAAACAAAGATTGATCATCCACATAAAATAGTGCATGTTAAGTAGGTCAGCATCTTCAGAAATCTTCAGTCATGAATGATACAAACCATGTGAACTTCATCCAGCCTTAATTAGCTCTGCCCTTTTGCTGATACCATGGCATCAGAAAGAGATATGGGAGTGTCTGGTAAGAAGAAAAAAGAAAGAGATAGGAAAAGCTTTTGGAGGAGGAAATCATAGCATAGATGATTTATAAAGAGAGACAGAATGAGCCTTTTTAAGATCCCATGCTGAGCACCGGAACAGAGCATCATAAGAAGTGCACACACACACACACACACACAGAGAGAGAGAGAGAGAGAGAGAGAGAGAGAGACAGAGACACGTTTAAACAACAACATTTGTACATATATATCAGCATGCATGCACACAAACACACATATATATGCAAATAGATGCTGTATACATTTCTGAACTGGACATTCCTTGCTTGCCCTGCCGTCTGCCTATCCGCATCCCTGTTACTCATCCTGTCTCCAGGTCTGACTTGTTAGCATAATTGCCATTCCACAGTCTTTCACAGTTCATCAGTCTGTCACATATGTGTCTGTATATACTGTAATTAATGGTGCTTGCTAAAGCAATAAATGTTATGCTATGCACGTCAGGGTTGTAGTAATAGGGGTAAAAAGTGGAAATGATCCAAGAGGTGCATATTTACTGTTTGTGCATGTTGGTTGGGGGGATGGCCTTATTATTCCAGAGGTACTAAAGGGTCCAGAGCAAGTTGGCTAACCAGAATTGAGTATAAATAAACAAGTACAAATTTTCATTTACTGTCATATTGACCAGACCCATATAGGGTGTGGAAGCAAACACCTATTAATCACCTAAAACACAATACAAATCAATTTGCAGTATCCTAGCAACCAGCCAGAAAACACACACACACACACACACACACACACACACATATATATATATACACAGTTTAAAAGTAGGTAGCTATAAAATGTCTCAGTTCTTGGTTAGTTATTGTCTTTGTTTTTACACAAACTGTTTACACTACGTTTGTGTCGCCTTTTGGAATATTGTGTTTTGTGGAATAAAACCGCTGGAAAAGATCACCCTTTCAAATATCCCTTTCATCATCCATTCACAGTACCGTGACAATATACACCATCATGTAAACCTAAAAAACATAAAGATGCTTATTTTAGGGAAACTAACACACTTTACACAGAATATTACACTACACAATCTAATCATGCATAGCTTTTCAATTGGAATTGTATGCCATCATACAAAATGACATTTTTGCTTGAGCTGAACAAGGTGGACAGGACATTTCATTATTATATTATATTTTTTTAATATATGGATATGTGACATTTTCACAGTTGATGGAAAACGATTGCAGTTGGGGGTATAATTGTTAGCAGGTGCTTTTTTCTGGGGAGGCAATAATAAGAAACCAGTCATATTTTCTTAAAGAAATATTATCTTCTGCCTACACTCACCATGCTAGCCTACAGAAGATTTGATTAAATCCTCTTTGTTATGAGTTTGAAAGAAATGCCATAAAAGAAACCCAAAAGGGAATTTCGAATGTAAGCTTACATCTACAATGCATCTATATCATCCATCCATAAAATCACCACGAAAACTTATTGTTGTGTTTATTAATCCTTTTCGATAATGTTGTGTTGGATTAAATAATTCATTGTTAAAAGATGTATAATTAAAAGTTTGTACTGTGCATGAAATAATGTCATAGGATGGAAAGCGATTTAGGAGACGATTGCTATTAGAAAGCAACAGTCTCGAGGGATTCGTGTATGAGCACACTCTTTTATAAATAGATCGCTAAACAGCCGAGGGTCAAGGACAGCTTGAAGACGTTGATATTTAGCGGTGTGTATCGGTGTGATTCAATCTATTTGAGGATTTGACAGATGAGAGACATAGGCTGTCTTTATTTAAGATGCATAGCCTTTAACAAGCCTGCGGTATCACCAACAGGCGCAAGGTCATTACTGGCATTTACATCAAACGGTGTCGTGTGTTCATAAACTGTTAAACGTTTGTGAGACAACCAGAGAAAGGCGCGGTTAAAAAACGACAGTTGATTTACTTGTCATGGTTAAGGTGAAGCAAACTGAAATTGCGTGGAAGCGATCATGTTTTTGTGCTTATAAATCGCGTTTGCTGTGAAGATAGGCGCTGCCACTCTCTCGCGACAAACAGACGCTTCTTTCACTCACGACGCGACCACACACACATCTGTCTTTTCTTCCTGGATACTCCAAGATGATGCTATCGACATCTGCAAGTTATGCTGAATTGCATATTTGCTACACCAACATGGGAAGGCAGTAACTGGAAATAGTTCCGAATTGATTTCACTAGGCTACGTTTATAGCAACCCTAAACGGACTATATTTTTCTTTCAACATGATAGACGAGCGAATCATTTGGAGGAACTTTTTCACGCCTACACCTGACGATTTGCCTAGACTTTTGCAAAATGGGTCAACCGAGGAACCCATTTGGACCACCACTGTGGCGCACATAGGACGTCCGGACCCCAGACTGCCGAGTTTTTCCACATATCTTGGACTTTTTGTGTGTTTGCTGCTGTTTCTTCTGGCCTTAATGATTGTGATGCTTTACCGGATGAAACACACAATCGCCCCGTTACCGTCAGACGTGGAGAGCGCGGGGCAAACGGAGATGTTTCCTGAGGTAGAGTTACGCGCTGTCTGATGATGTGGATCCAGACGCCTCACTATCGTTTTAAATAACCGATAATTTAACTGACACCGATTTTGACATTTCTTTCACTTGTTAATATGTAATTTTAACAACGATTGGTATATCCTCCTACTATATGCATTGCTGTGAAATTGTTTTGATCGTTGCATATACTTTAATGTAGGCTATGAACTGATTTAGTGGGAAGTTGAACCAATGAGATGTACAGTAGCTATATGTTAAGTGTTTGATGGTCAACATTTTTTTTTTACTTTGATATTTAAAAGCAGAAACTCAGGTTTTCAAAAAACCGATGCCTATTTTAATGCATCTTTTTAAAGATAGATTTCAGTAGGCTATGTAATTATTTGCCTATTCTTTTTTTTTTTTCAATTGACAGGTTGAGAGGGACACATTCAGAGTTGTAAAAAATGTTAACTTCTGCTGTGGATCATTCAGTTAACGCAATGTCTTTACAAAGAGGGTGACAAAACTTCAAATAAAATTCTGGGTGAAATCTAGAAAAGATGTTATAAAAGTTTGACCAGATATATGATCACAAATTTGCATACTCTCTGAGTAGGACTTTAGGCCTACATTTAATTATGAACTTGCTTTGCGACTGTTACAAAAGTATGTTTTATGCCGACTAGTGTAACATCGACTAATGATAGGCTATCTAAACACAGCTTTTTAGGGAAAAAAACAAGAACAGAATCCAAAAGCACAGGAAACAGGGAACTTGTATAAGTACAAATAACAAAACAACATCTAAAAGGCATGACAAAGTATGAATGTGTGTAGTATGAATGCAATCCAGATGTAGCCTACTACATGATGGCTTTGTCATGTGGCCTAGGCATCAGTTGCGTCTCTTACCTGCCATTCACGACTCCTCTCCTTGCCTCATGGGATAATAAAGTGTCCATCGAATGCGTACTCCAGAATCTCGGCAGAAGTAATAGGTCATCCAGGGACTTTCTGCCTACAGTTTTTTATGTAAAACAATATGTAAAAAGAGTATTCACAGTATCAGTAGGCAAAAAGTACCCGGATGACTTATCTAATTTGATTTTATCAATAAATTCCACTAGAAACAAACCTTGTTGTATTATTTTAATTTAATACTGTGAAGCTGCTTTGATACAATCTGTATTGTGAAAAGCGCTATACAAATATACTTGACTTGACTTGACTTATACTTCCAGCGAGAGGATTTATAGGTGAACTCAGTCACACAGTCACCTGTCAAAATAGCTCATATATCAAAATCATGGATGCATCTGATCGATACACAAACTGTAATGCTATCTATTAGGATATGCTACCAATGCTATACTAAGGTTAGTGTTTGTTTCAGTGTTGTGTATCAGCACTGTGATCAATGCAATCTTTTGAATCGGCTGCAGGATGGGATTTGCACTTTTTTTGGTATTACATAATTTGCTAGTATGAAATGTAAAGATTTTACGGTTTCAAAAATAATATCTCAAAAAATCCCCAACTCACTAAGAAGTATGCAAATTGCATTTGAGAGAAATACGCTCCATGTATGAATGCTGCTGACGCATTTCCGGCAGAATCTCAGCCAGCGTCTTTACTTCCGCATAGCACGTTCTATAGCGAAGTGTACTAGCGGCAAAACTTTCATCAAATTAATTTTCTGAGAAAAGGAGACAACGATTTTAGAAACCGATTCGCTAGTCGGATTTCGCATGATATGAGAGAATACTCACCCTCAAAGTTGTCGAAATATATAATTTAAAGCCCTTCTCTTTCTTACTCTTAGGTGTGACAGCTAACTGTCTCACAATATTGTTAACATCATTCACGTTAACCGCTGGAAGTTCTTGTAAACAGCGAGTGTAACTTACCATTATCTCCACCTAATGCAAAAATGGCGTCCGACGCAGCACCGCATGTAACTGGGCGGGCTGAGACAAAACGCGGAAGCGATCGTACATAGAGCCTATTGGTCATGCTCCATAAGAGAGATAAGTCAAAACAAATCCACAGGGTCAAACTAGTGCCCATCCAGATATGTATGCTATAGGACAGGACAGACCAGGTAAATGAGTGGCTGAGTCAAGTCAAGTCACCTTTATTTATATAGCGCTTTTTACATACGGATAGTTTCAAAGCCGGAAAATAATGCAACAAAAATAGCATCATAGTTCAGTGTTGGTTCATTTTTGTTGTAAAAAAGAAAAAGTTGTTAATTTAGTTAATTTATATACATATAGCCGCTCTGGAGAAAACAGTAATGTCATCGTCCAGCTCAGTTCAGTTCTCATATAATGGTGTCAAATGCAGGCAGACCAATAATATTGTTGAATATTAAATGTCCCCAACTAAGCAGGCAAAAAGCCGAGTCTGACCTCCTGGGGCTTTTTGATCCAATATTGAGTCACTAATATTAGATGACTGTATGCTGATCTGAGATGACTGTTGCATTTTCTCTGTTCAATGTAAGCATACTCTTGGGAGTCCAAAATCATTTTGAGAACCTGAACGTTATCCAGAATAGGAAGCACTCTTTGGTGTTGGAAATAATGTCTGAATGAACCTCTTGTGTTCAAACGCAATTTGTGGTTTTGTGCTTTTTTAAATTATTTGTATTAACAAACTCTCAGCGCAACAGAATACTTTGTGTTATTTTTGTCTTTTCTACTAAACACAAATCTTTTTAGTACAGATTAAGCACTCATTCTTAAATCATAGATGCATGAACTTTTTTATTCAAGTAAAATGATAATCATCAGTATGAATCATGTCAACCTGACTAGGTTACATCAGTGAAAGTGATCAGAAAAATAGCTCTTTAGGGAAACAATTGTATATTTCCTAGGTGGCATTATTTGAACAACAAGTATTAAAGCAATCACTAATAAGGTTTGAAGCAAACAGTGCAAAACATGATACTCTGGCTTTGTTATTACGCAGCATTCTAAATCTCACAGACATTAGGAACACAGGTGTACCCCTGTATCATATTGAATCACTCAGCGTATTATGTGCTAATGAAATGCTTAATTAAGGTGAGCCTGTGTGAATTGAATATTCAAACCTGCGTGTTGTCATAGGAGAGTGGGTGGCATGTGTTTGTTGGGGATATAAGTGCTTCTGAGCTAATGGAACTGCCCTTGGTTCTCTCCAGCGCATGAAAGCTAATTGACTGAGAGTGTGCCTGGTTTAGCATCCCTCTTTCTCTTTCCCTTTCTCAGGATGGGAGTGAAGTATCCATATATTCTGCTGACTGATCTCATCCAACCCTCATTTGCCAGTTACGTGTGTGGAAGGTCTGTTTTTTGTATGTGTTTGACAAAATATATGATTGCAAAACAACTGCTATTGGAGTATATTAATTTATTATCTCAAATGTAATATTGTAATTCTGTTCTGTTTGTCCAGTTATGAGTAGAGTATGTGAATATGAGTGTGTATATGGATGACTCTCATCTCATATGGAAAAATATATTTTTACTGTACAATAATTAAAGCCATCCTATGCTGATACAAGCATTTTTCGTTAAATTAGCATGAATTAAATTCAGTTCAAACAAACACTGCCACTGCCAATTGCTCTTGTACTTGGCAAATGTATTTCACTATTATCAAGACACAATCTGTTCTTTGTTCTTTTCCTTACAATAAACACAGTCTAGGTCCATCACATCAGTAAGCGTAAAAGATTCTTGTTGTTAATGTTTATGTTGACATTGTTTGAAGAGGTGAACTGTTGTACACTGATTTTTATTTTTATTTTTTTTGTCAGTTCAACTTAGAAAATGTACTTTATGTGGTAATCTAAAATATCTGGTTTTGTTGCAATTAAATAAATTATTTAAGATTACTGATTATAACTGAATTCAACCAACCTGAAAAAACAAGGTTATAGTGAAGCATTACTGTCAGAAGATGCCTCCAGCAAGGCAAAATTACTTAATCATAAAAAAATAAAAAAATAATAATAATATCAAATGTATTAAGAAATTTTTACACACAATTTTATTTAGTTAATTCAAAATTAATCAGTTTAGTTGGGTCAATTCAATTTAGTTGTTTTAGGTCAAATTAATTTACTCTAGTATGTTTGACTTAACTTAAACACATTAGTCAAACTAGAGTTTTTTTTATGATGGTCCAACCTCATATATTAATTAATTTACTGAGGCTTAATACATAACAAGAAGTATTGTCCATCATTATACACAATGTATATAATGAACCATTAAGATAAGACAGATATCAGTTCTGTTAAGAGAACAGTGAGTGCCCACAGCCTAAGAACAAACACTACTCTTCAGCACAATGGTAACCAGAAGATTTAATAACATAAATGTCCAACATAACTAAACATTAAGCATAAACTACCAACATCTTTCCCTTTACTGATAAACACATAAAATAACATGTATCCTTATATATTTACTCTCCTAATGCAGTACCTTGCAAAGCATGCCGGGAAGTGGGAACTATCCACTGCCCAGGGCTGCGTTTCTCAAAAGTTGATCGTAGAGACCATTGGTGGGAATTGTTCTTCGATCAACTTAGGCTTATATGCTTTTGAGAAACGCAGCCCAGTTAGTTATGTCAACAAAACTTATTCATGTCGTTTTAACACAAATTAATTATGTAAACTTCACTTTAAAATATATTAGGTGGATTGAACACAATTCAATTAAGTTAAATTGTGTTAGCTCATTTTAATTCATTAAAAAAAACTGAACAAGAGGGGGGAAAAATCATTTTCGAGTGTAGCAAAAGAAATATTAATTTTTAGCAAAATTCGCCGATCAGCACAGAGCAGCAGAACACAAAACTTTTCTTCTTCTTTGTCGATCATAGCAGATGTCCTTTTATTTGCGACATCTAATCATATTTTCATTCATGCTTTTTGAGAATTGTTACCTATACACTGTAAAAAAAAAATCAAAATTCTGTAAATTTACAGAAAAATCTGGCAGCTGTGGTTACCAGAAATTTCCCGTAAAAAGTACGGTAGCAACATTTTAGGTTTTACAGACTTTAAATTTACAGTAATAAACCGTATTTCATTATCTGATATAATGTTAATTTACCAACTTGTTATAGTATTAATATCTGTTTTGTACCATTGTAATACACTGACAACCAACAATCACAGCAGTAATGAGAGTCACATGATTAATCAAAGCTCATCACATATAGTTCTTCCACAAGAAAGTTAATACTAATATATATACAGTAGAAGGTGCACAAACATTAAACACCATCATGGTAACACACATGAATTTTTTAAAATACAATAAACATTAATTTAACAACATTAAATGTAACATAAAACCCTAATGTACATAACTTATTCGAAAAACAATGTTTTTTCAACAAAATACATCAAATGTGAAGTGTCACGGAGGGAATTGTGGGAATGTCAATTTACGGTTTTTCACTGTAAATTATACAATGACTTGTTCGGTTTTACTTCCAAAAACTGTAAATTTAATGGTATTTTACAGTAAAATTACATTAAATGTACCATTAGATCTATCACAGTTATTTACCGTATAGAAAGGAAACTTTCTGTTAACCAATTAACAGTTTTTCACTGTAGCATTTTTACAGTCTTTTACTGTTAAAATCATGATCATTTTTTACAGTGTACCTGAGAACAAAACCGACTAAAGCCAGATGCACACTGTACGATTTTGGCC
Source organism: Rutilus rutilus (assembly GCF_951802725.1). NCBI lineage: Eukaryota > Metazoa > Chordata > Actinopteri > Cypriniformes > Leuciscidae > Rutilus > Rutilus rutilus. The sequence goes on from NC_140221.1 coordinate 6,113,096, forward strand.
ACAATTTAGCAATCTGAGACAAATTTTATAAAACCTTAAATCTGTAGTCTTTGATTGCTAGTTTGACATGACAGCCGATTAATGACCATTGCAGTCAAATTTGACCTCTGACGGAATTCTGCAGTCTGACTTCTCCTACGACAACCGTCAAATCAAAAACCAATAGGAGAGCAGAACCCTAACCCAACTCAAACCACCACTTGCTCCACAGAGAGATTGTTTTTGTTTGCTAGCCACCATTTCTATCCCACATGTAAATTCAGCTCACCATCACCGGCAAAAAAGTAGCAATAAAGACCTGTATACTTTAAAGTCCCGTTCACACCAAGAACGATAACTATAACAATAACTATATTAGCACCCACTACAGTTTTGTTGTGTCGCTTTAAATCAGGGTTCACCAATCTCGGTCCTGGAGGGCCGCTGTCCCTGCAGAGTTTAGCTCCAACCAGCTCCAACACACCTGTTTGAAAGTTTCTAGTATGCCTAGTGAGACCTTGATTAGCTGGTTCAGGTGTGTTTAATTGGGGTTGGAGCTAAACTCTGCAGGACACCGGCCCTCCAGGACCGAGATTGGTGAACCCTGCTTTAAATGCTCAAGCTTTTTCAAACAGGATCGATTTTGATTGGCTGTCAATGTTTTTATCTTTCATCAGCTGAAAAAAAAAAAAAAGCTTTGAAAGAGATTCCTTACTCATTATCGTTATAGTTGTTTGTGGTGTGGACTCTGCTATTCTACATTTAGAATGACTTTAGAACTATATCTTTATTTTTATAGTTATGTTATCGTCATTGGTGCGAATGGGCCTTAAAGGGATAGTTCACCCAAAAATTACAATTATGTCATAATTTGCAAATAATTTACATATAATAAATACACTATATTTTTCCCTTAGGGTGAAATATAGCTTGAACATTTTCTGACTGTATTTACTAAGTGAAATACATCCATGTATGCATGCAAGATGTCTTTGCCGTTTTGCTTTGTAAAAAAAAAAGTGATAAAGACTGTGAATGTGCGTAGGTGTTGCATATACAGTATATGAGGAAAAAGAGATCAAATAAGGATGACAGAGCTCTCTATCTCTCTAAGGTCTTGTAGCTTCAGTTTGAGGATGGTTGTGGGGGAAGTTTTACAGTTTAAATGATCATTATAGTGCTTTAAATGCCGCTGAAGCTACAAGGACACAAAGACAAAGACATAAACTGACAAACGAGAGAGAGAAAGATTCTAATATACTTTACTGTAAATTAAATGTTCTTTTATCATTGATGTATCGATGATGTATATTTTTTTGGATTCATTTGGAGATAAATATTTTCTCTTAATCTGATATGTGATATGTTTAAAAAGCTTTTGAAATACAAAATATGGTGTTGTCTGATCTATGCTCTGTAAAATAGCTGTACTACTGAGGAAATATATCCAGTGTGACTTCTGTGAAAGAGCCTTAAAAGATTTAGAGCTGAAACATACTGTATGCCTGTGAGCTCAAACGCTTCTCGCTGAGCAAGCTTTCGGAAATCTAAGAACTAAATTCAAGCAGAACAGTTCATTTATCAGAGCAATGTACTACCATCTGCTACAGCTTTGGCCTGTAAATATTTACAGTGAGTTTTTCATTCAGGTCAGCTACTGTCATGGCAGAACAACAGTTCTGTGAAATGTGCAGAATCAGCCGCCACACATATGATACCACCGTCTTTGATATCTTCTTTACTCTTGCTGATTTGGTAAACACAATAGCACATTGTCAGCTGCTTACATGTTGACAGCTAGTCGCCTGAATAATAACACATGTGGCACAGGCGTTTGAACGGACACCCATTTGATGAGGCTTACTACCACCACAGTAACGAAAAAATGTTTGTTAAGGGCATTGAGATTGTTAGATGATCAGCTGGTATCTTGGCTTTGTTGACTGGACCAATAAATTCTGATCTTTGGCATCTGAAACTTCTTGACTTCAGAGATTATTTGGCAAAGAGAGAAGACCTTTTCCTCAACAGCAAACTTGTCCGTCTAGCTCGTGTTTATATAGAAAACAATGGAAAAGTAGCGCAGTGGATTGGAAAAAAGCGTTCTGTCTGAACAGTCCCTACACTGCACACTTTCAATGTGTTTTGTGAACTTGCATAGAGTATGTTTCTGGCCTTAGATCTCTTCCTGTTTATTTTTTCAAGTTTTTCATGTTGTTACTTCGTTTATATTCATTTAGTTATATTTAATGATTTTTCTTGATTTTAAACTCTTCGTGTGTGTGTGCAATATATATTGAAATCTTCAGTGTATTATTTAACTTCCCATCTTTTCACATGGTGAACATTTCATCCAAAAATGAACTATCATCATTTACTCACCTTTAATTTGTTCTAAACCTGTATGACTTTTCTTCTTCTGCAAAACATGCAGGAACCAATTATATTTGCCATTTCTGTTGTCAAACTCAGTGCAACAATGTGCAGATTTTCAGTTAATTACAATGCCAATTTCAGCCTGTTCCTCACACAAAGCTATTGAATGACTTCAGTTATGTGGATAATTGATGTTCTTTTGGTGCTTTTTTGCCCTTTTTGGTATGTAACCCAATCCCCAGTTACTTTAAAGGTATAGAAAATAGCAGTGTGAACATTCTTTACAACACATCTTTTTGTGTGTACAAAAAGAGGATTGGAAGGTAAATAAAGAGCTAATGGTGAGAATATTCATTTTTGTGTGAACTATTGCACAGATTCACAACAATTACACAGTGTTTGTTCAGATTTATTCCAGTGTCTCCATAACCTTTTCCTCAGGTTATATGAAATGCCTGGATGATTTCCTTTCTCAGTTTTGTCAATGTCTTTAAAACTGTAGTAATTCACCATGTACTGTAACTACGTTCTTTATTGTTGTCTTATCTATTGGCACAGATGGACCACTGTATGAGATTCTTTGCTTGTCTTATGATGCCACTGTTTATTTGCAAACTTTTTGCGCTACTTCATGCCCTGCATTCTCTGTTTCTGACTGTACCTGCTGAAAAGCACTTTCTATTGCCATTTACTGTATTATATGTAATTGCTTTCTGAGAATTTTTAAATGTTTTATATAATGTGATGGGCACATTTCCACTGCTTTGAAATTCTTTCTGGCTCTCACAATTACAACAACACTAAAATGTATTGTTTGGACGACATTTATCCTTTATTTTATGTGGATAGTCCCATTGAGATATAAAATCTCTTCTTCTGGGGAGACCTGGCCAAAATGGCAGCACAAAAAGTTTCACATAAAATATTTTACAAACACATAACAACAATATATACAATTTTATTCAGCATATGACCACACACTCTCAGAAATAAAGGTACAAAAGCTGTCACTAGGATGGTATACCCTTTAAAAAGGTTCTAATATGTACCATTTATGTACTGATTTGTACATTTTTGGAACCAGTATGTACCCTTGAGGTACTAATATGCACTCTTTAGGTAAAAAGGTGTATGTTTTGAATACATCCCCAGTGATAGCTTTTGTACCTTTTTTAGGTGAGAGTGCCGGTCAAAAATAACTTAAAACATGCAAATGTTTCCTTTAGGTTGGTCTGTAAAAGGATTTATATATATATATATATATATATATATATATATATATATATATATATATATATATTTAAAGACAGGAGTGTTTCCAGCATTATAATACTCTGCAGCTCGCTCCATAACCAGGGATGAACTGCCATCAAAAAAGATGGCAGTTTTGGCAATCTATAATTACATAAGATAAAATACCACATATATAAGTGGGTAGCATGGTGTGTCTCCTTCATTCACTTTTTCATAATTAAAGTTTTGTAAAAGAAAATGTCACACATTTGTCACACTCTGTACCCAACAATTATTTTTAATTTTTTTGTGAAAGTACTTAAATTTGTCCTTTTAAAAAGTATTTTTCACACCACAGGACTTTTAAATGGATTTAGTGAAGGCAAAAAGGTAGTTAAAAGGCAAAAAGTAAAAAAAAATCCAAGAATTAACCATGGTACACATTGATTTACATTATAGCATATAAAAGTGGACCATAGACTGCTTGAGTTCCCTTTCGAGGGAACTCGCGCTGTGTCGATGACGCCTTGGGAACGCCTTCGCGTGATTACGTCTGAAGCACGTATGTCAACTAGTCCAATGGAAAGAGTGAACGCCATGGGTGGGTGACGTCATGACCAGGAAAGGATAAAAGCACATCCGGTGCAACTGGCGTTAGCTTTTGTGCCTCAGCAAAGCGCTCTGTGTCAAACTGTCTGTACTATTTATCATTTGTCTGTCACATCCTTATCATTATGGCGAAACAGTTATTGAAGTCGTGTGCTTCTCCCTGCCCTCGTTTCCTTACAGGTGGGGATACACACAAAAACTTTGTGTAATCTGTTTGGTAGTGGAGCATGCTATTTCAGCCTTTGAGGGGGTTGACTGTCAGCATTGTGAGCAGCCTCCGCTTCGCATGCTCCGCTCCCGCCTGTCACTTTTCAATGAAAGTGGCCAGGCTCGTGAACCTCAGGGTGCAGGACCGAGAATGCATACCTGGATCTCATCAATGCAAATGGATCTCTCGGCGGGGTTGGAGACGGGCTCTGCCTTATCTCCTCCCTTACCCGGGGGATCCAGTGCTCTCTTGCCGGTGTCGGAAGCCTGCCCTGCGGCTTCTTCCGCCCGGGAAGAGAGCCCAATGCTTCGGTGCTCTAGCTCTGAGGAGGTAGATGTACTGAGCATTGGAGAAAGTGGCACAAACACAAGGAAAGAGGATTCGCCATCTCTTTCCCCAGCATATGAGGAGCTTGTGGAGGTGATAACTCTTAAAAATTGAGTGGCCAGCTGAGAGAAAAGGCGCTTCCAATTTTTTCCTTCCAATTTATCATCTCCATCACGGGGCCTTATATTTTTTCCCGATCTACGTAGTGAGCTATGTAGATCGTGGAATAGACCTTATTCTTCCCGTCTCTACATACATATTCAAATATAAGGGGACTGAAGTGCTGCCCACTAAGCCTTTAAAAACTACATCTAATTTAGTGGGCAAAGCTTATACGGCCGCAGGTCAAGCTGGAGCCTGTCTTCACACTATGGCAGTGCTTCAAGCCTATCAGATAGACCTGTTGGGGGATCTGGACAAAAGTGAGGGAGTGGGTCCCGACGAAATTCGAGAACTTCGTCGGGCCACAGATCTATGGCTCAGGGCTACGAAGGAGACCACTCGTGCTATTGGGCGGTCTATGGCAGCCCTTGTAGCTACTAAGAGGCACCTCTGGTTGAATTTAGCAGAAATAAAAGAGAAAGATCGGGCGTTTCTGTTAGATGCTCCAATCTCTCCTACTGGTCTCTTTGGCGACTCAGTAAATTCAGTTGTTGAGAGATTTCAAGAAACTAAAAAACAATCAGAGGCTTTCAAGAAATGGCATCCCCAGCCGAGCTCCTCATATCGCACACAACAGAAAGGACAGCCCCAACCGGGGTGGAGCGGTGTTCACCTCAGCATACGGTGCCCATTCCACTTCGGGGTCCTCAGGGAACCATTCTGCCAACCCCGCCACCCTTGGTGCGCAGCGGTCTCCAGCAAGTTGGCTCAGCGTTGCGTCAGACTCGCGCCCTCTGAGGGGGGTTCAAAAACAGTCAGTTCGGTTGTTTCCTGCCAGGATGCTTCAGGTCACCGAAGTGGCTGTTACAGTAACACCAGAGGCCAGTCTCGAGAGACTGGAAACCTTAGTAGATTTTCTGACAGAGTGGAAGAATCTGCAGAATATATCTCCATGGGTCCTGCAGATAATAGAGAAAGGTTACAGATTCCAGTTTGGTTCTCCTCCACCTCGTTACAACGGGGTGCTACTCACGCTAGTACATCCCAAGCAGGCTCTGGTAATGGAGCAAGAAGTAGAGTCTATTAGTGAAGGGAGCTATAGAGCAGGTGTACTCATCCGACAGAGAATCAGGGTTTTACAGCCGCTACTTTATTGTTCCGAAAAAGGATGGGGGGTTGCGTCCCATTTTAGATCTTCGTCTGTTGAATTGTGCAGTCAAGAAACTCAAGTTCAAGATGGTCACACTCAAACAGATCGTAACTCAAATCAGATCCAAGGACTGGTTTGTCATTATAGATCTAAAAGATCCTTACTTCCATGTCTCCATCCTCCCTCAACACAGGAGATTCCTGAGGTTTTCTTTTGGGGGCAAAGAATACCAATATCGGGTGCTTTCATTCGGTCTAGCTCTATCACCTTGCACATTCACTAAGTGCGTAGATGAAGCTCTGGCCCCGCTCAGGCTGCAGGGCATACGCATTCTGGACTACATCGACGACTGGCTGATTCTGGCGGAATCAGAGCAGTTAGCGGTTCAGCATCGAGATGTCGTCCTCGCTCACATGAAGAAATTGGGGTTGAGACTCAATGCCAAGAAGAGTGTGCTTTCTCCACTACAGAGAACCACTTTCCTTGGTGTGGTATGGGATTCAGTCACAATGCGAGCCACACTATCGCCTGTTCGTGTAGCTGCTATCCTCACAGCCACAAAAGAGTTGAAGCTAGGCCAGTCACGCACTGTGAAACAGTTCGAGAAACTGTTGGGTCTCATGGCAGCAGCATCCAATGTGATACCCTTTTGCCTACTGTACATGAGACCCTTGCAGTGGTGGCTCAGGACCAGAGGGTTCTCCACGAGGGGAAATCCGTTTCGTACGATCAAGATCACGCGGTGGTGTCACCGCGCCTTGGTTATATGGAGGAAACATTGGTTGCTCTCCCAGGGTCTGGTGTTGGGAGCTCTTTGCCATCGAGTTGCTATCTCGACAGATGCTTCCCTCACCAGCTGGGGAGTGGTTATGGAAGGCCGCTCAGGTCAGGGTCTGTGGAGGAGTCATCATCTTTCTTGGCACATAAACTACCTGGAGATGATGGCAGTCTTCAATGCGTTGAGACATTTCCTCCCAGACCTGAGGGGCCATCATGTGCTTGTCCGTACAGATCCGCACCAGATCCTCCTGTGGTCCCTAGGGAAAATACTCTCTCTGAGGGCAGTGTATATACCAGGGGGCCAGAATATAGGAGCAGACACCCTGTCGAGGCAGGGGCTGAGGCCAGGGGATTGGAGACTCCACCCCGAGGCGGTGGAGCAAATATTGGAAGTTTACGGCCAAGCAGAAGTGGATCTGTTCGTGTCTCAGTACACAACACACTGTCCACTAGGGGTGGAACGGTACACAGAAGTCACGGTTCGGTTCATACCTCCTTTTGAGCCCCTAAAGTCAGTCTCAGAAAAATTTCTGACATTCAAGACCATCTTTCTTCTAGCTATTTCGTACCTCAAAAGAGTCGGAGACCTTCAGGCCCTTTCGGTTTCTCCCACCTGCCTTGAGTTTGCACCCGGAATGGTCAAGGCATCCTTATACCCTAAACAGGGATACGTCCCTAAGGTGCCGACCAATATTCCGAGGCCTATTGTGCTGCAGGCTTTCTGTCCTCCTCCGTTTGCTTCTTCAGACCAGGAAAAACTGAATCTCCTGTGTCCAGTGCGAGCACTGGATACTTATGTCCACAGGACTGCCCCGTGGAGAAAATCAGATCAGTTGTTTGTCTTTGGATAACCTAAGAAGGGTCTTCCAGCCTCTAAGCAGACAATCAGCAAGTGGATAGCTGAGGCTATCTCTCTTGCCTATGAGTCCTCTGGCCAGCCGTGCCCTTTGGTGGTTAGGAGTATGGCGTACTAGGAGTATGGCGGCCTCTAAAGCCTTATTATCAGGGGTTTCCCTTCAAGAGGTTTGTGATGTGGCAGGGTGGTCCTCTCCGCTTACATTTGTGAGGTTTTATAGCCTGGACCTGGACGCTGCCCCAGGGTCTCAGGTGCTTTTTACTTAGATTGCTGACAGTTTCACATAGAGGCAATTATAAGTATGGTGTATTGGGTGTTCTCGTTCCCAAGGCATCATCAACGGAGCGCGAGTTCCCTCGAAAGGGAAAGTCTCAGGTTACGACTGTAGCCCTAGTTCCCTGAGAAGGGAACGAGACGCTGCTTCACCCTGCCATACTTCCTGCATCTCTGTGATCAACTTTGCTTTGGCTCTCGAAGCTAACGCCGGTTGCACCGGATGTGCTTTTATCCTTTCCTGGTCCGTGGAAACTTTTTCCTTTTACCCGCCCATGACATTCACTCTTTCCATTGGACTAGTTGACATATGTGCTGCAGACGTAATCACGCGGAGGTGTGATATCAACGCGCGGAGGTCCGTCATCAACGCAGCGTCTCATTCCCTTCTCAGGGAACTAGGGTTACAGTCGTAACCTGAGACGTTTTCTGTTAATTCAAGTTTTGAGAATTCAAAATGGCAAATTCGTATAACGAAATGATGTGTGATCAAGAGAAGTGGTCTTTAACGAGCCGAAGAGAGCAAACGTCACTCCTCTACTCACAAAATTGCACTGGTTACCAGTTGCCGCTCGCATCAAATTCAAGACACTGAAGTTTGCCTACAGAACAACCACTGGCTCTGCTCACTTTTACCTAAACTCAGTTACCTAAACTGGTTACTCCAGACATACGTGCCATGCAGAAACTTGCGCTCTGCAAGTGAACGCCGTCTTGTGGTGCCATCTCAAAGAGGCACAAAATCTCTTTCTCAGACCTTCTTCTGGTCTGTTCGCTGCAGGTGGAATGATCTGCCAAACTCAACCAGAGCTGCTGAGTCCGTAGCCATTTTCAAGAAACAGCTGAAGACACATCTTTTTCAGCAACACTCGATCCATTAATACTAACACTTTATCTTCTATTCTATATCTATTATCTTTACCAAAAAAAAACACGTACACATACTGCATTAGATTAAACTGGGAAGGGTCATAGCACTTGCATATTGTTTTCCTATTGTTAGTTTAACTGCTTCTATTGTTCACATTTGTAAGTCAAACACATTAAAGCGTCTGCTAAATGAATAAATGTAAATGTAAAGATAACTGTAATGAGAACACCGTAATTAGAGAAAAAAGTGAAAGCCAAGTGAGAATTTGTCCTCTGCATTTAACCTATCCAAGTTAGTGCACAGCACACACACCCCAAATGAGGTAAACTCTAGGCCAATTCTGAAGAACACAAACTTTAAAGCTAGATGGTGCATTTTCACATTTTGAATTGATTGAGTGTTTCATCATATCCTGTTGGCTGTGGCATCCGAATACATTGTGCATGCTCAAAGTCTTTTGTGACCACAGCTTTAGCACTTCGTTTAATAGAGGGAAGAATCTGCCAAACAGAGGATTCAAACCTGCAGTTTTAAAGGCTTTTAGCTTAATTGAAGTTCTAAAAGGAAAGTTCACAATGCACATTTATCCAGTCTTGCAATAAGTTTAATTATAACTGTTGTTGTTCATTTTATAATGCCCTTTCTTCATGATATTGCAATATCAAGAATATTATAGTGCACTAGAGCTCTGATTGTGGCAGAAATTCAAGCCCTAAAAGTCCATACCAATTCTGTCCACAGGGGGTCATGTGTGATTCACAGTTGTGGAGTGAAATAGGGAGTTTCCCACAGGATGACATCTTCACCATTGTGTCTTATGTTAACAACATACTAATTTAACAATGTAACAATTTACAACTTAACAGTCCTAAAGAATCATAATGGGGGTTTTCTTTAAGGATTTCAACATGACACATAAAATAGAGATCCTATATAATAGATATTATTTAGTAGTTTCCAATATGACTACTGTGATTCCCAATAGGATTAATGCTCTTGTAGGACATCAAAAGAAAGCATATATTTAAGAATTTGAAAACTCTGGCATCTCTAATGCAATGCAATACAATACAATACAATACAATACAATACAATACAATACAATACAATACAATACAATACAATACAATACAATACAGGCAGCATTCTGATAAACCTTAAACAATATCCAAGTATTATCCAGTAGGATCTTATTTGATTTTTAGGTGATTCAATTTGATCTCAATAGGGAATAGGGATCCTTTCAGTATTAATAGAAATTCCATTAGAAATGTAAAATCCACAAAAAATATTCCTTTAGGGCCTTCATTCTACCAGGAACTAAACATTTGCATCATAGAGACACTGAGGCAGAGACCACAAGTTTCCCACTACCTCAGGAAATGCTTGATTGTCCCAAATTATATGATAGTCAAAAGGACTTTGATACAAGGCAAACATAATGTGTACAGGTTATGTTTGAACACATAAATGAATGAACACAAGAAGTCTAGTACAATTACCCTGTGGTCTTTTTGATCTCGAATGCTTAAACGATGCCACGGACCAACGACACTTTGCCATACTCTGTTTAAGTCATCTATGCCAACTTTTGTTCTTGACTTCAAAGTAACTGTATGACCATGTCAGGTTTAGTCTATGATGTTTCAAGGCACAACGCATGTTTGTGTATGATCAAGTCAGACTCTGAAGGTTTTGTAAGTGCTCTCTCATGCATTCTGTATGACGTAAGTATTTGTGTCTGTGTGTATTTACCTGACTTTACACTGAAAATGGGAATTGTCTGAAAAGAGCATTCTTTTTTCAAAGCACTTTGAAGTATTTTTTTGAATGACTTTCTTTAAAAAAAAAAAAAAAAAAAAAAAAACAGTCTGTATGCACACACACACACACACACACACAAATGACCATACAGACACCTACACAAATGTAGAGGGATCCAGATATTTTATTCCCAAAAAAAAAAAAAAAATCAGACTAGCAGCACTAGTAATTCTTAGATATTTGAACAAACCCCTTTCCCTAAATATTAAACTTGAGTTTAACTTTTGACTTTGGCAACTAATTGCCCATTACAGTAACACCCTACCCAGCAAACTAAAATATGGTCCAAGAATGTTTTGCTAAAATTCCCATTAAATTATGAAAACATTATTTCTGAACGTTCTTTAAATGTTCAAAATATCCAGTTTTTTTTTAAAAAGGTTTTTAAACAAATTTTGGTTATGCAAATAAGGGGAAATTCCATTTTATAATTTTAGCAAACATAATTTTAGTGACATTTGAATGTTCTCTAAATGTTCCGAAACAAGTTGCATTTAAAAATAAAAATAAAAATTGATGAATTTGCAACTAAAATTTCAGAAAATAATTCCATGAATGATGTATAAATAATGTTTTTGTTCTAACCTTTTGAGAAGAACAGACAACTCTGAACAAACGTTTTATTAACATTACTGGAAGAATGTTTGCTCATAATAAATTTTAGTCAAAAGTTCTGAGAACGTTCCCTGTTAGCTGGGTTAGCAACCATACAATACTTTAGCTCTTTTACACTGGTATACACCCCACTCACATTTACTTCGGAAAATCACTAAAAAATGACAGTAATGGTTTAAACACTATACAGCACTAATAACTACCTAGCATGAAGTTTTAAACACACACACCATGTTTTTCCCTGCTCACATTCTGCATAGGTCTACTATGTTTTCCCATCTTCTGTCTGAACCATTTATTTTTGCATGCTAAATCCCTGACGGTTGAACTCTTATTGCACTAATATTTGTGGATGTAAGTTGAGATGAACTGCCCTAGATTCCCCAAGATCGTGTGTTTATAATGTCTGTGTGTAGCTGAACTGTGCATTAGCATTAGCCCAAAAATATGTTCTGAAATGTGCTGATCTCACAGATATTTCACAATCTGTTCTTGCTCTCTCTGTGTGTGTACATGCGTTATGACCATTCACACTGATCGAGCTTAAATAAATTATATTGGTACAATGTTACACATAAGGTTTATATATAAGGTGCATAAGGTCATACACACAAATACAAAAGTCTGTTTTGGTTTCTTTTTCACTGTTTTTCCTGTGCTCGTTTTGCCTTAGTTCCCAGTCATCGTTAGTTTCATTGGTTGTTAATACATTTACACACCTGTTCTGTTTTCCGTTGCTTACTCTCTGTTTGTATTTAAGATCTCAGTTCATTCAGTTCATTGTTTCGTGTCATCAGTGTTTTATTTAGTTGTCAGTTATTTCATAGCTATCTCCAACGTGTCCTCTTGGGGATTCTGCACATTAAAGAAAGTTTTTGTTTTTCCTTGTATTCATGCGACTTTCTGCAACCAATCATGACACTAGAATAATGCAATTAACATTAATTTAACAACATAAATTGTAACATGAAACCCTAATGAACATAACTGACAACAAGGAACTAAGAAGAAACATTATTATTAAAATGAAAAACTATTAAATGTGAAGTGTCACACAGGGAATTCTGGGAATAGCATGGCTTTTTACTGCAAATTATAAGCTTATTTGTTCTTTTTACTTTCAAAATGGTACTTAACAGTATTTTACTGTTCAGAGTTCTGACAGAGCTTTATGATTGGTCCAAGGCTCAAACCGATAATCCAATTCTTTGTTCACTCACACACAGCATCATACCAATCATTTATGGCGATATTACAGCTCATCCATATCTTGAACTCTGAGGGCATTTTTTATTCAGGTGGCAACTTTACCTCAAGCGCCCTTTCCAACCCCTTGTGTTGTCTCAACCAAAACACCATTGTTATCAATGACATACTGTACATGAAAGACAGGAAAACAGTAGATGACATTTACAATAGTGAGAAATATAATATAAGTATAATATAAGTTAATACAATTAACTATTAGTAGTTACTGGGATCTTACTCTGTATAGTGTATATATATTATATAGTGCAGGTTGCACATGAGCAAATACAGTAGTGAGGTAGGCTTATGGTATTTATGGCACATTTTCTTGTACAAGAGAGGGATTAGGCAACAACAGAGCACATATAATTGTTATCATATTATACCATATGAATACTTAAAAACAAATACTATATAAAAACAATTAACAGTAATTGCCATAAAGGACAATGATGAAGGCGAGCCAGGCACGTAACTGGTCAATTAGAGGTGATATCGCTCACAGGCTAAATTAAAATGACTGATTTGAACAAAATTTTATATTTTGGTAAAACTTTATTTTGATGTTCTACTTTAGACATTCTACTAACTAAGTAACTTTGCAACTACATGTCAACTAATTAGAGTATTATAAGAATATTATTACTGTCTGTTTAATATCTGCTAACACTTTATTTTGATGCTCCTCAACAGTAACTTTGCAACATGTCAACTTAACTCTAGTAACCCAAACCCTAACACCTAACCCTAACAGTCTACTATAGACTGCTAATACTCTAATGACTGCTAGCTGACATGTAGTTGCAGAGTTGTTAACTGTAACTGTTGTTAAATGTCTAAAGTGGACCATTGAAATAAAGTGTGACCCATATTTCCACATCGTAGTACTTTAGCATAAGAGGCCTTAGAACAAACAGACATGGACTAAAAGCCACAAAACCCAATTTCATGGGGTCTGGTTTCTGTCATTGTCCTTCTCCAACCAACCTACTTTTATCCATTTACAACCTCTTATATTTTTATAAAAATTTTCCAAGCATGTTCAGCATCAAGTAAAAGGAGAGCTAAAATCCATGCATGACTAGTGAATCTGGTAAACACCTGCTTTAACAATGGCAATGAGTGTTTAAATGAGGGACAGTTTCCTTTGCTGTGTTAATTGCCTTTAATCTCAGAGAGACGCTTTTATTCTTGGCTAAATTAGAGTCTCTCAGACAGACCTGACATGCTTCAAGAAGGAGGACACACACACACACACACACACACACACACACACACACACACACACACACACACACACACACACACACACACACACACACACACACACACACACACACACACACACACACACACACACACACACACTAGTTAAGCCTGTGGTAATGCCAGACACACAGCATGGGCACAGAACAGGGTGGGTCGAGAACTCCTCCCTTCAATGCCATCACTGATTATAACATATCAAGGACTCTGGAAAAAGAAATCAAGTAACAAAAAAGCACCATGGTTATAGTTAAGGCTACGATTTTTGGATATAATACCATGGTTATAGCATGTTTTTGGACACATATCATGATATTTAAGTACATTAGTGTATCATGTAAATGGAAAAGAGGAAAGGAGAAAACGGCTGATAATTTCATAACATGCACATTGAACCTATGCTTTGTGTTTTCTAGAGATCTCTCATTAAACGGTTGCTCTCTCCTGCAAACCTTCATTCCGATCCACACAAAAGACGCTCTGCGTCCCGTAACCATGACAATGGAGCAGCAGATAAAAGAAATCCAGGTCATGTCTTTCAGTTAACCTCCCCCTCCCTGCCTTCAACTCGTTCCTGTTCTCATTTGTCATTATTCCCTGCCTGTCTCCCTGTGAAGTTGCCCACCACACCCTTTCATTAGTTACTAGTTCATGGATATTCATCAGCTTTCATAATCTTTGACCAAAATATATTAACTTGTTTCGCCTCTGAAATTACCTTCCTTTTCATTTGACATCGCTTAGTCTCATTACCAACTGCCACATATGAGACCACTTTTCACAATTCAATCATCTCCCAACAGATCAAAAATTGTTTACTTAAAATAAATCTCTAAATAAATGTACCTGTGGACTCTTCATCTTCTTCATCTTTGAAACACACACATATATATTTTATAAATGTATATGATTTATGATTATTATTTGATTAATGCACTGACTAAATGCAATAATAAGAAAGATTATTATTTATAATCACTAACATTTGAAGTATACTAGTATATAAATATGGTAATCATTCCGTACCATGGTTTTACCATCTGATAGTGGCATGATGACATATATATTCTGTTTAAAGTCTACAGGGCTTTATATAAAACAGCAAAGGGTGTGTGTTCATGCAGAGAGTTCACACAATAATATGTGATAAGACTTTATTACACTCGATCTAACTCAAGCACATATAAACAGAGTAGACACAGCTGTTTTCCGGTAAGAGTCTCGGACTGGTTAGTGTTTCCCCCCTTATCCCATCTATATGAGCTGATCATCCTTTCCAGGAAATATGACTCAGCATCCTCAAATGTGTGCTTATTTGTATGTGCACAAATGTGTCAAATCTATCTATCTATCTATCTATCTATCTATCTATCTATCTATCTATCTATCTATCTATCTATCTATCTATCTATCTATCTATCTATCTAAATCTCATTTTGTATCGGTGCAATTTGATAATAACAGTGTAGTCTGACGTAGTTCTATGCTTGCCAAAAATGACAGTCTGCATTTGTTCAAACTGACACTTCACATTAGAAATCACTTCCCTTTGCACCATGTGGGCTGTGAAATGTCCTTGTAACTTTGTAGTAGGATCTTGCCACCCGTATTCTCGAATCTGCAATTTAATTATGAAGGAAATCTGTACATGTGTACCATGTATTTTGTATGATATTTTTGTAATGTCACATGCAGATGGAGTATGAAATTGATTTTAAGTGGCAGTGCGTGTCCTGTCTGCCATATGGGGGCTCCACAGCTCCTGCAGTGACACTGTGCACACCTGACTGAGCGCCACTGCGTCTGGGTCAGCAGCTTCATGCTGGTGCTCTGTCGCTCTGGATGTCCTCCTGTTTCTCGTTTGCCCCTCCCGGTTCAGCTCTTATTCTCTCTCTTTCTTTCTCTCTCTCTCTTTCCTGTCGCCCACACCCCACCGCCCAGACATCTGCTGCCACCTCCTATCATCTGTTTATATCTTCCTTAACCAGACGCCACAGTAACACACATGCACATACACTACCAGTCATACTGGTTCCCTATGTTTACAAAAACACCAGCTGTATGTCTGTCCCTTAAAGTCATCTTTCCTCCACATGGTTTGGTAGAACTTTAATTAATATTATATATTGTTCTGAACCATGAAGACAAATGACTTGACTTGAATTGCTATTTTAAAGAGTGAGGCTCATTTAAGTATCAGCTTTGGTAAGAGTAGTGTGACCTAATTGGTGAATGTGATTTCACCAAGTACAACATGATCCTGGAACAACATTCCGATCAGATTTGAGGGACACGTTTACAGTTTATGCCAAGTGTTAGGGGGCTTCTGCACCATTCTTATTCACCTATCATTTCCCTCTGATTTTAGGGGTAAGTTTTGGGTATAGTGTTGGGATTAGGGGTAGGGTTAGTACAAAATTTTTGGACAGGAATGTTGTTCTAGGATCAACAAAATATGTTTGATCCAGGAACATGTCCTACTTGGCAAAATCACAGTGACCTTATTTAATTGATTTGGATAAGCGAGATTGTGAGAATGTGTTTTTCTCAGAAAAAAAGTGGGGAAGCAGGAAATGTAAGCAAAACATATATTGTAATTTTCAGAACTTCCGAGTTAAGACAGTCCAAAAACAACTTTTATTGAAACCAAGCTGTCAAAATGACTAGTTTACACAATATAGATGAATACATAAGACTGCCTGCACAGAATGACATAACTTTACAGTAAATAGCATTACCTTCCTTAGGATCCTAATGTTCAAAAAGTTGCAGTTTATTTTCAACTATCTAAATGTGTCATAGAGGATTATGTGTTTATTTGGTTCATTTCACTGTGGCTTCTTTGGTAAACCATACAGGCTTTGCAAAGAGACTTTTCATAAAAAATATGGACCTGACAGTAATGCTGTAACATGTAGATAGCCGTGTTAATTCTAATGCCTAATCTGTGATCAGTGCTTTTTCATAAGTAGGGACTCTTGTACAGCCAGATATACTTTTTGCATTTGTGCGCTCAACAGACTGTGATCGGCTATAATGCTCAGTGCTGCAACCTTTAATGCGATGGGAGTAGATCTACAGTAAATATAATGCTTTAAACAACACTTTTCACGATTAAATAATCTTGACAGCTGTAATAAAGAGTTCCATATGTAGGCTATATCAAATGCAAAGATGTTAGCCAATCATAGCAGTGGGCGTTTACACTGAAGTTTTAAAGGAGACACGCCCATTTAAACGGAGCATGAAAATCAGGAGGGTAAAAATCAGGATAGTTTCTGAATTATGACAGTTTTTGATCTCAAGATCCTACTAACATTATATGGTCAAAAAAGAAAATGCAGTTCATGCCCCCTTTAAAGACCGTTCTTATGAGAAATCCCCAGAAGGAAAATTGTATTGTATGGTTGCTCTTTCAAAGCTCAAGAGACTTATCTCAAATGGTTGTCCCAAAATTCATTAGGAGAAATAAAAATAATTAATTTAGCTATTTAAGAGTTTGATGAGAAATGTCTCATGAGATCTTGACTTTTGATTGCAGACTTCAGTAACACATCTGAGCACAGTTTGAGGCATTGTTGAGACTAAAGTGCTAATTTGTGATCTCTTTTTAATCTCATTTCTATCTAGGAGAAACAATTGAGCTTTTAAAGATACCTGATTTGTCATTATATTCCTTCCTATGGTTCATCACAAAAAAAAAAAAAAAACACTACAAAAAATCCAGGCAACTTAAATGCAACACATCTCGCTTTAGTTTTAACACAATGGTTCATAGGAAGTGCATGGTGTTTAAAGCTCATAGTTGTCATGTTGAATCGGGCTAAGCGGTGAGACTGATGCTAATGGCAACAGACTGTGGAGTGAGATGGGTAACGGCTGTAGTCTAGAAACAGAGGTTATGAAAGCGTGGCACGTGTTGCGTTTAGGACAAACAGTGAGATGTCCTGACTGCCTGCTGAGACCCTTAGATCCAAATCTCCCCCTCTTTTCCTCTATTCAACCCCCCAACCCATCGCCTTTGTTCATTTTACAAAGTGTTTAAATCCACAATCCCTGTCCTTCTTCTTCTGGTTAAATCCTTTACCCCCAACCATTCCTCTCTTGTCTATGTGTGGTGAAAGCAACTTTATTATCATGGTCATATTTATGTTTAAAACATTAATGAGATTTTCTCAGTCCACCATGTTTTTAAAGGTCCCGTTGCATGCGATTCCATGTTTCAAAGTTTAGTTAGTGTGTAATGTTGTTGTTAGAGTATAAATAATATCTGTAAAATTATAACGCTCAAAGTTCAATGCCAAGCGAGATATTTTATTTAACAGAAGTTGACTACAAAAAACGGCTGGATTGGACTACACCCCTCTACTTCCTTCATTAGTGACATCACCAGAACCGTGTTTAGACTAAACTCCGCCCACAGGAACACAGGCGTATTGATGGCGAAATGTCAACAGACGGTTGATGTTTATCTATAATCGGATACCGCAAAAGTTTAATTCGAAGTTGTTAGTTTGCTCTGTCCATTTCACCACGGACTGTTTTTCTAACCTGGGATAATATCAAGCAGGCTTCTCTCAGCGTTTCATACTGACGAAGGGGGCAATTTCAACTATATTCCAGCAAGCGGTAAGTACAAGTAGTGATTTAATATGGAAGTAGCGATCAACTTCACATCGTTTCTCTTAGTAGGATGAAAATAATCTTACTTAAACTGTGATTAATATACAGAAAGCGATCACAGAACAATCCCTTTCCAAACGGCCAAGCTGTCAATCACACAGCGCGAGTTTATCTGGACACTTGCCAAAACTCGTTATGAAATCAATGACGCTGTTACACTGCACAACGAAGCTGTTACTGTATTTATATGCCTCATGTTTGCATTGGTGAAATCATTAGTGAGTGCAGAAACTGCGTTGCAATGATAAGATCTTTCACGCGATCAACAGGCTGTCATCTGCTCAATGCTCATCATCACTGCAATTTTCTATGTGATTGAAATAGATCTAAATACTTAAAAAACTTCTCACGATTCGTTAATCCCGATAGCTGTAATAGTAAAAACGTATAATAGCTGTAATAGTAAAAGTTTTCTAGATAGTTCCACATGTAATGCCAGATATTTAATATGCAAGCATGTCAGCCAATCACAGCAGAGGGCGTTTACACTGAAGTCTCACAGCAGACACGCCCCTTCAAACAGAGTGTTCAAACCAGGGAATGAAATCAGGCTAGGAAATATGCCTTTTACTTCTAAATTATAACAATTTTTGATCTAAAAAACATACTAACATTATAAGGGCACCCCTGGAAACATGATAAAATAATAAAAATAATCCATGGAATGGGACCTTTAATGAGTTTGTTAAATGTTAGTTGTTTGCAGCTATAAATTGCACATGTAGCACACAAAATGCTATGGTTAATGCATTTATTCAGACCATTTATCTATTAATTTCCCAAATGGGCTGCAAAATGACGAAGAGGGGTAAAAGCGGAGGGGAGCGCATCTGGAATGCCAGGTGCCACTGTAGATTTCTTTGGAGATGTCGTGGGCCTATCAACGAAACACCAAGGAAAGGTTAGTGCCCACCTGATGACCCCAATGAAGTGATTACCCCTACCCCCTCTCAAGATGCCAAGAAAGTGCAGATTTTTCTAAGGGATTGTACTATCATGTCCTATACACTCAACAAAGTGTTTATGCTCTTGAACTTGAACTCTTGAACCGTATGGGCTAGAAACAAAATTGGCCATTTTGGGTGTAGGACATTTAAAATTTTGTTGTAAAATGCTGTATTTTGCTAACTCATCAGAGCATCCTTACGAAACCCGGTGTTATTGGGACTATGCACTGAAGGTACCCAAAAAGCTAATAAACATTTTGAAAATGCTAATAGCTTTTGATTAATTTTGTCTAATTTAATGAAACTTGTCTTGATAGAATCCTTGTGTCATAACGAGAACAATGATAGCACTGATAGCAATATGCTAATGATACCCTAACGAGCTAATGGAAATTTCCTACTTCCCACTCCTGAAGTCGTGATTATGAGCTTGCCGCATTCAAGTGCTTTGTTGTCAGAAAGAACAGGAATCATGCAGGACACCAGATTTATTCTTGCCTATTGGGAAAATCTTATTAAAGCCCAAATAATATTTAGCGCTCCAATCATAGACAACTCTATAAACATTCATCGACTATCTAAATAGTCAGCTTGCTAACGATTCCAGAATTTCGGGTCAAATACAGGCTATTTTCTCTGTATATAAATCATACAATATGCTTCAAATGATTATTCAGATTTGTATGCAGTACTTTAAAGACAAGACAAGGCAGTGTAGCTGTTGTGGAAAAAAAGTCATAAAGAATTGCAGTCACAGCAGCAATCGTTCTCGCCTCTGCCATGTTTAAAGTTTATGGCCCGCCCATCTCGGGAACTTGGATATCAAAAGTTCACAAGAACACCCTAGCAGTCAAATAGCCACATGTGAGCACCTACTCTGAACAGCTTAGCAACGGCATAACAACAACCTGGTAACCACCCACAAAATCCAAGAACCACTCGCATTGTCTTCAGAAAAAGCTACATTTTAATATTCATTTAATATTTTGTACCTTGCTGCAGGAAGAAATTTCAGCATTTTCTCTCTCTTTTTTTGAGAGGGCAGCAGCTGTGTGGAAGTGTGATAGAGATTGTGGTCAGCTTGAATCAGAGTAATGTGTGATATGAGCTGGGTTCAAGAGGCTGAGAATGCAGAGACAGCTGAAGACTGAAGAGGCAGAGAGAGGCATCCAAAAAAGTATCGCCCCACCCGGAAGAACCAACAGAGACCTTTTGGAGCAACTAGAAACGAGTAGTAGTTTATGAAAAGAGATAATATTATATTGAAACACCTTTGGGTGGCTCGCTTTTGTTGTTTTTAGTCTTCATTTTGTTGTTTTAAGCTAATTCATGTAACTATACAGTTTTAATAATCTTTGTAATTCTTTGAGAATAGGGAGGTCCACACTACACATGTAACGATAACAACACAGAGGAATGATATCATTGGAATTATTTTCAGAACAATGTTTTTCCAGCTGAGGAACCATATTTTTAAGAATGTTAAGTAGCCTGTTCAAAGGGCGTTTGCCTTTTAAGAGAGTTGATGCTGTTGTTAGTTTGTTCATTCGGTTTACAGATTATCATCCAATTTTGTTGTTGCCTGTGTTCATTTAATTGCATGAACACCCACAACATATAACATGTGTAACAGTCTGTGGCAGTATTAAAGCGCATGGCGACAACATGATGAATAAAGCAGAATATAATAATAAACACGGGAAATACAAAACCACGTACTACATTGACGAGAACCGACAGGGGACTGAACAAAACAGGGAGCTCAAATACAAGATGAACTCAATGAGTTTGGAGGTGGACTTGGAACTGGTAAAGGACAGGGACCAGGAGGAGTTGAAGACTGCGCAGCTGTAGACCCAGAAGTCCGTGGTGGATGCTGAGCGAGCTGAGGCTGATTCGGAGGGACGAGGGAGCCGGGATAAGTCCTAGGGCTGGCAGACCACAGTGAAGTCGAGGGAGCGCAGAGCCGGGGCTAAGTCGAAGGGCTGACAGACCAAGGTGTGCAGACTTAGGCTTGAAGGCCTGATGTGAAGCTGGGGGCTCAACCTCAAGACAACCTGGTGGACGGGGAGCATGAGATGGAGCTGGAGAGCCACACGGAGTAAGCAGCGGGAGCAGAGCCGAGGAGCTGAGCGACACCAGTGGCACAGACGGATCCAGGGAACTGGATGAAACCAGTGGAGGAGATGGGGCGAGGAAATTGGGTGAGAACATCGGAGAAGGAAGATTTTCGGATAGGACCGGAGCATCCACCCATCCGGGAGAGAAGTGGATCTGCGGACCACAGATCTATCAGGCAGTGGTCCGCTCCTGGCTCTGAGACGGACTGGGCAGCTTGCTTCGACCAGGGGAAGACCCAGGCAGCTGGTTCTGGCGCAGGCTCCTTCTCTGCCTCGTTGATGTTACATAAAGAATTGCCCTGCTGTAGCCTACACCACCAGTATTCTACCAGTGCCCTGTTCTCGCAGGTGATGAGCCTCTGCAAGACTGGTAGGTCCATGTCAAAAATTGTGGCAGTATTAAAGTGCACGATGACAACATGATCAATAAATCCAGGTGGATGCTGCACATTGGTGGTGGTTGAGGAGATTCCCCCCTTCCATGTAAAGCGCTTTGAGTACCTAGAAAAGCGCTATATAAATGTAACGAACAAATTAATAAAGCGGACCTTAATAATAATCACAGGGGAAATACGAAACCACACAATACATAGATGAGAACCGACAGGCGACCGAACACAACAGGGAGCATAAATACAAGATGAACACAAAGACTGACAGGTGTAAAACATTGGTAATCAGGTGTCCTTGAAGGTCCAGGAAGGGAGCCATGGTTTTAAGCGTGGTAATTGAGCTGCACACATCAAAGTCAATGTGCCAGCCCATCCAGTTGACTCATGGGAAACTGATGGGAAAATGGAGAAGAATGGGATTGCAAAACTGCGGATAAGAACATCAATCAGTCACGTCAAAATCCACTATTCTTACTCACCACTCCACTGCTCCTGTTATCAGACAGGTTACTTTTGTAAAAATAAATCTGACTCATATAGTTGTTTTGGACCTTCTTTGTCTTTCACTGTATGGAAAATGCTTTTATTTCTTTTCTGTTTTGTTTTTTACACAAGAAATCCATATAGGTTTGGAACGTCATGAGGGTGGAGTAAATGATTTCTGCTAATTTGAACTAATTTATACACTTTAATATGCCCTTCCCTTGCTAACTTCTCTTCTTCTTGTTCACTTGGATGTAAATCATTGCTTACGTTGCACGAGTGCCAGAACCCTTGCAATGGGTTTAAATGGAATGCCCTATGCCCTTGATCACTTGTGGGTAAATTAAGTAAGAGAACTGCGAGTTGCTGCTGGGACGTCACAATCATGTTGTATTGTGGTCTATGGAGCTGCCTGAAGTGTACACACTGTATGAGTAGAGTCGCTCCCTCTGTCAAAATCGATGGGTCAAGGGTCTGTACAAAAAAAACTTCCCTTGTCTACTTGAAGAAGTTTAATCCCCTTCAAAATGGTGGCAGGGTTTCCACCAAGGGGAAGTGCTTGGGGAAATTTGTGAGTATATGTCTAAAAGTGGTGTTACATGCAGCCCATTTCAAGCCTAGAGGAACTACTTTATCCCGTTGTAACATCTGGAATTAAGAGAAAAAGAGAGAATGATTTTATGCGAACCACCAATTTCAAACAATTGTATCTTAACACCGATACAAAAGACATGGGGTAGACATGCCACAAAATAATTAGCAATCTTAAATGTTTAAATAATTATGTCCAGTGAGTGTGTGTGCACTATTTTGTGTTCTTCTTCATTGTTTTCATTCTGCCATTACAGACAAATCAAGAGAAGTTAAGGCCAATTAAACCTCATTAGAAGGGACGGGGATAACAAGCTTTCATGTGTCAGAATGGCGTGGCTGGAATAGGCAAAGCCTCTTCTTTTGGCTATTATTTTCACTGAGGCGTTGTTTCAGTATGACAAAATTCCTAAGGTAGGTCAAGAGTCAGGAAGTGATGCGAATGGTCTTTCTCATTCCAAACACACACACACACACACACACACACACAAACAGACAGACACTGTCATCATATAAAGAGACACATGTAGACACACAAATCTGCCCATGATGCTTTGGAGTTGCTCTACTAAATTCCCATCATACTCAAACTCATTGATGTAACATATAGTTTTTGTGTTGTCAGTAGACATAAATAATGAGTAATGAGTGTGTCATCCTACTGTGGTTTCTATTAGCAACTGCGCTAACCTTGGCATGAATCCAAATATTGTGCTCACAGACTGAGTGTGTGTGAGACGTAAAAGGTTATAATGTCGCACAGTTAATCTTCTTTTATCATCGATTTGACACATCACAGGGCATGTGTTTGCTCATGATTTGGTCCAAATCTTTGAATCTTTGAAGCGAAGAGGTCAAAGATCTGTACAATGAGCAATGAATGACTGTGTCCCTTAACCCATATGCAGCAGGTTTTACAGTTACAGACTCTTCAAAGAAAAAAAAGAAAAGAAAAAAAAACCTGTTTGCAAGTGCATGTGTGTTACTAAATGATTTTTTTTATATTAAATAAATAAATTAAATAAATATATATGACATTAATATCAAGGTAATGCCAAAGTTACAAACATACAGTTTATTGTATTTTTACATAATGTAATTTTGTTAAAACTAGATAATAATGAAAACATTCAGAAAGCTGCTATAACAGCGTAACTGGTCACTAATAACTGAGTAGATTTTAATGTGATTACTTTACTAATTACTACGTCTAGACAGTCTCATTTATGAATTCTCAAACCCAACCAAATGGACAATGGTTGACATTAATTGTACTTTCAATACTTTATTAAACATAAAAAAATTAAACAATTGTTAGCTAATGACACATAAAACATGTCACTTCTGTTGTTGTACATTAATATATCATTATTATTTTCATGCCACTCTCCTGTGCCAGATGCTACATTATATGCTGTTTAATGTGGTTGAAAATATGTACAAAGTGATTCGTTTTGTTTTATATTTTTCTGTAAAATTGTTATTTGTAAGTTTATCAATTCAAAGTAATGTATATCTATTTTTAAAAAACAACTCTAGTAAGCAGTGGCATTAGTGTCACTGACAATATACAAGTTCTGGTCCTGGATGATAATGAATATAGTTTCATCTAGACTAAAATCTGTGCACAGCCTACCTGTGTTGAAAATAATTAGGAAATTTGCTTGGTAAAAATCATAGAACATTGTATTGCTCAAATTCATGTGGCCAATATGCAAACATAGGTCTAAACTACATCAAGGAATTCAAATTTGGTCAGAATTGCTCATGTAAACGAAGGTAAACAGCCACCAATATGCAAACATAGGATTAAAGTAGATCAAGGAATAAAAAAAATAAAAAATCAGTTTTCCCCACAATCTCCCTTTGTTTCTTAAAGTGAAAATGATGTGAACCCAAGTATGGTAACCCATACTTAGAAATTGTCCTCTGCATTTTACCCATCCAATTTAGTGCACACACATTAGGAGTAGTGAGTGGTGAACACAAGCCCGGAGCAGTGGACAGCTATTTTCCTGTGGCGCCCGGGGAGCGATTGGGGGTTAGGAGCCTTGCTCAAAGGCACCCCAGTCATTTCCTGCTGGTATTGAGAATCAAACCCGCAACATTGGGTTACCAGTCTGAGGCCCTGTCCCAAATGGCACCCTAAACACTCTCAGTTTTCCTACGAGTCTGCACTTTCTTGACATAATTTGACTGTCGGCAAAAGTGCGCATTGAGGGCACATCTCAACTGCAAAGAGGGCGCTCGCGAGCACCCTTCTGACACTTGACAAATGGGACACCCTACGGTCTCATGGACTTAACGGACATGCGCATGCGGCAGCCATTTTAAGTCCACAAGTCTGTAAGGGTATATGAAGTGTGCCATTTGGGACAGGGCCTGACTCTCTAACCATTAGGCCACAACTGCCTTTATTTTCTTCCACTTTCTTCCATTGTTGCAGACAGGAAATGATGTAATGATGTAAAAAAAGAGACAAAAAAAAAGAGGTAATTATTTACTCATTTCAAACAATTTAGGTGAATTAGTCTAAATAACAATTAGGATGATAACTGGATTTTATAAATTATACACACAATGTAGCATTCTTTAGAAAGGTTTTAAGTATTAAGTAGCCTATAGTCAATAATTGTGTAGTCAGCAGTCAATAACATCTTTAACTGCAGCACATTCAGCTTCAAGTTGAGTTAATGACTGGTTAATGGTGTATTAACACATGAATGCAGATGTTTCTGGACGCAGCCTGCAGTGGGTGTTGACTGTGCTCAGTGGGCGTGTGAGAGGCGGCGCTAGGACCGCGCGGTGTGCCGGTAGAGAGGCATCGCAGGCAGAGCAGCTGAAGCGGCAGACAAAGACACGGAGAGCAGCGCGATCCTGCAGCATCCACGCCCACCCACACACACTCACACAGCAGCAGCAGAGCACTGTACCACTGGTAAGTAAAACGCCGGTACACTTTTACTTTAAAAGAAAAACGTGTTGATCGAAACGTATTTCGTGTAGTTATGCTAATGTCTAGTGAGTTACTTTAATGTCAGAAGTATAAAGACACATTTTTGGGAATGTTAGTGGGTGAACAGTCAGGTGGTTCAAGGTTCGAGGCAGCATGCATATATATATATAATTAACCATATGTATGTATCTACATGT
The DNA here is from genome assembly GCF_951802725.1 of Rutilus rutilus. Lineage (NCBI taxonomy): Eukaryota > Metazoa > Chordata > Actinopteri > Cypriniformes > Leuciscidae > Rutilus > Rutilus rutilus. The sequence continues at coordinate 6,139,182 of NC_140221.1, forward strand.
AATACATCAACATAAGTGATAATAAAGCAAAATATAGTAATAGGCTATCTCTTACCAGGAACAATTTGCCCTTGTCAAAAAATGCTAAAGGAATGTGTCGCCTACAGGATTTCTAATCTGAAACCTAATGGGATCAAAATAAGAATACTCTAAAAATCAATTAAGATATTATGTCCTGGTTGATGTTGTGTATTTATTATTACAACTGTAATGGAATAACGTCTTGTTACTGGACAGTTAAGAGAAATCACAAAAAAAAAAAAAAAAAAAAAAAATTGTCCTATTGGGAATCCTACAGTAAGTAGGGAGCTATTGGGAGCTATAGTAAGTGTTCTAAAAGATCTGAAAAATATTTTATAATCTTACAAGAAAATTCCTATTAGGGTAATTTTGGGTTAGTTCACGATTGTCTATTTTAAAATTATTCATGTGAAATTGGTAGCAAATGTGAGTGGAACTTTATTGTCTCTGGGAGATTCAAACTGCAGGGTACTCTTCTCTAATACTCAGGAGGTTGCAGTGTGTGTGAGTGTGAAGTATAAGACCCATCCTGAATTTGCTGTAGTGCAGCATGTGCCAAAGAGACACAATGAAACAGGCTCGCAGAGCACTCTGGGCGGGTGTATGGGGGGAGTGGGGTATACGGACTTGCCCCTGGAGACCATTTGCTTTCACTATGACCAATTTTATCCTTCTCATTGTGTGTGATTCTGTGTGTGATGTGCAACTGGACTCTATACACTGCAGCACGGTGTGACATCAGAATTTATTAACCAACAAAAAAACTCAATGGGAAAAGTTGGAACCTGTCATTGTGAAAAAGCAGTATGTCATAAACGGCAAAGAGACATTTGGCTTATGATTACCTTTACTGGAGGTCTTTCCCTTACAAAAGAAGTACCTGGGCAGTACCATGGTGCAGTGATGGTTTTACATGGTACAACCACCATGGTTTTGTTGACAAAAAATGCTTTCTTTATGAAGTAATAGTTTATCTAAAGTCTTTCTTTTAAACAATAAATTGCACAATTAAATGTTAGACAGAAATATGCCCAAGCAGAAAATGAACATGATTAGGGACTGGGGCTTTCAAGCTCCAAAAAGGCAGAAATCACCATAATAGTTGAATTATACGCTATATTCTGAATCTCCTGAAGCCAGACGATAGCTTTGTGTGAAGAACAAACCAACATATATGCTTTTGTTTGGACATTCTGCTAAACGTCTCATTTTGTTTTCCTTGGATAGAAGAACTTGGGTTGACTGTTAATGAGATGAGTGTGAGTAAATGATTTCAGAATTTTCATTTAATAAAAGCAGTGATGGGGCTGTCTCTAATACTGTCATGAACTGGAATGTCTGGATGACACTAGGAATCTTGCTGATTCAGTGCATCTCAATTGCTGGGTTCTGGTGTATGACTGTGCATTTGAGTCATCTCTGCCCATCATGCGTGATGGGGGATGTGTTGGAGCCCTTGTGTCAGCTGTGGACCAGGCCCAATTTCCCTCTGCACCAGTGATGGCCTTATAAAAGCACTCGAGGTGTGTAGTGTGTTTGTGTGACCACAATAAGGATGTAATCCCTCTTTTATTTTTTTACTGGTACAGAGGGACACTGTCCACAGGATTAGACAAATAACAGACCCATAAATCAGCACTAATGCACAACAGGGAGGGGAATATCTGTGGGCCACCTCAGTCATGGGCGTCGCCTCAACATTTTACTCAGGCTTTTGTAATCAAACCTTGGATTGTTCTTTAATGTCACATCTGAGTGTGCATGTCGTTTTCAAATTCTCTCGCTTTCTACGTTTACTGTGTCCTGTGTGTCTTTCGTTTACAGATTTCTCAGCATTATTTTGTGTGTAATCCAAGGTGAGGCGAGAGGGGTAGTAGCCAGGCTTTAATTGGAAAAGCTGCTGCAATCCCTTCTGGCAGTCACACTGGACACAAGCCCATGTCTAAATGCCACAGACCGCCCTATTGGCAAGAAAACCACCCCATACCATTTGTGATAACTAATTACCACAATGCATAATAACAGCTAGCCACTAGAAATTGCTAATGTTAATGATGTTTTTAAATCCTATTGCAGAAATCTTGCTCATGCATACCTCAAATCTGATACCTCAAATTGTGTGGCTTAAAGGGATAGTTCACCCAAAAATTTAAATTCTGTCATAACTCACCCTCAAATCATTCCAAACCTATAAGACTTTCGTTCATCTTCGGAACACAAATTAAGATATTTTTGATGAAATCTGAGAGCTTTCTGTCCCTCCATTGACAGCTACACTTTAACGATTAAAAAAATTGATCGTAAATTGTTATTTAGTCAAAATTTTCTGAAGAGACTTGATCGCTTTATATGATGAACAGATTTAATTTAGGCTTTTAATCACAAATAAACATTGATCAGTGAACATAATCAGAAGTTCAACAGTACTTGCTTGACGCGCAAGAACAAACCTCATTGGTTCTTGCGGAAGCTCAAACGTGTTGCGGAACACAGAATTAACCTCATTGGTTCTCGCACGTCAAGTGAACATGCTTGAGCTTCCGTTTACCACTGATGCGTGAGTTGATGAATGTTTATATGTGAGTAAAAGCCTAAATTCAATCTGTTCATCATATAAAGTGATCGCATCTCTTCAGAAAATGTTGAAAACCGCTCAATTCATATGGATTAGTTTTACGATCTTTTTATGAACTTTTTAAAGTGTCAGTTGCGTAGCTTTCAATGGAAGGACAGAAAGCTAACAGATTTAATCACAAATATCTTCATTTGTGTTCCGAAGATGAACGAATGTCTTATGGGTTTGGAATGACATGAGGATGAGTAATTCACCCATTTTGGGGTTAATTACGCCTTTTAGCTTGTTGAAGAAATGTCCTATTAGAACATCTTAGGAACCACTTAACAATGCTATGTTGACCACTCAGAACACCCTATAGCAGCCACCCAGAACCTAACAACAGCATAACAACCACTCAGAATACCTAAGGTAAAGTTTAAAGAATTGGTCACTGTAAAACCCATATTGACTAATCTAGATATCAAAGTGGATGCATCCCTATCAAGGTCCTATGTGGTTAAAACCTCAGAAAATGACAAAATGTAGTCTGCATAATCACTTTGAATGGTTGGAAAGTAAGTAAATGTGATGGCCTTTTGAGAATGTGCAGGATGAACTCTTTCCTTCGCTCTCTCTGTAGTGCCGTGTTTTGATTTTGGATTGGGTGTGAGGAAGTCAAATAAGCTGACTTGTAGCAACCTAGCTCTCAGAAATCCCATCATTACAGGCTAAAGATAGTGGAGGTCAGGCTGTGGGTGCTGATTAAGGAGCTAATTGAAGTGTCGTCAAGCTAGGTAGCACTGACAAGCGTTTATAGGATTCCTCTAACTAAGTCAATAGAGATGGAAGCACCTTAGGCATTTGACAAGTCCTAAAGGATTTGAATACAGTGGAGGTCTGAAAGTACTGTGAATCTGTGCTATGAATATAATAACAACACATGACAAATATCTTAATCATTTTCCCAAAATACTAATGAGATTACATATAAAGATTAAATGGAGATGTTTGCTTTAGACTCTTGCTTAGTTTTTATCATTCGAGACCACCTCAACCCCCCCACCCACCCCAGTGATATCGCTTATCTCCTCTAAAGCTTCAAAAGCCAACTCAGCGATGCCAACAATGCTCAGATTTGTCAAGATGTCAGGAATCTAATTATCTGAGCTTTGTTATGCACATTAATTGTAATGTAAATTATTTTTTTTTATTAAAGGATTTTTAGGAGAAATACCTGGGACAACAATCCTAGTTAAATTAAACATAACATGAGAATTTTCCTAAGATTTGAAAGAGCAGCCTTCTAACATTTAGATTATTTTTAGTCAACTGTTAATGCCTCTTCTAAAATGCTGATATGGATTTGTAATTTCATATCAAGCCTTAGATTAATAAACCATGCTCTGTGTTTGCTGTGTGTCAACACCGTTATGGATGAGTATCGATTTTTAAGCCTCATCTCAGTCGCTGAGCATTTTTTTATTTTGTAGTGTTTCCCTCACTGAAGTCAACATGTAATCAAAATGGACCCTATTGACTTTCTTGAAACAAATTCCTGTGAATGATTCCATCAGTGTGTGCCATTACAAAGGGGAAAAAAATGTTTTGTAATTTTTCATCGGAATGTAAAACTGAAAATGGCTTTTTGGCTAATGTCACCTAGTCAGTGGACACAACTGATTAATGGTGATTAGCTTGGCACTATTTTAGAGTACTGTTGTAGTAATGCAGCCTTTCTAAAATCTTGTCATTGGTTAACAGTAATTTAATGCTGGTTATTATGTAAGGGATAATGTACATCTATAGCCGGTTAAAGCGGAGGGGTCTTGTATCACCCTGAAGGGATTTATTTTGCGATAACAACTATCTGGATGTACATTATCCCGCTTATTACACGACTACTTGCCACATAAGTAATTCATTAAACACAAAATATTGATTTGAGTTGAAGTACTTTACAAATCTTCCACGAGGAAAAACTGTTTCTAGCAGTTTTGAGCCTAGACAAATGAACACGTTCAAACAAGACAGACATTTAATGTACAATCGTACCAGTTTCTGTCAGGACAACTATCGTCAAATACGATTGACAATTAGCATACAGTTTGGATTGGTGGTATGGTTCTGTTCTGAGCAAGAACTCCCTGCGCATCCATGCAGCCTAGCATGGATAAGAGCAGCAATAACCTCCCTTAGGGTAAACAGAACAGAACTAACATGAATGTATTGCAGATTTCATTAATTCAAGATTTTAAAGTACAACATAATTAGAGAAAGGCCAAATACTGACTGGATGAGGGGAGGAGCTGGGGATGGAGGAGGGTAATTAGCTCCTGAGAAACGCGATAGCTGCTGATAATACTGAAGGAGCTTATATTTGTATACAGTGATAGGTGTTGTATTCCTATAGGTAGAGACTCAGCTGATGCGAGCTTGACTAACGTGACCTGCCAGAACTGACGCTATGCTTAATTATTACACAACTTTTCACCACATAAAAAATGAAGGGGACAAAATTATCGATTTGAGAAGAAACCGTTTTTAAAATCTTATCTGTTTATTCTCTTATAATCCATTACATTGTAAAAAAATCTTTTTAGCAAACAAGACAATCTTCAACAATAATAACATAGGCCTATACTATTCAGGATTTTTCGATTTTCAGATGATCATTTCTTTCACAGACATCTCAGTAACATGTTTCTTGTGTTTAATGGGTTGTAATATGAGCATGTAACTTTACATGTGTACTTTACAACTGCTTACTGATTTGTTACCCAGGTTGTTTGCTGTTGTAAACAATAAAGTAGGTTAATCACTTAAATAGTCTAATACTGCCAGAGCTCTCTCTTTAACTCTGTCATACTTTCTTACTCATGCCAAGCAACTAGGTAAAATCAAGGACAGTTGTAGTGTTTGGCATTTCTGACATCTCATTGTCAAACACTGTAGTTGTAGCTGACGTCTGGAAGAGTTTGGTTCATATTGTGGACATGTCGAGAAGACGCTATTTTCTGCGCTTTGCATGCACTTCCAAAGGACGAAGACTCGGGCTCGAATTACTACGGTAGAACCAACGGCATTACTACTGTTTGTATCACTGCGTATACAAGTGTTGAAGAAGCTTAGTTACTGACACATGCTTTCAGCGGTGGACCAATCACAACAGACTGGGCCATCTGACCAATCAGAGCAGAGTAGGTTCATGGAAAGGATGAAATAACCTTTAAAATACGGTTCTATTGTATACTGGAAGTTTTAAAGGCTTTTATTGAAAAATAAAATTAAAAATTAAAAAAACCACTCAATATATGCAAAGAGTCAGTGTATACCGTGTTGAGCCTTCTTCTTCATAACCTCTGCAGTCCGCTCTGGTATGCTGGATATCAGCTTCAGGACCAAATCCTGACTGACGGCAATCCTTTTTAGTGAGAAAACCTTATTAGTGATCAGAGTTTATCACAATTTGTGGGCTTCTGCTTGTCTACTCGCCTTTTGAGGATTGACCACAGGTACTCTATGGGATTAAGATCAGGGGTGTTGCCTGGCCATGAATCCAAAATTTCAATGTAATGATCTACGAGCCACTTCATTATCACTCTTGCCTTGTGACATGGTGCTCCATCATGCTGGAAAATGGACAGATCATCACCAAATTTCTCCCGACTCAAGGCCGTGAGACTTGCTCATTTGCAATCACGCCACTGGCCTTGCTCCGTTCCACCGGCTCTCGGCCCCGCCCTGTTTGCCACATACCCCCATCGCTCCTTCAAAGCCAGTGGGTACACTCAAGACTGCGCTCTACTCCCCACCTCCAGGGGGCCAGTCACGGCGGCTGCAGCACCTGGGGGTAAGGTGAGACAAGGCGAGAGAAAAGGAAACGGAAGGACGAGGAGAGACAGAGGGGGAGAGAGTAAAAAAAAATTGGATGAAGCCCCTGACTCCTCCAAACCGCCAGCAGCCGCTCCTCCATGCTTAGGTGGACGGAGACGAGTATCCGTCCCCTCGCCGAGCCCTCCAGCTCCACCGCCTCAAGTGTCCTTGGTGGCAGATGCTGCTCTATGCAACTCGATGGCACTGTGACTTCCCCACAGCGGCGAGGGCTCTATCACAGCGCTCCCTCTGTCCTCCAAGGTTTCGGCACCAATGTAACACAAGGTTTAAAGTTTAGGGAAGAAGGAGGCGGAACAAATAAGCGCTCAACATAATACTTTAACTATAAAATAAACAACACAAAATAAAAGTAAATCGGCTGCCCCTCACGGACAACTGCCGCATATAAACATAATAAAAGTAACAACATAAAGCCTCAGGCCTGGTCCTCTCTCATCTTGCACTGTCATTACTCCTTTCATCCTCCCGGAGCAGGTGACGTTTCTTTATTCATGGCAGTGTTTCTGGGCAGAACTGTGAGACAGCCCAATCCCTGAATGAAAAATAACCCCACATATGGATGGCCTCAGGATTTTTCACTGTTGGCATGACACAGGACTCTTTGTAGCGTTCACCTTTTCTTCTCTGGACAATCAAATTTCCAGATGTCCCAAACAGTCGGAAGAGGGCTTTATTAGAGAAATTAGTTTTGCACCAGTCTTCTGCTGTCCAATCTTTTTACTTCCGGCAGAATTCAGTCTATCCTTATTGTTCTTCTTGGAGAGAAGTGACTTCTTTGCTACAATTCTTGACAGTAGGCCGTTGTGCGAAAGTCTTGGCCTCACTGTGTGTGCAGATGCATTCACACCTGCCTCCTGCCAATATTGAGCAGCTCTGCACTGGTGGTGACATGATTCTGTGGCTGACTCCTCAGGAGAAGATGGTCCTGCCACTTGCTGGACACTCTGGGAAGTCCTGAAGCCTTCTTCACTGCAGTTCATCCTCTCTCCTTAAAGTTCTTAATGATCCGGTAAATGGTTCTTTCAGGTACAATTTCCTTTGCTGCAATTCCTTCCGCGTGAAACCATTTTGATGCAAGGCAATGATGGTTGCACATCTTTCTTTTGAGGTAACCATTGCTAACATAAGAACACAATGATTGGAAGCACTTATTCCCTCCTTTTATAGCAATAAATCTGCTCTTATAATCCAATCAGCATGGTAGTGTGATTTCACCTGACTAGTACTCATTCACACTTCCTAGTGTGCTGATAATATAATTAGTGAAATGATGTTAGCTGATCATTTTGTACCAGGGCCAAAAAACAGTGACATTTTGTTTTTTTGTGAAGTAATTAACAATCTCAACAAACCTCATGATTTGATGTACCATTCATGTCCATGGCACAAACTACACAAATTATGCGTTAAGTTTTATACTTAGCTGTTTGAAGGTGGGTGAAAAACTTGTTTTAGGAAGTATTAAAATGAAATGGATGGAATCAAACATGGATAGCGATGAGTTAAACTCCCAGTATGGCAGTAATCCATTTCCATTATTAGAGGGGTTGTATTGTTATTTAAGTGACTGTCCCTCTCCAGGCGGAATTTAAACAAAACCTTTAATCGACCAAATCCAGGACACGGTGTGATATTTGCCAGACAGGGAATAGGGAGCAGGGCTATTGACAGCTGGCGGTTCTGCAGACAAAAAGAGTTAAAAACATATCAGGACATTGATGAGTAGTTATTGATTTGGCTTTGAATAGGAGTCTCTCTCTCTCTCTCTCTCTCTCTCTCTCTATGTGTGTGTGTGTGTGTGTGTTTTGTGTGTAATATGAGGTGGTGTAGCTTTATTGATCCATTTTTGGTTTGGGGGGGTATGGGGGAATATTTTGAGGGAATGTGTGCTCAGATGAGAGAGTGCGGTAACAGAATGAGAATATTGACCAATTGCTGGGACAGCAGAAGGGGTGGGAGGGGCAAGTATAAGTTGTAAAAGTCTTGTTGGGGGCAGGAGACCTCAGTGACAAAGAAATGGACAGATGACCACTGTTTATTGAAATCAGATGGGGCATATGCTAGTCACACACACACACACACACACACACACACGCACACACACACGCACGCACGCACGCACGCACGCACGCACGCACGCACGCACGCACACACACACACACACACTCTGTGACTGGTTTACTATCTTTGTGGGGACTCTCCATAGACTTAATGGTGTAATGGTGGACAAACTGTATATTCTATCCCCTCATACTATATAACCCTTTATATATCCCTACTTCTAAACCTACCCATCACATAAATCTTTCTGCTATTTTATATTTCCAAAAAAGATCATTCTGTATGATTTATAATCTTGTTTCCTCATGGGGACCAAAAAAAAAAAAGATGTCCCCATAATGTCAAAATGTACTTGTATTATTATACTTGTGGGAACATTTGGTCCACATAATGTAGGGAATATCACCACACATGTGTGTGTCTAGCACTTCAAATGCATTATTAAACGTGTGCCGTTAGTGTGTTTATGTGAGTGACTTTACATTCTTGCGCTTGCTTAATCACTTTATCCTCGAAGAAAGGGTGATGTGAAAAGATACAGTTGGAACTGCAGCAGAGACAACTGTCCTTTTCTAACACTCTCCTTCTTTCACTTTCTTTTATTTGATGAATGTCTGTTGCTGTAAATGAAGTCACTGTTTTTGGAGGGCTTTTAAAAAATGTGAAATAGACGTATTTTTCATTGCTTTATGTCACAGATCAGACAATTAGCTAATGAATTTCTTGAGGACTGTTGACTGCAGAGTGCATTTAATTGTGGTGCCAAATCAATTACATAATTTTATAAATAATTAGTTAGGTTAGGCATTTTACAAAGTGAAACATGTGGTTCCACCCCATCTTACACTCAGTTTGGTGTTGTAGGTGGTGTGGAAATTACACACTTCACCATGAATGTTCTGTAACTTCTACAGGTAATTCATTATAAAATAAATCAGCCAATAAAACAAACAAACCAGTCAATATTTGATTTCAGTTCTTCAGAAGGTTTCAGTTAATGACATTTAATAGATACATGGGTAATGAATGGAATGTTAATGATCATGTGTGATTTGATGCTGATTGCTGACGTGTAGTTTCTATGCTTCATCTGTGTATCCTTTTAGAAAACATGGCAAGCTTGTGTTGCTGTTGCCATGGATACTGGCAAGTGAGGAACAGTTGATTGATTTAAACGTGGAATATGTTGTTATCAATGCTATAGCATGTGCTGTATAAATGTGTATAAACTCAGTGAACTTGTGTGTATTTCTATGTTCTCAATCTACAGTAAGTGCATTTAAATACTGCCTGATAACTAGTTTAAAGATGACCATACCTTCAGTTTCCTTGTGTTTAGTTTTTTTGGGAAATGACTGTCTCCACAGGGAATTTCTAATAATAGCATATGAGTGACATTGAAATTTGTGTGGGTCTGCTGTATGTAGGCCAATCCATGGTGGAGTGTGTGTTACTCAGAGAGCATGTGTGTATGTGTAGTACTTACTGGATGGTAGGTGTAGACCGAAAAACACAGTTGGTTTCAGTGTTTCAGGTAAAATGTTTTTCGAATGACAGACATTGAGGACAGGTTTCTATTTTACGCCCTATTTGGAATTCTGTCACTTGCTCGTATCTTTGGGTTGTGTTTTTGGAGTGCACTTCAAATTATTCCACAGGTGAATTGAGACCCCCCAAAAAACATAATGATTTTCATGAATTCATCATTTATGATATTTGTATAAATATGATTGGCTATTTGATATATAAAAAAAACTTCTGAGGAATGATTAAGATTTGTACATTCACAATTAAGGGCTAGTTCACCCAAAAATGACAATTCTGTCATTAATTTCTCACCCTCATGTCGTTCCAAACATGTAAGACTTTTGTTCATCTTTGGAACACAAATCTGAGATCTGAGCTTTCTGTCCTCCATTGACAGCTATACAACTCCTACTTTGACACTTCAAAAAGGTCAAAATTCTGAGGTCCAAATTGAATTGTGAGAAAAAAATACCTTTTGTATTTTTACCTTTTTTTTATTATGTGGCGAAAAAAAAGCTTTCTTAAGTTTGCTTTCCCTAGTCAGACCAAAAATAATTCTGTTTGTCTTTTATGTTTTTTTCTCATTCTGTTAGACCCATAACTCCTCAGTACAAGACCTCCTTCACCACCACTATGGATGCCCCCTCTGAACACGTTGCCATGGAGCTGGACTTCGGCCATTTTGATGAACGGGACAAGGCGTCTCGGACCTCACGAGGTGGACGGCCCAACGGCCTCCCCAGCCCCACTCACAGCGCTCACTGCAGTTTCTACCGTACACGCACCCTCCAGGCTCTGACCAATGAGAAGAAGGCTAAGAAGGTACGGTTCTACCGCAACGGCGACCGCTACTTCAAGGGCATCGTGTATGCAGTGGCCAGTGACCGTTTCCGCACATTTGATGCGCTTCTGGCTGACCTGACCCGCTCTCTGTCTGACCACATCAACCTGCCACAGGGGGTCAGATACATCTTCACCATCGACGGATCACTGAAGATCACCAATCTGGATGAGCTCGAGGAAGGTGAGTGTTTTGAGTTAGGCATTTTTGTATTTATGCTTATGTTAACCATAATGTTTATTCTCTTTATCATTCATAATTTGCATAGTATTGTTAAGCAAAAAATCTCTGCTTAAGCAGTTAGCCTAAGAAACATCCACAGAGATGTCAGACTAAATACATTTTAAAATACATGTCATGAAATGTGAATTCATGTTGGTTGATTTACCAAAAAAGACTTTTAAACTGCTCTGACCACTGAAACACCTGATCATGAGCCGCACATGTGTAACAGTGTTGAACACAGTGCCACGCTTGACTCTGAAACTCACAGCACATATTTATTTGTTACTACTGTAAAGCTTTATTCAATAATTATAGGATCTCATTCAATGCTTTCAGAATCTTTACTTTTTAAAATAATTTTGTTTCTGTATTTTTAAAATGAACATATTTTAAAGACAGTATATGTATTGGACAAAAATGATTTATTTTATTTATCAAAATATATATTTATACGATTTTGAAACAAACAAACCACTTTTTTAATTTGTTTTCACACAAAATGTGTTGCTCTATCAATGTAAAAAAAAAAAAAAAAAAAATGCAATCATACGCTATGGGGGTAGTGAAAAGCACATTTTTCTTAAGGTGTGCCTTTAGCCCCGTTGTACCCTATTAGTGTGTGACGAGCACTAAACCAGTTGTTAGTAAAACACACACACTGCCCACCTGCACTAAGCTCTCCAAGAGCTAAAAGCAGATTGGTTGGCCTGTCTGGTTGCCATGCCAACAGTAATGTGCCCATTAAAGGTTGACACCAGCTTTTAATCCTGAACATTCTCACTCACACGTCTAAGACTACTATACCAGTATAAAAGCAAACAAAAATAGCTGAAACTGAGGTTGAAAGCAGAAAACACTTCAACCGAAATTATGTACAAAACAAAATATGAAAGAAGTATGTTCAGGCTGAATAAATTGCGGTTATTAGTTTAGAACTAACAACTGTTTAAGGAATATCAATACAATACCACCTTCCAGGTCATGAAAATATGGAACATGTCCAATGTACACATGCAAAGTGGCTTGTTTTCAACATTGCTATTTGGAAAACAAAAATAGCTATTTTGCATAATTTAACTTAAACTTAAAAACCACAGAGTAGGCTAGTGTTTTCAAAATGTGTCGCTCATGTATGCTAACATTTTAGAGACACGGGTCAAAGATCAGAGGGCTTAGCAGTCATTCAGTCCGTGAAACATGGTAATTACTTGGTAATCCAGCTCTTAAATTGTATGGAGTCAATGCTAGTGCACTTCTCCTGCATGGATAGTTCACATGGGGAAACACATTTTGGATGTACTTTGAGTCGGGTTGTATGATAAATCAGTGATCACAGCTTTATCAGCTAATTGTGGCATAAATGATCAGTGTCAGTCTGATTAAAGCCAGCAAGAAACGGAAGTTGTGATAGTCTTTTCTTCCCTATTGTGACATATATCTGAGTGAAACTGCTTCTCAAACAAGAAGAAATGTTTTGAAAATGACTTGATTTAGTCCATCTGGAATTTATTGGATAGTTGGATGGTTGTGGTTTGCTATTGGTCAGAGAAGAAAAGAGATGTCGCTGTAAAAAGGAGGGGAAATTATTTAGATTAAAGATGACGAGGGCACAATACAGCACTTCTATCATTTAATCTGTAGTGTACCCTCACTTGTTCTTGCGTACTGGCACTTCTCATATGTTGCTGGTACTCTCATCCCCAACAATTTTAGCGATTGGAAGCAGCAAATGTTTTCCACATGAAAAGACAAGACATTCTTCATTACAGAGCAAATCTGCTTTGTCAGTATATGTTGAATTTGTGATGAATCAAGCTGGGAGCAGACAGCAAATAAAGGAGCCTAGAGGAACATGCTCAAAATGTGTGGCACCCAGACACACACACACACACACACACACACACACACACACACTCAACCGTTAAACCGTGTGTTTCTGGAGCTCAGCTATTTGGTGTGTGTATTTTCGTCTGTTGGTGTGATACATCTGCATGTTAACCGCACTACCTTTGCATTTAAGAGTGTGGCACACACACACACACACACACACACACACGTAATACTAATACTATTTTCTACAACCCCTCACAGAAAACTTTTTGAATTTTTATATTTTCATTATTTAGTATGTTTATTAAGCTGTTTTCCTTGTGGGGACCATTGACTGCTCCCCATAGTCACAAATATCCTAAAGGAATGTGTACAGGATTCCTGATGGAATTTGTGGCTTGATTTGGAGGCAATCTTAAAGGATCCTAATGGAATTGATTGTGAAACAATTCCCACATTTACTACAAAGTAAAAGTCCTACAGGATTTTTTTTTTTTGGGGGATATTTAATAATAATATCATATCTCTACTTGTATTGTACTGGAATAATGTTTTGCTCCTGTACAATTAACCCCCCTCCAGGGGTTTTACAGGGTCAGTTTATCCTATTAGTAACCATAATTATTGGGAATAATTGGGAGTCCTATTGGGAACTGTGTTATAAATATGTCAAATCTATTTTTTGTTTGAATCCGATGAAGTCTATATAAAACATTTAAACTTCTGGCTATTAAAACTAATTAGGTCAGGCATTCTCAAGCCACCATAAAGTTTATCTTGACAAACCTTTTCATCAAGTTGTTTTTTTATCAGGACACATCACAAGTCATGCTCAAACTTACATTCACATTCATGCATTTAGCATATTTTATCGTAACTTACAATAGAAGAGCATAATTCGTCACAGAGATAAAAATATTTGCAGCATACAAAGCCACATTTATTAAAAAGCTAGATTAGAAACAAACTAGAGCAGAAGAGAAATACAGAGTAGGAAAAGAAGAGAATTTTATTGATTTATTTATTTGCAAGTGAATTGGTTTTGGAGTGGTTAAGTGCTGGCGGAAAAGGTGTGTCTTCGACTGCTTCTTGAAAGATGTGATTGTTTCAGCAGTTCAGATGGAGGTTGCTGCTCATTCCACTAGAGAGAGCAGAGAGAGTGAAGGTTATGGAAAGCAATTGCATTCCTCATACATCAAAGTAGCAGAACACTGGAAATCAGCAATAGTTGTCATTTGAAACCAAAGCTGTCAAACTAAATGTACTGTAACAGAAATGTGTTGAGCTGTTCAACCAGTCATCTTTCTTTCTCTGTTTCTGTGTTTTCCACCTCTTCAGGTGAGAGCTATGTTTGCGCCTCCGAGAACTACTACAAGAAAGTGGACTACACCAAAAACGTGAACCCCAACTGGTCGGTCAACGTGAAAGCATCAGCCAGCCAGAAGAACATGCTAGCCAACCGCTCCGCCTGTGAGGCGAGGGAGACCAAGGACTTTGTGCGACCCAAGCTGGTGACGGTGATGAGGAGCGGGGTGAAGCCGAGGAAGGCTGTCCGTGTGCTGCTCAATAAGAAGACGGCACACTCTTTCGAGCAGGTGCTCACTGACATCACAGAGGCCATCAAACTCGAGAGCGGAGCCGTGAAAAGGATCTACACACTGGATGGCAAACAGGTATGTGAGGAGTACACTAATACACTTGAATACGCTTGAAAGTGTGAATCCTGGGTTATCTTGCTTCAAGTTTCACACTGCTCATAATTTACCCGGGGGTTAACAATTAATAATAAATAATTGTGTAAGAATAAGATGTTAATTTTAACCTTTGATAATAACACCAGCTGACAGGTTGTCCTGTATGTTTACAGCATTACTTGAGAGAGATGTTTTTCCTTGAGTAAAAATTAACATGTAGGCACTACTGTACCTGATAATTAGCCAAATGAATCAATTCTAAATCAAGATCAGAATCAATCTCAAGCTTTTGAATCAAATCACCTCCTCCACACCACATCCCCCATCCATAATTCTCACTCCGAGCTAAATTCAAAAGTTGGCAGCCCTGGTATTCATAAGCTGTCGTTTCACACGGTACATTCCTAACCTTGGGTTAATGTCCTTATTTGCATATTTGTGGTGTCAGTGTCATTGATTAGACGAACTACGCGACCAGTTTACATAAAAGCTCTAGCATTTCACATCCTTTACGGCCTTTTCTTCACTACAATTGTAGTGTTTTCTGTCACTATTTAACATTTTTCCCATTAAACACTGAAACTACTGTTTAAAGAAGGACTATGCAGTTTTTTTTTAGCTTAATTTACCTTAACTGAACAGCTTCGGAGTCATTGGAATGGTTATATGACTTTTTTGGGGTTGAATGGTGGTCTTCTCGCACCCCCCTAGTGCCTGTGAGCGGGAAAACCACCCTTGCAACTTTGGGCCGGTGTCAGGAAGTATCAGGTCACGCGATGTAACAAATTGCTTTACGGCACTGCACACATACACTATCTAAACATTTATATGCTAGCCTTCTGTGTATCATACCTCAGTGGACATGGCTCCGTGCGTTTGCCGGCTTCTTTGAAAACAAATGCACATGACCAGAGGGAGAAGATGGGAGGGGGGAGAGTCGCCAACGAGTTTTGACGACAATTTTGTCAAATATCTATTCCGAAGCTGTAGGGGGAGCTCTATAGAGAAACCTGCGAGCAAAAAGCGAGAAAACAGCGAAGAAATTGCCAAAACTGCATAGCGCTGCTTTAATATGCAGTGTTTCCGTGACTGTCCAAAACATGTGCATATGAGCCACACGATTGGTTGTCTGTTACTAAGCATCTAAACATAACATTCTGTACAAGCTTGCCACCGTAATGCGGGCTTAACACTATAAAAGAGGTCTCCTGAGTAGGGTTTCATAACCCCGGGTAAAACCTCACTTCTAACTTTCAAGTGTGAAACGTTCCTTTACACAAGATTAAAAGCAGGGTTAAGATTGATGATAACCCGGGGTTAGACACTGTATTCAGAATGTAATAAGTAATAACGATAGAGACAATGATTCAAAATCTCTACCTGTTGACAGATTTCTTCAGGTTTATCACATCTACTAGTACATAGAAGTGTGTTGTATTGTGGGATACAGAAACTCATGCAGGATGATCTGTGGTATACTGCACATTTTGGCAGCTGTAGTAGGTCATCAAGGTATTCCATCAATTTGCACATTGTGCACAGTATATATACTGCAGAAATTGAATGAGAAACATGGAAGTATGCCATTCCGAATGTGAAACATCAGAGTATATGAACAGGTACTCTTTGTTTAGTTTGATTATTTTTATGTTTTTTTTTTTTTTTTTTTTTTAAATGAATTGCCAGTCATTCATAAAAGTAAACCAATGCAACACATACACACACACACACACACACACAGACACACACACACACACACACACACACACACACACACACACACACACACACACACCACACACCACACCACTGCAATAATCAAATTCCACTCAGCTAGGTTTTATGTTTCCTGTGGGAGTCTGCGTTGCAGGCCAAATATAATTTAGCCATTCATTCAACCTCACTAATGGAAGGTTTTGGTTCACAGTATAAACCACAGCCTTTGCCATCATTCAATTATTGTTCTTTAATGCTTCTATTTTATATTTGTGTTCCTGTAAATCATTTTTCTTTGACTCCTGAAATGTTTACTGTCAGCACCAGTAGCCAAAATATTGATTTTCAGCTCCAACTAAAACTCCCCCATCCTCCAAAACCCAGCTAAAACCAGCTTCTGCTTGTTTGGCTAGTTTCATCATTTATGGTCATTAGCTGTTCTAAGCTTGTCTAGATGGTTAATTAGCTGGACTACCAGTAAGTAGATTAGGTTTCAGTTTTAAAAACCTGCTCGCTCTACTGGAAAACTCAATTAAAATCAATTTAAGGTACAAACTGTGTTTTGGAAGATGGTTGCTGGTTACTAGCCAGTCCAAACTGGTCTGGTTTAGGTGGTAGACCAGCTGGTGGGGACCTGACTGAGCTTGTAAACCATTTTAGATCTGCAACAAGCCATGTAAAACCAACATGATTCATTTTACAAGATCTACAGCTCCATATGTATAAAACACTATCAGCTAACTGTGCTGTGTTTATTAATGTGCAGCTGTATGTGTGCTTGCTTTTTGATTTGGATCATTGGATCTTTAATCCTTTACGTCTGCTTCACTTTGATATCATCATTAATTGCAGCTGTAACATGCATCTGCAGAGCAGGAGGGACGTGACCCTCTTTTAACCTTTTGCTTTTCTCTTTCTTTGTTCTCCTTTTCTGTCAGTCTCGTCTACTGTATCCCTCCTTCATTTTATTAACATTTACATAAGCATGTTCTCTTTCCCCGTTTATCTCACTCTGTCCTTCCTGAGTATCCTTTGTATTTGCTCACTCAAGCAGAACTGTTCCATAATGAGTTCTTAAGAACCGGATTCTGAACTGCAAAATTCAGATAAGATGAAAATCCAGACTTCTACCCACAATTCAAAG